>NW_028318751.1:1070000-1712500 GCF_062004578.1 Staurois parvus
AAAGGAAGAGCCTGGTGGGCTGAGTTAGCCTCAGAAACATAAAATAAGATATTCCTGCGCCAACAAAAAAGTGCCAAATACAAAATATGTGTATCCTTCTTCTAAATTGCTGCTGTGCAGAAAATGTGAAAACACAAATAATATTTATAAATAAAACAGCGCAAAATAGACCTTCATGCAAATTTAGTAAATCACAAAACATAAATGTCCCATATTCATTCGTGCATATCTCTGTCAAAAAATCTTCAGGAAAGACACCCCAAAACCTGAAGATTTTTTGACAGAGATATGCACGAATGAATATGGGACATTTATGTTTTGTGATTTAAATTTGCATGAAGGTCTATTTTGCGCTGTTTTATTTATAAATATTATTTGAGTTAGCCTCTGGATTCTAGTTTTAGGAACTCAAACAATAAGCTCTACCTGCTAAAGTTACCAAGTCTTCTGCTGCCCACCTTGGAGCCGTTAGTGTTCTTGCAAATCGTTATATGTTCCAAAGAGTAGGACCTTTATTTATTGGCCACATCCACTCCAAAAAGTAGAGCAATCTGTTTGGGCAATTTGACTTTACAGAAACTGACTTTTCAGTTTGCACTGGCTTTGATGGCTAAAAGTCCACTTAGCTTTAGGATGGCTAGGTCTGGTTCCCGAAGTCTGAGCAATCACCTTCTCTTCATGATGAACCACAAGTCGCACACAATTTCAAGGCTAGGTTGAATTTAAAGTGGACCTATACCCACAAATAGCACTTCCTCTCTCCTGCCTCCTCCCGTCTTCCTCTTACCTAACTGGATTGTTTTTTACCATGGAATACTTTTTTGTGTTTTTTAATGGATGCACTTCCCCAGTCATTGCCTAGGTGAGGATGACATGTGGAAGCATCCATGCCTCCTTGGATGTATACGTCACATACCAGGAGGCAAGGTACTTCAATGTTTTAGCACAAGATCTTGCATATGTGCACAACCACTGCCACAGGTCTCTGGCCTGTCCCCCAGACGTTGCAGAGACTTGAGATGTTTGTGCATGTGCAAGATTTTGTGCTGAAACGGAGGCATGGGAGCAGAAGAAATCCTTGGGGCTGAAAGATGATACTAGACTCCATGGATTAGTATGAACAATAGAGGAACAATTTGCGGAGAAATTAAAATTTTACTGGATAGGATGGAGTTCCTCTTTACATGGTAGTTTGATACACTTTGATACATTTCTATATGTGAAAGACAAGAATTCTATAATTCATGGGTTGGGGAATACTTCATCTGCACTACAAACTGGCAAAGAAAATGGGTTTCCAGATGAAGAAATTACTGACCTAAGGGGCTCATTCAGACAATTACAATGCATCATTGGTCATTTTGAATGGCATTCCAATGTACCTCCCTAAACAAATGGAGTGGACTACTATACTAGGCAATTCCTGGAAGATATAAATAAGCACTAAGTCCATACGCTGTGCTCTCTTTATATATTTCAATTCTGATGGTGTGCAGAAGAATTGCAAACTAAACAAAAATGTTTCTATAGTTTCAGAGCTGAGGGGAGCAGTTTCAGAACTGAACAATACAATATGTAGAGGTGGTTAGATTCCTAAATATAACCTATTTACAATTTTGCTTCAGTTTCTAAAACTGGGAGGAATTGCTTATATGCACATATAGGTTAGGTCTGGAATGTTGCCTTAAGCCATAGTCAATTACCTGGCAACCTCCTTTTTTAACAACCCAAAGATGAGATACACTAGCAATTGTGCTACTGCAAGCATCTATTACAGCGATACAATGATGAAATGATTCACATATAGGGATACTGCAGGACAACCCAGGCAAGAGTAACTTGACCAATGAGGGACATCTCTTTCAAGAGATTTGTCACCTGAAAAGGAAGGAAGGAAGACATTTTAACTGTACAAAGACAGCCATTAAAATCAAAAGGTTCTAGTCTTTACCTACCTTACTAGGACAAAAGAGTGTTTTTATTGCAATGTGTGTCCCTCTTGATTCTTATTTCTGTCTTGGTGCCATGTATGGCAAGGATAGATAGAAACCTCAATCACACTCGGGGCGTCACTGCAGTCATCCATGGGCAACAACTAATCTGGATGACCTGAAAAAATAACTCTCAGCTACATGCACTGACCCCATGACCTGGTAACAAAACTTACACATGCATTTATTTGCTGTAATGCTCATCTGCACTCTTCCTCTTTAGTATCCCTACTACCATCCAGTGTGGGAGCTACACTCTGAAAGGATTTCACCCTAATTTCAATTTACTTGCATTAAGGTTAGAGCTAGGGGGAGTTCTTAGACCCCTTTTATGTGAGTGTTCTGTCAGTCCTTTCTGACCCATGATTACACGGATCAAAAAGGGACTGCAAACTATTCCAACGGGTGGCCAGATGTAAGCACATACGTGTCCCCTTGTATCTACAAACATCATTCAAGTCCATCAGAATGAACACAATAACTTTATGTCCAGGTCTGCTTTTACTCACTTGACCGGATGTGGGAGGAGATAGGCAGTTGCACTCCATTTATATCTGGCTCCCTATAGGAATTACATGGGTCTCTTTCTCCTCCATGACAAAATGGAGAAAAAATTGTCATGATACAGATGTGACTAGCAGGGTCCCTAGTTGGGATAATTAACGCCTTTGCCAAGTAAAAACAGAATCACAAAGGGACATAGAAAAGGCTTGTCCAATCACACATAGGTAATATCAGCAATCTTGTTGGGTGTGATCTTAGGAAGGGATGTACTTTAGAAAGTTTAAAATGTTTAACAGATTTGCAGTTGTAGAAAATGATGAAATTCAATGAGCCTAAATCAATGTCCAGATTAAAGAAGACTGATAGGTTCCTTTTGAACATAGTGTATTGTAGTACATATAATTTTAGCAATAAAGGAAGTATAAAAAAGGGGGATTATGCTCACTTTTTCACCAGGCCATGTCTCCTACCATCCTTCTGTTCTAGGACTGCAGTCTTCATCAGTTTTTTGTTTTCAACCATCTTGGAAGTGTCAGGTTCCTGTGTCCCCCCACAGTGCACTGTGGTTCCATCCATTAACCCCAATTTCACTGCCGAGCCCTGTAGTGACGTACAGGTTAGAGGATGGTACCAAAGCATGCAGCAGGAGACAAAGGCATTGGACACTGCTAGAGTTGTTGAATGCCAAAGAAACTAATGGAGGCTGCAAAACAGGTGGGAGATGCAGGTGTTTGTAAAGGTAAGTATAGTTCTCTTCTCTTGTAGATAACTTTCATTTGGACTTTTTTTGAAGTTGACAGGGTCACCTTAATCTGAATTCCGTGTAATCCTTTACAAAACAAGCAGGCACAAATCCAAGGACGGTCAGTAGCACCATATAACATCCTTTCTCTGCTCATCACCAACCACATTCAAACTTCCAAGGAAGGTTTAAATGACGGTGGCTGTGAGAAATGTCTTATTTCTGACCTTTTATTGACAGCAAAGATGCTGGGTGTGCCTGTTTCTTAAAGGAGAAGTATAGTCCTAAGCTTTTCTGGCCCTACTTCTACTATGGTTCACAGGAGTGCAGTTCGTTCTGCACTCCTGTGACCCATTTTCAGCCAGTCCAGGGTCTGGAAAGATCTTGAATTTTAAAGTAGGGATCCACCCAGAAGCCTAGTCCGGCAGCTGGCTCAGCCTCTCAGCAAGCTGCTGAACCCTGAGACAGCCACTCCTGCTCCCCCCTCAGCCCAATGCTCCAGTGAGCGATGGAGGGGCAGAGGAGAGAGCTGAGAACTGAGCAATCAGTGGTCTTTGATTGCTTAGTTCTCAGTCTTAAAAGCAGCAGGTGACAGATGTAGCATTAGATTGATGCTGCATCCACCTAGGTAAGTATCTTTATTACTTCCATTTTAAAACAATTCAGTCTTATGTCTTGATAAGAAAAACAAATAAAATGACCCAGATTAAAAAAAATGTTAATATTATAATCAAATAAATTTCCCAATACATTTAATTATATGAAAATACACAGTTTTAAATCTAATCAATTAAAATTAGTTATATTTAATGCTATTCACAGCAAATAATTGAATGTATGAAGAAAATATAGCTAAAACATATTTGTAAAGTATTATTGCAATTGCAGCTACAGAAACTACTGTGCATATGCTTTGGATAGATAAACAGATAGATACGTTGTAGAATAAAGTCAGAATCAGACTGTATTTCACTTGAATCTGACTTGAATTGTAGCTGTTGTGCTGGGAATTATGAGATCTTATTATGAAGAATAGTAAAGAGTAGGGATGGGTTTGACGTTCGAGTTGAATTTGGTAAGGGAGTTTGGCTGGCTGTTCATCCGTCTCACAGTGCATTGCAATTAGCCAAAGCATTACACCTGACCTTTGTTGCAATGCTTTGGCCAATCACAGCACAATGTCACCACTAGCTCCGCCCAAATGTTTACATCTGACCTGCAAATGTCAGATTGTGGCGAGTGCTTGTCAGGTGTGCACAGGTCGGCAGGCATGGGGTTTTTTATTATTTTGGTGAGTCGATGTCATCAAGACAAAGCTGGGCGCAGTAATTGACAATAGATTACAATGACTTGCATTGAGTTCAAAGTTTGCATTTGAATATTCATTAGGTTCGAATGTTTAACCACAAACAGAACATGGGGTTGTTCAGCCATCACTAGTAAAGAGTACAGCTAAATACAACATTAGTAAATGCCCTTGAATAATTTTGTTTTCTATTGTGATATCCATTCGGTGTTTACTTGCTCAGTAAAGCAATATTGTGGAAAGTATCAGTAGTTGATATGAAAGACCAGTGAACAGTGATAGGTTAATTATAGGTTTTTAGAGAAATACTCTATACGAAAAAAAAAAACCCCTAATAATATAGCAACTCGAAAGTTCAAAATTACAATCGTGAAATAAATGCCAAGACCACTCTGGGCGAAGAAAAAAAGCTGCTTTAAAATGCAATTCAGAATAAATGTTATGGAACTTGAAATGACTGAAAATAGAACCTTATCTGGACAATCTTAAATCCCAAATGATGGGTTCTGGACCTGGCCCTGAAAATGTCAATGTGTAAATGTCAAATGTCCCTGTAAGCTCTTGCAATTCCTGTATGCAGTTACTGTACATAGCACAGTGTACAGCTGTATAGTCAAAGGTTACCTTATAGATATTATTATACAATGAAGCCTGTTTTATTTTAATGCATTGTACTGGTGTGATATTCCAGTAATATTCTATATTCATAATATTAGACAAAATAAGAGTATTTTTCATAAATATAATTCATAGAGTCTCCAGCTAAGGTATAAACCCATTTCTATAGTACAGAGGAACAATTCTTTCTTTGTGAAATATGCCAAATACAGTAATCAAGATTTTTTTTTCCCAGCTGGAATGCCCCAGTACTTAGAACCAGCACCTCCACCACTGATCCTGCATGTAAAGCTACTAAGTGTCCCATTGGTTGCTTTGAAATTCCAGCGAGTACAAAAGAAAGGCAGTACTCATTCCAAATGTTCAGTAAGACCAGACAGTCAGTGTGTGCTCCTCTACTCTCTTCCCCTCTCTGCTGAGACCCAATTTGCGTTGGAACTCAGGTTGGCTCCATTTAGAATGGTGATCTAAGGGGCAGTATAGAAAGTCCAGGTAAAGGGAAATCATACAAAAGTGAGAGACATAATCCCAGTGTATCCATGAAGAGACTCTAGAAGTTTCATAGCACATTATATTGGTCTGTTGTGAAGATAGGCAGTCAGTTTTTCCATTTCCATTAAATGGCACATCTCGGTGACCCAGTCCTTCGCTTGGGGGACAGTTTAGGACCTCTAATGTCTGGGAATTATGGTGCACATGGAACAAGGTTTTGGACATCATGATATAGGGACCAGGTGGTATGGTCAGTTGGACTAATCGAGGGGTATTGGGCCATTACTAGGCAATAAGTTTCCAAAATTTTGGCCCAGAGGTGTTTGATGCGTGCACAGCTCCTCCATAAGTTCATTTTCTTTTTTTTTTTTTATGCCTTCAACTGCCATAAATCATATGATAGTCAGGGTACTTAAAGTGAACATTTGCACAACTTTAAACTTAAAAAAATTCTACCTAATTGTAGATAAATCAATATAGATATATTTTTCTTTTTTTCCAATCAAGCTGTGCCTCTGTGTTTTGCTTGTTTACTAAGACTTGACTTTGCCTGTGTTCAGGGCTAAGACCTGCCAACTAGTATTCCACTGTCCAATGGCCATAAAGGGTACCTTTATTGGACAGGGAAACTGCATTTGGCAGAGCTTAGTCATAAGGTCAGGAAAGTAAAACTTAATTAGAGAGAGGCAAAAAATAGGTATTTTTGGCTGGTAACAGTAATAACAGGCTTCTCTCATTATATCTACTAGTAAGCAGATATTTGAACATTTAAAAATGTACTGCTAATGATATCAGAGAACCATAGCCACACCATGGTAATATACACATTACTTAACACTGATTCAACCTCTAAAAGATTATAGGGCCATCGTACATATTCAGTCTAAAGTGAATACACTCAGTACATACATAGTGTGCGAATTTCAAAGCAATTCTGTACTCAAAGCTGTGAACCAGCACAACATTTCCAAACTGGTCAATCAGTTTAATTTCTGCAGCTTTGCTGACATTAATTCCATTCAATACATTGGCTAAAGGTGTTGACTGGTATGTAAACTGTCTATGACATTCTCACCAGAACTAAAGTTTGGCCAGAGAACCAAAAAAAAAAAAAAAAACATGTGTGAAGAGGTATCAGGGTACTCACATAAGACTTGAAGAGTCTGGCTGGAAGATTTAAATGTGTTGGGCATTGACTCGTGACCAACAGTGCAGGTGATCTCTGCCTTGTCATCCTCTCTGGTCACTGGGAAACTGATGATGCTGACAACGGTGAAGGTTTTGCCATTAGGATCTCTTGTTTCAGAGTTCCGTGCTCCTAAAAGAAGAGAGCTGGGTTAATGGAACATATGGCACATTAAGCCTTAATGCTAAATTACATTTCTCAGAAAATGCTATAAGGGTGAACACACCATCTAAAGCAGAACTGTGGTACATTTTACAAAAATGGCCAAGGAATAAGGCTTACTGCCAATAAGACACTCACATTATTTCTATTTAGTATATATTATATAAGTGTCCAGAGGTTACCCTCTGCATCAATGGTGACACTACCTTTCTAAACACGCCCACTCTATGTCGGCATTTACAAGAACGACAAATGTAACAAGGATACTTTTTATGAGCACCAAAATAAGATTTAATTTCTTCTCCATTTACCACCGATGTAAAGGAAGCATTTCATTGACCACAAATTTTTACAGTGACATTTACCTTGACCACCAATGTAATTTTGGGCTTATACTAACCATAAGTGTAAAAGAACTGAAACTAGGAGGAGTATATGGACCACCAGAGTATCAGTAAGTAGAAGGTGTAAAGTGATATGGGGGTTTGTTTTCAGGGGTACAAAATGTCAAGAACTGTTAAGATTTCACTGAAAATTGGGGTCCCAATCAAATTTCTGCTATGGGGCCCCTATGACTTATAGGTATCCCCCTGCATGCAAGAACATAAAGATCTGTAATGAATGAAGCAGGGTAGTGGGAAGGTGCATTCCATTTTAAATATGTTTTTCTGCCCACTATTGTCCATCCAACTTTAAAGTTTGCTTTAACCAGAGTCCTAACTATAGCTCAGTCCACGTTAAAAATAATTCTTATATACAGATTGCTGAATGCAATGAAATAGTAAAGGTGTCCACTGACATTAGAGAATAGTGAATGTTCTTTCATTAAGGGTCCAACTAAAATCCTAGCTGCTCCCTGGCTGTGCCTGTTTCAGGTTAGTTGATCAGCATGAATGGATTTTTCTGGCCAATCTCTATTATCTTTCTTTAAGTGCCTGCTACACTCCCCTCCATGTTCCTCCATACTTTCCTGGGGCCAAGAACATTATTCAGGGCTGTTCATGTGCATAGACATGAATGGCGCTGTACTTCCAGTACTGGGAGTACGGCCCTGTTCTAGTCTAGTGACTTATTATTTCAAAGCAAATACACTCTTGTACACTGGTACTGATTAGTATTCCAGAATTTCATTTTCCTCATTTTCTCTCCCCCACACCACTAAAGTTACAGAGAGGGGTGCGGCGGGTCAAGTAAGGATGCCATGCAGGTGCCCGATTGTCCTCCTTATTAACCAATGATGCCAGCAGTTGTTAGGATGCTTGTGGCTGGCCTGCCCAGTGACAAAGGCTGTAGAGCTGCACAATGAAAACCTGTGGCTTTGTGTAACAAAAAAGAAATCTTGATCCACCCACTTGCTTTTACACAATGTTTGGGCAATTTTTAGTCATTTTGCCAAGGCACCCCTAAAAAACCCAGAAGACACCCTAGTTGAAAAAGGCTGCCTTAGACTGTACGCTCCTTGAGGGCAAGGACTGATGTGAATGTGCAATATATATGTGTAAAGCTAGTGTAAATTGATAGCGCTATATAATTACCTGTATTAATAAATAATAATAATAAAGTGGTAAGCAGGAAGGGAACAACAGTACAGCTATGGCCTTAGAGTGGCAAATAAAATCCTCTGGAAGTGGTGGGCAGACAGGAAGATCCAACTGTAAGCTATAGCAGCTAAACCTAAAGAAGTCATTTGAAGGTGGTGGGCTGGCAGAGGTGCTAGAGTTGCTATAGAAGCTTTCTGAAGGTGGTGGGCAGGCAGGGAGATACAAGAGCACTGCAAGGTGTCTGAGGCTGGTGGACACAAACAGCAAAGAATCTAGTATAGCACTCTCCCAGATAGGTTAATGTTTTGTTTAGGCAAATGTAGTTTTATGGTTCCTCTGTAGCCAGTTGACTGATTTTGGCTCTTCTGGGTTTTAGAGGCTGAAGGTTTGATTGCTTCTCCCTGCATTCCAAACCTCTCTGGGCAGGTCTGAGATGTAGAAGTGAAGTCAAATGGGCAGCCTGAATGTTTATGCAGTCTAAGCCAATCCCTGGTCATGATGGTGACCAGCAGGGGGCCAAGGGGTGCATAAATAGTCTTGGGCCTAGAACAGCAGAGCTGGGGGGATGCTACGTAAAACTAGAAGAAGAGTCTGAAGTAAAGTATACCCAGGATCTGGATGGGAGGCTCAAAGTACAGAGTTTGGCTGATACCGGAAGGAGGCATCCATGTATACAGCAACACAGGGAGTAAAGGCTTGAGAGAGATCTTAGAGAGACTGATGCTGTTTACCCCCTCTTACTAGAGCCTGTTCCAGATTTTTGCTGGCTCAGTGCTATTTTCAGTGTAGGATCCCCCTGAAGCTTTATGTCCACATCCTCCTGTAAACGAGGCCTACATTAAAGCAGTCTGTTCCACTAGAGAGTGTCCTCAGTTAAAGTTGCACTAGTTCTGTAGTATTCCAAGGTGCACCACATTCACCATCCCAGTTCTTCAACCAATAAACTGAAGAGAAAAAAAAGAAAGAAACCTCTGCCTGGTTACTAAGTGAAGAGATTGAGAAACTGCCATGCACCCTTCCGGGAATAGAACTTGGGACAAACAGCGGGACCAGCTTGGGGACTGCACTACGCTAGCGCATAAGAGGGTGGTGGGCAGCCTCAATAGGTTACACTGCTCCGGAGCTCCCTAAGCCTATCTTTTGGCCACCACTTTAATTCTTTCTAATTTATTCCATATTTTCAATCAAAGTGATATGGAAGATTAAGGACAAGCTCAAAGTATTTTAAGATCAACAAGAGCTAAAGTAGTTTTTCTCACAAGTATCCATCAAAATCCACTGGCTACTATCCAATAATTGCACAGCTATACAAAAAGAATACAACATTCAATGATATTATGAAATGCATCAAATTAATGTGATATTTCTAACAAACAGCTGTAGAGCAGCTTTTGGATGTAGATAGGACTGCCTTTGGGGCCTGTCCTCAGACCCAAGCTTTGACCTTCCAGTTCTAAGGAATCTGTAATCTTTACACTGTCTTCACATGTTCTTAGACTGGTATTTAATATGTGTCCTTCCCAGTAGTTTTGTGCTAGTATTTGCAGCCTTTAAAGCTTGTGTAGTGACTGTCACCTTGACTCCTAGCTCTCGAAGATGGTAATATAAAGCCTTAAGAACTGTTAGTCACTTTGTTTTAGAGAAGAGATGGAACTGGCTCTTTGATCTTCAGCAGTGAGTGGACTTACACTGTGCTTTTCCAGCAACGTTTTCAGATTTTAACATCAAAGGGCAAATACACCCAAAATTGAAATGTTCAAAAATGAAGCATGAAAAAGACACGTTCGGCTCCAAATTACCCTGAGTTATCGATGCCACTGTGTTGAAGAGTACAGCGTATGTCATCCCTTAATATAGGCAACAGCCTGCACACTCAGAGAAGATCTCCTCCCTCACTACAAATATTTATTTTAGCATAAATCCTCCTCCACAAGCTGCCCTAGAACACTTGGACGGTTAGTGTTGCTTATGACAAAAAAAAACCTCTCTGTCAATGCAAATATGCACCTAGAGCTTGGAAAAGTGAGGTGACTTCCGTTGTCTAATTATGTGCAGGTAAAATTGTATTTATTTTTTTCTTTGCATGTTATTGGGATTTTTTTGCAAACTGAAGTTTCATCATATACACTAAGGGCTGGCTCACACCAGGAAGGATGCAGGAACACGCTGCGATTTGACTAAGTCTCAAAAACACAGGGGCGCTCAAGTAAAGGTACTCCTAATGGTGTTCAAACATAATGCTCCATCTGATGCAGTCCTCCGCAGATCAGGAAATCTTCAAACAACTGCAAAAACACACAGGAGGGCGCCAATGCCTAGTGCACTACCATTATACAACTTTGTGAATCTGCAATTGTTTTTGGTACAGTATTTAATAAACATAAGTAACAACAGGTGTATCCAGGCCTGCTGTTAGAAACCATGGGGCCCCATACAGCCAACCTGACAAGGCACCCCCTAAAAAAAAAAAGTCAGGTTATTATGCTTCAGTTATGAATGAACACAGTGAGTGATCAGTCCCCCACACTTCATCCTAAAGGATCTTATTGTGTGCTTGCAGCTGCCATTGGGAAGGAGAGAAGCTGGCAGCACTGTGGGGGTGGAGACGGACAGGGGGAAATGTATGGTGCACAGAGAGGGTGATCGGCTAATGGGGGGGGGGGGTGGCAATTTCTGGAACTGATTCCCTGTATGGTTCTCTCTGCAGCAGCTGAAAGCCATCGGGAGGGAGAGGAGAAGAAGAGGAGGAGAAGAAGAAGCCAGCTTTAATCTGCTGCAAAAAGAGAGCCATTCAGAGCACTGGTTCCAAAACTTGACCCCCCAACACTTTCCCTGCCCACATCCAATTCACCCAGCTAGGCAGGCCAGGGCCCCATACAGGAGGACTGGTGGTACCCCGTTATCCACAGCCCTGGGTGTATCACATAACTACTTCTTTTAAAAATGTACTGCAAAAGGATTGCATGCTACTTCTGTACCATTCGATCAGGTGCAAGAAAACTCACTGCATTTGCAACCTGCATTTGGGGTGTTGTTAAAATTGACACCTGCTGCAGATCTCAACTGAAGTGCGTTTGGAATGCCGTACGAGAAACAAGCACAGAATGGGTTATCCACACTGTGGTCTGGTGTAAATAGGCACTTAGCTCTGGGGCATATTGAAAAAAGCAACTTCCCTTGCAAAGCGAACAGCCTATTTGCCTTTAGTAAATCAATCCCCATGGGTGCAATCCACTAATGGTCTGCAGTAAATTAAGTTCCTAACCTAAGTACTTTGTATGCAAACAACAGCACATCACTTCGTACACCAATCCTCCTGTCTTCTCACCAAGATCTCTTCAACCAGAATATGTTCTATGCCATAGAATATCTCTCTTTCCTTTGATCTTCCAAAGTGCTGATCCAAATCTCCAAAGGGCGGGATATTGTATAAGTAGAGTCCGATGGCATCTGACGCTTACTGCCTATGAGGAAGTCAACTGAATGATGAAATGCGTCAAGCGGATGTAACGTCAGAAACAACAACTGGAAGTTCCGTGTGGCCATTTTGAAGATTGGCTGAATCAAGCTGTTTGTACCTCAAACTTATATAAGCCCAATTTTGTATTATTAAAGCAGAGTTCCACCTGAAAAAAATCACCAGCTACAAAAACTGTAGCTGCTGACTCTTCAAATACAGACACTTACCTGTCCCTCGGTCCAGCGGTGTCCTCACCACTGCTGGTTTCACTGGCCGTCTTCTCCCCCTGGCTCTGGCATCTTCAGTGTGGGCACCCGACTGTGACAGCTTATGGCTTCACAACCTGGTGCCCACTGCGCATGTGCGAGAAGCACTGCACTTCGTTAATGGCCCCGTAGTGTTCTGGAACCTGTCACATGTCCCGGAATACTACAGGGAGGGGGGAGGACAACTTCCGCTTACGATCGCCTAGGCGACCGCAGCAGAAGTGGGAGTGGGTACCTGTCAAATTCGGGTACCCACTTTCCCCCTCGCTCCCCAAAGGTGCCAATCCTTAATAGGGAGCGGGGGACAAAGGCTTAAAGCGGAACTTCCCCTTTTGGGCGGAGCTCCACTTTAAATTGATCTTTCAAGCAATACTGCACTATAGGAGCATGTTTTATCTTTTATGATCACTGAGAATACGTGAAGAATCAGGGAGGAGATTGAGCACACTGATTGCATGAATTTGTATAAGAAATACTACACTATGTTAGTTTTTTTCTTTGGAGATTTGGATCAGCCTATTGGAAGATCAAAGGAGAGAGAGAGATATTCTATGGCATACAATTAATGGTGCACCAAAAAGAAAATTCTGGTGCCCAAAACCGAAAATTCAAAATGCACTTGGCCGAAAACCGAAACACACAGTTTTTAAAAATGAATATATATTTTTTGGAAAAAAATACACTTTGATTAAAACAAACAAAAAAAATAAATACAGTCAGGTCCATAAATATTGGGACATGGACACAATTCTAACATTTTTGGCTCTATACACCACCACAATGGATTTGAAATGAAACGAACAAGATGTGCTTTAACTGTCAGCTTTAATTTGAGGGTATTTACATCCAAATCAGGTGAACGGTGTAGGAATTACAACAGTTTGCATATGTGCCTCCCACTTTTTAAGGGACCAAAAGTATTGGGACAATTGCCTTCTCAGCTGTTCCATGGTCAGGTGTGTGTTATTCCCTCATTATCTCAATTACAATGAGCAGATAAAAGGTCCAGAGTTCATTTCAAGTGTGCTATTTGCATTTGGAATCTGTTGTTGTCAACTCTCAAGATGAGATCCAAAGAGCTGTCACTATCAGTGAAGCAAGCCATCATTAGGCTGAAAAAACAAAACAAACCCATCAGAGAGATAGCAAACACATTAGGCGTGGCCAAAACAACTGTTTGGAACATTCTTAAAAAGAAGGAACGCACCGGTGAGCTCAGCAACACCAAAAGACCCGGAAGACCACGGAAAACAACTGTGGTGGATGACCGAAGAATTCTTTCCCTGGTGAAGAAAACACCCTTCACAACAGTTGGCCAGATCAAGAACACTCTCCAGGAGGTAGGTGTATGTGTGTCAAAGTCAACAATCAAGAGAAGACTTCACCAGAGTGAATACAGAGGGTTCACCACAATATGTAAACCTTTGGTGAGCCTCAAAAACAGGAAGGCCAGATTAGAGTTTGCCAAACAACATCTAAAAAACCTTCACTTCAAGTGGTAAATTTGGCTATAATAATAAGAATATACAGTATATGTGAGATAACAGTAAGCGGTCTTGCCATGCAAGAACACTTAATTCTGAAGTGTTTCGGGCAATATTATCTGCTCATATTCAGCCAAATGCTTCAGAACTCATTGGACGCTGCTTCACAGTGCAGATGGACAATGACCCAAAGCATACTGCAAAAGCAACCAAAGAGTTTAAGGGAAAGAAGTGGAATGTTCTGCGATGGCCAAGTCAATCACCTGACCTGAATCCGATTGAGCATGCATTTCACTTGCTGAAGACAAAACTGAAGGGAAAATGCCCCAAGAACAAGCAGGAACTGAAGACAGTTGCAGTAGAGGCCTGGCAGAGCATCACCAGGGATGAAACCCAGCGTCTGGTGATGTCTATGCGTTCCAGACTTCAGGCTGTAATTGACTGCAAAGGATTTGCAACCAAGTATTAAAAAGTGAAAGTTTGATTTATGATTATTATTCTGTCCCATTACTTTTGGTCCCTAACAAGTGGGAGGCACATATGCAAACTGTTGTAATTCCTACACCGTTCACCTGATTTGGATGTAAATACCCTCAAATTACAGCTGACAGTCTGCAGTTAAAGCACATCTTGTTCGTTTCATTTCAAATCCATTGTGGTGTATAGAGCCAAAAATGTTAGAATTGTGTCGATGTCCCAATATTTATGGACCTGATTGTATATACCCCAATTTTTTTGTAAAATATGAAAGAGGATGTTACAGCAAGTAAATAGATACCCAACATGTCACGCTTTAAAATTGTGCTCGCTCGTGAAATGGCGTGAAACTTAAAAATCTCCATAGGAGATGCTTTAAAAAGTTCTACAATTTAGCAGTGTAAAGTTACAGAGGAGGCCTAGTGCGAGAATTATTGCTCTTGCGTGGCGATACCTCACGTGTGTGGTTTGAACACCGTTTACATATGTGGGCATGGCCTATGTATGCATTCACCACTACGTGCGAGCATGGGGGGGGGACAGGGGCACTTTAAACTTAAAAAAAAATGTATTTAATGTTGTTTTGTTTTGTTTTTTTGCACTGTCCCTTTAAAAAAAAAAACACTTGTATTCTTATCACAAGAAATGCATGCATCCCTTGTGATAGAAATAATTAGTTACAGGTCCTCTTTATGGAGATATATGGGGTCAGTAAGACCCCACATCCCTCCTTTGCACTGTGAAGCATTGGATTAAAAAAAAGCATTGATCTAGTGCTTTTAAAAAAAAAATGGCAAAGTGGAAAGTGACATCGCTCCGGTCCTCCAAAGGCATAGAGATGAATGGTGGCTATCTTTACTTCACTCATCTCTATGCCCAGCGCTGGGATCGATGGTTTCTCAGGTGAGGCTGAGAACTACTGAGCAGCGGCCGGAGGCGACGGGCGGGGTTTTTTCGGGCGCCTGTATCAGTGGGTTTTTTTAAAATTTCGGCCTATGGCCAAAAGGGCTGTTTTTGGTTGAAATTTTCAGCCACTGAAATTTCGGTGCATCCCTACATACAAAATATTCTGGTTACAGAGATCTTGATGAGCAGACAGGAGGATTGGAGTACAAAGTGATGTGCTGTTGTTTGCATACAAAGACTTTCTTACCCAGGGGGAATTGGACTAGCAGCTGCACTTTCGTTTATGTTGTATTTTGTGGCGCTTTATATAATTTAAATACTAACCTAAGTACTGTCTTTGTTGCCCCACAGCATCCAATCACAAGCAAATATGCACTGCAAAACTAAAGTTGAGAAATAAAGTTTTAATTGAAAAATGTGTGAATTGTCCAAAACTGCCTGTAGGACCCCACATCAAATGAGTGTGATACTTCATTTGTTTTACTTTAGTAATGAATTGTTTTTTAACAATTACTGACAAAGGAATGTAGATCGCTGTTTTTTGAAAATGTAAAGCCAATCTTTAGAAAAAAAAGCTAAATACCCAGAACACGTGAACTGTCCTATTATTATATCCAGTTTGTTTTATGATTCATATACATCTGCCAGACAGCACAATGTAGACGTTGACACTACTTTCTCTGATAGGGTTAAGGAATACAGTGGTGTCACCTCCCTGCCCGGAATTTGCGGATCGGACACTGAAGGAGCAGAAACATATTGATTAGTCTTTAACTCCTTTAACCACCTCCCGACCGGCCGTTGTATATAAACGGCCGGACGGTGGCATTGCAGGGTCGGGTGGCCGTTTATAAACAGCCTCCCCGCACCCTGCTTCTGCGCGTTCCCCGGGAGCGCGCAGCACCGCGTTCCAGTGCCCACTGTGTCCTCCGGAGACAGTGAAACATCACTCGTCGGACAGGACCTCTGTATTAGGTCCCGATCATGTGATCGATCACATGCAAAGTAGTAAGCAAGATGTCACTTGTGACATCAGTGCTTACTACGTGTGAAATCTGTGAATGATCACAGAGGTCACATGGTACAAGGCTATTCACAACAGCCTTGTACCATGTGACAAGCTGTGACCAATCACAGCTCACTCAGTAGTTCTCAATGGCTGCAAGAATGCAGACAGAGAGAAAGAGAAATTATTGCTTTTACATCCTATACGGGTGTAAAAGCAATCAGTGTAAAAAAAAAAAAAAACCCACAAGTAGTATCAAGATTTGGATTAGGCTAAACGTAATAAAAGGGACTTTTTTTAGTTAAAAATTTAATACTTGAATATTTTTTAAAACCCAAAAATTTGGGAATTGGGACAAGCAGGTTATTTATTTAACCACTTCCCATCTGACCCATGTCTATAAACGGCAGGACGGGAGCACTACTGAAGCGGGTTGACGTTTCTAAACGATCGCTGTATGGGACCTCTGTGTGAGGTCCCGATTCATGTGATCACTGATTGGCCAATCAGTGATCACATGACTAGTAGTAAACAAGATGTTACTTCCTGACATCATTGCTTACTACTTGTGAAATCTGTGAATGATCACAGAGGTCACATGGTACAAGGCTATTCACAACAGCCTTGTACCATGTGACAAGCTGTGACCAATCACAGCTCTCACAGTATTTCTCAATGGCTGCAAGAATGCAGCCAGAGAGAAGGAGAAATTATTGCTTTTACAGCCTTTACGGGTGTAAAGAAAGAAAAAAAAAATCTTCATCACTCCCCACAAGTAGTACAGTGTCACCATAGTAGTGACACTGTACTGCTAGGGTAACAGTATGTTAAAAAAAAATAATAAAATAAACAATTTAAAAAAAATAAAAATGTAAAAAAATGTTTAAAAATTATAATTTTTGATTATAAACTAATTTGGCTTATTTTTTTTTTGTTTTACTAAAAAGATAACGGAATACATTCTGGCCAAGATTTATGATGAAATATAATTTATTTGCAAAATTTTATAAGAAAAACACTTTTTTTCAAAATTTTTGGACATTTTCATTTACATAGCAAAAAAAATTAAAATCCCAGCGGTGAATAAATACCACCAAAATAAAGTTTTGTCTGTCTCAAAAAATGGTAAAAAATTCATATGGGTACAGTGTTCCATGACCGCGCAATTGTCATTCAAAGTGTGATAGCGCTGAAAGCTGAAAATTGCCCTGGACAGGAAGGGGGTAAAAGTGTCCGGACAGGAGGTGGTTAACTACTTGCCCTCCTGAGGATTTACCCCCCTTCCTGACCAGGCCATTTTTTGTGTTACAGCGCTTCGGTACTTTAACTGACAATTGCGTGGTCATGCAACGCTA
This sequence comes from Staurois parvus, assembly GCF_062004578.1. Classification (NCBI taxonomy): domain Eukaryota; kingdom Metazoa; phylum Chordata; class Amphibia; order Anura; family Ranidae; genus Staurois; species Staurois parvus. The sequence continues at coordinate 1,087,497 of NW_028318751.1, forward strand.
CACCCAAATGAAATTTACCTCCTTTTTTTCCCCACAAATAGAGCTTTCTTTCAGTGGTATTTGGTTGCCTGCGCGATTTTTATTTTTTGCACTATTAAAAAAAATATCAACGGCAATTTTGAGAACAAAACAATATTTTAAGCTTTTTGCTATTAAACATGTCCAGTAAAACAATTTTAAAAATCATAAATTTAGGCCAAAATGTATTCTGCTGCATGTCTTTGCTAAAAAAAATTCCCAATACTTGTAAATTAATTGGGTTACGTAAAAGTTATAGAGTTTACAAATGGCGGTACATATATTTTAAAAATTTTTATTTTTACTAGTAATGGCAGCGATTTGGCTTTGTGTAACTAAAAGGCAGGCTTGTTCCACCCGCTGGCTTGTATACAAGTTTTGGGAAATTTTTAAAGATTTTGCCAAGGCACCCCTGAAGAAACCTCAAGGCACCCTGGTTGAGAAAGGCTGGTCTAGGTGGTTGGAGCAGAAGTGGGAGAAGGTACCTGTTAAAACTAGGTACCCACTTCCCGAAAAATAAAACAAAACTTCAAAAGTCGAAGAGGAGAGGGAAGGAGGTATTTAGGTGGAACGTCCCCTTTAGGGTGAAGTTCTGCTTTAAAATCTTTTGCAGTTATTGTAGGGACCACAGCCTCCTACAGAAGGCTGTTCCACAGAAGGCTGTTCCACAGAAGGGAGGGCTGCCCTTTTTTTGACCACGAATGTGCACTGTGTATTCTCTCCTGTTGTAGACCCAAAATGTGAGATCCAAACAACCCAGGATGGCTCTCTCATCTGTGGCACTAGGGAGCTCTGGTTTCAGTAGTTGCTACACCCTTAAAAAAATTTGGGACGGAGCCATTGCTGGCTGCAGAGAATTTCAAGAAGCTTTTTCTAAATGTGGATGTAGATTCATTGTTTAAACAGAAAGGAAGCCTTCGCTGGTAGGCAGGGCCAGTGCTGGACTATTTTTCTCTAGCTGGGTGTATTGTTACTATACGGCACAGTAGTGACATAGCAGCAAGCAGGAGGAACTACAGTGGCTAGCGGGAGACATGCATGGCAGCAAAAATGGTGTTTCATGTGTTCTACAGGGTCTCCTAGTTAAGTGTTCTTGCATGGCAGACCACTTACTGTTATCTCACATATATATTCCTATTATTATAGCCAAATTTACCGCCCTAACTCCTCCCACAGTTTTTACACTACATAGACAGTAATATAATTAAACGTGAGGATTGTTCCCGATTGGTATGCTATTACTTTGTGGAACGTTTTGCAGAATGGTTCACGAAATATCGGCGTTTTTGTGGTGAAATTGGTCCCATAGGAATGAATGGCAGAATGTTCAAAACTAGAGTGGGAGCTGAAAAATCAGGACATGATTTCTAAACTGCCATCGCTTCCTCATTTTCAAGCCCACCTACACAAATCTTATATCAAAACGTTCAGCTATCCCTACTGCCACTACAAATGTCCACGGCTAAGCCATAGTCCTGATAGTTTTCACAATATGACCATTTGTTTGCAACTCACACCGCCCATTGACATACATTGAAACTCCACTCTAGCCACCTCAAATTTGAAGGGCAACTTCTAAACTGCGACTGTGCCTTCATTTTTAATATTTCAGAGACATACTATGCATCAAAATGTAGGTCTGGGTCTTGTGATTCTCACAATATAAAGCTCTTTGGTGTAGGATTTATAATTTTTAAACTACAACCATTTGAAGATGGCAACTGCCAGTGAAGTGAGCAAGTTGGAGCAGTTTGTTTTTAACCGCTCTTCTCTGTCATTGCTGTAGAGTGAGTTGCCATAGGAACCCAGGTGTGTGAGCAGGCAGCAGAGTGACAAAAGCTAGAGTGTGAGTTGTAGACTACTGGTGGAGGCAAGAACACTTCACACAATTTCCCCAGAAATTGTAGCTTTTCTAGTTGCATTTTGTTATCCTAGTGACAGGATCACTTTAAGGTACACACTTCCCACTGGGGTACACATAGGCGATTTCAATTGTTCAAAAAAGTACCTTGATTCAATGTAGAACTCCAGCCATGCAGACAGCATTAAATGTGGGTAATAATATAAAAACTTTTTTTTCTGTCTGTGACCCAGTTGGGGAGATTCCCCCTCCTACAGGGAAATGTTCAATTTCTTTGCCACTGAATCAAAATCCCCTACGTGGGGGCACAGATATCAATGAAAATATGTTAGTAGAGTGGGGATGGATTGACACTCCTGTCATGTCATTACCTTTGAGGTATATATTTATTAAAAATCAGTAATGTGAACCTGTGCCCAGACTATGCGCAATACAGTATTTACATATTCTTCACAGTCAGCATAGGCGATTTAAAACTAGCACTTATTCACCTCAGTAGTTATGGGCATTGTGGAAAAAATATATCCTCAAAAATGTACAACAGAGGCATTGAAATCTTAGCTCTTTTCTTATTTTATCCTACTTCACCAAAATCTTGGCACCCTGTCAGCAATCTAATGTAAACACACAGTAGGTGTTACTAAGCTGCTGTAAATGGAAAGAACCCGGACTTTAGAATCTTTGTTGTGATAAATATTTATTTATTTCAGGTACTTATATAGCGCCGTCAATTTATGCAGCGCTTTACATATATATTATACAGTACATTCACATCAGTCCCTAACCCTCAAGGGGTGTACAATCTAAGGTCCCTAACTTACATTCATACATACACATACTAGGGCCAATTTACACAAGATTCAATTAACCTACTAGCATGTCTTTGGAGGAAACCAGAGTACCCGGAGGAAACCCACGCAGGCACAGGGAGAACATGCAAACTCCAGGCAGGTGGTGCCGTGGTGGGAATTCAAACCAATGACCCTAGTACTGCCAGGCGGAAGTGCTAACCATTTAGCCACTGTGATCTTTGAGGAGATCACATTACATGCAGTTAGGGAAGTCAGTGAGGGCTTGTTTCAAAGCTCTTTTAATGCTTCCTAATAATTTAAAAATACTATTTTTGTATATTTGTACAGTCAAACTAAATTATTTCTAATAAAGTGTGACCTATCTTTGGCTACTGCAGAGTTTAATTCTCATACTTTTATTCAGCCCACAATTTCTTGTTGGTATTGAACGTCCTACAGTGAGACTTCTAGCTGTAGTTCAGATATCAGAAGAATACAAGGCATTCTATGAATGAAAGAAGTGTGGATGAATGTCATTATCTCCCCTCCTTCAATCACAAAACCACTTGCTGTGAAAATAATGCAAGGCTTTTTCTGAATGGAAGAGGTGCCAAGTGAATGATCAACTGTGATTGGTATACTTCAGATGGAACTATGTACAACTCTCAGGGTTGTACGAATTGCACTGACAGGAGACAGAGGCACTGACAGGAGACACTTCATTGGAGGTAACTTCTATTTTTGTACATTCTTCAACTTTAGGTGTATTTTTAAAAGCAACTAGTCTAAGTAATTGAATTTGATATCAGTCTCTATCAAACCCCCTGTACAGCAGCGATCATACTGGTCGTGAGAGAAGCGACATAAGAGTTAATCACCTGTGATAAATTGCCCATTAGCTAACAATGAACACTCTGACAGGAAAAGAGAGAAAAGACTGAAAGAGATAAAAGCTCATCAATCTGCTGCTCCTTTAATATCTACTCACAAGTCGGGGGAAAAAAGAAGACATAGTTGTAGGACTTAAAATGATACTAAAGGTTCACTTTCACTGGTCTGTGTAATGGTTTTGCACAGAGCAGCCCCGATCCTCCTCTTCTCAGGTCCCCTGCCGGGGCTCCTCCCCCTAATGAGTGCCCCCAGAGCGAGCTGCTTGCTCTGGGGGCACTCAAGCGTGCTTGCTCCCGAGTCGCCTCTGTGTGTCTGTTAGCTCAGCCCTGCCTCCTCCTCAGTGGCCAATGGCTCCCGTTGCTGTGTCCCAGCCAATGAAGAGGAAGAGACCCAGGACAGCAGCTTCTCTCGTGCACAGCGCTGGATCATGATCAGGCTCAGGTAAGTATTGGGGGGGGGGGATGAGGGAGGGAGCTGCACACTGAAGGTTTCTTTACCTTCATGCAGTCTAAATGAGTGTCAACCTTTAGAACCACTTTAACTGTAGTTGAACTGCAGTCGAAAAAAGTCAGATCTCCAGACTGGCTGTACTGTCTGACAATGGGCTCTGAAGCATCAATGGACAGAAATACAAATTCCTTAGCAGGTAACATCTCCCAAAATATGTATTTTATCTGTGTATTTAGCTGGTTGCCTGGAGTTCAGCTTTAATTAAAGTCCCATGCAGACACAGACAGAAAAAAATTAAAAATTAGAAAGATCCCAAGCCTTCTAGATTGTATCAGGGTATTCACAATAATAAAGTATGTATAAATATGTCTTTCCCTACCTTCCAGCTCTTCGGGTCCTTTGTACCATTTAATGTTGGCTGCTGGTTTGCTGCCACTTGTTGTGCACCTCAGAACTGCATTTTCCTTTTCATTAAATGGTCTATCATATCCAGTTATCTTGGGTTCCTGGGGTACCCCTAGAAGTAAAAAGAATGATGTAAGCGAAGACACTGTGAAAAGGGCACAACAAGAGAAAACGTATCCAAAGAGAGCCAGATATTCTTAGCACATGTCAACTTTCATTGACTGAATTAAAAAAAAGAATAAGGATATATTATTTTACAGAAAATGAACTGCACTCAAATACATTATAATTAAAGTATATCAAAAGCAAAAACATTTTAAATGAGAAGGCCCAAGCTCTTTTGGCCCTACTTCTGTAGGTTGCAGGAGTACACTTTGTACCGCACTTCTTTGACCCCTATTCAGCCAACAGCAGGCTAAAGTCCACTGTCACCTGACGTCACTAAGCTGGCCCAGGCTCTGGAGTGATCCCGACTTTAATGTGGGGATCCACCCAGACTGCCTGATCGGCAGCTGGCCTGAGAGCTGAAAGCCTGAGCCAGTTGCTCCCACTCCCTCCACAGCCTGACACTCCAGGAGGAGAAGAGCAGAGAGCTGGTGACTAACAGTCACAGCTCTCTGCAGACCGAATACTGAAAACTGAGCAACTTTTGATTACTTAGTTCTCGTAGAGGCGGCGGGGGACAGATGCAGTATCGGAGCAATGCTACTTCCACCTAGGTGAGTATGTTTGTTTATCTCTCAAACTTCTCTTTTTTTTTTTTTTATAGACTAGGGAATGGTTAAAATTTTCTTCTTCCCATTGGAAAGATTTCCGTTAACCTTCTGTTCTGTAGAGACAATAGGAATTGAGAGACAATCTCTGAAAAGTGAGGAGAAATGTCTCTTCAACAGCTGCCTCATTGGAAGATTCCTATCACCTTCTGTTTTGAAGACAACCAGAATATTTTTCTTTTTTCTAACACTGTTTGTCAGAATAAAGTTGGACGCCAGTGCAAAAAGAAAGGGTGAATTTCTCCAGCAGGATCAGCACCAGCAATGAAAATTCTGACCAAAGTCTAAAACAGTCAGTTTTTTTTTCCCTACAAGAAAATCCAGTCGGGAAACTGGTGCAACAGTTGACCAACATGAACACCAGCTATATGTGGATTTCTCACAAGACTACTCGTTCTGCAAGTTGATAAAAGAGTAGTATTTTGCGCAAGTTAGTCAAATAATGTATAAGCTACACTAGAAACTTGACAACAGAGAGGTAGTTCCATGTGATCTGCAAAACCATCCTTTATTCCCTGGTCTAAGAAGACAAGTACAAAGGTAGTCTGAAACGTTGGCGCGACATGGAAGGAGTGACGACACAGACTTGAAACTATCACTTCACCAAGCCACTCTTCCAGATTTTCAACGCTGAAAATGGCAAATGCATGCCATATGGTTTTCAGGCACTCTTTGCAAACAGTTGGTACCCACCGGAGTCAAGTTAAAAATGGAGAAAGTAGAAGGAGGCCTCAAAGTGCTCCATCAGCGTACAAAATGATGGCAACAGTCTTCTGCAAGGCTTCTACACACCCTCGGGATCCCAGAGGAGTCTTGCCATCCCTTTGTCCACTGATGGAAATTTCATGTTTGTGTGGTCACTCCTTCCGTGTTGGGCCATTAACTTTTCAGAACACCCAGGTAATGAACAATATTAAGATCAGGAATGCATGACTTTATCGTGTCGTCTGTAGCACCATTGAAAGGCCCAAGATTTCAGTGCAAGCCCTTGATGCTGGTGTTAGTCAATGTTTACTGATAATCCAGGATATTCCTGCCAGAAGAAAAGTGTTAAGCGCATACCATTCAGGTCTGTGTGTTGGCCTTGTTTTGAGGCCATCAATTTAAAACCTTTTTGATATCATTCAGAATATCTTGACAGGTACATTTTTCCTGCAGGTGACCTTCTTTTAACCTGCTTTAAACAGATTTTGCATCTCCATAGACTCGTATAGAAAAGAAAAACTCATTTAATCCAAACAAAACCCACTGACATGAGCCCTACTAAGGTTCCACAGGCCAAGACACAATTTAGAGGCCACAAGGGAAGATGAGAACCTTTTTTCTTGCTTACCTAAAGGGCCTTGCCTGTGAAGAATCACTTTTTTCCAGATACTATTAACAGCCCTGACTACCAAGGATCATTATTATAAAACTGTATCTCTATTGTTGAAATATGTTAATGCTTGTCACCTATTGGGCAGCAGTCCCAGACATACCTATAACTGTCACCATTGCTTTGGCTGTCCTGACAGGCATGGTGAAGATGGAGCAGGTGTACTCGCCCTCATCAGCTAACACCACATTGTTAATACTGATAGACAGCTCGTTTGGTGAGGACCGGACAAGCTGGATTCTGTTGTCTCTGAGAGCTGTGGAGAAAGAAGAAAAATCAGTTGTCAGAAAGATAGGACTAACACTACAGTTTCATATAAAAGACATTCCATTAAAAACAGATATAATGAAGCTTCTAAAAATACAAAAAAAAACATAGGGACATAAGGATTGACAAAACAGAGGGTACTACGGGATACCTATAGTAGAGGTAAACCCTATCAGAATGATATCTAGTTAGGTAAAGTGCCCTTGCAAAGTAATTGGCAAATTTGAAACATTGAAGCCGCTTCCTGTCTTCATGCATTTACAACAGTGATGTCTGCATTACATTTCTCAGTGCAGATTTCCTGATGCTGACAACAGTAGTGGACCATGCCAGTGTCCATTACTGTTTTGACGGCCACCATCGGAAACCAAAACAGGAAATACCTGAGCAAGGAACCTTATGGCGAGATTACAGGGTATTATGTGATTGCAACCTGCATATCTAAAATAATAAACAATACTTTTTAGCTTATAGGAGGTTTTAGTGAGTTGGTTTAAATAAACTCTAGACTTGAACTCAAAAAGTTAAGTTGTGCTATCTTATGTAACATCCTAAAAATGCTACTGATGCCTAAACAGTACCTTAAAAAATCCAATATTTGTTTTAAACTCCTCCTGAAAAAGTGCAGTGCCCCCTCTGTGCCTAGACACACCAGTGCCTTGAGACTCTTAGCTGTATACCTGCAGTGTGAGATCATCTACAGCACTGTGCCTCAGGGAAGAAGCTGAGAAAGCAAATCCCTGCTTCTACCAAGACGGCAAACTCCACATATACTGTGCAAAAAGTACTGGTCAGGCAAGTGTAAGTCTGTAAAGATCAGCTGCAGGAAAGCCTGTAGACAAAACCCAAGACCAGCCATTTGTCCTCTACTTGCTTTTACTGGGCATACCACAGTTTAGGTTACCTTTTAAACTCAATTCCAATCTAATCTTCATAATAGTATAGATGTCACACCACTTCCTCAAACTCAATCTTTCTAAAACTGAGCTTGTGATATTTCCTCCTCCCTGATCCCCCCCCATGACTTTGCCATTGAAATCAACAACACAATCATTAGTCCCTCCACACATACCAGGGTGCTACAGTGCACCCTTACCCCTGAAGCTATCCACATTTTGTGATGTTACAACCAAAAACGTAAATGAATTTTATTGAAATTTTATGTGATAGACCCACACAAAGTGGCACATACTTGTGAAGTGGAAGGAAAATGATAAATGGTTTTCAATTTTCTTTTACAAATAAATATCTAAAAAGTGTGGCGTGCATTTGTATTCAGCCCCATTTACTCTGATTCCCCTAACTAAAATCTAGTGGAACCAATTGCCTTCAGAAGTCACCTGCTTAGTAAATAGAGTCCACCTGTGTAATTTAATCTCAGTATAAATACAGCTGTTCTGTGAAGCCCTCAGAGGTTTTTTAGAGAACATTAGTTAACAAACAGCATCACGAGGCCAAGAAACACACCGGGCAGGTCAGGGATAAAGTTGTGGATAATTTTAAAGCAGGGCTAGGTTATAAAAAAATATCCCAAGCTTTGAACATCACACAGAGCACTGTTCAATCCATCATCCAAAAATGGAAAGAGTATGGCACAACTGCAAACCTACCAAGACATGGCCGTCCACCTAAGCTGACAGGCCAGGCAAGGAGAGTATTAATCAGGGAAGCAACAAAGAGGTCCAAGGTAACTCTGTAGGAGCTGCAGAGATCCACAGCTCAGGTGGGAGAATCTGTCCACAGGACAACTATTAGTCGTGCACTCCACAAATCTGGCTTTTATGGAAGAGTGTCAAGAAGAAAGCCATTGTTGAAAGAAAGCCATAAGAAGTCCCGTTTGCAGTTTACCAGAATCCATGTGGGGGACACAGCAAACATGTGGAAGAAGGTGCTCTGGTCAGATGAGACCAAATTGGACTTTTTGGCCTAAAAGCAAAATGCTATGTGTGGAGGAAATCTACCACTGGACATCACCCTGAACATACCATCCTCACCGTGTGGTGGCAGAATCATGTTGTGGGGATGCTTTTCTTCAGCAGGGACAGAGAAGCTAGCCAGAGTTGATGGGAAGATGGATGAAGCCAAATACAGGGCAAACTTAGAAGAAAACCTATTGGAGTCTGCAAAAGACTTGAGACATGGGTGGAGGTTCACCTTCCAGCAGGACAACAACCCTAAACATACATCTAAAGCTACAATGGAATGGGTTAGATCAAAGGATATTCATGTGTTACAATGGCCCAGTCAAAGTCTAGGTCTAAATCCAATTGAGAATATGTGGCAAGACTTGAAAATTGCTGTTCACAGACACTCTCCATCCAATCTGACAGAGCTTGCGCTATTTTGAAAAGAAGAATGGGCACAAATGTCACTCACTAAATGTGCAAAGCTGGTAGAGACATCCCCAAAAAGACTTGCAGCTGTAATTGTAGTGAAAGGTGGTTCTACAAAGTATTGACTCAGGGGAGCTGAATACACATGTACATAAACTTTTCAGATATTTATTTGTAAAAAAACTTTAACGCCATTTATAATTTTCCTTCCACTTCATAAGTGGAAGTGTGTTCCACTTTGTGTTGGTCTATCAAATCCCCTTTCTTTATAATGACACCACAAAACAACGTATTTGTTCCTTGGTTATATCCCACCTTGATTACTGCAACACTCGCCTCACTTGCCTACCTTTACAGAGAGTATCCCCCTTTAGTCTATTATGAATGCTGCTGCTAGACCTATGCACCTTACTAACTGATTTATAACTGCTGCCCCTCACTGCCAATCCCTTCACTGGCTTCCTCATGCAAAGCCATCCACAACACTGACCTCAACTGTATCATCAACCTCATCTGCAGATATTGCCCAAATCGTTCTCTCCGCTCCTCCCGGGACATCTTGCTCTCTAGCACACTTATCAACTCCCCCCATGCCTCCAGGACCTTTTCAGAACCTTTCCCAACCTCTGGAACTCCCTACCCCAGTATGTCTGGTTATTTCCTACCCTGTCTGCCTTTAGATGATCTTTGAAAACTCATTTATTCAAGGAAGCCTACTCTGCCTCCATCTAAAAAAACTGTAGTTGAGTCACCTCCATCAGATCATCAGCTATTACCTTTTGCACCACCTCCCCCTTCCTTTTAGATTGCAAGCTCCATGAGCAGGACCCTCCTATTCCTTCTGTATTAAATTGTATTGTATTTGTACTGTCCCCCTTTATATTGATCAGACCATGTGTGTTCCACCTCCTGGAAGACCATGCTGTTACTTGGGTTTATATACAATGCTGGTTCAACCATTAGCTCTTGTATGTACTCAGTTTTAATTTCCAATAAAATCTTTATGGTAATGTATTAGGCCTTTGCACCCTTTTGTTTGTTTTGTTTATGGGATGTAAGTGAGTCCCGTCTCACAATGACATTTTAGTGGGGAAGGGGCTTCAGGACAATGTTCATGGGACAGTGTCAAAGTAAAACTAAAGGCAAAACTTCTTTTTTGGATGGAGTGGAGATGGATTAGAACCCCTGTCAGTTTGTATTGCCGTCTGTGCCACCATTAAGGAGATTCACCCTCCCTCTTTGTCCAGTTTACAATTACTGAAAGTGAAAGTAAAAGAAAAACCTAAATTTTGTGTTGTCCCCAGAAAAGTAATACAGGGGAAATCTTCCAATGGGGACATTAGTTCTGGTGACTTTGGGGGCCCAGAAGGGATTCCCTTAATGTGTAGGAATTTCCTCTCACTTCCTGTTTAGCAGGAAGTGAAGGGAAATCTTTGAATGAAACACAGATGGTGAAAAAAAATCTGGCACGGGTTATAACCCTCCCTTACTCTATCCAAAATGAATAACAAAAATTGCCTATAGTTCTACTTCAGCAACAAAAGAAACTACAGAACGGAGGGAAGTGGCAGGAGCTGGTTAGAATCACACGTATGTAAGAAAGTCTGAAAAGTGTATGTACAGACATTTAAATTTAAAGCTGATCATAAAGATGCTCATTATGTAGCAGAATCAAAAACTATGTATAGAATAATGCACCTTCTACGGCCGTATTAATAAAACATAAAGTCACTAAGGAGTTCTATAGACATATAAAATAACAAGGTCTCAAGCTGAGCTCTGTTCTAGATGGAATTCCGAAGTGACTCATACTTCAAAGATGATTATATTCTATATATGAATTGTAGTTTTTCTTTTTTTTTTAGAGAGAGATGTGAAACTTTATTTTTATCCCTCTTTAAGAAACTGTTGCGTTTGTATGATTACATATCTGTGTACAGGTCAAGCCCATTGATAGAAATATGGTTATATAGATATCACATTTAGCTAAAATGTTCATGGTGAAACCCAAAGCCTGGGTTTGGTAGCATACACATATAAAGAACCCCTGACACCCCAGGTCAAGATGCCAATGTGCGCCCACCCTAGGTTGAGATGTATGGGACTTGTACGTCCACCTGTAAAGTGGTCGGGCCACTACAGAGTACAGAAATAACAGCCATGGTCCATTGGCCTTAGGGTACCACCATTTCATGAAAGGACACCTATATAAGATGGGGAGAATGCTTCACTATGGTTAAACAAATGTGATTTAAGCTAGCCACACACTGCTCCATTTTTGTCAGATTCCTCAAAATTCAAAAAAGTGAATAGTTGGGGACTGCACTGGACTGATTGAGTTATATATGATAATTTTTTTCTTGATTCCACAGGTAAATAATGGTGTTTGCCTCCCTTTGGAGGTATGGGCTGCTAACTTACTGGCATGACTGCCGTGTGGCTTTAGTGACAGAGGTCTTTAGATGGAGAGTAAGGAGCGACCAGTGTCCAGAGTAATACCACATTTGATGGAAAGGTTACAATCTTTTATTTAAGATAATGGATTTACAAGCTGATCCAAGTGTTTCGAGGGAAGTGACACCCCTTTCTTCAGGGATTTAGGTACGTGTGAACGGAGGTGGGTAGACTTAGCATAGGTACCCGAGCTGATTGCGAGAATAGAGGTTAGCATTGACTGATGTCACAAGAAACTCAGGTACCTCTGTGGAGGTTGCCTACTTCTGTTCACACATACCAAAAGGCCTGAAGAAGTCAATTCCCCCAAAACATGTTAGCTCACCTTGTATATCCATTATTATTATTATTATTATTATTATTATACAGTATTTATAAAGCGCCAATAGTTCGCTCAGCGCTGTACATTACAAAGGGGACAGAACATGTGACAGAACAATACCAATACAATGCAAAACATGAGGGGATCGAGGGCCCTGCTCTTTCAAGCTTACAATCTAGGAGTCAAGCTTACAATCTAGGAGATTATTATCTTCAATAAAGAATTGTAAACATTCCATTGAATGTGGTATTACTCTGGACACTGGGCACTTCTCTCTCCATCCAAAATTCAAACAATGCATGGCCTTGCTGGCACCTATTTGTTTCACAAAAGTCAATTGGCTTTTGCTAATTACCGGGTACTCCGGTTTCCTCCCACACTCCAAAGACATGCTGGTAGGTTAATTGGTTCCTGTCTAAATTGGCCCTTGTATATGAATGTGAGTTAGGAACCTTAGATTGTACACCCCTTGAGGGTCAGGGACTGATGTGAATGTACAATATATATATGTAAAGCGCTGCGTAAATTGACGGCGCTATATAAGTACCTGAAATAAATAAATAATCCTTACTGCTAATGTACTGTAGATATAGGAATCTTAATTTCTTTCGTTCAGCTTATAGACTTAACAAAAATATCTATCAGTGTACAGACAGATTTAGTCATAGTCATCATTTCAGAACAAAACAAGGATTTTTTATTTTCATACCCAAGATTTGTTCATCCATCTGGGAACCAAAGTAGTTTAAACCTCATCAAAAGTGCATATTTTATTCTGGAATTTGTTGCTTTCATACAGACACTGGAATTATGTTTCTGGTACAAAGCATTTTCAATGCCTCTTTACAAAAATGACCGGACACATATTTAACCGCTAGCCTACAGGGCACTTATACCCCCTTCCTGCCCAGGCCAATTTCCAGCTCTCAGCGCTGTCACACTTTGAATGACAGCTTTATTTTGGTGGTATTTATTCACCTCTAGGTTTATTTTTTCTTAAACAAACAAAAAAACCACTGAAAATTTTGAAAACAAAAACAACGTTTTTTCTTAGTTTTTGTTATAAACTTTTGTAAATAAGTGATTTTTCTCCTTCACTGATGTGCGCTAATGAGGCTGCAGTGATGGGCACTGATAGGTGGCACTGATGAGGAGGCACTGGTAGGTGGCACTGATGGGCATTGACAGGCATCACTGATGGGCACTGATAGGTGGCACTGACTGGCACTGTTAGGCAGCACTGACTGGCGGCACTGATTGGCACTGATAGGCAGCACTGACAGGTGACACTGATTGGCATTGATAGGTGGCACTGACTGGCACTGTTAGGCGGCACTGACAGGCACTGATAGGCGGCACTGACAGGCGACACTGACTGGCACTGATAGGTGGCACTGATTGGCAGCACTGATAGATGGCATTGATAGGTGGCACTGACTGGCACTGATGGGTGACACTGAAAGGCAGCGGAGATGGGCACTGACATTTAGCATTGATGTGCACTGGTAGGCACTGATATGTGGCATTGATGTGGTACTGGCACGTGGCACTGTTTAGCACTGACAGCTGGCACTGATGGACACTGACAGGTGGCACTTCTGGGGCCACACTGATCATCAGGGCACAGTGATCATCAGTGCCCTGATGATCAGTGCACATGTCCCCTCTGCGGAATGCCGATTAACAGCTCTCCTGTCCTTTCGAGCTGTCAGCGTGACGGCTCATGAGGAGAGAAATGCCGATAACCGGCATTTCCCTGTTTACATGTGATTAGCTGTGATTGGACAGAGCTGATCACATGACCGAGCTGACATCTTCGGCTCTTTCCATGGATCGGTGATCTGCTGTGTCCAAGGGACACAGCGCACCGCCGATCGCCACGCTGCGCACTCCCTGACCGCGCATGCGCGGTGAGAATGGGAGGACGTCATATGACGTCCTCCCAGAATGAGAAAACCACCTTCCGCCCGTCACTGTACTATATGGCGGGCGGGAGGTGGTTAAAGAGTTTGCATATAAATGGTTTAAAAAAAACCCTAACAATTATCCATGTTAAGTAGGGGATAACTGAGGGTACAAATTTTGTATATAATAGTAATATATTTACACACAACAGTAATTTATGCATCAAGGCCATGACAGTAGCTTTCATTTATTAAAGAAGAATTCAAGGTATGGCATTTGTTACATAGTTATATTGGTCCATTCTAACCATGTATAGTATATACCATACCTGACCATTCCCTCTAGAACAGCCATTCTCAACCAGGATTCCTCCAGAGTTTGCTAAGGTTTCCTTGATGTGTGGACAATTCACCTTCCATTTGATGGTGCCACCATAGTTCCAGGATCAACGCCACTTGGTAGAGCCAGTTGCATTAAGTCAGTGATCTTTTTAGCTGTTCGTAGGGGTTGCATTTTGACCACCACTGTATTGATTGCATTCTTCCTACTGACCATCAATGTAAGGGGCACTTTTTCACTGGCCACCAATGAATTGTTTTTAGCAAGGGCTCCTGAGACCTGAAAATTATTTCAAGGGTTCACCTGGAGTAAAAAGGTTGAGAAAAGCTGCTCTAGAAGCTGCTCTAGACACCGCTACTCCACTGATCTCAACTAGCTTCCACATCCCATGCCAAGCAGCTGTTCTGCTGCGTGGTGGACACAAGAGTTCAGTCGCTCAGCATGGGCACCATTCAGAGAAAGTTTTGCACACCCTAGGTAAATGCAAAGCGTTTACTGACTGGGCAAGGTTGAGAGGCGGGGCAGTGACATCATTCTCTCTGCCTAGTCCAATCACAAAACGCATTCTCTGAATGGCGCCCATGCCAAGCAGCTGACCTCCTGTGTTCACAATGCAACAGGGGAAAACTGCTTGGCTTGGGACCCACAAGCTAGTAGAGATCAATGGTGTAGTGGTGTCTATTACAGTGGTTTCCAGTTTCTAGAGGGATCACACAGGTATGGTATATACTGTACATAGTTACATTGTCCCAGGCCAGACCAATGTAATTATGTAAAAATGCCATACCTGGATTTCTTCTTAAATGAAGAGCAGGATTGCTGTCACACTGGCAGCTCAGTCCTGCAGATTACACTGGGAGAGCAGAGCTCCAAGGTCAGTCTGACAGCAAGGTTCACTGCCCTCTGTTTATCAGGTGAGGAAAGTGGAAAGAGAGCGCTGGACCCGCATGTAAACTCCATTGGTATGTTATGTTCCGATAATAATGTTGGTGTAAATGATCTGGTTCCTGGGCAGGCGGGTTCTACACCCCAGAGGATCTCCACAGTCTTTCTGGTTGTAGTGTATTGTAAGAAGAGTTGAAATTGAAGTGCCAAGCCGCTGTTAAGAGGTCCAGATACAACTTTATTCTGTTAAAAGTCAGGGGTATATTTTGAGGTGTAGCCAACACGTTTCAGGGATCCAAGTGCCCCCTGTATCAGGGATTGTCCTCTCAAGTGATTTTATTTACACCCCCCTGAGATGGCAATAGATGGATCGAATTTCTCAGGGACTGGTCGAGATTCGATCCACCTATGCACAGGTTGGTTTTACTGAACGCGGGTCTTCACCCTCTTAAACAAATTCCCTCCACTCTACCCTCCTCCCATCCAGAACATGTATATATATATATTTTTTTTCATTATTTTAGAAAACTGTCTGGCCACGTTCCCCCATGCTCGTCATTCACTTAGGCAAATGACATGCACACTACACGCTGTGCCTCCTGGGATGTGCATTGCATATCCCAGGAGGCATAGCCTTTCATTCAGGAAAGGAGGAGAGGATGAGCCTATCAGAGTGTTATCAGGAGGCCCGAGCTGGCGAGGCTCTTAAAGATGTCCGAAAGAGCATGGTGGCGCAGGACAGACAGGTGGCATGGCATGAAACGATCTCAGCGGGACAATACTGGATACTCCAACTGTAAAGGGTAATTTTAAATCTTCAAACCTTAAAAATGCCTCCCTTTTTAACCCTCCTGCACATTCCCATATCACAATTTTTAAAAATATGGTTTTAAATGACCTTGAGAAAACCAAGGTCAAAAAATACCATGATCAGTTACACATTGATAACACTATTAAAAACTTGCTAGAAGAAAAAGATCTAGTAGTGAGGCCCGCTGATAAGGGAGGAGGGGTTGTTGTAATGAATAGACCCAACTACCTTACACTAGTAAATAATATCTTGGAAGACAAAGAAACTTACAGGCTTCTTAACAACAACCCGCTATGTGCCTATAAAAAAGAATTAAAATCTTTGATTAACACAGGGTATGAAACTGGAATTTTAAGTAAAAAAGAGAAAGATTATTTATGCCCCACGGCTCCCAAGCTGCCTGTAATCTATTGTCTTCCTAAGATCCATAAGGATCCAGTCAACCCCCCAGGCCGTCCTATAGTAAGTGGTATAGGGTCGCTTTGTGCACGGGTGGGAGAGTATATAGACGGTTTTCTTCAACCGTTGGTAATAAATACTCCAGCCTTTTTAAGAGATTCAAAACAATTGCTATCTATTATTAAGGACATCAGATTGACCAAACCCACTTATTTAGTAACTGCGGATGTTTCCGCCCTTTACAGCAACATAAAACATGAAAATGGACTCCAAGCAGTTGATTACTACCTGAAAGGTGCTGCGGATATCCCCCCATTACAGAAATGCTTCATAATAGATCTCCTCAAATTTGCTATGTGCCATAATTACTTCTTTTTTAGCAATAATTATTACCTCCAGATTACAGGAGTTGCAATGGGGGCAAAGTTTGCGCCGAGCCTCGCTAATCTATTTATGGCTTATTGGGAGGAAGAGATCATCTACTCCAGGGATTGGCCACATCTGTGTTTATATTGTCGATATATCGACGATATCTTCCTACTTTGGGATGGGGATGAATCCTCCCTTACAAATTTTTTCACAACCCTTAATTACAACACTAATAACATTCAATTGACTTTCCAATATGATTTCCAAGAAATTAATTTCTTGGATTTAAATATTTTTAATAACGGCACAGGGCTATCTACCAAAACTTTCTTTAAACAGACTGATCGTAACAGCTTTATTCCAACAAATAGCTGTCACCTCCCTAGATGGTTGAACAACATACCTAGGGGCCAATTCTTGAGGGTTCGTCGTAATTGTGATAATGTTGAGGATTTTATCCAACAATCAAATATCCTTAAAAAGAGGTTTGTGGAAAAAGGCTACAATGATAACACTCTACAGATAGAAATTAATAATGTTCAGAACACCAATAGAGAGTTGCTCCTGTCTACTGGGCAAATAAATAAAAACACAAATAACGACAATAGGTTCTGTCCCTTTATCACCAATTTCTCTGCCCAACACAAAGATGTTGCCAAGATTATTCGAAAACATTGGTGTATTCTCAAAAGTGACCCAGTACTAGGTAGCTCGCTACCCAACCTACCAGAAATCACTTATAGAAGAGCTTCCTCTCTGAGGAATAAACTTGCTCCAAATGTGGTTAATCCACCGAGACAGATTACGTTTTTTAATCGAAAAGGTTTCTTCCCATGCAACCGATGCATGTTATGTGTTTGTAATGGCGTTCACAAATCACCTATTTTTACCTTTTGTTCTCGCTCTACTGGCAAACAATACACAATAGACTCTACTATCACATGTAATAGCCTCCATGTTGTTTATCTGCTTGAATGTTCCTGCGGAAAACAGTACGTTGGCAGAACTACCAGGAGATTGAGAGATCGGCTACGTGAACATCTCAAAAATATAAAGAAGGGTTTCAAAGAACACTCTGTATCTATGCACTTTCGCCAACAACATAACCGGGACCCTCATTCACTTAAATTTATTGGTATTGACATGGTCCATAAGCATTGGAGAGGAGTCCATAAACGTAGAGCAGTCTCTAGGTCAGAAACAAAATGGATCTATTTATTACGTACATCATCTCCTTTAGGCCTTAACATTGAGTTGGACATCAATTGTTTTATTGACACTAGTTAATCTACATTTATCTTAATTTTTTTAATATACATTTTTTAGACATGCGTTGCTGTCAGTTCGTTTTTTCTTGTGAGGTTTGGCTGCTTTATAATGTTTTTTATTGCCTTCTTTTTATTGCCTTCTATTATTATATTAAGTATTTTTACTACTGTAATATTTTTACTATTGCAATCCGCATATTTTATATCTGTTGTTCCTATGGTCTTCTGATGCGTTTTGCCATGTGGATTTTATTCTATTCACATTTTATTACTGTCTATTCAGTGTTTTTTTATTCTTCATTGTCATTTAATCATATGTATTTAACTTTATGTATATATTGTGGTCACATGCGTTTTTGTATTGTTAGACGTTTGTCCATTATACCTTAGCATGACTCCACAGTTTGTCTTTGCTAGTAAGACTCAGGTACATATGGCGCAGTTTGGGAATGTTTGATTTGCATGGTCATGCTGCATATATGACGGGTTCCTTTATTAATTACTTACCCTATGTTCCTGCGTTATGCTTATATGTTTATTCACCGGGTGTAATACCTGTCCGAATATTTTCCATCACAATAACATATATGCATATTAATTTATGTTATTATAGGCATTTTGTGAGCCATGTACACAGAGGCATTTTTTTATAGTTATTTCCCCATGCTTTAACAACTATATACACTCTGCACACAGGGTTAGTGTCCCCTTTCTGCCCAATTGCATGCTAATGGCTCCACATATTTGATTGTCCCCATCTGTATCCCTTAACATGGGTTTCACCTTCTTCTGTCCATCTGCACTGTTCCTCAAGAAAATGGCCGCCGTATGAGCGTACTGCGCATGCGCGGCTTTACCGCAATGACGTCACCGGTGCGTACTGCGCATGCGCACCGCGGATTATAAAAATGATCGATTTTCCTGCAATGCACCCCCTTTAAAAACGTGTGTGTGACACGAAACGCGTTAGAGAGGTGCCCCCCCACTGTCTGGACATATCTTTTAGCTGCCCCTTGTTCTTGTGACCTTTATTTGTAAGTGTGGTTTTTCTTATCATTGTGAATTACTACATAATAAATGCAATACTACACTATCAAAGCTTCTGGCCTGTGGCTCTCTTTTTTGGAGGGAGCCTGGGCTTTTTGAAGGTGCCTGGTTCCTCTTGGTCTCCTGTGTGTTGCTGGCTGGCTTGCTGGATTCATCTCCTTATTGGCTGATGTGCATCTCTGGAATCATCGTCCTGCTGTCCTGGGAACATGACATCTAGTGGCGAGATATCAGATGACATCATCCCTTCCAGTGGCTTCCTTTCAGAGTACCAGGAGTAGGTCTTAATTACTCCATGCTCCATGTGCTGAGATATCTGGTTAGTGCAAACTTCTTTCAGCTTGTCCAACACAAGAGCCACAAACGTTTTTCCGGTTCTCCAACCGTGGATGCACCACAGAAGTCACGAGTTATATATGCTTTATATTCAATGGTATACTTAATTTAGAACAATTGTATGTTATCAGGTTTCTGTGGTTCTTGAGACCTGTTTATGAGCGCTGCATATTTTATGACATATTATCCGAAGTTTTTTTGAGGTTTACTTTCTATGCTAGCAGCTTAACTAATTATCTTTATAATCCATACACTCATTTATTTGAATAAGTACTAGACACCTAGCGCTGTTGTACTCCAATTTTTAATACTGGATAGGTGAGTATCTGAAATGTGCAGATACCACCTCCCGGTAAGCAGGAATAACATTTTAACAACTGAAGGGGGTTGGGTGCAGATCTGCTTGAAGTTGATCCATCGATCGACTCAAGCATAACCAGCCTGTGGGATTTTTTTAATGCAACCACTGCCAGCGGCAAAGGCCACCAGCAGTGATCATTGTGTTCTGCTGGCAGGGAAGACCCCTCAATGGCAGAACACATAATGCAGAGGGAGGGATTCCCCCCATCAACACTGACTGTGTTGATGGAGGAATCAAGCAATTTTCTTTCCTTCCACCCATAGTGGAAGAGAAAAAAATTGCATAATCTATGGGCTGCTTAACAATAAGAAGAGAAGTACCAACATGGCATTTGGTTCTTCTTTATTTCTTCTCCAAGAAACTTTCTAAATATGCACAAAGGTGTTGTCCTCTTTCTACCAGCATGAATTAAGCATCATTAATCATTATTCAGAAGACTCAAGGTGAACCCTCTGAAGTTCTTCATTTAAGTTCTCCACCTCTCATGCATTATGGAGAATGTGCGGAATCCGACTTTATCTCACATACTCATCTGACTTACCTCTCTTCTCTCCAAAATACAAGGTCTGCTGAGCAGGGTTGGACCACTGGAGAGAGGAGTTTTCATGCTCTTTCACTGTGCAGTTCAGGATCATTTTTCCTCCTGTGGCAACCAAAACATCTGATGTGACCGGTTGGCTGGCTGTAAGAAAACAGAACACAAGTCTGTGAGCAATCTGTGTGTACGAATACAATACAGCTGCTAGATGGCATGTTCTGGTTTATCATGCATTAAAGTGGAACAAAAACTTTAGATTTTGCCTGCAATGATCTGCACTGACTTGCCTTTTCTTTAAAATCGTTGATCTGTTCACAATATTATTAAGGCCATCAATCTTAACCAATGTATACCCATACCCTTTATCTACTTTCTACATGTAAAAATCATCATTTATTTGCAAAAAAATTACTTAGAACCCCTAAACATGATATTTTTAAGCAGAGGCTCTGGAGAATGAAATGGTGGGTGCTGCAATTTTTTATGTCACGCGGTATTTGCAAAGCGGTTTTACAAACATCAATTTTTTTGTAAATATATACTTTAATTCATTTTAGTGAACACAAACACAATACAATACCAAGTTTTTTTTTTGTAAAATATAAAAGATGATGTCACGCTGCGCAAATAGAGGTCTAATAGATGTCTAACATGTCATGCTTTAAAACTGCATATACCACTGCATGGTACCAAACGACTGTACCTAAACAAACTCCATAGGCAACACTTTAAATTTCTTTACAGATTAGCAGCATAGAGTTACACAGGAGGTCTGGTGCTACAATTATTTCTCTCGTTCTAACATTCACACGTGCATGTGAGCACAGAGGGTCAGTGGCACTTAACATTTTTTATTTTACTATTTTCTTCAAATGTATTTTTTAACACTCTAACTTTCTTTTTTTTATTTTTTTTGTCAACTTTATTGCTATTACAATTGATGTGATAGCATGGGCAATGACAGGACCTCTTTATGAGTAGATCTTCATGGGCTCCTAGACCCCATATCTCTCCTCTGTCCTCCAAAGCATCTGATCAAATAGAGATCAGTTTGATCAGATGCCGTACAAGCCAGTAATGGTTTGCCAACGGTCAGTGGTTTCTGATGTCACAGAAGAAGGGCAGGGAATTCTATTCTTTCCACTCTTCCTAGGGAATGCAACCATCGAGGTCTCATCATTTCCGGGCTGCCTATTTGGATGGGAGAGTCCAGTAAAGGCGGTGACGGAAAAGGAGGGGACCCCCTTCTGTGGCCTGTAGCAGTGATACAGCCACTCTAATCACTTCTACATTAAAGAGAATCAACGGATGAAAATGTTGATACTGGGATGATGCCTGCAGCTGCTGTACCCACTGAACCTCTATGATGTCATATGACAGCAGCAGCACAGTGGCTAAATGGTTAGCACTTCTGCCTGGCAGTACTAGGGTTGTTGGTTTGAATCCCAACCACGGCAACACCTGCCTGGAGTTTGCATTTTCTCCCTGTGCCTGCGTGGGCTTCCTCTGGGTACTCCAGTTTCCTCCCACACTCCAAAGACATGATGGTATGTTAATTGGATCCTGACTAAATTGGCCCTAGTATGTGTATGTATGAATATGAGTTAGGGACCTTAGATTGTACACCCCTTGAGGGTTAGGGACTGATGTGAATGTACAATATATATGTAAAAGTGCTGCATAAATTGATGGTGCTATATAAGTACCTCTAATAAATAAATATGGCATCTTCTGGGTGGAGAGTGGTTAAAATACAATTTGCTTTAGAGGTATCAACAACTATATAGTGTAATGGGCCTGTCTGACTGAAGAGGACTGTTTAAAGTGGGGCAACACAGTGGCTAAATAGTTAGCACCTCCGCCTGGCAGTACTAGGGTTGTTGGTTCAAATCCCAGCCATGGCACCACCTGCCTGGAGTTTGCATGTTCTCCCTGTGCCTACGTGGTTTCCTCCAGGTTTCCTTCCACACTCCAAAGACATGCTGGTAGGTTAATTGGCTCCTGTCTAAATTGGCCCTAGTATGTGTATGTATGGATGTGAGTTTAGGGACCTTAGATTGTATGCCCCTTGAGGGTTAGGGACTGATGTGAATGTACAATATATATGTGTAAAGCGCTGCATAAAATTGATGGCACCATATAAGTACCTGAAATAAATAAATAAGTGAAATTAAAGAATATGAATGTAATATATAGCAATTCACCAGCCCTGGGATGTGTTTTTTTTTATTATTCTTTTTTTTAACCTTTATTATCACCTGGTGATCCGGACAGTAACACACTCCCTGTACTGTATCTATGGAGGAGCAGTGTTGTCACTCTAGGTGTTAGGACTGTATAAGACATCTCCCTCTCCACTTCTCCATGAAATACTAGGGAGGTGTTCTGTAGTCCTAAATGTTATAACACTGTTTGTGTCCTGCACGTTCTGCAGTGTCATGTTAAAACAGCAATCAATTTCTTGCAGGATCAACAGATATATTTTGGCACTTATTGAACAGGTTTGGGGCTCGTTTACATGGGGTGTATCAATGCACATCCCATGCAAGAGTCATGTATACCATGGTTTATGGCCAGGTGTTCTGTACATCTCTGTGCCGACAGTCCCATTCATGCTAACTGGGATACAGCCGCTGTTCCCAGGACATCCATGAGGGTGTATGTGCGTCACCCCAAATTCACACTGCCTGCATTTGAGGCCATGTCTTCGCACCTTGTGAACAAAGTCCTAATGAAGACTTTCAATGGTATATTTAACAGTCCAAAAAGAAAAATTAAAGTGTATGCAGAATGAAACAAAAGTAATACTCTTGTGCTACACCTTAACCAATACTGTGGCCTCCAATCAGTTACTCAAAATTATATACCGTATACCAGCAACTAGCCAACACTAACGTGTTCCCACACCCCTTGAAATTGAGTTAAGTAAAATGCAGTGCTGCTGTAAAGTATACAATCCAAAAATTAAATCATCAAAAAATGATCCCATGTGCTGGGATAATACCAACTAAATATGTAAATAAATTATCCTGGGTGTAAAAATTTATAATTCTTCATATACAGTATTATAAAATTCCATGGATAGTGCACTACTAAATATTCCTCAATATCTCATCAAATATCTATACAAAAACATAAAAATGTGCATATCTCTGTCCAAATGCTTTACTTCTGTGCTCACAAGGTGCTCACCTCTGAATCTGACCCATAAAAATCTCTTCTATAGGTCGGTAGGGCACTAGGGCTAGGGTGGGGCCAGTGATGTCATCACATCAATACCGGAAGTGACCAGACACCATGATAGAAGAAATGGTCAGAGACTCTGACCATGCTATAGGAGATGGCCAGAAACTGCAGATATGATACAAGAGATGTTCAGAGATATCCATAGGGACATGATACCAGAGATAGTCTGAGACTGTGGACATGAAAAAAGAGATGAGACCATGGATATGAGAGATGATCAGAGACTATGGATATAGAAAAGTGTTTTTTTGTTATAAACATACAGTATATATATCCAAATGCGACACATCCGTGCTCACAATACAATCACCTCTGGATTTGGCCCATAAAAAACTCTTTTATAGAACGGTAGGGCACTAAGAATAAGGTGGGGCCAGTGACATCATCACATCAATACCTAAAGGGAACAGACACCATGGGGTTTATTTACTAAAGCTGGAGAGTCCAAAATCAGACTCCCTTCTGCATAGAAACCAATCAGCTTCTAACCTCAGCTTGTTCAATGAAGCTTTGGCAATGAAACCTGGAAGCTGATTGGTTTCTATGCAGAAGGGAGTCTGATTTTGGACTCTCCAGCTTTAGTAAATAAACCCCCATGATACAAGAGATGGTCAAAAATTCTGGACATGATACACTGAAAAAGATGGTCAGAAACTGTGAACATAATATAGGAAATGTTTAGAGACTATGGACATGATACAAGAGATGGTCTGAGACTGTGGACGTGAAAAAAGAGATAAGAGACAATAGACATGATACGAGAGATGATCAGAGATTACGAACATAGAAAAGTGCTCTTTTGATGTAAAAATTAAGACTCCATTCAAGTGATCTATTTCGGAGCTCACAATAAGCTCACTTCTGGACTTGACCTATAAAAGTCTCTTTGACATGCTGATAGGGCACTAGGGCTAGGGTGGGGCCAGTGACATCATCACGCCAATACTGGAAGTGAGCAGACACCATGATACAAGAGATGGTCAGACTCTGGACATGATAAAAGAGATGATCAGAGAATGTGGACGTGACACAAAAGATGGTCAGAGACAGTGGACATGATACCTGAGATGGTGAGAGACTGAAAACATGCTGCAGGAGAGTGCCGGAGACAGTGAACATGATATAGGAGTTGGTAGAGACTGGGAACATGATTTAAGAGACTGCCATAGACTGGAGACACAATACATAAGCCTCCTAGACATCACTGCTATAAGGGAAACACAGATTAGTGTCTGCAGGGGCCATTAGGGCTGCACAAAATATGCCAAAGGACTGTACGCAACCCCTGGGCCAGAGGTTGGGCACCAGAGCCTTAGTTTAAAAAAATACTGCTGACTCCTGAATTGGACAGATTGACTTATGATTTCTGTATTAATCTGTTCACCCATGGATTCAACTTTAATGTGGATTTTAGTCTAGAAATTCAATTTGCTGGCTCTATCTCCTGAAGCACCAAGGGTATAACTATGGTCCCATGCCACCAGTAAGACTGTTGGTTAGCTTGGTACAAAAACGTTAATGTGCATGACCCTATGAATCACATAGCTCATTCAAGTTTTTCTAGCAGAAACTGATGAACAGACATATAGGGACAGAAAACGACACTATAAATATTCTTTAAGTTTAGCTGGGAAATGAAATGTGTCTGTAAATATGGGACATCAAAACATCAAGAGAAAACCCTTTATTAAAAAACATCAATCTGCCTCCTTGTTCAGGAAATAATAGGAGCCTAACAAACCGACTCTGACATGATGCGATGTGTACAAAAAGAGACTTATAAGTCACAGCTCAGTCTAGAAAGAATTGCAGAATAATTGGGCAATCTGAATCACCCACATTTGTGCTAACATAACTGTACATCAAGCTTGTATTTACCCTAAAATGATACGGTTTTAAGCATACTACACATCAAGCTTGTATTTACCATCAAATGACATGGTTTTAGGCGTAGTAAAGGTAGTACTAATGATGCCATCAAATACATCTCTTATTTCTGGTTTATTCAAAACATTACTCATTTTAAAAACTGTGTATTTTTCCCAAATCTCTTTTCACTAAGCAAGAAGAATACTAATTATCCAGAAAAGGGCTGTTACTGTGCTATTAAAGGGGTCACTCACCCGAAACTGACAATTCGGTTACAAGTGGAACATAGCGGGTGGAATTCTGGAATTCCAGGCTCTTCCTTTACTGGAATGATTTCCAAAGCCACATAGCAGTTTTCACTCTTTATGCTGCATTTCTAAAGGAACAAACCTATTTATGGTTTAGGTCCCATTCACACCTAAGTGTTTTGTAGCTCAAAACTCCAAAAGGTTGAACAGCCAAAATCCCATGATTTACTTATAACTAAGTGGTATAAAAGTCTCTCCATTCTACATCACTTTAATTGTCCAGTCCCAGACACCTGCTGGTGGTATCATGCCTTCAAATGTACCATGCTTCATATATGGTGAAACTGCCCCTTTTAAAATATTTTGGTTGCAAATCCTTAATCTCTACAGTAAGCTCATGGTAACCCAAATTCTACTTTCTCCCAGAGTAATACTCCTCTCCATGATTCCTGGACCCCTCAAATCCACAACAAAAAGATGTCCTCCGGCATTTGCTAGCCGTGGCCAGCATGGTCATATCCTGTTACTGGAAAACAACCTCAACAACTCCTCTTGTGGAATGGGCAACTGAACTTGTTTTCTCAACTGGTTTTTATTTTAGTAACTCTTCCTTCACCAGTGGACACAAACCTTACAGGTTCAATTATCCTCCCTCAAAAGGTTGATAAACCTACCTTTTGAATAGTGTTTCCTCTCACTGTGTTTCTAAAAGAAAGAAGCACCCGACTAACCTAGTTTGGTTACATAGTTAGTCTGGCTGAAAAAAAAAATCCAGTTCAACCATTAAAAAAAAAGAGTTATAATCCTACACCCACAGTTTATCCAGAGAAAGGCAAAAAACCCAGCAAAGCATGAACTAATTTGCTCCTGCAGGGGAAAATATTCCTTCTTGATCCCCCGAAAGGCAATCAGATATTCCCTGGATCAATTTTACCTATAAATAGTAGCCAGTTATATTCTGTGTATCCAAGAAAGAATCCAGGCCTTTTTAAAGCAATCCACTGAGCTGGCCAGAACCAAACTCTTTTGGGAGTCTATTCCACGGTTTCACAGCTCTTACTGTGAAGAAACCTTTCCGTGTTTGGAGATTAAGTTTCTTTTCTTCCAGATGTAAAGAGTGCCCCCTTGTCCTCTGTGATGACCTCAGGGTGAATAACTCTACACCGAGTTCACTATATGGACCACTTATGCATGTTGATCATATTCCCCCTTAATTTCCTCTTCTCAAGAGAGAATAAATTCAGTTCCTCTAATCTTTCCTCATAGCTGAGGAAATGCCTCGTATCAGTTTGGTCACCCTTCTCTTTACTTTCTCCAGTTCCACAATGTTCTTTTTCTGAATTGGTGCCCAAAATTGAACTGCATATTCCAGATGAGGTGTTACTAATGATTTGTATCGGGGTAATATGATATCTCTCTCTCTGGAGTCTATACCTCTTTTAATACTAGAGAAGATTTTGCTCACTTTAGAAACCGCAGCTTGGCATTGCATGCCATTATTAAGCTTGTGATCTACCAGAACCCCCAGATCCTTCTCCACCATTGATTCCCCCAGTTGTACCCCCTTAGTATGTATGATGCATGCGTATTCTTAGCCCCCAAGTGCATAACCTTATATTTATCAACATTAAACCTCATTTGCCACATAGTTGCCCAATTAAACAGTGCATTGAGGTCGGCTTGTAAATTGGAGACATCCTGTAAGGACGTTATTCCACTGCACAGCTTGGTGTCATCTGCAAAGACTGCAAAGACTGAAATGGGATTTTTAATCTCAGACGCTATATCATTTATAAATATATTAAAAAGTACCTTGGGGTACACCACTGTCAACCCTAGACCATCCAGAGTATGAATCATGAACCACTACTCTCTGATTACAATCTTTTAGTCAGTTTTCTATCCATTTACATACAGATTTTTCCAAGCCTGTAGACTTTACCTTACACATTAGCCGTGTGTGGGGAACTGTGTCAAACGCTTTTGCAAAATCCAAGTATACCACGTCCACCACCACCCCAATGTCCAAGGTTTTGCTCACTTCCTCATAAAAAGAATCAGATTTTTTTGACAACTTCTGTCTTTCATGAATCCATGCTGTCTGTTGCTTAAAATACTTTTTTCCAGCAAAAACTCAAAAATGTGGTCTTTTATTAAACTTCCCAACTACAGAAGTTAAACTAACAGGTCTATAATTACTCGGTAACAATTTTGACTCCTTTTTGATTGGCGTTTTCCTAATTTCCTATCAGCTGATCCGAAATAGCTGAGCTTACTCTCTGGTACCTCTTCACTACCATCATTGGACTTTAGTTTTCTATACAACTTTTTGATGTTTACAGTTTATTATTTTGGAAGACTTGATCCTTCCACCTTTGTACCTTTCTACTCTGTGTAACTTTAAATCTTGCTTATAAAAACTTTAATTAAGTAAGACCGAACGAAAATCCTATGGTTGTCTACTGTGCCTGTTCACACCTGAGCGTAACTAGTACATGAGGTTTTTTGATCTACAAGCTTCAAGCATTTTTGGCTTCAATATAATTCAATGAAAGCTCCTAATAATGTCCATCTTTTGCTAAAAACAAATTATAATAAATACACCCATAATTATTAAAAAAAATTTCATATATTTATTTTTTGCATTGAAGTCTGCAAAGCATTACAGCCGCAATCAGTGGATCATGTATGCAATGCCAGGCTCCTGTAAGTTATTCCTCTAGCCTCAGGTCTGTATTGAGGTACAAACCTTCAGTTTACGGGTTGGAGGAAGTATCAATGGTCTACAAATGTGGCAATGTCACTGCACCTTTGCTCCATTAGGAACTATATGTCACTGTGGTAGATAGGATGGAACCTCACACAGCTGCACCAAATTAAAAAAAAAATTACAAGACCTGGTAGGGAGAAGAACCCCCACTTTCTGTAACAGGGTGGGGAAGAGGGGCAGTTTGAGGGTATGCGGCTGTGGACTCTGACCATGTTTTCTGATGTAGCATGAAACATGGTCAGAAAGATGGACTTACCTTTTAAAATACCAGTTTAAACAAATGTTTCATACATGTCTTTGGGGTTTCGCTTCAGAGATCTCTGCCCTAGGTTGTTCAATTTGGTAGGCGCTGGACATATCCAATTTTGGGTTTGTTATATGTAAATCTTTTGAGAAGAGATGATAAAAGGTGACCCAGTTGTGGTTAAGCCCTGAAGAGGTGGGATGTCCTTTCCCAAAATGGGGTGGATTTATTAAGGTTTTTAAAGAATAAAGGATTTTAAGGTTTGTAGTTCAAAAATGTACATGAGGTTCTTTTAAGCTACAACTTCACTCATTTTTGGCTTCAATAGAATTCAATGGAAGCTCTTAAAAATTTCCACTTATTGCAAAAAAAAAAAACCAAACAATAAATACACCCATAATTATGGTAAAATGTGCATATATGTTTTTTGCATTGGAGCTTGCAAAGCAGCCATGGAACCTTCAGTTCCGTGGCTGCACCAAGTATCAATGGGCTAGAAGCGTGGTAATATCACCGCACCTTTTGCTCCATTGATAACTACGAGTCCCTCTGCCACTGTGGTAGATAGGATGGAGCCTCACACAGCTGCGCCAAATTAAAAAAAAACAATTACAAGACCTGACAGGGAGAAGAACCCCCGGATTTTGTAAAAGGGTGAGGAAATGGAGCAATTTGAGGGGCAGTGGCTGTGGACTCTGACGTGCTTGTCTGAAATAGCATGAAACATGGTCAGAAAGATGACTTTTTAAAGTACCACTTTAAAAAAATATTTCTTGCAGGTCTTCAGAGGTTTAGTTTAGGAGATCTCTGCCCTAGAATTTTCAGTTTAGTGTGTCAGTACTGAACCAATCCAATTTAGGGTTTGTTTGTTTAGGCGTTTGATATGTAAATCTAGAAAGTTTAAGAAGGTTGACCTACAACAAAGGCATGGTAAAAGTTAAGATTAAGCCCCCAAAAAGTGGGATGTGCCTCAGCCATAATGAGTTGGCTGTAATTTATACAGTAATCTTTTCTAACCAAACTCACACCATCGTTTATTTCTACCAAGTACTCCTAACTTTACTCATAAAAAAATGGAATTTTCCAATGTAATGTAATGAAAATGCAAGAGAAAGAGTGAAAACCACTAGAAACTGGGAGATCTCAAAAGCAGAATTTCATAACATTTTGGGAGGACATGCCAAGTTGACTTAAACTAGAAAAAAAGAAAAGAAACATTCTAGTGTATAAGGAAAGCTGACATACCCCGGGTTCCCACACTTAATGAATAACCTTTTGCCATTACGGAGTGCTGTCAAATGCGGGTGGGGTGGAGGAGAATGCCTATGCCTGTACAACTATTGAATTTTGGGAACTCGTTGTTTGCCTTGGAATCTCTATAGAATCTGCAGATTTTTCACTGCAAAGAAAAATCTGGTTGCCTTGCCAAACAGGACTGTGCTGTGTGCCAGAGCTGTGTAAACCTCAGAATTAGATGGGACAGAAATATAAATCATTTGACAGGTAAAACAACTCCATATATGTATTTATTCTGTGTATTTAGTGGTTTGCCTCAAGCTGTTATCACGCCTTTCCCTTTAGCTTATACTTGGAGATTTACTTTACCACAAGAAGGGTTAATAAGAGAAAGGAAGAGAAAGATCAACTTTATTTTTAGAAGGTCAGAAGTTTCAGGCTAAATATAAATGCTGACAATCCCCTACTATAATACTATCAAAGAACAAAGCCTTGTATAGCTCTTTAAAACACTAAGAAGGCCAAAATACCCTACAACATAGCTAGAGTGTTCAAAAAGTGGGAGTCCAATGCTGTGATCAACACATTCCAAAGAAGTCAAGTTCTCCATTTCCACAAAAGGAAGGGGAGGGGGGCAGTAAATGGTGAATGGCTTTGTTTTTTAGTGGGTATGGGAACTAATATAACTCTTGGTCATAATCAGAAGGGCTGTACAAAAGGTAAGGATTATGTGTTGAGTGCGGTAAACCATAACAATAAACCAATTATCACCTTTAATCAAGTCAGGGAGGTCGGAACATGAAAGAAAACTCCAGATTCCCAGCTATGAATAACTTCACATTGTTTCTTAACTTACTCTGGATACTTCTGATCACACAAAATTTTCAGTTCTTGGGAATATTTGGTTAAAATGCAAAGTGAAAAATCTCCAGTTTACTATAAAAGCACACAATTATAACTAAAGTTTCAGATTTAAAAAGTTCTGCTTGATTATTTTAGGCCCATGAAGCTCCTATATGCAAACATGCAAAACCAAAAAGCATGCATTCATCTATGTAGCTAAAGGGATTGTGGAGATATTCATCTTTAAATATCACAACAGCGCAGCTCCTCTCCTTATGATAGAAAAAACACTTTATGTGCACTTAAAAGTCAAACTCTGGTCAAATTTCGAATGAAATATTGTGCAAATACAAGAAACATGTGTTTTAACTTAATTCTTGGTGTCATTTGTGTATTTCTTTCAGACCTGAGCAGGAACCAAGTATGAAACCAATTCTGTATTTTGCTTCTCGTCATGGGTTTCCTGTACAGACCCGTCACTGCTGCTCTCTCTCTTTGGGCAGGGTGAATGGTATTGTCCCCGCCCCCTCCTGTAGTTTTCTGCACACAGCCTCTAGTGGGTGGAGACTGCTGGGTCCCTCCCATAGCTCTGTTCTCTACATAGGCTATGTACAGCACAGTGATGATGTCACTAATACTTTTACAAGGCAATAGGTTTTCAAAGGTATTTGGTGCACATAACATGGTTATCTTTTCTGGTTATTGAGGAATATGGAAGTAAAGTCCACTTTAGAACTTGTACCTACAGGTAAGGAGATATTTACATAACATGAGCCGGTGACGTCACCGGCACATGTGCTCTGAAGGGATGATATATTGTGCCGGACTTTCAGAGCTCTGTGCCACAACTTAAGGCGGACGTCATTGCGACTCCGGCCATTCACATGGCCGTAACCCACAAACCTGGAAGGAAAACTGGGTGAAGATGACAGTGATGGGGATCCAAGACAGCGCTGCGCTAGAAGGCTTGGCTCGGAGCATACTAGCACATTATGATCTAAATCTGCCGGGGTCCAATGTGTTCTTTTTCTTGCGGTTTACTACCACTTTAAGTGCTTGTTGTCAACCAGCTCTTGGTCACTCTTTATGATCAGAAGATAGAGAGAAAACAGGTGGCGCACACACCTAGTGCATTATCCAAGGTTTATTGTAGGAATGAAATAATAAAAACATACTCACAGACGAAGCATGTATCTAAAAAGCATAGAAAAATGACAATGACCACAACAGCGGGCAAGGTGTTCTCATTGTCAGTGCGGTCAAATGGCTGACGCGTTTCGGGGACAAATCCCTTTCCTCAGAGCTGATGACCAACCTCTGATGCTGATGTGTGATGTATGGACAGAAAGAGCCTTGCTGTTGATGCCTCAGAAGAAGCAGGTAGGACTGGCCCCTGACAATGTGACCACTGTGACACATGATCGGGAGACTGTCTACTGACTGCTCAATTTTAAGAGACCCTTAACCACCTGCCTACCGGGCACTTTTACTCCCTTCCTGCCCAAGCCAATTTGAAGCTTTCAGCACTCTCACACTTTGAATGACAATTGCGCGGTCATGCAACACTGTACCCGTATGAAATATTTATCATTTTTCACACAAGTAGAGCTTTCTTTTTGTGGTATTTAATTGCTGCTGGGTGTTTTATTTTTTGCACTGTAGCAACAAATGAAAAAAAAGTTTTTGTTTCTATTAAAAAAATTTTGCAAACAAAGCAATTTTACTCCTTCACTGATGTGCATTGATAAGGCTGCACTGATAGGCAGCAGTGATGGGCACTGATAGGCTGCACTGATGAAGTGGCACTGGGGGGCATTGGTGAGGAGGCACTGATATGCAGCAATGATTGGCGACACTCACAGGCGGTGCTGCTGATTGGCGGCACTGCTGGGCATTGATGGGCGCAACTGCTGGGCGGCACTGATGGGTGGCACTGCTGGGCACTGATTATCAGTGCCTGATGATCAGTGCCGATCTGCTCTGTGACAGCTGCCGGTTATCGGCAGTACTTTCCTCACGCTGTGACAGAATGAGGAAAGTGCTGTCGATAACCGGTAACTGTGTTTACTCCGTGACACAGCTGATTGGACATGGATTGGATTGTACATTGGACACAGCTGATCACATGGTAAAAGGCTGCTGTGATTGGCCTTTTACCTCATCTTGTGATCAGCTGTGTCCATAGGACATAGCGATTATGGAGAGCATCGGGTTCGTGCTGCTGGGGCACGCAGGAGGGTGCATTCTGGGAGGACGTCATGTGAAGCCCTCCAAGGACTGGACAACCGCACTGTAGCCGTCATTCAGCTATAGCGCGGTTGTGAAGTGGTTGGACCAGCTTTTGGATAAAAGGGGCTAAGTAAGGCCGCTTTCACACGGGCAGACCAATTGGGTAGGCCAGTCTATTTTTGAGGTGGACCTGATCAGACCATCTGATTGGACCATCAGACCAGCCCTCTACGAGCGGCGGTGGGTGTCCGTTTACACCCACCTGCATCCAATCCGATCTGCTAAAAACAGACATATGGGGGATCTGTTCTCCATCCTTCTAGCAGATCAGATGACAGTCGAACGTAAATGGACAGGCGGTCCGTTTATATCCAACCACCCATAGAGGAAAGCAGGCCGTGTCCATATCATCAGCATGAGCGGTCACAGACCTGTCATCCGCCTTCTTCTATCATCAGCGGAACAGAGTCCACTGGAGTGAAAGGGGCCTAAAAGTAATTCCAGGTTTAAAGTGGAACTATGGGCAAAAAAATATAAATTACATGTAATGCAGCTTGTAATTTTTATTGTTCTGAGTCCCCCCATTGATCCTGCCAGTAGATCCATTATTTTTCCACTTTTGCTTTTATTTATAAGGTTTAAACTTCCACAGGAAGTAGAAAAATAAGGAGCGTTACTTTCAGCCATGTCACTAATTCTTCAGAAAATATTGATCACTTAAAAAAAAAAAAAAAAAAAAAAAAAAAAAAAAAGGATCCTTATCATGGTACACAATTATTTTCAGTCATGTGAAGCTTCAAATGTTGCAAAGCACTCAGCTGAAAATAACTGTCACTTTTTTTTTTTATAAAGCAGTGTTAAACTCAAAACAAGAAAAGTATATTGCAGCTTACCAATCATTAAATATGGTGGCTGCATTTGTTTTCTTGCTTTTCCCCCCTCTGTTTTCACCTGGTGATCTGGCCAGTAACACACCTCCTGCATTAGAGATCCCCCCATGCTGGATGAAGGCGTACAGGAGGCACCTTTTGGCTCCATGCACACGGGGCGTTTTAATAAAGCTGGTAACGTTAGCTGTGTAAAGTCAAAAAGTGTGTAAAGTTTTTCAGTGTTTTTTAGCAGTTTTGTATTAGCGTTTTGCCACGTTTTTTCGTGTTTGTGTTTTTTAGAGTTTTTTTAGTCAAGAAAAGGTCCAAAAATGCTGATTTACTGCAATTTACAGCGTTTTGCCGCGTTAGAGTGTTTTTACAGCTAAAAAACTCCTCTAGAAACCCACTGGTCCTGGGGTTTTTTTCCAGCCAAAAAAAGTTGATTACAGTCTATGTGTGCATGGACACACAGGATACCATGCTGGGGGGTTTACTGGCTGTAGAAAAAAACATCAAAAGTCAAAAACAGCTGCTGTAAAAACATCCAGTGTGCATGACTTAAAGGGTTAAATCAGGCAGGAAGAAGGTGTTATAATGCCTACTCACCACCTGTCGAATAACCTCTGAAAAGTGATCTGAATGCAGATCGCTCTTCAGAGGGCACCACAGGGTAGAGAAAGTCTGTAAGAACCCTTACATTATTGTCTCTATTGACGTTGACAGGTGTCACAGAGAACGATCACTAGGGAGTCCCAACAATGTGGGTCCCATAAATTGAAGCTACGCTCCTGTTAGGGGAGCATGGCTATTTTCTGAAAATATCCTGATATAGGAAGCCTGAAAGCATGTGCGTTGTCTGGGTCCTGTTATAATTGGACCACTGGCATCTAAATGTCTACAGGCACTTAGGACAGAAGCATTGACAGGGTGGTTTGCTGTAACTGCTCATAAAGTGCGAGCTTCAAGTTGTTAGTGTATCTAAATCTGCTAGTACAGCTAACAGTTTTGTTCCTTTTGAGATACAGGTTTTATATCAACAAAAGCTGATCATTGTAAGGACCCCTGCTAGTGTTAAAGGGTTTGTTTATCTCTGTAACTTATACATTCAGCTGGAGAGCTTGTTTTGAAAAACAACAGACTTACTGGCCGGATCAACAGATTAAAATAGCAGAAAGAAAGCCTAAAAAAGAAAATGAATGCGGCCATCACATGAAAGAATTGGTAAGCTGCAAATATTATTTGCCTTTGAGTTGAATACAGCTTTAAAGGATCATTCTCCTGCTGTGTTTGCTTTGTGAATTTGGCCTATGATCGCTATTTGTATAACAGAGTTCCCTGGGCTTTGGTGCCAGCACAGATTTATCCCCTTGTGCTCTGCTGATGGTCAACCACCAGGGAAGTCCCCGAGGACCAGGAACAATTTCTAGCTGGCTGCAGCTAGGAGAGGCGAAGGTTTAGGTGTGCCAGCAGCAAGCAGGAGGATGGAAATTTCTAGAAGTCTGAAGAATCTGTCTGGATTTCTACTGTAAGACTTTTACAATTTGTACTCTAAGCCTTTTTACAATTCATCTTTATAGGGGATTCATAATGAAAGTTAATCATCAGCAGGTATAGATGACTACTGAACAGGACTGGATCTAGCCTATCTGATCTGGGGGTGCAATAAAAAAAGGGGGCATAATGTCAACACTATGTGCGTGAGTCACTGACAGTCTGTCACACAGTGTCAGGACCTGGGAAACACTAGTATGTATTAGTTGTCATTAGATTATGGTGATTAAAGAAAAGCTGTGCTCTCTTATGTCAGATGTCCTGTCAGGAGTCCTCAGAGTCCTTCTCTACATCATGACTACTAATCAGAGTCCCCCTTTATATCAAGTGTCCCCATCAGTGTGCCCCAAACATCAGTGTCCCCATCAGAGTGCCCCTGTACATCAGGTGTCACCCTCAGAGTGCCCCCTTACATCAACGTCCCTAACAGAGCTCCTCCTTGAATCAACTGTCCTCATAAGAATGTCCGCTTACATATGATCGGTTATCCCTATCAAAGTGCCTCCTTACATCAGGTGTCCCCATCAGAGTGCCCCTTACATCAGGTGTCCCCATCAGAGTGCCGCCTTACATCAATGTCCCTAACAGGACCCCTCCTGGAATAAATTGTCCTCATAAGAATGTCCCCTTACATATGATCAGTTATCCCTATCAAAGTGCCTCCTTACATCAGGTGTCCCCATCAGAGTGCCCCTATACATCAGGTGTCCCCATCAGAGTGCCCCTATACATCAGGTGTCCCCATCAGAGTGCCCCTTACATCAGGTGTCCCCATCAGAGTGCCACTTACATCAGGTGTCCCCATCAGAGTGCCCCTTACATCACGTGTCCCCATGAGAGTGCCCCCTTACATCAGCTGTCCCCATGAGAGTGCCCCATTACATCAATGTCCCTAACAGAGCTCCTCCTTGAATCAACTGTCCTCATAAGAATGTCCCCTTACATGTGATCGGTTAACCCTATCAAAGTATCTCCTTACATCAGTGTTCCCATCAGAGTGCCCCTTACATCAGGTGTCACCCCCAGAGTGCCCACTTACATCAATGTCCCCAGCAGAACCACTCCTGGAATCAACTGACCTCATAAGAATGTCCCCTTACATATGATCAGTTATCCCTATCAAAGTGCCTCTTTACATCAGTTATCCCCATCAAAGTGCCTCTTTACATCAGTTATCCCCATCAGAGTGACCCTTACATCAGGTGCCCCCATCAGAGTACCCCTTACATCAGGTGTCCCCATCAGAGTGCCCCTTACATCACGTATCCCCATCAGAGTGCCTCCTTACATCAGCTGTCCCCATGAGAGTGCCCCCTTACATCAATGTCCCTAACAGAGCTCCTCCTTGAATCAACTGTCCTCATAAGAATGTCCCCTTACATATGATCGGTTAACCCTATCAAAGTATCTCCTTACATCAGTGTTCCCATCAGAGTGCCCCTTACATCAGCTGTCCCCATGAGAGTGCCCCCTTACATCAATGTCCCTAACAGGACCCCTCCTGGAATCAATTGTCCTCATAAGAATATCCCCTTACATATGATCAGTTATCCCTATCAAAGTGCCTCCTTACATCAGATATCCCCATCAGAGTTCCCCTTACATCAGGTGTCCCCATCAGAGTGCCCCTTACATCAGGTATCCCCATCAGAGTGCCCCTTACATCAGGTGTCCCCATCAGAGTGCCCCTTACATCACGTATCCCCATCAAAGTGCCCCCTTACATCAGCTGTGCCCCCTTACATCAATGTCCCTAACAGGACCCCTCCTGGAATCAATTGTCCTCATAAGAATGTCCCCTTACGTACATCAGGTGTCCCTATCAGAGTGCCCCTTACATCAGCTGTTACCATGACAGTGCCCCCTTACATCAATGTCCCTAACAGGGCCCCTCCTTGAATCAACTGTCCTCATAAGAATGTCCCCTTACATATGATCAGTTATCCCTATCAAAGTGCCTCCTTACATCAGTTATCCCCATCAGAGTGCCCCCTTACATCAGCTGTCCCCATGAGAGTGCCCCCTTACATCAGGTGCCCCTGTACATGGATTGCTCCCATCAGAGTGCCCCTTTACATCAACCTTCTGCATCAAACTGGCTCATGGATCAGTGGTTGCGCTCTCAGAGAACTGGGGGGCAGCGGCACAAGCAAAATCTGGGGGGGGGCAGCGGCACAAGCAAAATCTGGGGGGGGGCACAGCCCTCCCCAGCACCCCCCTAGATCCAGCCCTGCTATTGAAGCTATTCTGTGTTCACTAAAAATTTATATTTCAATACAGCTAGTATAGTTACCTTAACATGTTTAGATATTAGCTTCCTGTAATCCCTGTATAGCAAACTTAGAACAGAGAGAGAGGGTCAGCACAGACAGCCAATCAGGTTCTGCACCTGCCTTTTCAAGAGAAGGGAGCGGCATGAGTGGTGCTATGACCCAATCAGTGTTCTTTTCCATCACAGTCCGCAAGCTGGGGGTCCTGTTGTAGTGTTGTGGCTGCAATGGATCTGGCTATGTTATGTGGCAGGCGTGTCTGCATTACAAGGCTGGCTGTGGAGATTTACAAATCCTTTGGTACAGCAGTTCACTTACACATGCATCAGCTGTGCATTTGTCTGTTCATTTTTAACAAATTCAAGTCCGGACACTTTTACCCCCTTCCTGCCCAGGCCAATTTTCAGCGCTATCACACTTTGAATGACAATTGCGCGGTCATGCAACACTGTACCCATATTCATTTTTTTGAGACAGATAGCACTTTATTTTGGTGGTATTTATTCACCACTGGGATTTTTATTTTTTTTGCTATGTAATTGAAAAAGTCCAAACATTTTGAAAAAAAAAGTTTTTCTTATAACATTTTGCATAAATCTTGGCCAAAATGTATTCATCTATCTTTTTAGTAAAAAAAACCAAAAACAAATTAGTTTAAAACCAAAAATTATAATTTTTCAAAAATATTTACATTTTTGTTTTATTTTTTTATTATTTATGGGGTTTTGTTTCGTTTTTTTAACATACTGTCACCCTAGCAGTGCAGTGTCACTACTATGGTGACACTGTACTACTTGTGGGGAGTGATGAATATTTTTTTTTTCTTTTTTTTACACCCATAAAGGCTGCAAAAGAAATAATTTCTCCTTCTCTCTGGCTGCATTCTTGCAGCCATTGAGAAATACTGTGAGAGCTGTGATTGGTCACAGCTTGTCACATGGTACAAGGCTGTTGTGAATAGCCTTGTACCATGTGACCTCTGTGATCATTCACAGATTTCACAAGTAGTAAGCAATGATGTCAGGAAGTAACATCTTGTTTACTACTAGTCATGTGATCACTGATTGGCCAATCAGTGATCACATGAATCGGGACCTCACACAGAGGTTCGTTTAGAAACGTCAACCCGCTTCGGTAGTGCTTCCGTCCTGCTGTTTATAGACATGGGTCAGATGGGAAGTGGTTAAATAAATAACCTGCTTGTCCCAATTCCCAAATTTTTTGGTTTTAAAAAATATTCAAGTATTACATTTTTAACTCAAAAAAGTCCCTTTTATTACGCTCAGCCTAATCCAAATCTTCAAATTCCTTTTTGTTTTTTGCTGCTGTGACCTGACTTCCTGTTAGAGGGTGGCTACGTTCATTCTCTATAGTCCCACTGTATGTAGGGAGACAGCCACCCTCTCAGTGCACATTGCCACAACTAACGTGCTCTGGTTTTCAAAACAAGGGAAGTAATAGGAAAAGGAGAGGTTCAGGAGCTCACAGAGGACGTTACAAGGAGGCAGAAAAATGCAGGAAGAAACTATTTCATCAAAAAAACAAAGATTACAGAGCCATTAAGCATACCTCCCAACTTTTTGAGATGGGAAAGAAGGACACCTATTAGCAAATGTATGCAGGTATAGAACACACCCCCTGCCACACCCCCTTAAAGGAGAATTATAGAAAAATAGATTAGTTCAATCCACAAGTGCTTTTTTTTTTTTTACAACTACTATTCCTTTATACTGGCTTTTGAAGTTTACAAATGCAACCATTTAGAAACTGGATGAAAGGTTTAGCACTGGGGAACACTTTTTGAAAGATATGTAGTGCATTTTATATACAACTATATAGATCAGACTCAAATGTGGGACAAATGAGGAGGAAAGAGAGACAGAGGGACTTTGTTCCAAATCAGGGACAGTCTCTCGAAATCAGGGATAGTCCCTCGAAATCAGGTACAGTTTGGAGGTATGTATTAAGTAATGGATTTGCATGTATTATTTTTGGAGAATAAAGATATCATTTAGTGTCACTTTATAGTGGTTGTAAACCTGAAATATGAACAAAGCATATCCCTCTATAGTGTGTACTTGTCTCAATCCAGAGCACTAAGCGTCATTTCTGGCTGCTGCCTCTTTGCTCTGCTATCAGCATGAATCACATCTAACAAGTTTCCCCACAAGAGCAAAAAAGTGACGGGGGGGGGGGGGGGGGGAGATCTCCAGCACACAGCCTGTGATTGACAGCCTCAGCTATGTCCCTGTGTGCTGTGCAAAGGGGGTGCATCTCTTTCTTTCCATCAGCTCTCAGATTTCTTCTCACTGAGCTCCACAGTATGCAATTTCAGCTCTCTGCCCCTTTTTTTCTGAACTCTCAGAGAAGCTTTATAAAATGCTGCACATTGAACAGATGTAGAGAAAATAATACTGCCGACAGACAAGTACAACTTATGTAGAAGGATTAGTTTCATGTCTGTTTATCACCAGAGGCCAGTCACTGGGTATTCTGAAATCAGACCATAAGGGTTCTACAGGGAAAAACCATACTTGTGTAATCAGGAAGGAATTTTTTCCCCTGCAGGAGCAAATTGGATCATGCTTTGCTGGTTTTTTGCCTTCCTCTGGATCAACTGTGGGTATAGGATAACTTTTTTTTTATGGTTGAGCTGGATTGACTTTTGTCTTTTTTCAGCCAGACTAACTATAACTATGTAACTAGTATGGCTGCTCTGCCATACCATATTTTACCAGCAGGCGGTGCTGCAAGGAAGATCTGTAATTGCTGCTTATAGTCAGAGTGAAACCTTGAAGTTTCGGAGGGTCCCCACCACGCTACTCCTTGCAGGGGGTCACCAGCAAATAGGGGATTTTCTTTATAATTGGAAATCCTCTTAATGTGGCCTAAAAAAAAGGTCCTTGTGACTCCGCAGATAAGGAGCCATTTACCAGTGAGATCTTTAGATGCCCGCTGAATTCAGGAGGGGATTTTAAGCAGCTGGACTCACTAGACGGCTAATTGTAAAAATAAACTGTATTGTTATGTTAGAGTGAAGCCGCATGACAATATGTGAGGCCCGAAGACAGGAAGGATTGATTCTAACCAGGAATCAATGTTATTACCGCAGTAAGCGCCTCCATTTAATTATTTGCGCACTCTAGCGATGATTGCTGATTTAATCTCACATCTAAGCCTTTTAACAGAAAAGCAGGAGAAGTCGCAGAAAATACGAGGCGAAGGAAAACCTCTCGCCATTTAACTTCGCTGACACTAAAAACAGGTGCTGGTAAAGGAATGTAACACGCTAGAAAAATAAGTGGGGCAGTGGTTCCTTTTTCCTGCCACCCTGACCTAAAAAAGAACCGAGGAAGAGGGAGCGACGTTCGATACAATAAATTGGTTTCTAAAGTTTGAAGGAATTTAAAGAACTGCGCTTTTTATATCAAGACGGTACGGAGATAAATATCGGGACGGCCGTTACTGACCTCTTTCTATTGCCTGGCTGTGTCTGAATTCAGTGCTTTCTGAGTCGCTAGCCTAGAGCAAGCATGCTACTTAGACAGTATTGAAGCCTTTGGATCAGTATGACAGCCAGGCAACCTGCAATTGCATAATTAAAGGCCAGCAAAGGCATGTTCCCTATTCTTTCACTTCAGGTTCAGCCAGAGAATTTTTCCAGTGGGTGTTCCGGCACCTCTAGCATTGAATGTAATGACATGGGGTGCTGGAGGGTCTATTGATGATGGCTCCTGGAAAAGGTATCTAACATGCTATAAAAATAACTGGGGCAGTGATTTCTTTTTCCTGCCACAATGACCTAAAAAAGAACTGAGGAAGATGGAGCAACATTTTTTAAAGAAAGGCAAGGAAAGGCATTCAGATTTAGCCAGCGCATTTTTTGGTGGGTGTTCCGGCACCTCTAGAAATTAATGTAATGACCTGGGGTGCTGAAGAGTCTATTGATGATGGCTGCTGGAAAATAAATCTGATGCGCTAGAAAAATAAGAGTGTGAGTGGTTCCATTTTCCTCCCACCCTGACCTAAAAAAGAACCGAGGAAGAGGGAGCGACGTTCGATACAACAAATTGGTTTCTAAAGTTTGAAGGAATTTAAAGAACTGCGCTTTTTATATCAAGACGGTACGGAGATAAATATTGGGACAGCCGTTACCGGCCTCTTTCTATTGCCTGGCTGTGTCTGAATTCAATGTTTTCTGAGTCGCTTGCCTTGAGCAAGCATGCTACTTACAAAGTTTTCAAGCCTTTGGACCAGTATGACAGTAAGGCAACTGATATTGCATAATTAAAGCAAATGCATGTTCCATATTCTTTCACTTCAAGTTTAACCAGAGAATTTTTCAAGTGGGTGTTCCAGCACCTCTAGCATTGAATGTAATGACATGGGGTGCGTAATGACATGAGGTGCTGGAGGGTCTATTGATGATGGCTGCTGGAAAAGGAATCTTACGCGCTAGAAAAATAAGTGGGGCAGTGGTTCCTTTTTCCTGCCACCCTGACCTAAAAAAGAACCGAGGAAGAGGGAGCGACGTTCGATACAATAAATTGGTTTCTAAAGTTTGAAGGAATTGAAAGAACTGCACTTTTTATAACAAGACGGTACGGAGATAAATATTGGGACGGCCGTTGTCAGCCTTTTTCTATTGCCTGGCTGCATCAGGATTCAATGTTTTCTGAGTCGCTGGCCTAGAGCAAGCATGCTACTTAGAAAGTATTGATGCCTTTGGATCAGGATGACAGCCAGGCAATCTGTAATTGCATAAAGAAAGGCCAGCAAAGGCATGGTCCATAATCTTTCACTTCAGGTTTAGCCAGAGCATTTTTCCAGTGGGTGTTCCAGGACTTCTAGCATTGAC
The DNA here is from genome assembly GCF_062004578.1 of Staurois parvus. NCBI lineage: Eukaryota > Metazoa > Chordata > Amphibia > Anura > Ranidae > Staurois > Staurois parvus. Next base: position 1,129,928 of record NW_028318751.1, read on the forward strand.
TGTAATGACATGGGGTGCTGGAAGGTCTATTGATGTGGGCTGCTGGGGGACTTATTGTCACTGGGGGTACATGTTGTTCAGAGAGGGGTCTATTGTTGCTAAAGTGGGAGTTGCTTTGAGGCCAGTTGTTGCTGGGAGGGATTTACTGTCGAGGGAGAGATCTATTGACTGCTGGGGGATATATTGTTGCTAGTGGGGTCTATTGTTCATGGGTGGATCTATTGTTGCTATCTGAGCATTTTTTGTCAGAGTCTAATCTTGCTGGGGAGAGCTTTTGTCGTTGGGGGTCTATTGTTGCTGGCTGAAGGGGATCTAGTTCACTGCACTGCTTTTCTTCTTATTAATAACAAGTTCCATACAATTACTTAGCATCACAAAAGTATACATGGTTCTGTTTTACCTGAAAGGGACGGTACTGGGAAATGGCTAGGGGGTGGAACCAAGGGACGGTGTTGAAGGTGGGTAGGGTGCACAGACAAGGAGTGAGGAGTACCTGCACCTATTTTCTGAAAAAAAAAGCGTGGGGTTTAGCCAAATCCTGCTGCAATTTTAGAGAAATAAAAATCCTCTCCGGGTGCATGTACCGTTTTGTATTGCACATGACTCTAATATACACCGATATATAGAATAAATAAAAAAAATCTATAGGAAGCATGAGATGCTACTCTTCCTCTTCTGTATGCCATAGCTGGCAGACGTGATAGGGGCAACAAATAAAAAGCATGACAAGTTTTGTTTCTTTACCAACATGAACGGGTGTCCTCATCCTCTTTAAGAATTAGACTGTGCTGTGCATAGAGCAGGTATATGATAATCAGCCACTAGATGGTGCTATGTATAGAGCAGGTATATCATAATCAGCCACTAGATGGTGCTGTGCATACAGCAGGTATATCATAATCAGCCACTAGATGGTGCTGTGCATACAGCAGGTATATCATAATCAGCCACTAGATGGTGCTGTGCATACAGCAGGTATATCATAATCAGCCACTAGATGGTGCTGTGCATACAGCAGGTATATCATAATCAGCCACTAGATGGTGCTGGGCATACAGCAGGTATATCATAATCAGCCACTAGATGGTGCTGTGCATACAGCAGGTATATCATAATCAGCCACTAGATGGTGCTGTGCATACAGCAGGTATATCATAATCAGCCACTAGATGGTGCTGTGCATACAGCAGGTATATCATAATCAGCCACTAGATGGTGCTGTGTATAGAGCAGGTATATAATTAGCTACTAGATGGTGCTGTGCATACAGCAGGTATATCATTATCAGCCACTAGATGGTGCTGTGTATAGAGCAGGTAAAAGATAATCAGCCACTAATCAGCAGGTATAGGATAGGTGCTGGGGATACAGCAGGTATATCATAATCAGCCACTAGACGATGCTGTGTATGGAGAAGGTATATGATAATCAGCCACAGGATGGTGCTGTGTATAGAGCAGGTATATGATAATCAGCCACTAGATGGTGCTGTGTACACAGCAGGTATAGGATAGGTGCTGGGGATGCCCTAGTTACATAAATCCCTTTATTATTTAATGCATCATATATGCATAGACAACTAATTATTGTGATTGTTGGGTTTGCCATCAAAACTAATTTGCAATTTCAGGATTTACCAAGTTTATAAGAATTGCTATATCTAATATTAACAACAAGGCCATGCATCTCAGGATGCATGATCAACAGCCCCAGCAGAATCACAGCTGTCACTCAAGTGACTCCAACCCCAGCCTCTGCATAAAGGTTATGGGGGGAAGGGTAAGATAATGGATGGAGGAGCTGGGCCAGCACAGAGAGTAATTACACAGTACCAGAAGAGGAGAGGGCTTTGACATGAAGGGTGATGGGGCTGCACTAGGGAATGAACTGGTCAATTTTCTGGAAAATTTAGAGGCACATTGCAAGTTAATATAAACAATGGAAAGGAAAAAATGCTGCAAGTAGGCTTTTTTTTTAAAACAAAAAAAATATTCTCTGTGCTTTTACCAGCAATGTGTTTAATTTGGTGACAGGGTCTCTTTAAATAAGCCTGATAATGTTAAAGAATACCTGTCATCCATGTATAGTGGAGACAGCCAGAAAACCAATTTGACCAATTTTCAGTTTGTCAGATAGTCTCAGTTGACATCTCTCCATTGTTGGGAATGAAGGTTCCCACAGCATGCAACACCAAGCGCTAATTGCACTAGTGCGATGCACTGCCACAAAAGGTGCGGTTATGTTTTTCGGGTTGTTGAGATGGGTAGCCAGCCTATTTATTTTCAATTGGTTGCCTAATGCAGCGCACATTAATGCGCAAAACACTGTTAATTAAACACACTTTTGCATTTAGGTGTGAACCAAATCTTGGGAGAAAAGGAATAAATTAAGTAATGCCTCCATTATATCCATATATGTCTTGTTTAATGATTAGGGTTCGGTTCACACTACTGCGACTTACTAGCGACTTGATGCAACTTGAGTAAGACTTTGATTCGCGACTTTCATATCATGTGACTTTGCCAGAGTAATCTTCCTGTAACGTCATATTGAAATCACATCAATATAGATGAAGGTCCAACTTGGAGGCAACTTTCATTAAAGTCTATGGGAACAAGTTGGATAGAAGTTGCCTTGAAGTAATACAGGAACCTTTTCGAAAGACGGAGCGACTTCAGTAGTGCTAATTAAGACATCTCTCATTGACTAACATGGGACTTCACATGTCATGTGACTTGGGGTCTCACAAGTCACGTGACCCACTCACCCAAGTTGAGACAGTGTAAACCAAGCCTCACTCACCATGACAAACTATACAATCAGAGGATGTCATCATTTGAAGCCCACACTTCTCCAGCATCCCATATCATCCTCCTGCCCCCAGTCTGGCCATTTCCTTTATCAGTGAAGATCCCTACAATGATGAGCTGTTTCCTATGAATAAGTTACTAAACTAAAGTGTATTTTCCTCAGAATGCCCCTTTAGATCTACTTCATTTGTTGAGTGCATGTCACATTAATGCGGACTCTCAGTATTAACCTGGTACTAGGATCATAGAACAGATGGGGAGATTATATCCCGCGACACCACGCAGAAGGAAAGCCTGGGGATGAGAGGCTGAAATGTCATGAAAAGCTGATTATTATGAACTAAAGTGTGAGATACGGAAAAAAAAGACTCTGTGACCCAAACCTCTCCAGCAAATGGAACCTTTTCAAAGTGTGTGAGTGCATTATACTAATGGAGGGCCATTATCGAGAGAAAGGCGGCCTTTTCTGCCAGTGATCACTTTAATCCACAGGAAAATGGACTTTGTGATACGGTAAGGAAATTCCTTTACTTTTTGTGCCCATGCATATTGTAAATAGTATGATCTCAACCTTTTTACCCCAGAGGAACCCTTAATATCATTTTCCGGTTTTAGGAAAACCCTGCTAAAATAATTAATTCATATAGGGTCAGCAGGAAGAATACCCTTTACATTGGTGGCCAGTTGGAAGAATGGCCTCCCCATTACAGTGGTGGGAAGAATACCCCCCTTACAGTGGTGGTCAGAATGTGCTTCTTACAGTGGTGGTCAGAACACCCCCCTTACAGTGGTGGGCAGACTGTCTCCCTTTATGGTGGTGAGCGGAATGTTCTCCTTACAGTGATGGGCAGAATGCCCCCCATACAGCGGTGGGTAGAATGTTCCTCTTACAGTAGTGGGCAGAATGTTCCTCTTACAGTGGTGGGCAGAATGTTCCTCTTACAGTGGAGGACAGAATGTTCCTCTTACAGCGGTGGGTAGAATGTTCCTCTTACAGTAGGGGGCAGAATGTTCTTCTTACAGTGGTGGGCAGAATGTTCCTCTTACAGTGGGGGGCAGAATGTTCCTCTTACAGCGGTGGGCAGAATGTTCCTCTTACAGTGGTGGTCAGAACACCCCCCTTACAGTGGTGGGCAGACTGTCTCCCTTTATGGTGGTGAGCGGAATGTTCTCCTTACAGTGATGGGCAGAATGCCCCCCATACAGCGGTGGGTAGAATGTTCCTCTTACAGTGGAGGACAGAATGTTCCTCTTACAGCGGTGGGTAGAATGTTCCTCTTACAGTAGGGGGCAGAATGTTCCTCTTACAGTGGTGGGCAGAATGTTCCTCTTACAGTGGGGGGCAGAATGTTCCTCTTACAGTGGGGGACAGAATGTTCCTCTTACAGTGGGGGACAGAATGTTCCTCATACAGTGGTGGGCGGCAGAATGTTCCTCATACAGTGGTGGGCAGAATGTTCCTCATACAGTGGTGGGGTGGGGGATGTTCCTCATACAGTGATGGGCAGAATGTTCCTCATACAGTGGTGGGCAGAATTTTTCTCATACAGTGGTAGGCAGAATATCCTTTCTTTACAGTGATGGGCAGAATGCCCCCCTTACAGTGATGGGCAGAATGCCCCCCACACAGTGATGGGCAGAATGCCCCCCTTACAGTGATGGGCAGAATGCCCCCCTTACAGTGATGGGCAGAATGCCCCCCTTTACAGTTGTGGTTAGAATGTTCCTCTTACAGTGCTGGGTGGAATATCCCCCTTACAGACAGCTAATTCAATAATTCATGTCATGCCACTGGCTCTACCAAGTGGGATTGGCCCTGGAACTATGCAGGCATCATCAAATGGGAGGTCAATCAACCACAGCTCAAGTAACCCCTAGCAACCTCTGGAGGAACCCTAGGGTTTCACTAAACCTTGTTTGAGAATAGCTGTAACATGTTAACATTTCACTTTGTAAGCATATACAGTGTATTATCAAACACAGGCAACTTACACTGCATCTGTAGTCATTAAAAACTTATACATTATTACTTCTGGGGCCCATTCTAAATATCTTGGGTTAAAGAAGAACACTCATGACCCCATGATGAACTACAGGCACATATACTTACCTTAATCCTTGCCAGCATCTTCTACCCAGGTTCTTCCAGGTGCCAACCTTTGGGCATTGATTAGCCAAAGCAGGATGATTTCATTCTAAGGCCAAGTGTCTGTTACCATAGACACCATGATTTCAGTGCTTCTGTTGTGATTTTTAAAGATCATTTTCTCCACAATGCCTATAGCTACAGGCCTCCATCAAAACTTGTCTTAAAGTGTGTATACTGCTTATTTAAAATATGTTCAGTAAATGTTTTATTGTACAAAGCCTGTGACCTTTAAGACACTACATATTCATATCACAAGTGTAAAAAAAGCGCCACACCCATAATACTTTAAAGCAGCAATTCCACCTCAAAGAAACCAAATAAATTTCTTAGTGCTATAACTTAAATAAAGGAATGTGCTAAAACCACAAACTATTCCTAATTTAGTGTAGAAACATTAGTGCAAAAAATATATATATCTATTCTCAATTAATATCAAAAAATATCAAAATTATGTGCAAAACTATTTTTTAGTGCATAAGTAATTTAAATAATTAAATTTGTGAATATAAAAATTGTCCAATTTTGAATTTCTTCAGATGTCCAAACAAATCCTTTTCAAATTCAAGTGCTCTCAAAGAAATTGTGCCAAAATCCACCACCAAAGTAAAGTTGGGTAACTCACCAGAGCTCCATGCTGATCAATCTCTAGATCAGCAAAAAAATGCTTTTTGCTCTGGAAGCAGATGCAATAAATCAACTTCTCAGGTGTGATGATCAATAGCTACACAATCATCCATAAGGTAGGTATCCACCACTCAATATAACGGTTCCAGGAGCATTATATCACTCTCCCTTTTTATATCTCTCCACCGAGGTCATGTTTGGGAATGAAAGAAAAAATCATGGTGCAGCCAGTTTTTTTATAAAAGTATCCAACAATTTAATAAAGATTGACACTCACAAAAAGGGTGTCTTCACCGACACCAGTATAACAGCATAAAACAGCGAATGGTATAACAGTCTCCTGTTCCCCGCACACTCACTACAGCGCTCGTGACTCAATCCTCTCCACAGACGTCAGCATCCAGCAAGCCAAGCCCTACTAGTTTCGTCATGAATTACGTCTTCAAGGGGCGGACGTCTTCAAGACACCCTTTTTGTGAGTGTAAATCTTTATTAAATTGTTGGATACTTTTATAAAAAAAACTGGCTGCACCATGATTTTTTCTTTCATTCCCAAACATGAATGGCACAATTTCTTTGAGAGCACCTGAATTTGAAAAGGATTTGTTTGGACATTTGAAGAAATTCAGAATTGGACAATTTTTATATTCACAAATTTAATTATTTAAATTACTTATGCACTAAAAAATAGTTTTGCACATAATTTTGATATTTTTTGATATCAATTGAGAATAGATATATATATATTTTGCACTAATGTTTCTACACTAAATTAGGAATAGCATTCCTTTATTTAAACTACATATTCATACATTCAGCCCAGAGATGTTAAAGCGAATTGCATCTACACCCTATCTCCATTGCTGAGATTCAAATAGCATATTGGTGGAGCTCTGGACCAACTGACACATAACAAGTTGGTTGGTGTAAAGTTCTTACAGGCAGCTCTCTCTCAGCTGGGGTATCTTTCGGGGCCCCTGGAGTAATCAAAATAGTATATATAGAAGGAGGGGAGCGCCACAGGTTTATATCAAGTTCACAAAAGGTTTACTTATCTTGACAATAGGATGTAGCAAAAGCATTTCTAGGGCTCACGAATTCCCCCTCCATCAGGGTTTGTAAGCGTTCATATTTTTTTTTCAGTATACTGGACAGTGAGAAACCTTTTTGAAGACCTGCTAATGTACATATACGTTACGGTTTCAAGTGCTGATACGGGATGATGCCTGCAGCTGCAGGCATCATTCAAGTATTGTTTTTTTTTGCCAGAGGACAGATTTTTTTGTAAAAGCCACCTGAGTGGCTAATTAGCCATAGAATGGCTTTTACAGGCAGCGGGAAGGGTCTTCTCCTCCCACCACCCACCAGTGCCTCTCCAGGATCTGTGTCCCACTGGAGATCCTGGAACTGAAGCCATCATAGAGCCACTGAAGTACTGGAAGGTCTCCGATGACCTCTATGTTACAGGAAACTGGAAGCAACAAGTGCTATTGTCACTTCCGGTTTCCACAGAAGTAAACACCACCATTTTTAAAACGGGAAATCATCTGATTACACCAATCTTAAGGGAAGAGAAGAGGTCTAGGGTCAAATAGATCCCATCTCCCCATAAAGAGTACCTGTCACAGTCTATTGCTGTCACAAGGGATGTTTACATTCCATGTAACAGGAAAAAAAAAAAAGATTAAAAAAATGTAAAGAAATGGTGTCAAATAAATAAATAAAATATTTAAAAATAAATAAAGTGCCCCATCCGCCGGTGCTCGCGTGCAAATGCACACATCGGTCCTGCATGCATACGTAAGCAGCGATCGCACAAAACATGAGGTATTGCCGCAAGCGTCAGAGCGAGAGCAATAATTTTAGCGCCAAGTCTTCTCTGTAACTCTAAACTGGTAACCTGTAAAGGCTTATAAAGCGTGACCTATGGAGATTTTTAAATACCATAGTCTGGCACCATTCCACAAGCGAGGAGAATTTTAAAGCTTGACATGTTTGGTATCTATTTACTTGGTGTATAACCATATTTTATATTTTACAAAAAAACTTGGGTATTATATTGTGTTTGTTTGCATTAAAATTCATGAAAATGTATTTATTCCCAAAAAATTGCATTTGAAAAACCACTGCTTAAATATCACTTGACATCAAAAAATGGCAAAACCCACCATTTTATTCTCTAGGGCCTCTGGTAAAAATTATATATAATGTTTTGGGGCAATTAGTAATTTTCTAGCAAAAAGTACTGATTTTTAAATGTAAACAAAAAGTGTCAGAAAAGGCTGGGTCTTCAAGTGGTTAAAGAGAACATGGGTTGCCAGTCTGCTTAACCCTGATGAAGGGAGAGTTGTGAGCCCCTAAAATACATTGGCTACATACACTGTATTGCTAAAAGTATCGGGACACCCCGCCAAATAATTAGATTCAGGTGTTCCAATCACCTCCATGGCCACGGGTGTATAAAATCAAGCCCTGAGGCATGCAGACTGCTTCTACAAACATTTGTGAAAGAATGAGTCACTCTCAGGAGCTCAGTGAATTCAAGAGTGGTACCGTGATAGGTTGCCACCTGTGGAATAAGACTATCCATGACATTTACTGGAAACAACAGAAACTCAGTCATGAAGTGGTAGGCCATGTAAAATGACAGAGCGGGGTCAGCACATGCTGAAGTGCATAGTGCTCAGAAGTCGCCAACTGTCTGCAGAGTCAATAGCTAAAGACCTCCAAACTTCATGTGGCCTTCAGATTAGCACAACAACAGTGTGTAGAGAGCTTCATGGAATGGGTTTCCATGGCTGAGCAGCTGCATCCAAGCCTTACATCACCAAGTGCAATGCAAAGCGTCGGATACAGTGATGTAAAGCACATTGCCACTGGACTGCAGTGGAGACGTGTTCTTTGGAGTGACAAATCATGCTTCTCTGTCTGGCAGTTGGATGGACAGGTCTGGGTTTGGTGGTTATCAGGAGAATGGTACTTGCCTGACTGCATTGTGCCAAGTGCAAAGTTTAGTGGAGGGGGGATTATGGTGTGGGGTTGTTTTTCAGGGTTTGTGCTTGGCCCCTTAGTTCCAGTGAAGGGAACTCTTAAAGCGTCAGCATACCAAGACCTTTTGGACAATTTCATGCTCCCAACTTTGTGGGAACAGTTTGGGGATGGCCCCTTCCTGTTCCAACATGACTGTGCACCAGTGCACAAAGGAAGGTCCATAAAGACATGGATGAGCAAGTTTGGGGTGGAGGAACTTGACTGGCCTGCACAGAGTCCTAACCTGCGAGCCAGGCCTTCTCGTCCGACATCAGTGACTGACCTTACAAATGCGCTTCTGGAAGAGTGGTCAAAAATTCCCATAGACACCCTCCTAATCCTTGTGGACAGCCTTCCCAGCAGAGTTAATGCTGTTATAACTGCAAAGGGCGGGCCAACTCAATATTGAACCCTACAGACTAAGACTGGGATGCCATTAAAGTTCATGTGCGTGTAAAGGCAAGCGTCCTAATACTTTTGGCAATATAGTGTATATCCTCTGACCTGTTGTCAAGATAAATAAATGTTTGCTGGACTTGGTACAAACCGATGGCTCAATCATTCTTTCATTGCTGAGATGTCCACATCAGATATGAAAATGAATACAGTCAATAAAACAGAACAATAACACATATCATCCATTCATCTCTTCCTGACCTAATCATTATAAACTAAGAAATGACTGGCCGCAATAGGTTACAGATTGTCATCTTCGCACGCAACGCTGTCTTATTAACCAAGCTTCTAGTGCTTAGTGGATTTTTATTGCATGATGAATATGAATATTCAAGAGAATATTAACTAACAAGATGTTTATTCATATTAAATTGGTCGCTGTAAAATAGAGAGTGATACATACTTGACTTCATTCTCAGCTGTGATCTGCAACATAAAACCTTCATTACGTTTCAGCATGAAAAGAGTGTTAGCTCTGTGCGGCATTAGCTGTAGCTGCTGGTCCCGTTCCACCTAATCACAAATATTAATCTCTCAGCCTGGCCATCAGTTTTCTTCAAGAGTGGGGCTTTTCAGAATGCATCCTGCTAATCACTAAGCACAGATGTGAATTATTGAAGAGCAAGGAAAATACCCCTAAATCCCAAACGCTGTACAGCTGGGAGAAGTGAACGTTGCACTAAGCATTCGTTAGGACACTCCCATTAATTGCAACACATCGTCATAATTAGGTCTTATCCATCCTGTTAACCTCTTTAAAGGTCAGTTTATCAACCCAAGAGGAAAATCTTTCTTGACATCTAGCGCTTTTGTGTTTGGTTGTGTTGGCAGGCTTGCCAAATACAGACACGGTTTAAATGGCCTTCTTAAAGGGAAACAGCATGCGGCACACAGCTTACAGTATGTGTTTCTAAGTAATGTAAAAGTGCCAGTACTACCCCACTGTAATAAATATATACTGCTAATTTACAGTAATGGTCCTTAAAAAAAAAAAAAAGACAAAATGGAACAATATCCACTTTTTGGAGAGGGTGAAGACAGCCTTTGCCACTTCCATTCCACTGCCATACTGTTAAAAAAAAATGGCAGGGTTGTGTATTTTAAGCAGCGATTCAGAAACTCAGTGGGACGATTAGTGCACATCTTTGGACAGCTTAAATAATAGTCATGATGTACAGAGCCAACCAGAGTGGCTCTGTACCTTGTGATCACTGTGATTTCATTACAGCCATCACAAGTGTAAACACTCATGGTGTTTAAAAATAGTCCATTTACAATATAAGACGCTCTCCTTCCCCTTTTCTGAATGTTTGTAAAAAAAAAAAAAAAAATTGAAGGTGAAGGTAGGTGGTTTTAACCCTCACACTTCCAGGGCTGCTTTTGCAATTTTTGCACACATTTATAAAATGATTTTATGCCTGAGGTCTACTTAAAAGACCCAAACATTATATATTTTCTGAAAGCACTCTGAGGAATACAATAGTGGTAGTACCAATTATTTAAGTAGAATAGTTGCACAATGGTTTATCAAGCAAAGCATTTCAGAAAAAAAAAAAACATATGAGGGCAGGATGGGCTCAACATGTTTTTATGGGGGGTTTAAAGGTTTGGGTGTAATTTTATTTTTCAACTTTTTTTTACCTTTCACTAAAGCTGTACAACTAAAATTGTAGCTGCTGGGAGAGTGTTGTACTAAAGGGTTAAAGTGCAACCGACTGCCAATGATCGTGGAGTCATTTTTTTTTTTTAAATGTGAAGAAATGAAAGGTAAATGTAAGAAAACCAACATTTTTGGTCTTTTTTTTCTTTATATAGTTTAAAAAAAACAAAAACAATGGTGATTAACCGATTCAATACCGGGCAATTTTACACCTTCCTGCCCAGGCCATTTTTCAGGTTTCAGCGCTCTCACACTTTGAATGACAATTGCGCGGTCATACAACACTGTACCCAAACTAAAATTTTATCATTTTCTTCACACAACTAGAGCTTTCTTTTGGTGGTATTTAATCACCGCTGGGGTTTTTATTTTTTGCTAAATTAACAAAAAAAGACCAAAAATTTTGAAAAAAAAAACCACATTTTTCTTTGTTTCTGTTATAAAAGTTTACAAATAAATAATTGTTCTTCATAAATTTAGGCCGAGATGTATTCTGCTACATGTCTTTGGTGAAAATAACCCAAATTAGGATGTATTATTTAGTTTGTAGGAAAGTTATAGAGTTCACAATCTATGGTATAGATCTGAATATTGATCAATCCTGAAGTACTGACAGCCAATCTAATTTCTTGAGGTCCAAGAATGTCAGAATAGTACAGATATCCCCAAATGACCCCTTTTTGCAGAGTAGACAGTCCGACGTACTTCATAAGAGGCATGGCGAGTTTTTTGAAGTTGTATTTTTTTTGTCATAATTTTTCCGAAAATGAAAAAATGAAAAAAAATATTTTCACTATTTTTTTTTTTACATACTGTCACCAGTGCAGTACAGTGTCATCATATAACTGGCATGGCGGTGAACAACGACACTGACTGGTGACAGTATGAAAAAAAATATATATATTTTTTTTTTAATTTTTTTTTATTTTTTTATTATATTTAATTTTTTATTACATTTTTTTTTTAAGATTTTTTTTCATATTTTACTATGACCAAAATAGTACAATGTTACCATAGTAACATTGTACTACTTTGGGGAAGTGATCAGTATTTTTTTTTTTTTTACACAATTTGCTTATAGCAAAGAATTACTTTGCTATAAGCAAGCATTTACCTGAATGAAATCGATTCATTCAGCTTTTTTTTTTTTTTTTTTTCTGCTTAGCTGTGATTTGGTCACAGCTAATCACATGACATGTGCATGTGATTAGCTGTGACCATTCACAGCTAGGCACTAGTATACAATGGATGGCATCATGAATGAAGCCATCCATGTATACAACTGTCATGTGACCTGCTGTGATTGGTCACAGCAGGTCACATGGTACCAGCAACGGGAGCCGGTACTCGGATCTGTCATCGGCCGTGTCCGAGGTGCACGGCCGCCGACAGATCGCACTGCTGCGCCGCTCTGCACTAGCGCAAACGGCGCATGTGCGGGAGCACGCCAAATGGCGTGCACCCGGAATGGAGGAGCACATCTGAAGCCGCCAAACGGCCATTGGCCGGGCGGCTAATGGTTAAACAGCAACAAAAAAACTCTCTCTGCCTTACAAAATTCATTTGGATACAGCGTTGCAAGACCAAGCAATTGTCAGTCAAACTATTACAGCACTAGTCGAGTGGTAAAGGTGCAGCCTCCTATGACCGGGCCCTCATAAAACTAGCGGACTTTCAAAGAGGGGGGTTGCTTATCTCTTTTGACCTACTGCGGACCCACTTTAATGCCCCACTTCGTGAATATTATCATTACCTACAAATACGTCATTATTTTATTTCCCATGTTGGTTGACACCCTCTTCACCACTTACCTATATTGAATGTATCTGCCGTGACTACCTAGGGGCAGAGGCCTTATTTCAGACTTATATCGCCTCTTCCTAGATGTTCATTATGCTCCCCCCCTCTTGATTAAAATGGGAGCTTGAGTGTGACACAACATTCTTGGATGACGATTGGGACACCATGTTGGACAACATTCGTAACAGCTCTAGATCTCTTTCAGTTCGAGAGAGAGCACCTAAGGTTCTTACCCGTTGGTATTATACTCCCTCCAGACTGCATGTTATGTTCCCGGGAGTTACGCACCTCTGTTTCAGGGGTTGTGGCCTCGTTGGAACTCTCATACACGTTTTGAACATGTCCTGGTCTTTCCCTGATATGGCATAAGATATCAGAGGTCGCCTCTGCACTGGCGGATTCTCCTATTTTTCTGTAGGTACAGATGTGTTTATTAGGTTTGCCCATTCTAAGGGTTCCCGCTAGTTTGATGAGGTTAATCCATACCATCTGTGTTTCTACCCTGTGGGCAATAGCTCTACATTGGAAATCACCTGTGATCCCTTTATCCCAGTGGTTCTCAACCTTCCTAATGCCGTGACCCTTTAATACAGTTCCTCATGTTGTGGTGACCCCCAACCATAAAATTATTTAACCAGTAATTATAATTCATGAAGTGTTGTTTTACCTCCAATACTGCTGCTTTCAACACAGTAGCTGCTTTTAACAGAGTAGCTGCTTTCAACACAGTAGCTGCTCTTTACACAATCGGAAATATGTGTTTTCTGATGGTCTTAGGCGACCCCTGTGAAAGGGTCGTTCGACCCCCAAAGGGGTCGCGACCCACAGGTTGAGAACCACTGCTTTATCCTCTGTTTTACAGAGAACTGATATGGTCATGCTTATGGAACGTATACATTACACTTTACTGGATAGGATGCATTTATTTAACATCAAATGGGACAGTTGGAAGATACATCGACACTTACTGGTGGATTGGATGTCTACCCCTACTACATTTGTCCCTATTTTTCTGTATATTATGCTGTTGTTCTGCCATGTCATTACATGTGTACTCGGTTTTCACTATATGACTGTCTTTCTTAAACTGAAATGTACCTGTTTTTCTTGAATCACTGTTAATTGTGATAGGTTTTGTATTTCTTCTTTTCAATAAAAAAGTTTGTAAACAAAAAAAAAAAGTGCAGCCTCCTGTTCTGGTACAAAGCAGGACTTCACTGGTGTTAACAATAAACTTTCCAAGTTAAGTTCTATAGTATATATTAAAATGATTTGGCAAACTTTTTTTTTTTTTACACACACCTTTCTGTTCTGAAAAAAAATGTTCTTTGTTTCACCATGTACTTTCATACACTGATTTCTAAATAGGAGCCTCAGTCTCCATTATATTTGGTGAAATGTCAATGTTGTAATGAGCAAAGTTGCAGCGTTTGCATCCCTTTAGGCAAGGATAAGCCTTGGAGAGCAAATCAGCAAAAATGAAGGCCTTATTGTAGAGAAAGCCTGAAATTCAACTTGCATTTCAGTGAAGACTTATCATGAAGAAGGAGGGGGGCCTCTAAACTGCTATATTAAGGCAACGACATTCAACTTTTTGGACAATTTTAGAAAATGACAGCATTTACAGATTGAAATGGAAAGGGGAATTTAAATAGCCTTAAATAAGACGGTAGTGTATTATGGACAGTAGTAGAGCTAATAGGACTTGATGCTCCAATTTGTATGGTAAGTTGGCACTCTTGATGTTGGGATTGGTGCAGTGAAAAGGAGGAGGGGGTATGTATGTTAGTAGGGTTATCAGGTAGGCACACTCTTTGATGTGTAGTTGATGAACCCACTACATCTCCAGAGGGCTCAACTGTGATACCTGGCACCCCAGGTACACCTCCCTAAAGGACTTGTTTTTGAGGGAGCGACCCCTCACTCTCATCTTCATCAGAAGGCTGTGGTGGCAACAAAATCCCTGCTGCCCACTGATATTATCAGGGGTTTTTTTACGTGAAAGTGAAGTTTTCCTTTAAAACTGAACTCCAGGAATTTGTAAAAGCTGCAGGCATACCATGGGTTAAGTCTAATGAGGTGTCTGCTGCCCCATAGACTTTTATTGTGCTACAGGAAGATAAATTCCGGAGCTCCAATGCTGACTCCTTGCTGTGGTCTTCAAGGGCAGAGTCATTGGACCTGTTTTGCTTGTCCCTCCCCTCTTTCTACCCATTCACAGAAGCCTTTATATTATGTGAACTCATTCCCAAAATAGAAAGGCTTCTGTGAATGGACAGCAGAGGGGAGGCACATGTGTGCTTCCCCCCTCTCACAGCCACAGTGTGACTTTAGGGAGTGCAAAACACCTAACAGATGTAAGTAATTGTGTTAAGTTCGGAGGTGATATTCACCGAATTGGACTTAACTTATAGTGTGCCTTCACTTTTGCAAAGTTGCTGAATTCCTTGAATTCAGCTTTAAGTGTTTATAGTTTGGTTTTAGATGGTAATTTGGTTTGATTAGTGTTTTCAAAAGCCCTGCAGTCTAATGATTTGATGACTTGTTTTAACTGTGTCTATAATCTAGTATTAGATAGATTTTTATAGTTTCTGTGGACTTAAATAATTAATGAAGGATAATCGTTTGACCTTAA
The DNA here is from genome assembly GCF_062004578.1 of Staurois parvus. Lineage (NCBI taxonomy): Eukaryota > Metazoa > Chordata > Amphibia > Anura > Ranidae > Staurois > Staurois parvus. The sequence goes on from NW_028318751.1 coordinate 1,145,092, forward strand.
TAAATATTAATTAATTATTCAAATTAATAAAACATAGCATGATCATGTGATGGAATGGAATTGTAATACAAGTATACAGACATACGCTTGGCCCTTTTTACTTACTGCAGTTTCTTTAATTAAGTTAGGTATAAAACATTTATTGTGTTATAGGTTACTGTAATATATATAAATATATGAGCTAATATACAAAGGACATTTAAAGGGGCTTACTCTATGAGCTTACCAGAGTTCATTCTTGCAGCCAACAACTTTCAAAATCTAATATTTAAAGCTGAACTTCAGAACAATAAAAAGTCCTCTTTTGGATTGGATCATGAGTGTGCAACAAGGGATAACTGTTCAAGTTGCTTAGGGACACTTCTACTTACCTGATCCTCATCTCCCCTGGGATATAGTGATCCCCTCCTTCCCAACAATGGACTGTCCCTCAGCATCCTCAGGTCCATTGCAAGGCTATGGTGCCTACATTCGTCTTGATGACCGGAGGACATTAGACCGACAGAGTGTAGGGGAGAACAAGCTGATAGCGCCAAGGAGTCTGCGGAGTATCAGATATAAACAGTTGGCTCTGAGGAAGAGGGGATCACCCCTCAAAACACATCAGCCTTTTGGAAGGTATTCTCGCATTTGGGATTCGTCCAGGAGACCAGACGGTTTCATGTTCATTGTGCAGTTTGATGCACCTTACTGATGTTATTTGTAAGTGTATACCTGCTTTTACAATATTAACCACTTGCCCTCCAGAGAATTTACTCCCCTTTCTGACCAGGTCATTTTTTCCAATAAGGTGCTGCATTACTTTAACTGACAATTGCGCGGTCATGCAACGCTGTACATGAAATTTGTAATTTTTTCCCACAAATAAAGCTTTCTTTCGGTGGTATTCAGTCACCTCTGATTGCAACACTAACAATTTTGGAGAAACAAATATATTTTTGACTTTTCGCTATAAAATATATCCAACAAATAAAAAAAAATACATTTTGTCATAAATTTAGGCCAACACGTATTCTGCTACATGTCTTTGCAAACAAAAAAAATCCCAGTACATGTAAATTAATTGGTTTACGTGCAGTTATAGCATCTAAGAGTGGCAGTATATATACACTGGAATTTTTTTTTTTTTTTTTTATACTAGTAATGGCGGCGATCAGCAACTTATAGCAGGACTGTGGTGGGCATTCTGACACTGGGGGGAACTGACTAACTGCCACTGACATTTCCAGTGACACTAACACAATGATCAATGCTAATAAAAAGCACTGACACTGTACTAATGACACTGGGCAGGGAGAGGTTAACATCTGGGGTGATCAAAGGGTTAACTGTGTGTTAGGGAGTGTTTTTATTGTGTACTGTGTACTGTTTTACTAAACAGATCTGCTGCTTTCTATCTCTCTGCTGTGCAGAGAGATGGAGAGTAGCACATCCATGCTGAAAGGAGAAAGATCTGTCCCACCTGATTTTGCATTTCTGGGTAGGGGTCGCGCACTGCCCTACCCGAGCTGCTATTGGCTGCTGAGAATGCCAATGACATCCTCAGGAGGAAATAGCACTGCGGGTATTGCAGCACGCGTGAGCACGTGCCCCCTACCCGGAAATGCAAAATACATATATTTATGTGATTTTTTTCCAGCAAAGCCGCTCTGTAGTAGTACATCTGCTATGGGGTGGTGGGCAAGTAAAGCCATTGCAAGGTAATGCGCTAGGCTGGTGGCCCTCTGTTTCTTGTTTTTGAAGTATTCCTTTTTAGTTTCCCTGGCCAGCTAGGGGGCAGCAAAGTCGGTGTTAATATTGGATCAGTTGAAGATTGTGGACTGACTGTTTGCCAGTGCACGTCTCTCGAGCGCAGGGGGTTGATTTCTTCTGTTGTATCACATACATGTTTCTAATGTTGAAGACACTAGTATTTTTTTTCTTTTTTTGCAAAACAGCAAAGACCTTAATGGATGGGCTCTTCTTAGAATAACTTTCCAGTTCTCAATTCCTAGCTCCTTAATCTGTTCTAAGCTAACCCCCCACACACACACTAGATGCCTAATTAACTTTTTCCGACAGCAGTAGCCTCCTGTGTGTTTACAGCCTCAGGTCAAAAATCTTGGCCAACATTGCGTCTTTGGCTACCCAATGGGACAACTAGAGTTTTAAGGTTACTGAGATCAGTCTGCGGTCTGCTTTCATCCTACCATACAAGTCAATACATGTCTAATGCATGGCCAACATATTTCAAACACCGCATACGTAGCCATTAATAATGTATTTTTTTGGCATCTTGATCATGGTTTATATACAATTTTGTCTTTGATCCTTCCAGTTGTTTCTGTTTTGTAGGGACCCCACTGAATTCCATACCCCAATGTGGAGGGATAAGAGGGAATGGTATAACATTGACAAATATGATTTTTGGTTCTTCAAACCAAGAGCAAGGCCTAAAACATTCCAATTTCATAAAACGTTGATTCTGATTTTTATAAACTATTTTCTGTATATTTAATCCTGGAACTGTAACGGAATCTATCTACTTGATATTGAAGCCATAGTAATAAATAATAGCAGAAAAGAAAAATAACCTTTGCTTCATTTTTAATGTGCAGTAGAATTCAGATGTTTGAATCAAACAGAACAATTTTTCTTAATTGCCATACTGGGCGTTACTGGTCATAATTCTAGACTTCCTTCAACCAGCAATATTAATAACATAACACACTCAGGGAGACATAGAAGATTGATTACACAGTATGTTCAGTGAGGGAGATTTACCAAAGAATAAGGGTGACTAATAGTCCGTCAACTCGCTATGAAACTAATTAATCTACTGAAATACTTTTAATGTTAGGACTTTGCTTGGTGGCAATGCTCGATTAACACCTACTTAACCAGTTTGTTTAATGTTTTCTACAGACTGTCTTTGAAATGAGAGCCTCAGTAGGAATATACTGTAAGTATTAAAGTCCCATTCCAGGCAAAATAATGTTTGTTCCTATAGAGCCCTTTGGCTCCTGAATGCAACCAACATTTTGAGGTCTTATGCCACACTTTTTCCTGGTCCTAAATTCCGACCACTGGTGTTAGATTGTCAAATGGCAGTTCTTCAGAAGGCAGTAGATGATCTGCCATTTGAAAGCTAAATGACTGGAAATGGGGCTTACAGTAAAAAGGTGAGACTTAATCTCAGCTTGGACAGATGTCAACACTCTATGTACAGCCTCAGACTAAGATCTAAGCTTCACAAAAACACGTGGATGAAATTGATATGTCTGTTGATACAATAGAGGGCCCATTTATAAAGGAGGGGTCTTATTGTCAAAAGAGGGCAAGACTTAATCTCAACTTGGACAGATATCAACACTCTACGTAAAACACATTATGTACAGTCTCAGCTAAGATCTAAGCTTCACAAAAACACGTGGATGAAATTGATATGTCTGTTGATACATTAGAGGGACCAATTATAAAGGAGGGGTCTTACAGTCAGAAGAATGGGGGCTTACAGTCAAAAAGAGGGTGAGACTTAAAGCGATTCTAAAGGTTCCTTTTTTTTTGTAAAATAACAAACATAATAAACTTACCTACTGTGTGCAGTGGTTTTGCACTAAGCAGCCTGGATCTTCCGCTTCTTGGGTCCCCCGCAGGCTCTCCTGGCTCCTCCTGTCTGTCAGGTGCCCCCACAGCAATCAGCTTGCTATGGGAGAACCCAATGCTCTGTGTGTCTATTCACACATGGAGCTGCAAGTTGCCCCCTCCTCATTGGCTGACTGGCTGTGATTGACATCAGCGGGAGCCAATAGCTCCAGCTTACTGTCTCAGCCAATGAGGAGGCAGAGACCCATGACAGCCGAGGCCATCATTCACATCGCTGGATCGCGATGATTCTTGGGGAAGTATTGAGGGGGCTGGGAGCACTGCTGAACACAGGTTTTTTGCATAGAATACATGAAGGTAAAAAACCTTCAACCTTTACAACCACTTTAAACTCAGCTTGGACAGATGTCAACACTACGTCCAGCCTGGGTCAACGCTATGTCCAGCCTGGGTCAACGCTATGTCCAGCCTGGGTCAACGCTATGTCCCGCCTGGGTCAACGCTATGTCCCGCCTGGGTCAACGCTATGTCCCGCCTGGGTCAACGCTATGTCCCGCCTGGTTCAACGCTATGTCCAGCCTGATTCAACGCTATGTCCAGCCTGGGTCAACGCTATGTCCAGCCTGGGTCAACGCTATGTCCAGCCTGGGTCAACGCTATGTCCAGCCTGGGTCAACGCTATGTCCAGCCTGGTGAAAGTGATTTGTCTGTTGATACATTATAGGGTCCATTTATATAGATGAATGCATATTACTTGCCACTATCTATGACACTTTGAAGTACTACTCTAGCTGCAGTATGGAGGAATATTCTGTTTAAGGAAGCAGAGAGATCTCGGTCATTGGAAGAAAGCAGATCACATGACTTTGCTCCTGCTATCTTTTGTTTTTTTCTTAATTTTTATTCCATTGCACTTTGTATTACTGTTGTATTGGGCTCATTCACACTAATCTGAATTTGTTATGCTCTGTACAACTCATGTGTGGTGAAGGGCAGTGCAACGTGTTGTTACAACGCACCATGCTGTTTACTGTTACTTTAACTACTTGCCCTCCAGAGGATTTACCCCCTTCCTGACCAGGCCATTTTTTGCGTTACAGCGCTGTGTTACTTTGACAATTGCGCGGTCATGCAATGCTGCACCCAAATGAAAGTTATTACTTTTTTATCACGAATTGAGCTTCCTTTCTGTGGTATTTGATCGCCTGTGCAGTTTTTATTTTTTGTGCTTTAAAAAAAAAAAAGACCAACAATTTTGAGAAAAAAAGAACATTTTTGACTTTTTGATATTAAACATGTCCAGTAAAAAATGTAGGCCAAAATGTATTCTGCTCCATGTCTTTGCTAAAAAAAAAAATTCCAATACGTGTAAATTAATTGGTTTAAGTGAAAGTTATAGCGTTTCCAAATGGTGGTATATATACTGGAATTTTTCAAAATTTTTTACTAGTAATGGAGGCAATCAGTGACTTATAGCGGGACTGCGGCGGGCATGCTGACACTGGGGGGAACTGACTTGGTGTCACTGACATCCACAGTGACATCAATACAGTGATCAGTACTAAAAAAGAGCACTGACACTGTATTAAGGGCACTGGGCAGAAAGAGGTTAACATGAGGGGTGATCAAAGGGTTCATTGTGTGCTGTTTCACTGTAAGCACACTGCTTTGCATGGCTGTGCTGTGCACAGCCAGCCAAAAAAGTGTGCAGGAGCTGACAGGGAGAAAAACTGTATTGTTTACATACAGGTCTCTTCCCAGTCGGAGATGCTCGGCAATCAACGGGCACCGGCGAGTAATCACCGGCCGGGACCCAGTGATTGACAGCTGCGAATGGAGGCACGGGTAGTATTTTTACAATTAACCTACCAGAAAGTTTTTGGAGCGTGAGAGGAAACCAGAGTAACGTAAGGAAACCAGAGTTTTGGGAGGAAACTGGAGTATCCAGAGGAAACCCACGCGGGCACAGGAAGACCATGCAAACTCCAAGCAGGTGGTGCTGTGGTTGGGATTTGAACCAACGTCCCTAGTACTGCCAGGTGGCAGTACTAACCATTTAACCACTGTGCTGTCCATATATACCTCCGAAGTAGCCAGAGGAAATCCATGCGGGCACAGGAAGACCATGCAAACTCCAGGCAGGTGGTGCTGTGGTTGGGATTTGAACCAACGTCCCTAGTACTGCCAGGTGGCAGTACTAACCATTTAGCCACTGTGCTGCCCATATATACCTCCACTCTCCCTTCCCCGCATTATAAAGCCCCACCACTGCTCTACATATATCCTGCTGTCCCTTATTCTTCACACATATCAATATAGTAGGTGATTTAAAACAAACAGGTTTACTTTAAATAGAACCTGTGTGAACAAAAGTATGGAGGCTGCCGTTGCTGACATCCCACTCCTTTCTCTACTCCTCAGTAAGCCAATGACCTGCAACAAGCATGCATCCAGTGAAAACTGAAAAGTCTGTAATGAAGCAATAAGGACGTCATCCCTATAGCTAGCGCTTTTAAAAAAGCAAGTCAGCGGTGGCAGCTGCAGTAAGTTCTATCCTCACCGGTACCCTTTAAGCGGTAAACAGCTGGAGTTTAGCTTCAAAAGACGTGCTAGCTGCTTCGGTGCCAAATGTGTTTATGTCATTTTTCAGTGTACTTACAGTTATTTGTTTTTAATGAACTTTAATTAGCAGAAGTATAGACACCACCGGCAAAATGCCAGCTCTCTGTTCTGACAGCCATATTGTTTGAATGTCAAAGGATGACTGGGAGAGAAAGCATGGGTATAATATCATGCTGGCTTCAGATGCATTGTTCAGACTTATCACTCCAAGCATTATACTGGAATCAAGGAGCAATGTATATAGACTTGACTTCATTTAATCGGCGCGGTCTGTGGTCGGTCAACAGAGGTAATCCCTTGATTTACTGATTTATGTAAGGTTTATATACTGCTGAATGGAATTCCACTTAGAAGGACTCCCTCTTCCTTTTGTACCCTAGTAGGACATCACAAATCTAACAACGAAGAACCTATGCAACGCATTATTGCATATGTGCATTTAGTCACATGTTGAAGTAAACCGTTACAAATCTGCATAAATAAAGACCTGACATGCCTTTTTTTTTTAAAGAAAAGCTCCACTTTCTATTCCTAAAAAGCTGTTCCCAGGCTCCAGTCCAGAATCTTGCCTAGGCTGAAATGATGTCATCACTCTGCTGCAGGTAGAAGAAGCATTTCCTAAATTTCCTTCGGAAGATTTTGCCCCCTTCATGACCAGGCCATTTTTTGCTATTCAGCACTGCGCTACTTTAAAGTGGTTGTAAAGACTCAAGGTTGTTTACCTTCATGCATTCTATACATGAAGTTAAAAAAACCTTGTGTGTGCAGCAGCCCCCCCAATACTCACCTAAGCCCCCTCACGATCCAGAGATGTCCACTGGAGTCTTGGCTATACTAGGGCTTCCTCTCTTCATTGGCTGAGACAGTAGGGAGAGCCATTGGCTCACGCTGCTGTCAATCACAGACAGTGAGCCAATGAGAAGAGTGAGAGGGCGGAGCTGAGCCACGTCTCTGTGTGTCTCTGCAAATGGACATACAGGGCAACGGGTGCCCCCATAGCAAGCTGCTTGGACAGGAAGGAGGAGCCAGGAGTGCTGGCGGGGGACCCGAGAAGAGGATCCGAGCTGCTCTGTGCAAAACCACTACACTGAGCAGTGAGCAGGTAAGTATAGATATGTTTGTTATTTAAAAAAAAAAAGACAACTTTTAGTATCAATTTAACTTGCAATTGCTCAGTCACGCAACAGTGTACGCAAATTATTATTTTTTTTTTTACACAAATATAGCTTTCTTTTGCTGTTTTTTTAATCACACTGTGTTTTTTATTTGTTATTATATAAATGAAAAAAAGACCAAAAATTTTGAAACAAAAGGATATTCTCTACTTTCTATTATTAAACATATCCAATTTAAAGAAATAAAAAAAAATTGAATTTCTTTATAAATTTAGGTCAAAATGTATTCTGCTACATGTCTTTGGTAAAAAAAAAAATCCCAGTAAGTGAATATTAATTGGTTTGTCTGAAAGGTATAGCGTCTACATAACATGATATATATTGGAATTTTCGCAGCTATGACAAGATTATTATTATTATTATACAGTATTTATAGAGCGCCAAAGGGTATGCTCAGCGCTGTACAGTAGCAAGGGGGACATAACATGAGACAAGACAGTAAGAATACACTACACGAGGGATTCGAGGGCCCTGCTCTTTCGAGCTTACAATCTAGGAGATACTCGTAATGGTAGTGGTCAGCGGCTTATAGTGGGACTGCGATAGTGTGGCGGGCAATCACTAATACAATGATCAGTGTGGCGGGCAATCGCTAATACAAAGATCAGATATAATACTGTACACTGTCACTGTACTAATGACACTGGCTGGGAAGGGATTAACATCAAGGGGTTAACTGTTTTCCTAACAAGTGTAATGTGTGTGATTTGTGCTGCTTTTACTAAGAGATCTGGCTGTTTTTCACCCTAATTTTCAGGGAGAAGAAACAGCCAGATCACTGTTCTGTGTGCAGAATCTTTATGTTTGTAAACACAGGACTAAAACATTGGTTGAAACCTGCTGACAAAATCTCTCTGTGTCCAATCACATCAATCGCGCTGAACCTTTGTCAGGTTTGTATTGCCTGCCGTGTCCCTATTGAGGAGCCTTCCCTTCACTACCTCTCTGTCATGCTTACCCCTAAAGCAGGTGGTCAGACACTTTAGCTGACTTGTGTTTTCTTCACCTATAGCAGCCCCCTTTCCCATAAGGCAAGCAGGCCTACTGGTATTCAGTTGTTCCCAGGTCTTATACACAATTCTACAATGCCTGGCTACCACGTTGGGGCATGAACTGAGCACGGCAAACAGGTACTTGCGGTTGGCAGAAAGTCAGAATGGTTCAATGACAGTCAAGGTACAAAACAGGCAAGGATCAGAGTAGTCAGGGTCCAATCCGTAGTCAAAAGGCAGGCAGAGTTCAGAGAGTAGCCGATCCGAGGTCATCAATGAGGGAATCCAAACTAGTAGAGCAGGGCACACGAGCTTGGAGAACGTGTTAAAAACTCAATATCTCAAGCATGAGACTGCAGGCTTGGCTGGCTTAAAAACAGGTTTGGTCTTTACCCAGAGACTGGCCACATCAATCACCTTACAGGTGGACAGAAAGGGAGAATGTATCACAGCCAAAACCAGGATGCTGGAATGAGACATGAAGCTGTGATGGAGTAGGAAAGCTACATGCTCCCAACACTGTCAGGAGAGGGAGTTATTGGAAAGCTCTTTACCAGGCCATTTTGGAAGGGTTAGATGTTCTGACAATCTTTTTTATTACTATCTCTGCCTTTGTATCCTGATGATATATTTTTTGAATGGGAAACACAGGGTTACTAAGTGAAAAAATAAATATCCCCAAATGCACCACAGATACAAAACTAAATATAACATTTTTAAAATCAACTTTGTTGCTAAATTCAGGCTTCAAGCTTTATTTACTCTGTCTGAGAACAACAAACTAATGTTTAGACCTGGAAGGCCCCCCAAGGTCTAAAACGTTTATGAAAACATGCCTCTTGTCCTCAGTGTGCATTACAGTATCAAATAATAGAGCCTTGTAGTGGTTTGCATTCCTCTGCCAGACTCTTATTTGATGTTGTTATGAGGTCAGGCAGTTGACAGGGCAGACTTCAGGGGGCCTCCCAGCCCCGACTCTCAGCTCCAGAGTCGTCCTAAAACAAAGTAAAGCAAAATAATGACATATATAAATCTTTAATACCTTGTATTAATAAGACTGTAGAATTATAAATATTTAATAATGATTATTTAAACTCCATTTAATTCCCTGCTGCTGACTGTGTCAAAACTCCTTGCTGTATATGTCTGGCTGTTCAAAACAGAGTATCAATTTTGGATGTATAAGGAGTGCCTAGTACAAAGGATTATATCACATAAAAACGTTTTGAATTGTGTATTGGATAAGAGCATCAGATACAACCAAGACATTTTGGGGGAAAAGGCTTCCTCCTTCTTCAGGGAATCACCTTGAAATGCACTAGAGGACCTATCCAGCATATATAATGGCTGGCTGGATCTTGATTCTATTAACATCTATTATCCAAGCCCTGAGGAAGGGGGAAGCCTCTTCTTCTGAAACACGTTGACTGTATCTGTGCCTAGCACAAAGGACTGTATAACTTAACCAATGCACAATTCAAAAAGTGTTTAAGAGCACCAGATACAGCCACGGCATTTTGGGGCAAAAGGCTTCCCTTTCTTCAAGGATTCACCTTGAAATGACCTATAGGAATGGCACGAAGAACAGCTGGCTGGGTCTCGATTATATTAGCATCCATTGTTTAGAGTGTTACTAAACCCACAACAGTAAAATCAGTTTGTATATGCAGTAAAGCATGCTTGTTATACTCACCGTGGAACCTATGGGGTTAATCCTCTGCATTGTGTAAAAATGCTGTTTGATCCTGTATTCTCTGATCCTCCCCTTCTTTCAGGGCCCCCCTCATCTTCTGATAAGACATATTTTGTGGAGGAACTCTGCACATGTTCCATTTGGTGTGTATTGCTAGAGAGTTTTTTTTCTTGGGAGAGTGCATGTGATCAGCACAGGGCCAATCAGCACTGTCCAGACAGAGGTTAGCGGTCCTGCATCCTCCTACAGCATAATGAAAACTCCTCCTACAAGCTTTAACCAGTGCTCGGCTGGACCCTGATAGAAGTCACAAAACTGCTGTAACTGCGATAAGAAAAGGTATTTAGCAGTTTATATGTACCAAAATAATTGCACTTCCATGTTCTGTGTACTGTGGGATATTTTTAATGTAGGGTCCTGGGTTTAGTAACAATTTAAGCCCTGAGAAAAGGGAAGGCCTCTTCCCCTGAAATGTGTTGGCTGTATCTGTGCCTAATACAGTGAATTGCAAAAAAAACAAAAACAAAATGGAACCATATATTGATTAAGAGCATCAGATACAGCCAAGATGTTTGGGGGAAAAAATCTTCTTCAGGTAATCACCTTGAAATTCATTAGAGGACCTAAACGGCACAAAGAACAGATGGCTGGGTCTTAATTCTATTAACATCCATTGTTCAAGCCCTGAGGAACAGGGAGGCCTTTTCCCCTGAAACGCGTTGGCTGTATCTGCTGTGCTTAACCAATGAACATTTCAAAAAGACTATTTAGGTGATACGATCCTTTGTAACATGCAGTCCTCAATACATATCCAAGAGTTGATTGCCTGTTGTGCGAGTTGTTTATCGAGATCGGAGAAGTAGCAGCCCAGGACCAGAACAAGGTCCAGATACACCATATTTCCTTCTTAAAAGGAAATTGCACTCCACTGTATATGCACTTGAATTAATTCACACTTTTATTGGTCCAGAACTATCTCACACACATCAGACTGTTAAAAACAGAACTCATTGGAACATTGGTCTCAGCAAGACCCTGCAAGACCCAAACTTAAATATATGAAAGTCACAGAAGTTCCAAACCCTTCTTAAAACCTGTGTTCTGCCTACTTCTTACCAGCACCATATACACAATCAATGCTATCAAACGCATTCTTTTAATATACAGATCTTGTGTTTATACAATTTGAGAGATGTTATACAAAGTATAACCACAAAGCGTTCAGTTATTAATCTTTCACAAGGGTTATTATCACATAATAACAGACTCGCTTAAAAACTAACATTATACTGGATAATCTCTCAAGCTCCTGGCATGGGGCTGCAGGGTAATCACCATGCAAAATATGTCAATAATTCATTACCCTGCCGGTTGGAAACCAGATATATATTCATATTTAGCTGCATGCAATGAAAACTATCATCAAAATACGGTCTATTAAATATTGGGTAAAATTAAATAGAACGGAACACTGCAATTTATTTCATGTGAAGAACACAAGCCATTTTGTTTGGGTGTTCGGAAATATGTAATAGCCTAGTGCAAAAGAGCAAAGCAGTAACCTAGAACAAGTCTTGTTGAAAGGACAAAGACACAAAGTACTGGAAGAAAATCTTGCCACCGAAACTCCTAAAGGTTTTCCAAAAAGCACTGCCTAGTGGGCAGAATCCCTAGCACTCTTTATACTACGACTTGCGCAACTCACAATTTACCCATGCACAGAGATTCAGGAGGTGAGCATAGGCTGATGGAGTTGGGGGGATTAAAGTGAACCTTTGACACATGCATGTGTGTTGCACAAGTGTACAATACAGAGGAACATCACCTTTACAATTTTTCCTCCCTCTTACTTTGTCTGCTGGGTTGTCCACCAAAAACATACTGATGCCCAAATGAACTCCCACGCTGCCATCTTCTCATGAAGGGGCCAGCTTTCCCTTCTTGGTTCTAACAGCCAGCCACTGATGATGTGCAGTGACACATGCACAGTGTGGTGGAGATAACCCTGAAGCCTCCTGAGATGTTTGATGTCGGATTCCCAGGAGGTTTCAGTTGGTGGGTCGAAGTGGGGATGCCAGTCACGCCTAGATAAGAAAGCGGGATGTGCAAATCTGAGTCCACCTACAAACAGACTCAATCTAAAAAAACAAAAAATATTATCCGGATGGAAGGAAGTGATGGCAAGTCAGAAAAGAGGGTGAAGGTCCTCTTTAAGGAAGAGGTGTAGGCAAAAGTGCAGGCAGGTGTTCTTATACTATACGTCTACCATAAGAATTACGTCCTTTAACTAAACAGATTGCAAATAGTGAGGCCTTGTGTGTGTGTGTGTGTGTGTGTGTGTGTGTGTGTGTGTGTGTGTGTGTAGGTGTCCTAGTCTCATTGTGGAGGACAGGCCTTGAAATTAAAGCTGTATCTTCCACAATGAAACCTAGGCAGGAGCCTACCTAGGGTCTGGTGGATGTCTACGGTGCCTAGCTATAACCTTCTTGCCTGGGATAAACCAGGGGGATAAGCCTAGGTGGCTAAAGATGTGCACTGCCTTCCACATTACACGATAGGGTACACTGGTAGGCAGTTGCTGGCTGAGCAGATGGGCCATGTCAAAACAGACAATGCAAAGCAACAACTTATTTAAGTCTAATACAATCCTTATTAGCGTTATTTTAAGGGATGCATGGCAAATGATGCTACCTTGCCTAGGCCCCATTTTGCTTTAATCCATCTCTGCTTCAAATGGTGAAGGAACTATGGTGCAGTCACATATCCTTCATCATTCCACAGATCTTGGCTTACTACAAAAAAACAATAGGCTTTAGTAAGGTCAAAGTAGAAAACCAGCCCTGGAAAAAAAAAAAAACATGCTCCTACTATCTGATACAGTTCTGCACTAGAAAATTAATTCCAAATATTCTGAGCAGGCTAGTCAATGGCTTCACATAGCTTACAAAGCAGGAGAATACAGTAGCATCTCATTGCCTATTAATGAGAAGGGGATTTCAGGGTGTGCTCCTCTGAAGATTCAGTGAGCAAAACAGCTGAGCCCGTTCAAGTACAACAAGTGTTATGTGTATAGTCATGTCAGCATGGAATGGGGAGAGGAAGAGAACACCAGCAAAGGATGTAGGTGCAGTCTATGCGACTGGGATATCTATGCATTAATTGTACGGTATGCCACAGTGGATGAGCTGCATGCATAATGTCAACCTGTGATTTCAAGACACTTTGTGATCTGTATATATTAAGCTAGCTCCATTTTTTGTGTTCATCTTACCATCCATATAACGCTTTTCAATGTAAGAAAGGCACTGTGGTTCTGAGTAATGGAGTTTACAAAAATAAACACGCATGTATACTCATGCATAAACCCATCAGTGCCAATTTATTCAGCACTTTATTTAGAATTATTATTGCAGTTAAAATTAATGCTGAACTTCAGGTTAGGTAATTGTGACCATAACATGATCATTTTTGTCATAAAACTTCTTAGTCTGTTACATTATCGCAAGGATTGAGAAAGTGCATCTCTGACTGGGCACTTGGAGTGGGTATTAAGAATGAGGCAATGTCTCTTCTGTCCATGGTGTGGTGCTGCTGCGACAATCTACAATTCCAGTGATGCAATGAAAATGTTAGTTTTCAGTAGGTGTAAACGTGGGCCAGACTGTAGGAAAGATATTAACCAATTGGTTAATCCGGGAAAGACTGGGATTCTGAGATGCTTGGGTCCTCCTACTAAAGCGATTGGAGACTTAACCTGGAAGCTCTCAAAACTATAGAGTTAGGACTGCAGCATACAGAGGAGCCTTGATGTGGGCACTACGGCTTCCCCATACAGTGGAGCATTGATGTGGGCACTACGGCTTCCCCATACAGTATATTTGCAAAACCCTCTGCTTTTACTTGAATTTAGACAAGGTCAATTTGGTTTGTTTGCAGAATAGTTGGTAAGTGTGCTGGGAAATTCGTTTTGTTTGTGGAGTGGTGATGTAACCTTGCAAGACCTGTTGCCAAGGGCAGTAGCAGGCACAGTGCCAATGCTCAATCCAGCGGAATGCTAGCTACACTGAGCCCGGGAAATGCTGAATTCCAAAGAGGATTGATCAGTGGCTGCTTCTTGGAATAAAAAATAATCACCATATTTGTTTAAGGTTGGAACAGAGTTTTTAAATGATGGTTAAAAATTTCTGCCCTGAGTTCGGCTTCAAAAGAAACCTATTGTCACTTTTTTAAACTGTTGAAAAAACAACTTGCAATTCAACTAATTACAGAACAAGCTCCTTCAATTGCAGGGTCTTCGCACTCAAAAAAAAAAAAAAAAAATCAATATTTCAATTATAGTAAACCTTGGTGGTCTGGATCAGTCACCTAAAATTTGGGCTTTCTATGCAAAGGTTGAAGCAAGTTGGCAGGCTTGGGAACACAGTCTCATTATCAGAGACCCACGAGATAGCAGAAGGCAGGTAATTCAACTGTTACCATCTTCCTGAAACTGAATTATCACCATTCGACTGACCGACCCTTTAATACTACAACACAAAGGGCAATAGTGTGCAGTAGATAGGAGCCAGTTCCTCTGCTCATCTCTAGTGTGCAATAACCAGATGCCAACCAAGTGCACAATAATCTCCATCAGCAGAACTAAACTACACTGCTACAAAATCTAACATCCAATTGGCTATGGATGTAGGTTTTCATTTACATATACTGTATGTTAATACCTATGATTTGGGGCTGCCTATGGGCACATAGATCAGACTTTGTTGAGATCAGCAGGGTATCTGTCCACTGAACTCCTGCTGATCAGAGCAGAGCAAGCGGAGGACACATCTTCGTCCGCTCAGTTTATGCAGGGCAGACATGGCTCTATGGGTGGCTGGGAGCAAATGGACTCTGCTGTCCATTTACACCCGACTGCCCTCTGATCTGCCTAGCCAGAGGATGGATCCCCTTCCATTTTTTTTTTGGTGGACCGGATTGGAACAGAGGAAGGTGGTTGCAAATGGACGCTAGTCCATTTACACCCACTGGTCCATAGGGGTTAATAGACCGTCCGATCAGGTCCACCTGAAAAACTGACAGACAAACCTGATTGGACTCTTCATGTGAAAAGGGACCTAAGAATAGAATTTGATAAAATAACTGTTGTTAAGGGACTTGCTGTGTGCTACCAGCATGGCTTAGGCACTAATATAGCACTTTGGGGTAGTTTAGGAGTTAAAGTAAAACCTCAGCTGATCTAACATATTTTGGTAGTAAAGATGTCCTAATTGTGTGATCTAACCTATATACAAAGAGCAATGATGACATACTTTTACACTCTATTCATTTTTTTTTAGGAAGCTACACTTGGATAATCTAATGCAGGAGTTTCCAGGCTTTCCAAAGAAAGGGCTAGTTTACTGTGCTTCAGATTTGAGGGGGGCTAGACTGTGGCCAGTGGGAGTAGAAAGTGTCCCAGCATCGGTGGGAGTAAACAATTCCCCAGACATGGTGGTCAATGGGAGGTTGAATAGGGCCCCATCTTTGGTGTCAGTGGGAGGAATAGTGCCCCGTCACTGGTGTCAGTGGAAGAAATAGTGCCCCATCTATGGTGTCATTGGGAGGAATAGTGCCCAATCTATGTTGTCACTGGGAGGAATAGTTCCCCACCGTTTGTGTCAGTGGAAGAAATAGTGCCCCATCTATGGTGTCAGTGGGAGGAATAATGCCCCATCTATGGTGTCACTGGGAGGAATAGTGCCCCATCATTGGTGTCAGTGGGAGGAATAGTGCAGCCTCGCTGGTATTTGTTAAAGGAAAAGTGCCCCATCATTGCTGCCAGTGGAAAGAATTCTGTCCCATCAGTGGAAGGAATAGTGCCCTCTCAGCAGGAGGAATAGTGCCTCATATCTGTGGGAGAAAAATGCAGACAAAGGACTGCATCTGACCTGTGGGCAACAGATCGGAGACCACTGATCTAACATAAAGCTGAACTCCAGGAAAACTCCAGGTACTTAAACTACTTGCATTTAAAAATGTAATTTGTGTATTTCATATTAACGTGGAATTTAGCTTTAGAGATAAGTGATGTCATACTTGCATCATCTAACATACAGTATTTAATGAGCAGTGATGCCATTTTTTACCATCTAAATTTTATTTGAAGAATAATGATGTTATTGTTGAATAATTTTACTTAAATTTGTAAAGTAGTGATGTCAAGACTCACCATAAAATGTCATCAATCCTGCGCCAACAATAGCCTTCTGGCTTTAACAAATGTCAGTGACGATAAAGCATATTTAATAATCAGCTGACATTAACATGTGACTGTTGGCTAGATGGATGTTTTTCTTTTCATTTCCTTCCAAATGAGAACTTATTAAATGGAATATTAAAGGTCATGTCAGAGCTCCATGTTCTCTACAGAAGCACAAGGATGTCATGGAACTCTTCTGTGAACTCTTTCACCTTATTTATTGTGGAAGTGAGACTATTCCCATTTTATGTTCACAACAAAGTTAGACAATGCTTTTCCTTGTAGAAGCATTTTGGATATTTGTCAGGAAAGCTCAGTTTTAAAGGAAACCTGTGATCTTACCCGCATGAAAGGAAAAAGAAGCATCAACCAGGAAAGAAGCATGCTATGCCTTGGTGAAGTCACAAGCTCCTAGTCAATCATACATCCCAGCATGCCTTGTTTTGGTAGTGTAGCTCCCAGCCTTTCCAAATATTATACAGATCACAAAGCTCCATCCCCAGATTTGCCCAAATTTCACTCCCAAATGAACCATATCTGGACATGCAACGTGCACTGGCAACAGTTTCAGCAGAAGTGTTGGGTGGTATGAGATACTAC
Organism: Staurois parvus; assembly: GCF_062004578.1. Lineage (NCBI taxonomy): Eukaryota > Metazoa > Chordata > Amphibia > Anura > Ranidae > Staurois > Staurois parvus. Next base: position 1,161,997 of record NW_028318751.1, read on the forward strand.
TTTTCTTGACTCAAAGGAGAAAATCTTACAGGCTAAAGAATTACAAAGTGTGGCCAAAGGCAGGTCAACAACCCTTCAAATGATCAAGTTCAAGTGTCTCCAGAGAAGGGTGTTGTAAATGCTAAAGCATACAAAGACACTTTAGACCAGTCTTTCTTATTAAGACAATCTTCTATTCCCAACTTTGTGGCAAGTTGATGAAGGACCTTTTCTGTTTCAGCATGTCTGTACTCCTGTGCACAAATTAAGCTACATAAAGACAAGGGCTGATGTGTTTTAGTGTAGAGCAAGGGTGTCCAACCCACGGCCCAGCAGAGTTCAGTATGTGGCTCCGGCATGTATGGAGGGTTGCCCTGCAAGCATAAGCATAGAAGCCACGGTGGCCAGGAGGGACAAGCCAGCCCCAGGCTTGTATGGAGGGATGCCGGGCTAGCATAGCAGCTGCATGGCGGCTATACTGAGAAACATGGCACAGACACGCCTGGAGGGATGCCACAGCTACTGTGTTTGTAATAGCACCGGCAACAGTGGATGCAGGGACTCCTGATAGTGCCAGGCAAGTAGATGCCTCCCCTCAACCCCCCCACACAGTACATACAAGGGTTGCCAACTGTCATTAAGGCTAGGTTCACATCTGTGTGGGTGATTGCTGCTGTGGGACTGCACCTGTTTACCCAGTCGTAACCACCAGCACAGAAACTCGCTCTGGATGCGTGTGGGTGCCATTAATCCTAATGGCATGCCACACACATTAAAAATAGCTCCCTCACTGAGAACCACACTGCACCTGCAGTTCCTGTACGGGCTGCAATTTCTAAAATTCTGTAGGGACCTTTTCCTTGAGTTTCAGGAGGCACAACAGCCCATTTGCAATTGGTGGCTCTCAGAGCCGTGATAGTGGGAACCTAGGCTAATTGTTTGTGCGGCCCAAGACAATTCCTCTTCTCCCAATGTGACCCAAGCAGGTCAAAAGGTTGGACACCCTTGGTGTAGAGGAACTCAACTGACTTGCACTAATCGTGACCTCAAGCCTAATATTTTATCTATGTGATTTGGAATGCCGATTGCAAACCAAGTCTTGTCCAGCATCAGAACCTAAATTCCCAAACACTGTTTTGGCTGAATGGGCACCATAAAAACATATTCTAAAATCTTGTGGAAAACCTTAGATGGAGAATGCCATGGTTTGGGAATGGTATGTCTAACAGCTCATACAGGTGTGATGGTTATGTGTATACAAACGCTTGGCCATAAAGTGCATCATTGATGGCATTGCCTAAATATGGGCTAACAGAATGGTGCTAGAATAGATTGGGCACATCATGAGTGGAGAATGAGTACAATAACTGTTGTGTTTGATTTCAAATTTTCAACTATTAGTGCCCACACTATGGCTACATCCATTGTATTTAGACAACATGCCCTCCTTTAATAACCTGTGGAATATAGAGCATTAAACGAAAAAAAGACCAAGCAATAAACAGGCAAAAAGAATAAGCCAAAGCTATGGCGGCCACAATGAAACAAAATAATCAAAATGAGGCTTAAACAAACATCAGGTCATAATTTTCCTGCTGAAGCAAGGTTGGCCAAATGAACATTTCTGTATTACCGCAAGAAAAAAAATCGGCTGAGATTTGGCTGGTGCTAGCAAACAGCAATCAGAAAATATGAGAAATATACCTTCTGGAGTAATATCTATAGTTATCGTTTTACGTACTGGCATTTCCAAATTATCTGCAATACAAACAAAAGAATATCTCAGAGATTACAGTCACAGCAGATGGACATGAAAGATTTCTGGAACCTACAGGAAATCGATGTGGAAATATTTTAATCCTATAATGAATTCCCATGTTACGGCAACAACAAACTCAATCTGCAGCCACTGCCGTTCCTGTGATGAGCTGGGCTCAGAATCTTTTCTAAGGCGCTATTTTCTTAAAGGAACACTCTATAAACCCTCTTCCTTAAAGCCCAATTAAAATCTCCCATAGTTTTATAAGCCATGTTTTGGATTCCTGTCCACATCTTAGGTTCAGTTCGCACTTGTGACTTTTGGATCCGACTTACAAGACCCAAAGTCACAGGGCAAGTGAAATGGTATGCATCTCTGTGAGAGCTGTTCCAATTACTACCACTAAAGTCTCTGCGACTTCAGAATAGGTTCCTGAACTAGTTTGATGCGACTTTGATGAGGTTTGAGTGCCGGAGAGTGTAAAGTCGCATCAAAGTCGTATCAAAGTTGCACTGAAATTCCAGCAACCTTGGAGTCAGCTAGTGTGAACCGAGCCTTAGGGACTGGAAAGATGGCAATAACATATGTTCTGAACCAGAGGTCCCCAAACTGTGGCCTATGGGCCAGATCCATCCCACTTAAGATGTATCTGCGGCCCTTTGAAGTAAAAGGGGACTCTGATGGGGACTGCAACGTAAGGGGAGACTCTAATGGGAACTCCAATATAAGGGGGGACGTATGGGCTGGGGGAGGGATCTTATGTACATAGGATGGGACTCTGATGGGCTCACATTTGTTTGGAATTTCTTTTCTTCATGTTACTGAAGCTTTTTTACTGTTCTATATTATATCATGCCGAAAAAACCCCCAAAAAAACAAAGTAAAAGTTAATTCCTTGTTTTGAATTTGATTAATTGAATTCAAAACTGATTTTTTTTTTTCAGTCCAGGAATATATGCAAAATATCAAGTGGTCCTCGTACTGAAACTTTGGAGACCCTTGTTCTAAACTATGCGATTATTTGCAATGGGAATTGAGAATGATGGTAGCAAAATTTAGCTTTGTATATGATTTGGTATTTAAAAAGAACACCGCTTTACCTGTCATTGCACAGCCTCTGCATCTTTAGAGCTCAATCCTATCACGTGACCTATGTTAATCTGCACAGATCAGTGCCAGCTCACAGTTTGGTCGAGAACACAAGCAACTGTGACAGCATTTCCGGGAATGTAATTTTGTTTTTAAATTAAAACTGTTAAAATGATGGGTTTAGTTTAAGATCTGTTAACAGGGCACATAGGAAACAATTATTTTCTCTGTGCCCTGTTGACAGAGTTACATTCAAGCAGAACTAAACCCATTGTTTTAACAGTTAAAAAAATAATATTTATATTCACAGCATGCCAAATGTCACAGTTGCTTGTGCTCCTAACCAAACTGGTAAACCAATCAAATTGCCTGATGTCATAATGGATCACATGTTAAGCACCATGGCAGTTGCAGATCAAACTGAGGCTAAGATGTCAGCTAGCTTGGATGAAAAAGGAGAGGAGGGTTTAGTTCCCCTTTAATCTGTGTATATATATATATATATATCTATCTATCTATCTGTGTACACGGATATATATTATCTGTGTATATTATATCTTCCCAGAGTTCAGGTTTAACCACTCGCTCTCAGCCCTATAGAAGATGTACTATTACAGGGTGACACAACTGCGCAAAATCACATGTTTATATACGTCATTTACATTTCCGGGTAGGGAAATAGCGGCGCCTTTCCCACGCTGCCAGTGGCTGCTGGGGATGTCAATCACCATGTATATGCGTGTGTATATATATATATATATATATATATATATATATATATATACACACACACACATACACACTGCATGTTGAAATGCGTTTTCATTACAAAATATATGAAAAATATTTTAAACAATACATTTCAAATATACTGTATGTCTATAAAAATACAAATCTACATTTTTGGAATGCATTTCCATATATATGTAAAAATATATGTTAAAATGACATTTTTATATGTTAAAAAAAAATCTGAAGAATATATTAAAAAACATTTTTTTAAAATATTTTTTCATATATTGTGTAAGAACGCATTTCAACATGCAGATATATATATATATATATATATATATATATATATATATATATATATATATATATAAAAACCCATTCATACCTAAGGGAAAAACAAATCTAAATGCCTAAGCACAATTTTGCAACGTTGACATGTGTTAGTAACACCATCACAACTACTTTGTACATCCAGGTGAATTGTACCTTATTTTTTTCAGGACACATTGGGCTTTCATTTGGTGGTAAATGGTAATGGATATCTCCTGATTTTTTGTTTATTATCAAAATAGTAAAAAAAAAATCATTTGTTTTATTTAGCTGTGTGTTTCTTGTTATTATCATAACCTACCACCAAAGAACAACCCAAAATAAATTCTCCAGGTCTTGGCGATCACAGTGACACCATACATGTGTATGTTATTTGTTGCTTGTACCCATAGTACAGCCCAGAAACAATAGTGCACATTTTATTTTTGTCTTTTTTTTTTACCTAAAACACAGTGACACTGACACTAAATGACACTGATACCAATTTTTTTTAAATCCTGACCTTTGACCCTGACATTTTGACCTTGACCCAAACACTAGCCCTGGCACTGAACTAGATCAAACCTTGATCTAGGTATTTTTTCTTTATATTTATTTTTTTTTACAAACATTTTTTTTCCCCCTCTATGTCAGGAGTTAGAGAGATACAATGTATCTTTCTCCTCCAATCATAGAGAGATAAAAAAAAAACAAGGGGTCGGGCTGTACAGTGACTGATCACTGTGATAGCCAATGAGAGGCTATCACAGTGATCATGTGACACGGAATTAGGAGTCCCGGGTCCCGATCGTTAGAACGGGACCCGGTGCTCCCAGTGACACCGCGGTCTGTGTACTGGGAGCGTACTGTGCGGCGCGCTCCGAGCACAAAGACAGGTACGCAAATATGTGGCCCCACGGAAAAAAGCCCAGATCATATTTGTGTTACATCGGCGCGAAGGGGTTAAAATATATTTTGCAATATATTGAATATGGTCAAAATTGTAGCATTTCAGATATATGGCAATATATTTGGGAAGAATATTTAAAATATATTTTTCTTCCATGTGGGGAGGGTCCTCTTTACACACGTGGGGATGCACAAGGCAGTCCCATTGATGTTTATTGGGACGCAGTAGCTGTCGCCGCTCCCAATTTGACATCCGTGTGGGTGCACGGCCCTGAACGTTTGGGGTTGTACACCCGCGTGGATGTCAAATTGGGAGCAGCGACTGTGTTTTTGCAACCGCTGCTTCCCAATAGAGATTGCACGGGGATGCACGGAACACCTGTAAACATGGCCCTCACACGGGGTACACATGGATACGTCCATGTAAACAAGGCCTTAGCAGGTAGCCAGCAAAGGCAGTATATGTATTTTCCTCATAAAAAAAAAGATTTCCTGTTTTATTTCTCTCCACAGAAAAAGCTTTATTTGTCCCAGCGATAAAGCTGTTTCTTCAGGTGCCGCTTTACACAGAAGTAGGGCAAAATTTCCTGTCAGATTTTCTGGCTCTCCTGTTCTGTCAGCTGGAGAGGATTACTTGTCTGCATCTTAATATTCTGACAGGGAAGAGGTTAATCTATGTGCTAATATTCCTCTGCATGTGAGGGGATTAGTACTTCTCCGAGAAGCTACAACTTTTAACACATCCGACTTCAAGAAAGAACACGCACAAAATGGCCGCCGCATCCCAGGCATGAAGCAGCTGAAAAAAGCTGCTGAATAATCAGAGGTGTGATGTCAAGTAAGACGGGCGCTATTCTGTCCTGGTCAGCATTATTAATGGCACAAAGACGTGAACGTCACTCACTGATAATTTTCACATTTCAGGGGAAATAAGGCTGCCATCTGACTGAAGAGGTGTGGTAGGTTTCAAGAGGGCAAGATCACCACCTTCGGGTTCAAAGACAATGGACCATAAGTACTACAACCCACCTTGAACCTAGGGCACCACACCACTCGGAGTTGGCAACCCATTTCAAATAATAAATCCAGGAAAAAAGCGTGCTGTGAAAGTGTAGAAGGTAATATTTAGCTCCCAAGGAGGTATACCTTTAATAGAAGCAATGTGTAATGGTAAAAACATCCAAGAGTGCGGTAGCAAGGACAAGGTAGGAGAACTGTCCGCTCCTCAGGCAACACAAGAGTCTAGGTTACCGGCTTGGCTTGCGTTCCAACGCCAGGGATCTTCCTTCCGCCCCCCTCTGAGGTTGCGGTGATGTAATTTCCGGAACGCCGTGATCCCTGGCGATTCCAGCCACCAAGTTCTCTCCAGTCTTGCTGTTTTCTCCTGGACCTAAGGCTTCACTATATTAGTGCTTATACAGCTGCAGTGATTAGTATTCTCAAATGAAGGAACCTTTTTGCGCTTGATTCTTTGGCTCAATTAAAATAATACACTGCCTTAATGCAAAGTGTGTGCATTAAAGTACCATACAAATGAGAAAATGAGTTCATGTTGCATATAAAGATTTGCATTTTCACATGTAGCCAGCAGGTGCTGGTCACGTGTTTTCCAGACTCTTCTTTGCTCCTTTGTTGTTTACAGAGCACAACAGCTAAAACAAACAAACACACATGTATATTGTACAGGACGCCAGGGATGGGTCCTGGATGGGCGCTAGGTGGCCCCAATATTTTGGGTTATGGTCTTTTTAAGGGGAAAAAATGGTGTGTGTATCCAGGGGTCTCATTTGCCATGGGTGAGGTATTCCGCAGTAGCCATGTAGAGGAGAGGACTGACTCGCAGTTCTCTCCGTATTAGCAGAGATATATTCGGGAACCCAGAATTGTGGAGGTTCGGAGTGATATTTGGGTGGGAAAAGAACCTCCACTCCTGACTACGGGAACTCCAGTCCCTGCAGGGTTAAGCAGGTCCAGGATGCAGCACAAACACACAAAGTTCTAAATGTCAGGGGTGAAGAGTAGGAGTTTTGAGAGAGAGACCTGTTGAGGAGTGCTGCACGTGTGCTGGGAGCTGCCAAACAGCCAGAGTTGGACTGGGCTAACCTTGGGTTACATCCCATCTATGGACTTTATGTTTTCTTTATGCTGTTTATTGGTCTTTAAATGCAAGCCAAGCAGCAACATGAAATTCACTTAACTCCAGAAAAATATAACAGAAAAGTCAGCACACTTTTATGTTTAAGATTAACGGCTTTGCACATGATCCTGTGGAGCTATACCCTGAATATCACAATATACAGTGGATATAAAAGTCTACACACCCATGATAAAATGTCAGGTTTCTGTGATGTAAAAAACTGAGGCAAAGATAAATTATTTCAAAATTTTTTCCACCTTTAATGTAACCTATAAACTGTACAACTTGAACAACAAACTGAAATCTTTTTGGTGGAGGGAAGTAAAAATCAAAAACTAAAATAATATGGTTGCATAAGTGTGCACACCCTTAAACTAATACTTTGTTGAAGCACCTTTTGATTTGATTCCAGCACTCAGTCATTTTGGGTATGAGTCTATCAGCACAGCACATCTTGATTTGACAATTTTTGCCCACTCTGCCTTGCAAAAACACTCCAAATCTGTCAGATTGCGAGGGCCTCTCCTGTGCACTGCCCTCTTCAGATCACCACTCAGATTTTCGATGAGATTCAGGTCTGGGCTCTGGCTGGGCCATTCCAAAACTTTAATCTTCATCTGGTGAAGCCACCCCTTTGTTGATTTGGATGTATGCCTTGGACAGGGGCGGACTGACCATTTGGAAAATCAGGCACTGCCCGAGGCCCCGGGGTCAGTAGAGGGCCCCATGAGATGCCCCTGGTACCTTTTTCATAGGCTTTTTTGAGTTTGGGCAAGGACACAGGGGCCCCATGATCCCTTATTGCCCGGGGGCCCCATGAGTGGTCAGTCCACCCCTGGCTTTGGATCGTTGTCATGCTAAAAGATGAAGTTCCTCTTCATGTTCAGCTTTCTACCAGAAGCCTGAAGGTTTTCTGCCAATGTTGACTGGTATTTGTTAATTGTATTGTTTATTTATTTTTTATATTAGAAGGGGGACAGGTTCAGCTGGTATTGGCAGTGGTAACCATGCATGAGACAGGGACATCCTGGTAGAGTCCAAGCAGGTTTATCCAGCGTTTTTATTCAGCAAGGCATCAAACAAACACTTAAACAAAGAACTTAAGATACAGAGAAAACAGGTTTGATTTCTTCATCATATCATCAAATTTTCTTCTAATTGAATGCAGTCACTGTTCACCCAACAATTTTCCACCCAGCTCATTTGACTTTTCAGTCAACTTTTGTTGAGCTAAACGGTGAGAACAGGGTCACCCACAGATTTAATTTTGGTCTATTGAGCAGGGTGGGGGGGACCAGGTAGGGCACAATATAAGCAGATTAAACTTCAGCTTTAAAATAATTAACACTTTGGCTTATGAGATGTTGGCAGTGGGGGCTTTTTTCTGCTCGCTTATTCTACCAGGGGAGTATAAGCACTTTTACTTGTCCAAAATTCTGCTCCCCAGCAGACAGCACTCCCCTATGCTTCAATGGCGTGCTGTCCCTCTGTGTAATCACGTCTACATGGAGGGTTATAGACTATGCATCAGCCTTCAAGATGGCTGAACCTAAATCAGAACTTCACCCAAAAGGGTTAGTTCTGCTTTAAGGCCTCCTCCACCCTCTATCACATTTGTCATATAATTATTTTTGGAGGAGGGGAGTGTGGGCTCCTAGTTTTGACAGGTGCCTCCTACTTCTGCTCCGGTTGCTTATGTAAGCTTCCATGGTCAGATTCCCACACTAAAGATGCCAGCACCAGGGACGGGAAGACTGGTCAAGAACCGATTCAGGCCAGGACAACACTGGGTCCCTGGACAGGTAAGTGCCCTTTTTTAAAGTCAGCAGCTACAGAATTTGTATCTGCTGACTTTTAATTTTATTTCTAGAATGAAGAACTGATTTAAGACCACTGGAGCAGGGGGCAGAAAATTATCCAGGGACTGGTCTTCCAATGCAGAGTATCAGGTGAATACATCTTCTTTTCCATGCTCTTTTGAGTAGGCTTCCAACATCCTCTATACCAGATTTATATCTTTGGATCCTTTAGGCACACAAACTTTGGTGCTCAAAACACCGTCCCACATCGGCAATCAGGAGATGAGAGTATCTTGTTTAATAATGTGCTAATAAGATTATATCATATGACTGTACTTCCAGAGCAGGAGATGCTCCTCATTGCTTCTGTCGCATATAGGCACAAGCTTATTGTGCCAAATGCTAGAAAAGCTGAATAGCCATCAAATTAGAGGCAGGAAAGGGCAAGCCATAAGCTGACTCCTGTAGATGGCTTAAAAGAGCCTTAAAGAAGATTCACAGAAGGGAATCCTGCACTGATAATCCCTTGCTCCTAGGTGTCCTAGGGACTTCGTGGCCTGCTTTGATGCTAGTTTTGAGGCTACCTTCACTGAACATGACAAAACACGCACTGACCCAAGTAAATTTAGCCAAAAAATACAGTTATTAAAACCAATTGAAATGTTTGACTATGGGCTTCACTCAGTTTGACAGATGCCAAAGTTAGGCCATTAGAGATGTGCTGGAGCTATCAGGTGATGTGGTCTAAGGAGAATGCCTTCAGGCAATGATGTCAGGACCACTCACTGGAAATGTCTGAGACCTATACTTAGAATAGCAAAGGAAGCAGATGCAGCATGCATAAAGATCTATCCTAAACTTGACTTGCAAAATCTTTCTATGGAAAACAATGAATAATACCATCTACATCTATCCTGCCCTCCCTCACCAGTATACGTAGCACATAAAAGCACACGTTCATACTTATCTTTCGTCAATAAAAAACGCCATTCAGGGATCTCTCCTCTCCCCCCCTTCCCCCTCCCCATTTTCTGAATGCAGGAGCTACAGCCTAGACACTGGCCATATGATCTCAGATGAAGAAGAGGATTATCATCAAAGTTGCTGACTGGATGGCTATCCATGGAATCAGTTACTCAAGCCCCTTCTAATGGGATGATGTGACCAATGCCTTGGCGTTTGGTGACACTTTCTGTACCAGAGGAAACCTAGAGCAGTGGATTCTTCAGGTACAAAATTAAAGGCATATTCCACGTCTTGTAAAAAAATTATAAATGCACCCACACTGATTGAAAAAAAAAATGGCATCGGTGCCTGCAAAGCATTACAACTGCAACCAGTGAATCACGGGTGCAATACACAGCCTTCTGTAGGCTATTCCTCAAGAGCAGGTCCGTGCTAAAATATGGCCCTTCTGTTATGGGACTGGAGAAAGTATCAATGGACTAAAAGTGCAGTGATGACACCACACTTGTGCTCCCAGAAGTGAGATAAACGGGGACACAAGCAACAATCAAAAAGCATGAGAGTGGTTCAAGTATTTCCCAACTCTACCTAAAAAGGATCTAAACCAGCAATGGGCAAACTACGGCCCGCGGGCCGTATACGGCCCGGCGGACCTTTTAGTCCGGCCCGCGGAGCTAGGCTCCCGCTAGGCTCCTTTCACAGTCCGCCCTGAAGACCGGTGTAGCATGAAAATCTGTCTCCTATGAGGATCTGTCCCCCTCGACGTATCTGCGCATGTGCCGGAGATCGCCAATCGGTTGCTAATGCCTGAAACTGGCACATGCGCAGATACGTCGAGGGGGACAGATCCTCATAGGAGACAGATTTTCATGCTACACCGGAACGGCGCGGGAACACGGCGAGAGGAACGCGCGGAGCAAAGGTAAGTGAATTGACACAGGGGGGACTCGGGGACTTAATATGGGGGATGAATTAATATGGGGAATGAATTACTATAGGGGGGATCAATTACTATATGGGGGATCAATTACTATATGGGGGATGAATTACTATGGGGGATGAATTACTATATGGGGGATGAATTACTATATGGGGGATGAATTACTATGGGGGATGAATTACTATGGGGGATGAATTACTATGGGGGATGAATTACTATATGGGGGATGAATTACTATATGGGGGATGAATTACTATATGGGGGATGAATTACCATGGGGGATTAATTACTATGGGGGATGAATTACTATATTGGGGATTAATTACTATGGGGGCTGAATTACTATGGGGGATTAATTACTATGCTTACTATGGGGGAATATTACTATACTTACTATGGATGACACATACACATCATTCATCTACTCTTGGTCCAGCCCCCGGGTCCAATATATGAACCCATTGCGGCCCTCAAGTCAAAAAGTTTGCCCACCCCTGATCTAAACCCTCTCAAGCAGCATGAACTATTTTTAATGCTTATGCTACTAGCCTTAGTAAATAGATAGGAAGTTATATTTACTTGTTTAAAACTTTTTTTCTACATTTTGTCAGTTGCTGGAATTTTTTTTGTACCAAAGATATGTTTCAAAATACATTTTGTCGTAAATTTATGAAGAAAATTATTTTTTTTTTAATGTATTGGATATGTTTTATAGCAAAAAGTAAAAAAAATTATTTTTTTTTTCAATATTTTCAGTCTTTTTTCGTTTATATAATAAAAAATCTAGTGGTGATCAAGCATCACTAAAAGAAAGCTCTATTTGTGGGGGGAAAAAATGATATAACTGCATTTTGGGTACAGCGTTTCATGACCACACAATTGCTAGTTAAAGTAGTGCAGTGCCGAATAGCAAAAAAAATGGCCTGGTCATAAAGGGGGTAAAATCTTCCGGAGCTGAAGTGGTTAAAAGTGAAGTAAACATTGTTCAGTCTGCGGAGCTCATATATAGTTAGGTTCTGGTTTTAAAAAAAAAATAATAATTATATATATATATATATACACATATACATATATATATATGCTGAGGTAGGAGATTAACACTCACTTTCAGCTTGCTGAAATCATTGTCAGTAGGACACGAAGTAAGCAGAAATTTCACTAAGTCGAGCCATAGATGAGTCGATTTCCCAGCTGGCAAAACACGATTACTGCTAGTGACTATAACTGCCAGCAGTAATCACATGCTAAAAATCCAACAGGATCGATCGACATGGGTACAATCAGCCTGCCCATAGAAGGATCAAATCTCGGCACCTGCTGAACTGGATGACACTGGATCCATCTGTGGCCAGCTTAAGAGTCGTAGTTTCCAGCAAAAAACAGATAGCAGTGCTAAACATCATCTTCTAAAAAATGCACAAACATTTTAATAATCAAAAATATTTGTTAAGAACGTTCCCTGTGACAAGTGCACTTTAAAATAATATTATCTTCCTCCTTTCAGATATATACTATATCAGTGCACATGATTTTTATAGAGAATTAAACTTCGAGAAGGGAAAGAATTGAGCAGAGCTTGTGTACAAGACCCACAGCAGGTAGGAAAACACATAATGCAGTAACCAGAGGTTTCTCAGGGTTTATTAAGCCCTGCAACATTGGCAGCCTCCGACAGAGTGACAGATTTGTTGGTAAAATAATTCAATATAGTGGTCTGTACAATTCGCCCGGCCTGATTGTGAAAGTGCTTATGAACTGTACTGTTCCCCGGGAGAAAGCACCTGCTATGAAGAACAATTTATAGGACTTTGTTGTCTTTGCCCGCAATCAAGAGTGCCTTTGTTTACAGGAAGATCTCCTGGTGTCCACCATTTACTCTTCTTGGCTAAGCACAGATTTTGCAATTGTCAGATCTATGGGATCCCTAGAAAATGATACAAGCCTTCAATCATATCAAAGAGAACCTATCACTTCTGGGGCTAAATACAATAAAATATGGAAAAAAGAATGACCACAAATTTGTGAGTTGTTACCCAAAGAAGTCAATTAGAAACCTTGTTTTATTTATCCTGTTAATGAAATGAGACAAGTAAGTAGATACCCTGCTGAAAAATAGCAGAGTAATGTAACCCCCTTCTAGGTTAGCCAAGTAGGCTGCGGTTTTTGTTTTTTTAGGCAGAGGCTGAGTAGCAGCCTGGGATGAGTCAGACTGAGAGTGAGGAAGAGAGGTTGCCTCAGGACAGATTAGAGATGTTCTGAAGGTCAGAGCTTTTGGAGCTCTCCCACCTCTCCAGAAACCTGAGCGTTTTCTAGAGGAGGGATGGAGGAGAGGAGGAGGTTCAGATCTGTATACTTGAGAGACCCTGGCCAATCCCCTGGAAAGAGGCTGAGCATGGTGACCTGGGCAACCTTTTAGTGTGACAGAGCCTGAGGAGTGAGTTAGTAGGTGTTGGGTGAAAAATGGAGTGAAACCTGGGCTTTGGAGCCTGGGAGGGGATCAACCTACTGGCAGATGATGAAAAAGGTAATCTCCACTGCAACAACCAGCTGATATACAAATTGCATATGGCGCAAACCTCAAGTACAAAACAGTGTAAGATGCAAATAGTTAACGATAAAATAGTATTAAGTCCATTTAGCCCATATCATAATGGCAATTCTAAGTCCATGAAAAGCACCTATGGGCAGCTCCACCGAGAGACTGGAATATATCTCTGTTTCTTCTCCACTGCACCACCATCTTCCAAGAGGGACATCCTGAGCAGTAGGGAAGGAGCCAGCCCAGCGGAAGCCCTGAAGGCAGCCAACAACCCAACAAGCTTACAGGAAGGACAGTGTGAGTACCCCTACACCCCCCTGGGCCGGTTAAGAGGAGAGGGCAGTCCACAGAAGTAAGCAGAAAGCACTCTGCCGCTGGTGATCTGTTGTTAGCAGTAAAGTAGCCCAGCTGACATCAGCCTAAAACATTGCCTGCTCTGCCTGGATAGAAGTATACAAAATATTCAAATGCTATATTTCCTAATTACATGCCAAACAACAATTTTATTTTTTTAGTCCAGAACATAAAAATGAAGATAGAAATCACATGCAAAACCACTATACGCTAACTATATGCCTAATTTATGACTTTCTCCTCATTACAGACCCACAATTATGTGAGGATTATGGTCCCCGAGGGCAAGAGTTGTACAAGATCAGCCTAGTCCATGGTGCCCTGGGACTATGATATAGGCCTACATTGGCATTGGATCTACATGACAGGTGTCTAGCAACTGAAATTCTAGCCTTCACCACAGAATCAGGCCTGTTTCTTTAATGTCTAATGCCCATAATCCTGTGCACCTCAAGATCGTCTGTCTTCCTGTCTTCTCCCTCATGAGTACTGATAGGGACAGAAGTAGGTCAAGCTACCGGTGCTCTGACATTCGCGGGAGGCTGCTGGGGCCTCATTAGTTGCATTTAGCACACACATCACTCCCTGCTCCTTTCCCGACAGGAGACCTGCAGCTTTAATTGTGCTGGATAGGCCTCCCTCTAATTAGAGCAGTCCTAATTACAGCCACCTCGTTAACACTGGCGAAGCTCCTGTTAAGGACGCTGGAAAGGGCACCGATTTCTTTTTCTCTTTCCATGGCTGCCGGGCATTTTTAACCACTCGGATGCCGCAGGAGCAGCTGGGCTGGAGCCGTGCATGCTGCGTGACATTGAAACGACATTGTCTCTGATCATCTGACGCCGCCACGTCGTTCATTTCGAGCCGGATGCGTATAAATAAAAACGCCTCGACGTACAACATAAACCTCATTTGCCCAAGGTTACCAATGACACAATTACTCAATCCATCTGTGGTAAATCAGAGTATCACGGGAGCATTTTAGTTGTGTAAGTGAAATTTAATTGTATTGCCCTCTAGCTGTGATAAATAATAAATAAAACAACAGTTTAAATTGATGGTACACGCCGCAAGAATATGGACATTTTCCAAACTGTATATGTGACTTTTTAGCTTTTTTCGGAGACTTTGAACTGTTTTAATGCAACTCCCTGCAGAGTTTGAAAACCACCTGCTTTCTCTCCCACAGGCTAGATTTCAATGGAGTTGGCACTGGTATGCTGACCCTTGGATGGCTTAAAGGGTAACTTTTAGCTTTTAAATGGATATGTATATGGAAGTGGTCAACCTAAAGTGTGACTACGGAAAAAATAAGTCAATATATAAAAGAACGGGATGCCATGGATGTTTAACAAGGGCACTGTTTTCTAATTAGTGTCAAGGTGGACTTTTGGGGTGCCCAAGGAATACACATATGTTTTGAAATAAAGTGTAATTCCCCCTTATTTTTATTATATTTTTTTTTATAAGCTATGTGTATTCCTTGGGCATCCCAAAGGTCCACCATTTGTTTTTCTTCCCTATGGCAAAAATAAAAAAAATGGTATATATAGCAGTTTGTCACTTGTAATACTCATAACACTGTTTGTTTTTACAAGTGCCTCCTGTGCCATCATTTTATTGCCTATTGATTCAGCCAGTAGATTTGTGATTTTTTGACTTTAACAGGCCAAGCTTTCCAGAAAAAATGTCAGATATAGGACACACCATATAATATAACATTGACAAGGGTACAATCCTCAGCTTTGTGGCTTAAAAGAAAAAAAAATAAACTTGTTGCTTTACCTGCTTAAGAGCTCATTCTTACACATAGTAGCCCTTGAGAAATGATGAGGAGGTGATCACTGCCTGCTTAAACCCTAAAATGGCTGAGCTACCATACACAACTGTGTGCATTGCGAGGAAGCTCTATACACTGATGGGTTGCATTCAGTGGCAGTATCGCCCGCTGATTGCGACATGCAACTTGCTCTGCAGCATGTGTACTGCCATGAGTAGCTGCATGCCCTTGTTTAGGTGTGTGGTCAGGGTTGGTGAAATTATGTCTCAACCACCTCTGTTTACCGCCTCTTGACCCTCCATGTAATCGAGCTATAAAGGCTAAGTTCAAGCGATTGTAAAAGTTTGGAATTTTTTTGCTCTATAACAGCAAGTTACACTTACCTGCTCTGTGAATGGTTTTGCACAGAGTAGCTCCGACCCTCCTCTTTCCCGGTCCCCCGCCAGTGCTCCTGGCTCCTCTCCCTTGCCAAGTGCTATGGGGGCACTGGTGCATGCTCGCGTCCATTGACACACAGAGTGCGGCTCAGGTCCACTCCTTGCTGTGATTGACAGCAGCAGAAGCCAATGGCCTTCACTGCTGTTTCTGAGCCAACAAGGAGGGAGAGAGCAGAGAGAGCCTCTGCTCCTGTGCACAGTGCTGAATCGAGATCGGGCTTAGGAAAGTAAAACGACAGCTGGGGGGGGATCTGCATACAGTCAAGGGGCCCGAATAGGAGGGAACCACAGTGCAAGTTGGAAAAATATTGCTTCATCTAATTTCCATACTTGTAGGCCTTTTGTGGCTCCCCCAAATACTGTCTAAAAAACTCCCATACTGATAGTATTCCCATATGCTGGCTGGTTGCTAAGAACACTCACCCCCAACATCACAGAAGTAAGCGCTCTCTCTTATTCAAAATATGTGCATGCGCAGTGTGCTCTCTATCCCCTGTCAACCCGTTTTTCTCACCTTAGCAATGCTGAGCTCAGCCGATAGGGGAGAGAGAGAGCCTTTCACAAGTGTTTTCATGGTTTTCTAATGAGGGAGAATGCTCCAATAGCTCAAACATTAGACATAGTGCTCTCAATAATCAGCACTCAGTAACAGATCCGGTCTGACACACCCCCACTCTTCCTATGCAAAATGTGATGAAGGCTGTGGCTGTTACTTGACAATTCTAGCACACAGCTCCTTGAATGAAGGCACGGGTGCAGCCGTTTCTCTAAGAGTAAGTTATTTTAAAGCATTTCTAAGTAGTCACAAATCAAAACTTGCAAGCAGGGCCATTCTTGGGGTCAGTTTTGTCACCTTCTCACCCATCATTAGTTGGTGGGAAGTTGGTGTCTCCACCAAAGCCTAAGGCAGCCAACTCAGTTGGTCAAATGAGCAGCACAGCCCTATAAGCAAAAAGGTACAGGACTATAAAGAGAAAAATAGGTGAGAGACTTCTGTTGACTTTTAAGATTCTTTCCTAGTAAAGTCCTGCTCAGTTAGGACTGAAGAGGAGACATGACTAAAAACAATAATTAAAGGTAAAAAAAAATAAAGTGTTGTTTACAGTTAAAGAAACAATTCTATGCAATTTTTTTTCTCCGCACAGTTAAAATGTGGTTACATTATGCAGCTATTTCACATGCAAACAGTGCTTAGAGGTGGTCCCCTTTAAGTTGACAGATGAAATGAGATGGGACATGACTGCATTGTTACACAACTGACAGCGAGGAAAAAAAAATAAAAAGATAAAATCAATTTCATTTGTTGTGGCAATATATCTTTTGACTGCTATCTTCACTTGTGTTGATCTGAAGTTTCCAAACTCATTAAAGTTTAAATTGCTTTAAAAAAATAGTGCAATTTTGTGATATAGTTTTCAATGCGGTGACAGAGAGACAGTTTGCATGTATGTGTCAAGCAGCAAGCTTTGAGCAGGAGACATTTGAATGACACAGTATGTAAACACGCTTACCTTAGCTGGATGCATCAGCATATATACGATGAGTCCTATTACCAGGTTGTAAATGTAATATTTACTTAAAGTGAATGAAAAAACAATGGCGGCTGCCACTGCCAAATTTCCTTTGAGAATGCTAGTTATCTGGCTGTCAGGTCAATGCTGAGGTCCATCACTAATATAGAGTATAATATTGAATATGTGTCCTTGCACACATAGGCATTTACAAGCATTTAGAGGTAGGAGCATTTTGAAGTTGAAAAAAAAAAAAAACACTTGCATGTTCAGGAGAGAAGAGATTCAGCAGAAAAACATCTGATGTGACTAAAAACTTCTAAACAGTGGGCGTGTTTAGTGCTTGAGCGTTCATTCATTTCAATGGCCAGAATACATGAATGTTCTGCCTAATGGAATGAATGAATGCCCAAATGATTGATGCCTCTAAAAGTGTGTCGACAGAAAAAAAACACATGATGCAACTAAACGCGTCTGAACACTAGGCGCATTAAGCGCTTGAGAATTCATTCATTTCAATGGTCAGAAAAATTTATATTCTGTCCAATGGAATGAATAAATGCTCAATTGCTTGATGCCCCTAAATACATTTTGACAGAAAAAAACACCTGATGCGACTTATCTAAACAGTAGACACATTCAACGCTAGTGTGTTCATTCATTTCAATGGCCAGAATAACTTAATGTTCTAGCCAATGGATTGAATGAATGCCTGAACGCTTGATGTGCCTAAACGTATTTTTAAATAATTAAAGGCGTGTTTTTTACACTGCTTTTCTCCAGGGTATTCAGAAGAACTGGGCAAATGTCCCATGTGCATGGGGCCTTATACATGTGCTTGTCCAAGTGTCTCCAGTTTTAATATCAAGGTGTTGCCTATCTATGTTGTTCCATGGACAATGATATATCTGTCCTGGGAAAAATATCCTGGGGAAAATACAGTCCCTTCTGCACAAGGGGACAGACACATTTCTTTTCAAGTCTTATACTAGCCAAAACCTTTCAATATATTTAGGATAAAGTGAAGAACGGTTAGCCTTCTATTGCCCCTCTATATCCCTACCTAATATTTCAACAAATTTCTTCCAAAATTTTCCAACTGGGATACAGACAAAATTAAATACACATTTTTAGTGGAGTAGGAAATGACTACAACTTAGCATTCCTATACTATTGACCACATTCCCTAATTTCCCTGGAAGTTACAAAAAACAATACATCAAATCATCCAATGCGGTTTAGTGGCTCAAAACTCCCTCTTTATTGGGGCGTGTGTACTGGCAATTGGATAAAAATTGAACTGGTCAACAATTGTAAAATTATATGGATATTATGAGATCCGGGTCACAAGACTAGCAGCCAGTTGTCCAGTACAAGTTTGTCAACACACAAGCCCTGATAAAGGGGGTGTTCTTAGCTCCTAAAACACATTGGCTTTTTAGTGAAAAATATAATTTTCACTGGACTGAATCAAGCTTTGTGGTGCCACATCTTTCTAATGCATTATAGACCACTCCAGGGACCCTATAAGACACCCCAACTGACAAAGAACATCCTCTGAGAGTAAACTCTATACTGCTGTATCTCAACCTACTCTGGGGTCCAGCACATCTTCAACACATACCTATATCTGCTCTTTCATGCCAAGGGCCCCTGAATCCCACGCTAAGTGCCAAGAAGTCCCAAATCTCAAGCTTAACATGGAAAATGCAACTAGCTCACTTGGTTGAGAACCATCACTATGATTGGAGCTTTCGCTGGTCCAAAGTGTGGCTTAGGGACATGGCAATGATCTCAACCAAAAAAGCTGGTTGAAATTTGCCTAGGTCTTTGGACTTTAGGCCTCCTGAACACTGAACAGCACAGCTAAGTATAGGCACCTGCAGGTGATGGGATACCAAGCCTAATGCCAAGGAAGCCTTGAATCCCAAGCATAACATGTAAAATTAGACCAGCTTCCTTGGTTGAGAGCCATCACTATGATTAGAGCTTCCAATGGCCCAAAGTGTGGCTTAGGGACATGGCCCTATTCTTGACCAAAAAAAACTGGTTCAAATTTACTTACCACACAGTTTTGAAATTTAAAGCTCCTTGGTGTTGAACAGCATAGCTAAGTTTAGACATAAAGGCACCTGCAGGTGATGAGATATCAGGAAAGTTGGTATCATTCAGGTTTGCTTTAAGTTTACTGTAGTATTAACAGATTCTAATCGGTTACTGTGGGCTTCTGTACTTACAAGTTGCTCTTTGCCTCACTGAATAATCAAGGAGAAGGTAAAATGCCCCTACCTTACTTCCTGTCCCAAACTGTTATAATTCTGTATATCAGCTGTAATGCAAGCGTAAAATAAGATTATCTGGATTCTGCCAACATGATGACACTGTATATATTAGATATTTCAAGATGTCTGCCCATCCATTCTTTGCCTGTGGCACTTCATGAATTATCAGTGTCCAGCACTGGACTGCATCCCAGGAATGTCTTCTGTATGTGAATTTGTCACAGAACCTGACAGAATATTGACATGTGAAAGCAAATTTGGCTGTGTGCGCGAAAGAGGGGGGCCCAGTTTGCTCCTGCAGAAAAAGTCAGCCATTTTTGGCTCATACAAAAGTGCTTTGACAAAAGAAAAAAAAAAAAAAAGGTTAATGCTTAAGTACATACAAATGGATTTCAGTTGTATGCCATAATTTAGTGTTCTAAATCCTTTTTTTGGTGATGGGGACGAAGGCTCCATGGTAGAATAGAGGAGTGGGTCTCCTCTATGACACCCCTTAGTCCCCCCCGCCGCCAAACGGTAGCAATATCAGACCTTTGTGTCTGACTGTCACACTATGGCTGGATAACTTATGATCCATGCAGTGCTGCCAGGCAGGTTTGGGAAGCGTGGTAAATGGGACAGAAAACAGATTCCATTCTCTCTCTAGCTTCGGGTTCAGCTCGTTATAATCAATTACACCCGGTTGTGCTGAAGCTCTTCTACGTTTATTTTATGCTCTGCCTGTCTCTTGGGTATTTATGGGGCTGTACTGTTGCCCGTCTGCGCCTACACTTCCCTATTCATCATCCTCGATTCTCTCCCTGCCTGTCATTGTTTTCTGTTTAACGAGCGTCTTCAGTCCTTTATGCAGAAAACATCTATTGTTTTAATTTGCAGCCATTGAGTATTATTTCTTGCCACGTCCTCTCTCCTCCTCTTCTACCTTATGAAATAAAGAGACATTGTAACTCACTCTGCCTCATCACCACCTGCTGTATAGTCGGCATGTGTTTATTAAGCTCCCCCACTGTTACTGGGGGTCTGCTTCATGATTTTAATCTCTAGCTTGGCATTTATTTCCATATTTACAATGGTTAATTGGCTACCGAGACTCATCTACAACTTCCTGATCATGTCAAGGTTGCTAGAAAATGAGGAAGTTGTCATATAGACACTCAGTGGGGTTTGGTTATTAATTGTGGACTTCATTTAGCAAAGAAGATCTATTTCTTTTTAAAAACAATTAATGAAAATGTCCATTTCACTCTTCCAGAGCAAGCCTGAAAATGTACGGAAGGCATGGCTCTCAAGTGTCCATCCTTGATAAAAAGGTCAGAACCTGCAGCAACCATATGTAAGAGTTCATCTGCCTAAAGGCAAGAAGATATCGAGGGATCTTATTGGTAAATTACAAGCTTTTTGGAGACTATGTTTGGTACCAATAGGTCTGGCCCTTACCTTTTTACTTTACTTACCTTTTCTGGTTTCCAGTTCCCCTATAGACCAGTGGTCTCTAAACTGTGGCCTGTTGGCCAGATGTGGGCCTTTTATTGCTTGTATCTAGCCCTTGGGGCACCATTGAAGCAACTGATATCAATGGTGGGGCACCTTTCCTTCTATTGACACTATCAATGGGGTACTATTTTTCCTATTGACACCAACAATGGGGCACTATTCCTCCTATTAAAGCCAATGATGAGGCACTGATACCGAGGCATTTTCTACTCCCACTGGCCACAGTCCACCCCCCCTAAATCCTGAAGGGCAGTAAACTGGCACTTTGCTTAGAACGTTTGGAAACCCCTGCTATAGGCAGTGGTGATGTAGCCCCAGCCACACAGATGCCTCTTGGATAGAAAATGTTTCCATTGACTGCAGGGAGATCTTTTACCTAAATTGCAAGATCTCGCAGTATTGTCAAAGTGAGCATGACGTAACACGTCTCATCTCATGCATGTGCTGGGCGAGTTTACACTCATTTGCTGGTTAAAAAAAATAACTTTCCCTTAGATCTCAAGTGAAGGTCTTTTTTTACTAATATCAACAGATGCATGATATCATGTGCTTCATCATGCACATGCTCAGTATGACATAATATTGCTGTAAATTGTCAAAATGGCAGCGGAGGGCCCAGGCAAAACAGAAGCAGAACAAAAACTATTAAAAATTAAGAAAAGCTTTTATCTGTGCAACTGATAGCCCCTGCGTGGGCGTGTTTTATTGCCTCTCTTTTATACTGTTTAAAAATTAATAAAAACCATTGAAATAGAAAAATTAAGAAAAGCCACATGGATCTAGTTAGGTATACTTATTTTTTCCCCTTTACATAATATTGACAGTTTTTTGGGGGGAGGTCCTATTTAAGGTTTAGTGTTAAGAGTCTGGGAATATTGATAGGTTTAAAGTGGACTAAAGCTCAGAAAGTGAAAATCTGATATCTAGAAAGGTTAGTTGTACCCAAACAGTACCCTGAAAAATATACCTTTTACCTAGCATTTTTCCAGAAATTAAGCAATGCACTGCCAGGTATTTGAGGGTGCCTGGGCTTCCCTGTGCCTCAAAGCTTATATCTTCAAGACATTGCGACCTCTGACTGCTATTCTCAGAAGATTCGGTAATGTCATTGTACTGCTCACTGTTCTTCTCGCTGGATGCTCTGGCATGAGCAGAAGAAAAGCCCTCACTCTACCAAAATAGCTACTTAGACGTAAAGCAGACCAAGGCATGGTAAGTTAATAAAGGGGTTAAAATTAATTTCAGGGAGACCACAGGCAATACTGGTAATTAGTCCTTTGCCCATTGCCTGCTTCTTTGGGCGCAGCTTCCAGAGTTCAGTTCCTCTTTAAGAAGCTCTTTTTATGTAGTTCTGATTACATATTCATTTTAGGGGTCGAGTTCAAGTGGTTGCAAACCCTTACATATACCCAGTGAAATGACTGCCCTCAAATGATACAAAGAGATGAAACAAATCCTCCTACATACGTTGTACCTGTCTATCTGCTGCCCTCTCTTCTCTACAGCCAAAGTGCATAATTTGTACAGTTTGCCTGAGATTTCAGAAAGCAGGGGCGGAGAGATGACGTTCCACTCTGCAGAGCTCAGTGAGGAGAGCTCTGAGAGCTGATTGGAGGGAAATGAGACATTCCTCCTTCACACCGCTCACAGGAACAGAGCTGAGGCTGTCAATCTGCTTGAGGTGCCTCCCCTATCACCATTTTTCTCTTGATGTCAGGAAAACTTGTCAGAAATGATTCATGCTGATAGCAGAGGAACGCAGCAGAAGAAGAAACAAAGCTGGAGGACACAGTGACGGTTATCACCTCTGGCCTACTTTATGATTCATAGTTGTTTAGTAATCTAAATGTCATTCCGTTAAGGTTCACACCAACTTGAAATGACCTTTCTTATTCCAGCTGATGGGAAAGTCATTTTACAAAGCTAAATCCCAATACAGTTCAAGAAAAACTTACATCACAGGTCCTTAATTGAAGGCATCCATACACCTTGGGAGTATGGGAACCAAATGTTGGTTTTATAGAACTGGACTTCTGTAAACATTAAAAAAAAAATCAAACAGGATTCTCTGCATTATTGAATTTAAAGGGGAGGAATCAACTTGATGTGTCAGATGTCATGCAAGTAAGGGTCTGTGTCAAAGAGCTCTGAGCTTGTGTCAATGGCATCAGCTTAACATGCTTCTGAGACAATTCAGAATTCACTGACTGATGTATTTCAGCTACAATTGACCTGCTTCAAACAGGTTTTGCTTTCCCGTAGACATGCATGGAATGGCAAAGAGAAGAATGATGTTGTTGGGGCCCCTCAACACAAGCCCTTAATTTATCAGTATTGGGTTTTAAATTGGGTACCTGTTGAAGAAGGTCTGTGTGTTTGACACCTGCCTAAGTAGAGCCAGTAGATTGTTGTATGTTTCTACCAATGAAATAAAATCCCAACCCCTCCTGTTTTTTGGAGGTAACGCTGTTTTGATTGCACAAACACAACAGCAGAAATCTCACTAGTCATAGCAGGTTTGCATATTTGTAATTTTTTTTTTTAATAATAAAAGAGAAGGATGGCCAAAGGTTTTTAGGTCCTGCTTCTCTTCTGGGTCACAGGAGTACACTTATTACTGGACTCCTGAGATCTAGATGCTTCATGTACTGGATGAATCCCAACAATAATGTCGGGATTCACCCAGATGCCTGACTGCCAGCTGACTCAGCCTCTCAGCGTGCCGCTAACAGCCTGAGCCACCGCCCCCTTCACAGCCTGATGATTCGTTGAGCGCTGGAGGGACAGAACAGAGACCAAGAACTGAGCAGACAATGGTCATGTGATTGCTTAGTTTTTGGTCTTAAGAGTTGGCAGGGGATCAATGCTGCAGCCACATAGGTATTTTTTTTTTCTAATATTGTGGACGTCTCCTTTAATACACAAAATAAAATCCTTATGATTTTCTTTCAGCTGTTTAGTTCCTAGATAACCCATATGTAAAGTCCTGGTGTAGGACTGGTGATGATGATCATTTTCAAAATCTGTCAAAGGGGTATGAGGGCATCTTGGGCAATAATATAGGATCTCTAACCATTAAAAAAAAACATTTCCGCAGACTTACATTTTAGGATACTGTGAAAATAAAGATGTCAAGTTGAAGTTCCTGTCTAAAAGTTCTGAAAGTCCTGTGACCTCTTGTGTTTTCTATGGTCAGAGAACTTCCTCTGTGACAAGAACGATTTGTATGATCTAGACTGGAGAGGTACATTTTCCCACGGCAATCTCTCCATCCAATCTCACACTGCCTGTACATGTCACGCTTTTACTTTAGATTGATATACATCCTCTCTAAGCCCCCATGTCCTTCCCCTCCCCGTGACGGTGGCCTCGCCATCTTCCATACCGTTCCCCTCATACACATCACAAAGTCCTTCGTTGAGCTCAGAGACCCAGCTGAGATGAAAGCTCTCCACAGTCTCCGCATAGTGATACTCGGTGCCGCCGCGATCATTAATTTACTGCCAAAAGCCTCTTTTAGGCGTCTGATGAATAGTTTTCATCATTTACAAACCTGACATCCCTGGTATGCCTTGATGTGCAAAATTCAGAACAAAAGCAGTTGTCGCAGAGCCCTATTGTAGATACTTTTCATGCAGGATCAAAGTCGAGAGCACGACGAGGTCCAAACTATCTTTGTAGGCCTTTTCCGGCATACGACGAGTTAAAAAAAAAGCTTGCAGTGCCATTGGGGAGCGGTTAGCGAGCTGTAGAGTGTGCTTGGTCTGCTTTGGCATAGCGGAGGTTAACGCATGAAATCCTTTGCTGCAGAGGAAAATCACATGGTGTTCGCAGTCCCTTAGAAACTACTAAAGGGAGATGATGTACAGCTTATAATAACTTGTGACATGTCATGGAAAAACTGGCTTAATGTTTTAAGGGCCTAATTTCAGCCACTGTCAGAGAAGATTAAATTACACTATCAGTAAACATGCATCCGGATCTGTTTATAGGTCAATTGTACCTGGGAGGAGAGCACCTGACAGGCGATTGTGAAGAAAGATGACAGGGGTAGGTTGTGGCCGGAAATATGAAAATGGTACTGAGAGTTTGGGGGGCAAAGAAGAAAAAAAAAAGAGGTGGGAAAAAATGTCTACAAAATGCACCAGTAAAAAATTGGAAACATCTGCCACTGTAGCAGTGAATGACATTATGTGAAAGAAAGAAAAACAAAACCAAAAAAAAAAAAACCCAAAACCTTCTATCACTGGAGCAGGGTATTGAAGTGAACCTCTTACACAAACCCAGGCATAACTAATTGTGCAGCAAAATTTTGGGTCATGCCAAAGAAACTCTCAGATTTGTTCTTAGAGCTCAAGTTTTTTTTTTTTTTTAGTAATTTTTCTTAGTGTCATTTTTCTGGAATATTTACTTGCGTTGCCAGTGATTTATAGTGTTTACTTTTGGGTGTGTTTATTCTTTTCATTTGTTTTTTTTTCAGTTCCCTTGTGTTTGATTTTTGTATGTTTTTACTTACGTTCTGTACTTTTTTTTTCTTTTTTTAATGCAAATTAGTGAGGCTAATGAGGGGAAATTTTTGCCACAATAACAGCTCCAGCTAGCTGAAACCAACTTTTTTGTCATCCAAAGGAGCCAGTTAAAGCCCAGTGAACACCAAAAAAGTTATCCGTTCCCTTGTGTTTGATTTTTGTATATTTTTGCTTACGTTCTTTACTTTTTTTTTTTTTTTAAATGCAAAATAGTGAGGCTAATGAGGGGAGATTTTTGCCACAAAAACAGCTCCAGCTAGCTGAAGCCAATTTTTTTGTCATCCACAGCAGCCAGTTTAAGCCCAGTGAACACAGAAAAACTACCTTGAAGTGGCTGTAAACCTGAGTTATGAAATACAAACAATATCTCTCTATAGTTTGTACTTGTCACATTCCAGAGTACTAAGTGACATTTCTGTTTGCTGCTCTGCTATCAGCATGCATCACGCCTGACAAGTTCTCCTGACACCAAGAGAAAACCGGTGACAAGGGAGGAGCCTCCAGCAGATTGACAGCCTCAACTGTGTTCCTGTGTGAAGGGGGAGTGTCATTTCCGTCCAATCAACTCTCACTGAGCTCTTCAGGGTATAACTTCAGCTCCTTGCCCCCCTGAAGTTCAGAAATGCTATGTAAATTCTGGACTTTGAATAAACAGAGAACAGACAACTACAGATAAACAGGTACAACTTGTGTAGGAAGATTTGTTTCATCTCTGTGTATCACTTCACTCGGTATATATAAGGGTTTACGACCACTTTAATTATGCCTTTCCAACTGACACCAATGAAGTTAAACAATATTTCATTGCAACACCTCATTTTTTCCTTACATTTCTTGGAAATAAAAATAATTAAAATATTACTGTTAAAGGAAAACTCTGAGCAAACATTTTTTTTCCCATGTGCCCACACTGCATGGGTTAACCGCTAATTTTTGTCTAGGGAATTTCAGAGCAGAGATATACTTACCTAATCCGCTGATCCTCCAAGTGCAAGACCAGTCCCCGCCAATCCTGTGCCCCACGAACGCTAGTGCTCTTGTGAATGGACTGTTTCTGATGTCATCACATCCATAGACTAGCGGTGGACACGAGGACGCCAGGAACAGTCCATCACTGGATGTGGGGGGAGCGCGGTTTTCTGAAGGATTAGGTAAGTATAGCCTTTTGATGTGCCCCTGGACATAATGAGAAGTTAACCCATGCAGTGCAGGAGCAGCACCACTGCATGGGAGAAAAAAAATGGAGTCATGCTTTTAAAATAAATAAAAAGTGGCATATTAGCAGCTTGCAAGTGCCAAAATGTATTTTAGAGGACCCTGTGTTGTCTTGTACGTTTATACACAGACAATTGATGGGTGTTGGGTGTGTCAGGGAAAATAAATATAGCAATAAATAAAACAAGGACTAATAAAAAATAATAGTTTCTTGCATAAGTGGGCTTTAAAAATATGCACTTAAAAATAGGTAAGCCATATTTGGAAGAACATATGATAAAAGACAAAACAACATCTGGCAATGATGTGGAAAATACAACAACATAGTACATATACAGTCACAGCAAGAGCTTCCTGCAGATGTATAGTAATAAAAAGACCTAAACATCCCAGCACAGATCAGCTCACATGCTCTAGACAGGCCTATAATTATTTTACTTGTTTCTGCCCACTTGTTTAAATAGTACGAAATACCATAAAATGTGTGTAAGCAGCTGCCATGCTTTTCTGGTCACACTTATTTAAAGGGAAATCATAATGGTTTAGAGTCAAATTTATTTAGATGTTTTGAAAGTTTATACATTTTTAACTTTTTTTAAATTTAAATTCAATGTACATAATCTTTTTCTCTGTGCAGGGGTTCCGGGACGGATCATAGTGATTCACTGTGCTGCAATCAGAAACGCTCTGGTCTGTCCGGAAAGCACTGCACAGAGGAGAAGAAGAGTAAGAGGCCATGACAGGAACTTAGAGAAAACCCCTCTAAAGGGAAGAGAGATCCCATTTTTTATGTTGTCAGTAGAAGTCCCCACTGGAATATAATTCTTCTCTGGCTATACGGTGAGAAGGTAAAACACATAGTTAGCCTGGCTAAAAAAGACAAAAGTCCATCTAGTACAACCATTAAAAAAAAAAAAAAAAAAAAAAAAAGGTTATATAATCCTACACTCACAGTTGATCCAGAGGAAGGCAAAAAAAAACAGCAAAACATGACCCAATTTGCTCCTGCAGGGGAAAAAATGCCTTCCTGACCTCCAACAGGGCATCAGATATTCCCTGGATCAACTTTACCTATAACTGTTAGTATCCAGTTATATTCTGTGTATCTAAGAAATAATCCAGTCCTTTTTTAAAGCAATCCACTGAGCTGGTCAGAAACAACTCTTGAGGGATTCTACTCCACATTCTTACAGCTCTTACTATGAAGATACCTTTCCGTGTTTGGAGATTAAATTTCTTTTCCTCCAGATGTAAAGAGTGCCCCCTTGTCCTCTGTGATGACCTCAGGGTGAATAGCTCTACACCGAGTTCACTATATGAACCACTGATGTATTTATACATGGAGATCATATCCCCCCTTATGTATTATACATGGAGATCATATCCCCCCTTACGTATTATACATGGAGATCATATCCCCCTTATGTATTATACATGGAGATCATATCCCCCCTCATGTATTATACATGGAGATCATATCCCCCCTTATGTATTATACATGTTGATCACATCCCCCCCTTATGTATTATACATGGAGATCATATCCCCCCTTATGTATTATACATGGAGATCATATCCCCCCTTATGTATTATACATGGAGATCATATCCCCCTTATGTATTATACATGGAGATCATATCCCCCCTCATGTATTATACATGTTGATCACATCCCCCCCTTATGTATTATACATGGAGATCATATCCCCCCTTATGTATTATACATGGAGATCATATCCCCCTTATGTATTATACATGGAGATCATATCCCCCTTATGCATTATACATGTTGATCATATCCCCCTTATGTATTATACATGGAGATCATATCCCCCCTTATGTATTATACATGGAGATCATATCCCCCTTATGTATTATACATGAAGATCATATCCCCCTTATGTATTATACATGGAGATCATATCCCCCTTATGTATTATACATGTTGATCATATCCCCCTTATGTATTATACATGGAGATCATATCCCCCCTTACGTATTATACATGGAGATCATATCCCCCTTATGTATTATACATGGTGATCATATGCCCCCTTATGTATTATACATGAAGATCATATCCCCCTTATGTATTATACATGGAGATCATATCCCGCCTTATGTATTATACATGGAGATCATATCCCCCCTTATGTATTATACATGGAGATCATATCCCCCCTTATGTATTTATACATGTTAATCATATCCCCCTTTATGTATTATACATGGTGATCATATCCCCCCTTATGTATTATACATGGAGATCATATCCCCCTTATGTATTATACATGGAGATCATATCCCCCTTATGTATTTATACATGTTAATCATATCCCCCTTTATGTATTATACATGGTGATCATATCCCCCTTATGTATTATACATGGTGATCATATCACCCCTTAATCTCCTCTTCTCAAGAGAGAATAAATTCAGTTCCTTCAATCTTTCTTCATAGCTGAGCTCCTCCAACGCATATCAATTAAAATATGGAGTTTTGATGTAATCATAAGAAAACAGTTGAAATAAATTGCTTTGGAAAATGTCTAGATTAGAGGTCTCCAAACAAAGGGCCATTTCATTGTCCTTCAGGTTTGGGGGGGGGGGGGACAACAGTGAGAGAAGAAAATGTCCCGGTGTCAGTGGGAATAAACAATGTCCCATCAATCGTGTCAGTGGGAGGAATAGTGCCCCATCATTGCTGTAAGGAGGAATTGTGCCTCATCACTGGTGTCAGTAGGAGGAGTAGTGCCCCATCATTGGTGTCAGTGGGAGGAATAGTGCCCCATCACTGGTGTCAGTAGGAGGAGTAGTGGCCCATCATTAGTGTCAGTTGGAGGAATAGTGCCCCAAAGGTCAGATAAGAACAAGCAAAGGGCTGCATCTGGCCCTTGAGCTGCAGTTTGGGGTCCATTGCTCTAGATCATTAATATTTTCCAGTATGTTGGTGTTTTCTCCAGACAGATCTATAGATTTTACAAAATTAAAACATACATTCCATCATTTTGATTAAAGATACAAGATACACGGCAGACAGCAACTAATTCTCCCAATAGGGCCAGCCAAGGCTCTGGCATTGCATGCTGACATTTCCATTACTACTTGCCACATATGTAACACATCTTCCAGTTTTCCCATTTTACCCCCATATTGGGCAGAAATTGCAAAATTGCAAGAATAATTGATATTCATTAGTGGTTGAGAAGTGACCATAATGTTGGTAGTCATTAGTGGACTAGTCCCATGGTATCTCTCTGTATGCCAAGCTGACTGATCTGTCCATTCTGGACAAGTATACTTATGCAAACTGGGAATCCATCCAGAACATTTCATGGTCATGCTTAACAAACAGAATTCTAAAGAAGTCTGGATGAAACGCTAAAATCAGTTATATGTCAAATGAACAGCTATCTACTTGTGTGAAAAGAAAATGTTCCACAGTATTTGGGCCTGTTGTTTCCACTAACGTCCTGTTTTAATACCTCCTGGACACCAACTAGCCGTTGCACATGATGCATGCTACATAATATGCAGGTTATACTATAAATTATTGTAGTAAAAAAAGTCAGGTGCACCTAACCTGATATTATGTACATTAACCAGTGATTGTCATCCAACCTAATAGACATGTCCCAAAAAAGAACCCCCTTTAGGCCAAGATAGATGGTAAAGGCAGGTGGCTAATCTGTATTTTTACCAACACCCCAACCAGGACCCCATTTCAAGTAAAATAAAAATTCTCTAGTAATACCAAAATGAGCATGTGCAGCTTGCCCCTAAGGCTCTGTTCTATCAACAGATGGATTGGGGACTTTGGAAGAAGGGGAGGGTCAGAGAAGACAGGATCAAAACATCCTTTTTCTACAATGCGGAAAATTAACCCCTTGGGTTCCACAGTGAGTATAACAAGCATGCTTTGCTGCATATACAGACTGATGTGGGTTTAACAACATTTTAAGTATTTTTTTAAAGCCTATCTAAAACTTTCCCACTCCAAGTCCTACCAACCTTTTAACAAAGTTTTATGCTCACCCTAGCCTGCCATCATGTGACCTGCCAAAGAAGCGCTTTTAAAAGTGAACTGCCACCACTGCAGTCTTTAGGACCTGTAAGGACCCTATCAATAGCCTGCCAATGGAGATTGTCCAAGTCAAAGTGGACACTCTAAGAGGGTCCTTCCCACTGTGCAGTCAAGAAAACGGATGATCTGGGACCCAGTACATCATGCAATCATGAATTTGAGGGAGTATTAAAGTCCTTTAGATTAGATTAGGTTTTGAATTGCTGTAGCAGTTATCTAAGGGGGTTGAGGGTTCTTGTTTGCTGGGGTGGGTCCCTGTCTGGAATTTAACATCGAGGAATACACAACTAGATCACATCTGGGTCTTCTATGCCTTCCGACACTTATGCAATAAAATATTCCCCTGCCTGAAGCAATGTGCATTGACTTAAGTAAGGGAGGGGTGCTTTGCTTTCAAAAGGGTTAACCCTGTTCCCAGAGCTCTCCAGATTTTTGAGCTCTGGTTGGCAGGAGAGCTCCATAACACAACATCATGAACCTGTTCAATCACAACAGATGAAATGTGAATGCTGATGAATGGTGTGATCAAACTGAAGGTAATGTGACAAACTAGCTTTGGCTCTCTTCTATCCATTATGTCTTTCATTCTTTGTAGCTCAGTCACAGCAGAGGAAATCGCAGGGTGACAGAATTTCTGAAGTAGCATCCATCTTTAAAACAAATCTAACAGAAGTATGTTCAGAGAATTCCATGTGATGGGAATTACTCGGAGAACGCCTAAACAATATGTAGAATGCTAAATCAACTGTCAATCAAAGCTGATAGATTTCAACTGTGTTTGGCACGTAACCATTTAAAGGAGTAGCCGACCCAAAATTAAACTGAGATTTTTGTTTTACGTAGAGGCTTGTAAATGGAGTCACCTACCCAATTTCCTACATTTCTCAAGGGCTGTGGAGAAGTATTCTTTATTCTTGAGTAGCGATGAGCTTGGGTCTGTTTGAACTAGGATAGGTAGGTAGAGGCTTGTAGATGGAGTCTCCTAACCAATTTCTTATGTTTCTCAGGGGCTTTGGAGAAGAATTCTTTACTCCCGAGTAGTGATGAGTTTGGGCGTGTTGAACTAGGATCCGAACCCATGTGTGCACCTATATTGTCAGGGCAGGGCTGTGAAACGGACAGGTAGGCCTAGTGGCAGGGTAACGCACTGACTGACGACAACCACTACCAACAGACCGAAGTCCCTCAGAGCGTGGAGTCTAAGTCCCAGGCTGCCCTTCACCAGGGCCCCTGATGGTGGGGATGGACTTGACGCAGCCAGGAACCAGGTCGCGGCCCCCGAGACACCCCATCTGCGGTAATGGCCGCCGCCAATGGCGTGTAGCTGGTAAGAATGACAATAGCGTAGTCAGGCAGGCCGGGTCGACAACAACGGGACAAAACGATACAGAACAGTAGACAGAGAATCACAGGTCACGGGCCGGGTTCAGCAACGGAAGGTCAGATAGAAGGAAAACAGAGAGAATGGTCTAGTCACAAGCCGAGTCAGATACCAGAAGAGTCACGAGAGTATACACAGAGCTGTAGCAAGACAAAGACACAAGACACAAGTGCAAAAAGCATGTGCGGATCACAGGCTTATATGTACTCAGCCACACCCCTCTGGGGGATGGACCTCAGAGACCTGAAGGCATAAAAGACTCCCACCATGCTCTGCAGGAACCCAAGATGGACGCCAGTACATGAAGCCGCACAATCTCTGGGAAAAGGTAGGACCTTGACATATATGGAACAATCATCTGGACATCTATATGTGCAGGTGTGGGCAAGGAATGTCCTGGCCGCAGATGATTGGCCTGTAAAATTGACTTCCTGGCGGGGTTTGTATAGGTTTGGTTTTGGATTCTAGTTCAAACACGCTCAAGCTTTAAAAAAATACTGAATATGACATTAAAAAATAACATTTACATGTTAAAATGTGCACGTGATTTAGTGATTGTTTAGATATACTTTAAAGCCAGCCATAGATGGATCAAAATTTGGCCAGCTCAAGAAGAACCGGACAAATTTCGATCCATCTATGGACAGGCTGGTTGTACTGAAATTGATCTAGCCTCACATTCACAATAGTCCTGCTGGTGGGAAACAAAGCTGGGGGGCAGTTTGACCCTCCAGCATCTTCACAAACCTTGCGATATTCCCTGCTTTCCATAGCAAACTTGTATCCTGCTTCCTTTTTCTTTCTTCTTAAAGCATGATTTGTAATCTGATAATTACAGAGGGCTCAGTGAATCTGTCCATTAATAAGAGCAAGCTGCTCTTTCGTTTGACACAAACACCCACTCACAGTTTATTATTCTGTCTCTGACAGAATTACCTAGCCTAGTCCAGTAAATACTATAAGAATTGACAAAGCCCTGACGAAAATAGATGTTTTAGCCCCCGAAATGTGTTAGTGCTTATTTCATGGTGTCTCTTACAGAACCAATAAAATACATTCAGGATCTCTACAATGTATATGTGGCACTCCATCTGGTTCAACCCTAAAATGAGCTTGATAGCTTGGTGATGTAGATTGGAGAGGAAAAGATGGAAGATGGCACACCGTGCCTGATAACATGGAGTAGTGCAGCTGTAGTCTGGTAAAAGGGAAAGAAAGAATAGACACCTTCAATGGGGAGAACAGTGATGGTGGCAGCCAAGGTCAATGAACGGCAGTGTTGGAACAATATTTAAAGAAATAAAGAAAAATAAACTCATGTTATGGATATATAGTGACCACATTCTGAAATACCTGCAGTATCTTTTCATCTTTCTATAGAGATATGAAAGCTTTTGCCTGAAGTGTATGACCCCATTTTCTATACCTACAATTATTTCTCTAAAATCATGTCTTTTGCAGCTTCTAACTGTCAAAGCTGATGTGTCCTGTACCCTACACAAAGTGAGACGCAAGACAGGTACTCATCACTCTCTACTGCTCTCTGTCTCCTCTACGGCTACTAAGTTACATTTCACAATATATTAGGCAGTTGTTTCCAGGGCTGTGTTGCTAGCTCTTGAGCCAACAATCTGCTCCTTTCTCAGCACGGGCTTGGGACAAGACAAGGTGGATCCGGAAATGCAAAGTAGAAACAAGTGATAATTTATCCACCAGCAAAATGTTTGGGCTGCAAACGAAAAGCTGGATATATAGAGGAAAGCCACTCCAAAACACCATGACTGCTCAAACATTATGTCCCGTTAGTTAAGATCACTGTCCAAATTTAGGAGAGGAAGTGACAACAGCTGCAGTCTGGGTGATGACATCACTCATAGGCTTACTATAGGACATCCTTTGTCACCCATCCCTCCTTCACATTGAAGCCAGCGCTGGCACCCTATCATGTGACTGCACTGGAGAGACTTCAGAATAGATATGCATACACATCTTTCCTTTTACAGAGTAGATAA
Source organism: Staurois parvus (assembly GCF_062004578.1). Taxonomy (NCBI): domain Eukaryota; kingdom Metazoa; phylum Chordata; class Amphibia; order Anura; family Ranidae; genus Staurois; species Staurois parvus. Next base: position 1,196,233 of record NW_028318751.1, read on the forward strand.
AATACGCTTAGAATGGGGGTGGTAACAGGTTTAGGCTTAGTTAGAATTTGACTGGAAATACACTTTAAAGTGTTACTAAACCCACAACAGTACAATTAGTCTGTAGATGCAGTAAAGCATGCTTGTTACACTCACTGTTGAACCTAAGGGGTTAATCCTATGCATTGTGTAAAGAGGCTGCTTGATCCTTTCATCTCTGCCCCTCCTCTTGTTGAAATGACAACAAGATACAGACTGAAACTGCGGTCACATGCACATGCTCAGTTTGGTGTGTATTGCTAGAGAGGTTTTTTTGGGAGGGTGCATGTGATCAGCACAGGGCCAGTCAGCACTGTCCAGACAGAGGGTCAGAGGTTTCACATCCTCATAGAGCAGAAAGAAAACTCCTCCTACAAGCTTTAACCACTAATCTGCTGAAGTCACAAGACTGCTCTAACTGCCGATTATAAAAGATATTTAGCAGTTTATATATACTAAAATAATTGCATTTCCATGTTGTGTGTACTGTGGGAGGCCAGGTATAGTAAATGCAGGGTCCTGGGTTTAGTATCACTTTAAGGCATCTAAAAGGATTGTTAAAAATATGTGCAGCGGAGACTCCCCTGGTGGTGACTGGCGATCACCTAGGACACAGGTGCCAAACTGGCGGCCCTCCAGCTGTTGCCAAACTACAAGTCCTATGAGGCATTGCAAGATTGACAGTTACAAACATGACTCCTAAAGGCAGAGGCGTGATGGTAGTTTTGCAACAGATGGAGGGCTGCCAGTTTGACACCCCTGACCTAGGAGGTGAAGAACCTACATTTTGCTTGAGGAACCTCTGAACACTCTTCACCTCCTACAGTCAACTGGTTAATGGTAATCTGGACCATTGTATAGGTCATTAAGCCACTCATGTTCACTGGCAAAGCAAACAGCCACTTTCCAGAGTACTGCTGCTATGAAAACTAGCAGGATTCACTAGATTTCTGACTGGTTAATACCATCTTACCCATGTCTAGTGCTAACTACCATCATAACTAATTGAAAATAATTCCACCTAAGATTCCATTTTAAAATATTGTTACAGGTGAATGGGAAGGGATAAGGTATATTCCTGGACAGGGGGAGGTCTAGAAAGGGGAGCATAATTATTTTTAAGCGTTTTAAATGAGGGACCCTCAGGTGGCGACTGGTGATCACCTAGGAGGCGAGGAACCCACATCTTGTTTTAGGAACTTCTGAACAATCTTCAGAATCCACAATCAATTGATTAATGATAATCTGGGCCATTTATAGGTTATTAAGGCACTCATGTTCACTGGTAAACTAAACAGCTGCTTACCAGAGTACTGTTGCTCTGAAAACCAGAAGGATTCACTAGATTTCCCAAAACAACTTACCCATGTCTTGTGCTAACTACCATCATAACTAACTGAAAATAATTCCTGCTGAGGACTCCTCTTTAAAATATGCTTACTGGTGAATGGGAAGGGAGGAGGGCTACTCCTGGACAGGGGGAGGTCTAGAAAAAAGAGATTTTTCTGTTTAAGATTTTGAAATGAGGGACCCCCTGGTGGTGACTGGCGATCACCTAGGAGGTGACGAACCCACATCTTGTTTGAAGAACCTCTGAACACTCCTCAGAACCCAATCAACTGGTCATTAAGTCAATCATGTTCACTGGTGAAGCAAACATCTGCTTCTCAGAATATTGCTAATCTGAAAACTAGCCGGATTCATTGGATTTTTGACTGGTGCAAACCAACTTGCCTATGTCTACTGCTAACTACCATCATAACTAATTTAACTGAAAATAATTCCAGACTAAGTTTCTCCTTTAAAATACACTCTTCAGAAACCAGTCAACTGGAAAACGGTAACTTGGACCGTTTTCTAGGTCATTAAGTCAATCAAGTTCACTGGTAAAGCAAACATCTGCTTCTCAGAATATTGCTAATCTGAAAACTAGCTGTATTCATTGGATTTTTGACTGGTGCAAACCAACTTGCCTATGTCTACTGCTAACTACCATAACTAATTTAACTGAAAAAAATTCCAGACTAAGTTTCCCCTTTAAAATACGCTTACTGGTGAATGGGAAGGGAGGAGGGCTACTCCTGGGCTCCTTCCATTTCCAATTGCATCCAAGCAGTCAAAAAATAAAGCATTTTATGTCTCCTAATCATATGCGGCCTGATTAAACGCAGTATAAAACCGCATGGCCTTCTGCTGGGAAGCAATCAGCATCCTACCTATTAGGCAGGTGGGGGATCTACATCACAATCTGCAGGACCTCAAGCACACAGTGAATATTTGTGTGACAGAATGTCACTAATTTCTCCCTTACATATATACTGCACCATTTTTACGGCCGCACATGAGCTGTGGGTTTTATGGTTCCTCTTATAGGTGATTTGTGGTTAGACAAGCCTGCGTGTTTTACAGCTGCTGGTGCAGGAAAAGACAGGGGTGCTCAGAAATCTATAGAAAAATCAGACCTGTCAATCATTTTCAGCTCCCGCTAACCGCAACCCAGAGTGCTTTGCACCGCTCAGTACAAAATATACTTTGATTTAAATTGTAAGCCTTATCTCTTCTAACCAGTGCTTGATAGTGTGCAATCTCTAAATGAATCTGCATTTAATTGCAGAAAAATTCCGAAGTCGGGTAGGGCTTTTAAAAAAGACAATTTTAAAGGTCTCAAATAAGAGAATAATATTTTTTCAGCCGAGATGAAAACAACGACATTAGTTTTGTAGGACATATTAAAGTAGAACGCCAAGCAAACAGATTTTCTGTTTAGCATAGGGAGGGGCAGAGATCGGTTTCCATAGATCTTCCCCAATCATGGGAGGCCTTTTTTAGCTCTATAGTTAAATCTTCCAAAGTCACCGGTCAAGGGTGCATTCTCCATATATCCACTAGAGGGTGGCTGAAGAAAAAATCATGCCTTTCATTGAAACATACTTTATGTGAAATTCCACCAAAAACATGCCACAACTTTATTGAGGAAGTAGGGGATGATCACGGGGTTACCAAGAGCTTCAATAACACAGTGGGAGATGAAACATTTTCACAATCCATCCAAATGAAGTCCTGCTTTGTACTAGTTCCATAGATCACAGTCATTGACTTATTGTCACCAATACATGTATCCTTTTTAAAGCTGATCGTAAAAGTGCTCCCTTGTAAAGAGCCTGGCCCTGCACTGAGAGGGAAAAGCCCTTTTACTTACCTGATCCTCTGATCCCCCAGGCTCCTCTATGCTGCAAGAATGGTGCCCACAGCATCTTTTCCACTACACTGCGGTGCTTGGATGCCCTTTGACATCAACGAGATCAATGCAGGGCCAAAGACCTGCACTGAAAAGTGAGGATGTCATGAGACAGCCCACTGCCAGAGAACTGGACTGTCTGTCCCCTAGAGCAGAGGGGGGCAACCTGCAGCCCTCCGGCTGTTACAGAACTACAAGTCCCATCATGCCTCTGGGAGTCATGATTGTAACTATCAGTCTATGATACTATGTGGCAAATGAGGTTTAATGTTGATAAATGTAAGGTTATGCATTTGGGTACTAAGAATATGCATGCATCATACATACTGGGGGGGGTACAACTGGGGGAATCAATGGTGGAGAAGGATCTGGGGGGATCAATGGTGGAGAAGGATCTGGGAGTTCTGGTAGATCACAAGCTTAATAATGGCATCTAATGCCAAGCTGAGGTTTCTAAAGCAAGCAAAATCATCTCTTGTATTAAAAGAGGTATAAAAAGAGAGATATCATTTCCCCCGGTACAAATCATTAGTAAAGCATCATCTGGAATATGTAGTTCAGTTTTGGGCACCAATTCACAAAAAGAACATTGTGGAACTGGAGAAAGTACAGAGAAGGGCAACCAAACTGATAAGAGGCATGGAGGAGATCAGCTATGAGGAAAGATTAGAGCAGTGTTTTTCAACCTTTTTTGTGCAAAGGCACACTTTTTTCATGAAAAAAATCACGAGGCACACCACCATTAGAAAATGTTAAAAAAATTTACCTATAGTATATAGTATAGTAATTCATCCCCCCTATAGTAATTCATCCCCCATATAGAAATTCATCCCCCATATAGAAATTCATCCCCCCTATAGTAATTCATCCCCCATATAGTAATTCATCCCCCATAGTAATTCATCCCCCATATTAAGTCCCCAAGCCCCCCCTGTGTCAATTCACTTACCTTTGCTCCGCGCGTTCCTCTCGCCATTCCGGTGTAGCATGAAAATCTGTCTCCTATGAGGATCTGTCCCCCTCGACGTATCTGCGCATGTGCGAGTTTCAGGCATTAGCAGCCGATCGGCGATCTTCGGCACATGCGCAGATACGTCGAGGGGGACAGATCATCCTGACAGTATCACGCTCCGTGGGCCGGATTAAAAGGTCCGCCGGGCCGTAGTTTGCCCATTGCTGTTCTAATGATTGGTCTATTTGTGAGCCGAGGCCACATGTTACGGATGAAATTGCAATTTTTCCCACGGCACACCAGACAATATCTCACGGCACACTAGTATGCCTCGGCACAGTGGTTGAAAAACGCTGGATTAGAGGAACTGAATTTATTCTCTCTTGAGAAGAGGAGATTAAGGGGGGATATGATCACCATGTATAATACATAAGGGGGATATGATCTCCATGTATAATACATAAGGGGGGATATGATCAACATGTATAATACATAAGGGGGATATGATCTCCATGTATAATACATAAGGGGGGATATGATCTCCATGTATAATACATAAGGGGGGATATGATCTCCATGTATAATACATAAGGGGGGATATGATCTCCATGTATAATACATAAGGGGGATATGATCTCCATGTATAATACATAAGGGGGGATATGATCTCCATGTATAAATACATCACTGGTTCATATAGTGAACTCGGTGTAAGCTATTCACCCTGAGGACATCATAGAGGACAAGGGGGCACTCTTTACATCTGGAGGAAAATACATTTAATCTCCAAACAGGGAAAGGTTTCTTCACAGTGAGAGCTGTGAAAATGTGGAATAGACTCCCTTAAGAGTTGGTTTTGGCCAGCTCAGTGGATTGCTTTAAAAAAGGTCAGTATTCTTTCTTGGATACACAGACTATAACTGGATACTAACAGGTAAAGTCGATCCAGGGAATATCTGATTGCCTCTCGGGGGATCAGGAAGGATTTTTTTTCCCCGCAGGAGCAAATTGTATAATGCTTTGCTGGGTTTTTTTGCCTTCCTTTGGATCAACTGTGGGTATAGGATTATAACTTTTTTTTTTTTTTTTTAATGGTTGAACTGGATGGACTTTTGTCTTTTTTCAGCCAGACTAACTATGTAAGTATTGAAATGCCTCATGGGGCATGAAAAGTCATGCTTGTAACTGTCAGTCTTGCAATGCCTTATGGGAAATGTAGTTTAACAACAGCTGGAAGGCTGCAGCTTGCCAGCACTGAGCTAGAGTAAACAAACAGTTAACCCTTGCAGGGTAGCCCCACTTCAAGAGAGGATTTTTACTTTTCACGGAGTTGGGCTTTAAGCAATGTTTCCTGCATTTGATCCTCTCTCTTTTCCCTCATGTATTAAATACTACGACAAGAGATATTGCACTAAACAGCATGTTTACATGTACAGCTGTGCTTGGTAATTCAAAAATGTTAAAGGACCTTGTTCATAAGTGCTCTTGCTTGTATAACAGCAGTATGTACAGCAAGCTTTTCCAAACCATTTGCAGAGCTTTTGGCAAGCTTTATTAAAGGTTCAGTTTTTTTTATTTCAGCAACAATCTCCCCATAAGGTTACATGTGCATACTATGTATGTTAGACATGTCATTTAGCTGTAAAAGCTTCCTTTGTGCAGACACTGATAAGCCCTGAAACTGCTACTAGCTACCACCATCTTGTATGTGATGTCAGCAGTTTCAGCAGACTCAGAATTATCACTCAAGTGACACTCTAGAGTAGCCTTTCTCAACCTTTTAACCTTACAAGAACCCTTGAAATATATGTTTAGGGCTCAGGGGGAGCCCTTTGCTAAAACCAATTCTTGGGTTGTCAGTAAGAAAAATGCCCCTTACATTGATGGTCTGTACAAAGAATACAACCACCACCACTGTAATCAGTGGTGGTCAGAATGCAACCCCTACGGACGCATAAAAAGATCATAGACTTAATGCAACTGACTCTACCAAGTGGCGTTGACCCTGAAACTATGGTGGTAGCATCAAATAGGAGGTCAATCAGCTACAGCTCTTGGAAAGGGGTTCCAAGAGCAATATCAGGAGAAACCATTAAGAGTAGCTCGCCCTGGATCTACACTCACCGGCCACTTGCTAGTTTCAAGATATCCTCCTCACCATTATACCACCACCGGCTTGAACTGTTGACACAAGGCAGGGTGAATCCATGCTTTTACATTGTTTACACCAAATTCTGACCCTACCATCTGAATGTTGCAGCAGTCAGTCAGCTCATTCTCCTCTGACCTCTGACATAAACAAGGCATTTTCGTCCACACAACTACCGCTCACTAGATATGCTCTCTTTTTTAGCCATTCTCTGTAAACCTGTCAAGGTCCTACAATTTCCCAGAGGTTATGTTACTCCATGTGCTGGCATCCATCTTGGATTTCTGCTGAGCATGGTGGGAAGCTTTTATGCCTTCAGGTCTCTGAGGTCCATCCCCCAGAGGGGTGTGGCTGAGTACATATAAGCCTGTGATCCGCACATGCTCTTTGCACTTGTGTCTTGGTCTTGCTACAGCTCTGTGTATATGCTCGTGACTCTTCTGGTATTCTGACTCGGCTTGTGACTAAGACCATTCTCTGTGTTTTCCTTCGATCTGACCTTCTGTTGCTGAACCCGGCCCGTGACCTGTGTTTCTCTGTCTACTGTTCTGTTCTGTTTTGTCCTGTTGTTGTCGACTCGGCTTGCCTGACTACGCTATTGTCATTCTCACCAGCTACACGCCATTGGCGGCAGCCATTACCGCAGCCGGGGTGTCTCGGGGGCCGCGACCTGGTTCCTGGCTGCGTCAAGTCCATCCCCACCATCAGGGGCCCTGATGAAGGGCAGCCTGGGACTTAGACTCCGCGCCCTGAGGGACCTCGGTCTGTTGGTGGTGGTTGTCGTCAGCCAGTGCCTTACCCTGCCACTAGGCCTACCTGTCCGTTCCACAGCCCTGCCCTGACAAAACCTTAGAGATGGTTGTGTGTGAAAATCTCAGTAGATCAGCAGTTTTTGAAATATTCAGATCAGCCAGTCTGGCACCAACAACCATGCCACGTTCAAAGTCACTTAAATCCCCTTTCTTCCCCATTCCGATGCTTGTTTTAAACTTCAACAAGTCCTCTTCATCACATCTAGATGTCTAAATGCATTGAGTTAATGCCATGTGATTGGCTGATTAGCAGTTTGTGTTACCAAGCAATTGAACAGGTGTACTTAATAAAGTGACAGTGACAATCAGCTCTCCCAGATTGTGTTTAACCTCCCCAAGCTGGAACTGATTCTTTAAAGGTTATGTGCAATTTAAGACAAAGTGCACATATCATTTCTGCTCCTCTGCCCTGAACTAGACAAACTCCCCTTCCCCCTCCATAGATGCATACTTAGACCCAATGGATGTGACCTCTAGTGATTGTTTACATCCAGTGCCACAAGTCTCACTCTCTTGCTCACTCATTACATCCTATAGACTTCTATGGGACTGTGTCATTAGACTTCGAGATGGCCCCATACAAGTCTACAGGGCTGTAAGGCACATGACCAGCCCAGCCATAGCCTTTTCTTCAACAAAGGAATGCGTTTCTATTACCTGATGTTAACATTTGAGCATATAAGGAACAGCCATAACTTTAAGACCACTGACAAGTGAATAACATTGATTATCTTGTTACAATGGCATCTGAAAGTCAGTGGGTTAAATTAAGCAGCAAGTAAACATGTTGTCCCTGAAGTTGATGTGTTGAAAGCAGAAAAAATGGGCATCACAGTTTGTTGTGTATGGAGCCACGTAGCAGCAGACCGGTCAGGTTGATCATGTTGACCTGTGTCCACAGCCAGAAGTGCTTTCAATAGGCACATGAGCATCAGAACTGGACCACGAAGCAATGGAAGAAGGTGGCCTGGTCTGTTGAATGATGTTTTCTTTTACACCATGTGCATTATTGGGTGCATGTGTGTCACTTACCTTGGGCAGATGACACCAAGATGCAGTATGGGAAGAAGGCAAGCCAACATAGGCGGTGTGATGCTTTGGGGAATGTTCTGCTGGAAAACCTTGGGTCCTTCCATTCATGTGGATGTTACTAGACACGTACCACCTACCTAAACATTGTGGCTGACCAAGTATGCCCCTACTCCTTGATGGCAGTGGCCTCTTTCAGCAGGATAATGTGCCACACTGCAATTTGGCAGCATGTGCCACTATTTAAAGCTTGCCATTAGTAGATGGAGGCTAGGACTACACTGAAGGAGATTGCCAAGATGTAGGGATGCTGTCACTCTTCCCTCTGTTGATCTGAAGGTTCTTCTGATATCCATACAACTTGTTTTTGAGCCTCTCTGGATGCTCATTGAGACATCTGTAAACAGAATTGTGCAGCGCTAAAATAGCTAAATACAATAAAATGGTACAAATGAATAAATATCTTAAGTATTAAAAGGTTAAAACACGAGAATGTTCATAAAGTGACTAAGGGTGCTCATGGGAATCCTGCATTCTCCTTAATTTGGTGCTTGTGCAATCAGGTATAGAAGAAATGCGCACTCACCGGAACGCATAATAAAACCATCCACAATCAAAGATGGCCGCTGGAGCTCCACGTTGCTTCGGTTGCGCGACGTCACAGCGTTATTGGCTCCTCCTGTACATCTTGTGAGCTGCACCCATCCATCCCTTAAAGGGAACTCTGGTACCCTCCTGATCATCATTTAAAGCACCAGGATCCATGCACCCTGTGAATGATTCAGCCCCATTCCTGTCCTATCTCAGATGACACAGGATTCCCATGAGCACCCTTAGTCACTTTATGAACATTCTCATGTTTTAACCTTTTAATACTTAAGATATTTATTCATTTGTACCTTTTTATTGTATTTAGCTATTTTAGCGCTGCATAATTCTGTTTACATTGTTCATTTGAGGTTTTGTTTGGTTACCTTGGTGCACAGCAGCTGATCTTTTATATGTGCGCTCGCTTATATCCACTACTTATGTCTCAATGAGATATCTACTTACATTGTCTGTTATTTTATGTGTTTGGATGGACTTTGCCGGTCATTAATTATTTCTATGCTTAAGATGACCCCCTCTATGGTGCTATAAAGTCGGTATAGGTGTGGAGGGCATGAGGCTATACTTATTTTACCCTCCCTCTGTTACTGTTGTCCCCCCCCCTATATGTAGGGGTCTATTGATTGCTAGTTTGGGGGGTAGGGGTGTAGCTTGTATTTCTGTGGGACATTTTTTATTTTATCTTAATATATAATGAATTCTCTGTAATGATAGTTTAGCTTTTTATAGTGGAATGACGGTTCCATTTGTCTGGTGGCGACAGATACTTTTGTCTGAGGGGTCCCCTTCCATCCATCCTTGAACCAATTTTTCAGGTTGTCTTTCATTGGCCTCATGTGCAGTCATCAATATTACCAAATGGTAAATGCTGACAGTTTTTTATTCCATTTCTTGAGTATTGTAATGGTTATATATTTATAATATGTTTTGGGCCTACTTTTGCTTGATTCTAGAAACGTATACTTTGTCTCCCTGAAGAAGTGGGCCTTATCCCGTGAAACGCGTTGGGTAACAAACAAGTGTTCAACTGTATCAAATATGCTGCAGCAACCTACGAGTACTATTTTGTACCAACGATGTTGAGCTTCAATCTGTTTCATGTGTTAGTACATATGTTAGTAGGCTACACTTTGTATCATTGTTTGTCTTTGTATTTGGGCCCAATATGCCCTATGTGTTCTAATACAATGTTCCACCATTATGGTGACTTTTTAATTCATTTAATGAATAAAAGCAATCTTATATTTTTGTCGAGTTTTTTCTAATGTGTGATATGGTACATTTTAAAACCCCATTAGCTTTTTTGGTTAGGGTCATATTCACACTGCAAGAATGGCTTGAAGAACACAAAAAATTGAGGTGTTGACTTGGCCTTCAAATTCTCCAGATCTCAATCCAATCCAATATTTGTGGGATGTGCTGGAAGAACATGTCTGATCCACGCAGGCTCCACCTCACAACCTACAGGATTGAAAGGATCTGCTACTTACAGCTTGATGCCAGATACCACAGCATGCCTTCAGAGGTCTAGTGGCATCCAGGGCCTGATGGGTCAAAGCAACAAAAGGGGGACCTATCCAATTTTAGGTGAGTGGGCATAAAGGTATGGTTGATCAGTGTAGGTCTGCTTTCATTAAAAAAAAAAAAAGAGGCAGGTGTGCCTCTATCCAATGGACATCCTGGAATCACAAAATTCCCCTGGGATTCTGCAGCAGCAGTGACCATCGTTGTTTGTACTTGCTTTACCCTCCTTATTCAGAAGGCACCCGGTGTGGCGGCAAAATGATAGCAAATATTTGGCGTGACCCTAAACGGTGGGAGGCGTAATTTACGGCAATAAAGCTGTGGAGGGGAAGGAGGTCGGGCTGGGATTTAATACTGAGCTTTTGTATTTTTGGATGCGGTGACTGTAAGAGACTGTCGGGAGAAGGAGGCAGCGTGTTGGGGAACAGCTGCTGTGTGGGAAGAGCCTGTGTAAGGACGAGATGTTCAGCGTGGCATAAAATATGTTCTATGTATTCATTATCAGAGCTCAAAGCCAGGAAGGAGGGGCTGACATCATGTCCTTCGGACAGGGGATTGCGTCCTATTGGCGAGACTGTGGCCTTGCTGTTGATTAAAACACATTTTGGCCAATCAGTGGATTCCCACTAGCAATGCGACCAGTCTGAGCAATGTCAGACAAAGCAGATTAGGGGTTAAAGCAAAATCGACCTTTTAGCAAAAATTAGGAGGCTTCCTCCTACCCCTTACCAAAACACTGACAGTATTTTTTCATTATTTTATGCATCACAAATACCTAATATACTAGCACCTCTCACTATCTCGCCCAGATGAGGGTGATGTATGTATTGCCTTTCTGCTACCTCCTTCGATACCTATATTACATTACCCAGGAGGCATGACTTTCTACCACCCATACAATCTTGCAATGTGTTACTCTTGGAAGTGCCAGATTTCTGTCTGTGCATGTGCAAGATCTGGCAACACATCATGGAGGCAGGCCCAAATCTAAAGTGGAATAAGTTAAATGAAAAAGATAGCTGGCAGTCAGGTTCTTTATTGCAGACATCATGCAGGATAGTGATGTCATCACGCCGACGCTGCGGATCATGGATGGTCTCTTTCGGCTTCCACATTCATAACAGTGGCTTTAACCTAGACCCTCCAGCTTTCCTTTACAGAGAGAAAGGCAATCATCTCTGGAGTTTTATTACTGATGAACCTGTTTTTAGCACCATGTGAGTTGCCTAACTTGGGAATCTATTAAATGGTCATACAGTCTACACTTAGAGGCGCTTCCCCTTTTTGAAGATGACCGCATGCCTGCACCTGGAAGAAGCTGGGTAGAAGATGCTGGTGTTGGCAAAAGACTTTAGGTTTGCTTTAAGGGCAAGAGATGCCTTTAAGTGTTTCACAATAATGATGCTCTTTCCCCCCAGGTCCCACTCTCCCCCTCCATTGATGTAAACTTACCAAAGTCCTCTTTACTGGCTACCAGGTGCATTATAGCCCCATAGAAGTCTATGGGGCTTTTCTATCTTTGTTTACTAGTCAGGAGACATAAGCAGACGAGCCCCCTAGAAGTCAATGGGGGTGTATTGGACTCGTGCAGCCAGGAGAGAGGGGACTTACACTGTCAGATGTAAATAAACTATGGAGGCCTCAAAGATCAGATATCAGCAAGTATATATTTGTTGAGGGGCAGAGTTGGATAAATTTGCTCAGGGCAAAAAGGATGGGTGCACTTTGTTTTAAAGTACACTTATCCTTTAAGGCAGGGCTCTGCAGACGTTTTAAACAAAGGGCCAGTTTAACGTTCTTAAAAGTGTAGGAAGGACTAATTGTGGCCAGCGGGAGTAGAAAATATTCTGGCATTAGTGGGAGTAAACAATGCCCCATCCTTGGTGTCATTGAGAGCAGTAATGCCCTACCGTTGGTTTTAGAGGTAGCAATTGTGCTCCATTGTTGGTGCCGTTGGGAGGTGTAATTGAGAGGAATTCTGCCCTATCGTTCGTGTCAGTGGGCAAAGTAGTATCCCTTTGTTGGTGTCTGTACCAGGAATTATGCCCTATTGTTGGTAACAAAGGGTCTCTTCTGGTCCACAGGCTGCAGTTTGCTTTACGGTCATAATAGCTAAGGGAAAAAGTGTCCCCTGTCATTGGTGCCTTAGTTAAACCACCCTAGCATCAGGAGGCCAGCTTTAAGAAACAGAAAGAGACAGTCTGCTCTCAATAACGTACAATGGGAAGATGGCAGTTTGGGATAGCATCTGTAGTAGGAGAGCAGTGCAAGAAAAGAGGACAGGGCTGGATCTGCTGGGCTTGTAGGTATATTTACTATATATATAAAATAACAAAGCACCGATGGTAACAGGCATATGGACCATCATTTTCATTGAGAAATGCAATAATGAATAATGAGTTGAGATGAGTGACCTCATTCACCATCTGTTGATTCGCCGACAGATTGGCGAATCTAAAACAATGCACAAAAATATGATTCTCCAATCAGCTTTCCATATAACAGAGCGCTTATGTTTAGAAAATTCCTCTAGTGCCCTGCATATTCCGAATGATCCGCTCAGCAAAGTCACTAGCGTAAAGAGAATAATTTGAGCTGAGTCTGAAATTTCAGCCTTAGCAATCATAGCAAGAAAGGGCAGGCATCAAATATTTTATTTTATCTAAGGACATGTCTGACAGCTTGTGGAACATTCTTACACAAACTGACATTATGTGGGGTGTAAAAGATCACGTTAGAAAAGTGGGCATTGGCTCTTCACAAGGTACCCTGGAAAAAATTCTAAGTATTCTTTCATATTAGGGATCATTTACACTATAGGGTGTTAGCCCTCTGGAGAGCAATTCATAGTGGAATGCATTTCAGTTGGCGTTTGACAGCCAGAGAGGAAGCGTTAAGTTGATGGATTTTTTATGTGTTTTAAAGCATTTTTGTCTTGGTCAATGACAACCACTATCTCCTGTGAAATCATTAGGCGCTGTCTTCCTTGGAGTTTCTTTCTTCCTCGGTCTATAGTTCGCCTGTGCAGTTGTGAAGATGGTAAAACATCATCAAACACACAAAAGGAACTTCCTCCCATGCCCTATGATGCTTGTCATGATCTGTGTATTGGTGGTAAGAGGGATGCTACAGCAATGGCCTACAGCTGACCAGATGGATGAAGGCTGTGACATCCAGCATTCTGTGGCCTTGTCTTTCCATCTCCTCAGTAGCCTATGTAGATTAGAAGTTGCTAGGGGAGTTGCCCTGTTATGGCAAAAACAACAAAAGAAAGAAGGAAAAAAAACACACCCCATAGACAACAGTCTATCTTGGGAGCTATCAAGAGAGGGTGGCTACATTCCTACATATCATGGGACCATGGAGAACAAATGTAGCCAACCTCTAACTCAGGGTTTCTGAAACAGGGTTCCATGGAATCCAAGGGTTCCTCTAGAGGTTGCATGGGGTTCTTTGAGCAATGAGCAATTTTTGCCTCTCAGATAAGTTCTCACGGACATCATTGATCTGTTTAGCTGTTTTTAAAGGGGGGGGGGGGATTCTTCCCAATTACCACAAGTGTAAGGAGCATTCTTCCCAATGACCATCACACTAATGTATCATGAGTTGTAGATATTATAACTTTTACCAGGGGCTCCCTGAGATTGGATAGTTATTTCAAGGGTTCCTCGGTGTCGAAAAAGGTCGAAAGGCTTCTCTAACAAGAAGTCAGATCACAGCAGCAAAACAGGAATTTGGAGATTTGGATGAAACTGAGTGCAATAGAAGGGACTTTTAAGAATTCATACTTTTTTTTTTCTAAAGAAGACTTTAGTGTCACTTAAGGTAGAAATTCATCAACGACCTCATCCTTTTTTAGCACACAGCTCAGTAATCCTTCAGAAGGTGACATTAATTTACGTTTCATCCTGTATGTGCGAAAAGAAAAGACTGGAGAAAATAATGAATGATTTTAATGGACGACTCTGCAGAGGAAACAGAGGTGAGAGAAGATGACGTGTGACAACGCGAGGTGAGGCCGAGTGGGAGGGTGACACCCGAAAGCCATGTCTTGTCATAGCAGCTCGCTTCTTTGTCACTTTTCCTTAGGAATGACAATCCTCAGAGGCAGCTTCATACCAGTTTACTGATGGTTGCAATGTTGAGGCTTGTCCCTGTCACTTCATGGAGGCGCCTTTAATGAGTCATTTCCGATGCTAACTGCTTTTAATTGGCAATTCATTAGAGAGGGCCTCCTTAACAAGTCTGATAAATATTGACTGATGTCTTTGTGTGCACAATTATAAGCATTTACATGACAGTTAAAAGGGAGTTCACTAGAAACGTATTCTTTATTACCCACAAAACACACTATGTAACAATAAACAGACTATTAGCATTACTCAACAAAGCAATACAAAGAATAATGATCGATGAGCTGTAATCATCAGCAACTAATCAGCTTGTAGAGTTATCTCATGTGACAAAAGTATATCGAAAGAAGAATTCCAGCTATGAATATATATTCAAATTGCTTCCCTTCCCCAACTGATAAAAATAAAGAGCTTGACCTGTCTGGAAGAGTGGTTCTTAATTTTAGGTCCAGGGACCACGAGGTGGTCCACTGGTGGACTTCAGGGGGGGGTCTGTGAGAAACAGATAAAAAATATCATTTATATTCACTAACAGCCCTCCCCTTGTCCCAATCAATGGTTTCCTATTGAATGGAATGAAAGAAAATGCACCCTGCCGCTACTTCTAGCTCTGACCGCTAGGCATCTCTTGACTCATTGTCAGCTTGTAGTTACTATTTAAAGTATTACTAAACCCCGGACCCTGCATTCACTATATCTGATCTCCCACAGTACACACAACATGGAAATGCAATTTTAGTAAATATAAACTGCAAAATACCTTTTCTTATCAGCAGTTAGAGCAGTCTTGTGACTTATCAGTGTCCTGCTGAGCACTGGTTAAAGCTTGTAGATGGAGTTTTCATTCTCCTCTCACTGCTCTATGAGATTGCATAACCCCTGACCCTCTGTCTAGATAGCGCTGATTGGCCCTGTGCTGACCACATGCACTCTTCCAAGAAGGAAGAAAAAAAAAACCTCTAGCAATACACACCAAACTGAGCATGTGCAGAGTGTCCCCATGGCTGTGTTCTATCAGGAGATGAATGGGGAATGTGGAAGAAGTGGAGGATCAGAGAAGACAGGATCAAACATCCTTTTTACACAATGCAGATGAACCCCTTAAATTCCACAGTGAGTATAAAAAGCATGCTGTACTGCATATGCAGACTGATTTTACTGTTGTGGGTTTAGTAACACTTTACATTTGTATCATTGTGGGGGTCCTTAGCTATCATCAGATTCCTTAAGGGGTTCATTACTCCAAAAAAAGTTAGGAACCACTAGTCTAGAAGATGATCCAAAGCTGAGGACTACTTACCATACTCCACAGTCCATGCTAGCAGTTCTTCACTTTATTTTACAGTGGGCATCATCACATAAAATGAAGAACCTGCAGCCACCCTGATGATGATGTTATCTCAAGCAGCAATACTTTCTCTCTCCAGTTTTCCCCACTATAAACGACAGAACACCTCCTACTATGTTATGAATTCATAACATTGTTCTAACACATTTCCTGTCCTAGAGTAACAACCATGATCCTCCTACAAAAAAAATGCCTTGAGATACCCTTTAAAACTGTTACATTTAGCCATATGGTGCAGTCCAATGCTCCTTCCCATTGCCCGAGTCAAATGCTCATTTGGCTAGGGGTGAAGTTATAAGTCCAAATACGTACCTTACTCTTTTGTTCCCCCTGCACTCTTCTCCACCATCTGAGTGCTCTGGAGTGTGGGTAGGCCCTCGCTGTTCTCCTGTATAATGCAGTCTGTTGGTCCTACCTACACTGTATGTGATGACATCAGAGAGCTGTGCCTGCCCAGGCAGCAAAGTGAAGAGGCTTCAGAATACCTGTGGCATAGAGATGTAGAAGCCTGAGGGAATGAGGAATGGGGTATTTGTATTTATTCCATTCCCACTAGCCAAAGGAGCATTTATGTTCCAGTGGACCCCGCCGCATGGGTACATTTAATAGCAGCCTGGACTGGAGCTTTAAGCACTTTGCCATGTTGACTCTTTATGCACACACCTTTTTATTATTTGTTTGCAGCTGTCTACCTTTACAACATAGTTAGTCTGGCTGAAAAAAGACAAAACTCCATCCAGTTCAACCATTAAAAAAAAAAATCCAGAGGAAGGCAAAAGAAACCAGCAAAGCATGATCCAATTTGCTCCTGTAGAGGAAAAAATCCTTCCTGATCTCCCGAGAGGCAATCGGATATTCACTGGATAAACTTTACCTATAAAATGTTAGTATCCAGTTATATTTTGTGTATCCAAGAAAGAATCCAGGTGTTGGGGATCGTCTCGGTGCAGGCGCAGTGCACCGCCCTGTGCAGGGACACGGGCACTAGTGCCGGGCCAACCGCGGCGATCGAGCTCGCGCATGCGCAGTAGAGGCCACGGGCGCGCGCCTGGCACCAATGACAGCGCAGGGCGGGATATTTAAATGGCACTGAGCTGTCATTCAGTGCCTTCTGGTCTTATCCTGTATCCTGTATCTGCGAACCTGTTTCTTGTAAGTTGCTGACCCGGATTGTACCTGACCCTGCTGTATTCTCCTGCCCAGACCCTTGCTTTGCCTGACCTCTCTCCTGGATGCCCCCTATTGGACCTGACCTGCTGTTGCTGACCTGGTGTGTGACCCGACTATTCTCTGCCCGCTGCTTTGTACCGCACCGTCCTCAGTTACCGACCCGGTCTGTCTGACTTTGCACTTGCTCAGCCATCCATCCCTCTCAACGGGGTCTCCAGACCTCCTCATATCAGGGAGCCCCTGGCAAATACCACTCCTCAGTAGTCACGACCTGGTCGCGGGGTACTCCAAGTCCATCCCCACCATCAGGGGCCTGGTGAACAAGTACTCTGGGGCTTAGACTCCGTGCACTGGGGACGCCTGATCAGTGGAGTGCTAGTCGTGTCACCGGGAGGTCCCTTACACCAGGACTTTTTTAAAGCAATCCACTGAGCTGGCCAGAACCAACTCTTGAGGGAGTCTATTCCACATTTTCACAGCTCTCACTGTGAAGAAACCTTTCCGTGTTTGGAGATTACATTTCTTTTCCTCCAGACGTACTAGTCAATATTCCGCTTCCATAAGTTATTTCTGCATTAAGTTACCAAACACTGTAACCAATAACAGTCAAACAGATTTAAACCCAAGAACAAATGCAGGTTACTTGATCTTAGATGTGATGGCTACATTAGTTCACTTGCTGTACTGTATCTATGGAGGAACTACAAAGCATGTTCCCCTCTCCTCCCATATAAGTGGGAGATGTTTATTTTGCAATTATCGAACAGGTATTACAAAATGCTTTCCATGGTAAATAAATATGTGAGAACATTAACATATACATTGCCTTGAAAAAGTATTCATACCCCTTGAAATGTTCCACATTTTGTCATGTTACAACCAAAAAAATAAATGTATTTTATTGGGATTTTATGTGATAGACAAACACAAAGTGGCACATAATTGTGAAGTGGAAGGAAAACGATAAATGGATATGACCCGGGCACTAGAGAGTAATGACCTTTGATCATAGAAGGGTTAACAAATATATTAAACTGGGCCCATCACCAATCCATGGGGTACATCGCCCACCAAAGCGCTGACGTAGAAAACCACATAGCTCATTACAGTGCTCTTACATTGATTTTCTACAGCATCTCAGCACGCATACACAGAGTAAACAAACGCACCTGCCTCTCAGCAGAATACATGTGTTGCCTTGCAGTGTGCTTTTTGATCCTCAGAAACACAAAGCGGGAGATTTACTAAAACTGGAGCACTCAGAATCTGGTGCAGCTGTGCATGGGAGCCAATCAGTTTCTAACTTTAGCTTTTTCAATTAAACTTTGACAATAAAACCTGGAAGCTGATTGGTTGCTGTGCAGAGCTGCACCAGACTTTGCACCATCCAGATTTAGTAAATACCCCCCATTGAGGGATCATTGAAATAATTAGGCAACGCACATTAACATGCAGAAAACAACAAGTCACCTCCTGCGCTCAGAGACCCAGATAAGGAGTTAGTGGACAGACCATCCTTAGAGAAACATATCCAGCAAATGATCAAAGCTGTGCAGCCCTTTTAGAAGGCTGGGGAAGCCTAGGACAATATATTTCTTGTCGCTGAGATAATGCACAAGGCTGGTGCGCCTTGTTTTGTTCTGATTTTAAACATTAACATGTGCCAAAAAAAAAAAAATGCACAAAA
The DNA here is from genome assembly GCF_062004578.1 of Staurois parvus. Classification (NCBI taxonomy): domain Eukaryota; kingdom Metazoa; phylum Chordata; class Amphibia; order Anura; family Ranidae; genus Staurois; species Staurois parvus. The sequence goes on from NW_028318751.1 coordinate 1,214,902, forward strand.
AAAGGTGTAAACGTCCCTAAGAACGTGTTCTGATAATGACTACCTCTTGTCTTTGGACTTATCGAACTTCTATTCCAGATAGATGATTTCCGATTGGCTCAAATTAGGGCTCTGTACCTTGCAAATGGCTACTTAGCAGTTGCCTACACGAAAAAAAGGGCGATATTAGAAAAAAGCAATGATGATTTGCAGAATGCAATAAACCACAGTAATAGTCCCATTACAATTTTCATCCCGGGAGTCCGAACAGGAAGGCTTGCCATCAGTTATGGCACATCACTAAGGCTGCTTTCTCCCAACATCTATTCCCTTCTCTACCTACAAAACTGAAGAGGGCTCAGCGGCAGTCACGCACAAGCAGCGGAAGAAGCCAATCTTACATAACTGGAGACGCACAGATGGACTGAGTTGTCAGAAAAGAGCAGACTTGATTACTAAAATGGGCCCCCAGCATCCCAGAGAGAGCACCTTCCTCTTCTCCTCCACCCAGAGGGTTTGTGATAATGTGTCTGAGTGGCCCAGAGCAGAGAAACATGTTACTGTCTTTCGCATGAGCCCAAACAAAACTGCCGCTTAGCAGCAAGGGGGATGCCCTGTGTTCAGGGAGCTGCTCCCGTCTCCTGCGGCAGGGAGGGGGCCGCCTGGAGGGAAGAGGAAGGAGGGGAAGGCGCTTCACTACAATGCTGGCTCGGCACTCGGAGAATAGGAGATGCAAGAGTGCAGAAGAACAAGAGTGAATACATAAAATGTAACACAGACAAGGGGGAGGGAAGGAGAGATCGGAAGCCGAGAAAGAAGGCGTTGTGAAAATGTTTCGTACAAAAAGGGAATGCAAATGTGATCATTGGAAGCGCACGTAATAAAATGATGTTGAGATGCCAATTTGACCAAGTGAGCTCCAGGCTGCCATCATGGGCAGACCAAGGGAGATGATGCTGCAGAGGCATATTAAGGCAGATTGGAGCCATAGGCAATGTAGCAACCCTTGTCTCCAACCCTTCAATTGGCCCCATCAGATACCAAATGCCTACAAGTGCATCCTCCCTTGAACAACTGAGCTACTGCCGTAAATTACTACAGGAGCATGAAAGTCACAGTTGAGCCCTCTTGACATCCATCAGGCCATAGGCTCTTGCCTGGGTTGCGTTGGGGATGGTCTGGCTCTGCAAAAAAGATTACTTGCTGCACACTAGACATGTTTCATTTCGAGTCGTTTTTGGACAAATATTTAATTTTCGGAGCTTTCAATATATAGGAATCTCCGAATGCACGTTAATGAATCTGAAAAAGTTAGAATGAAATTAACAAAGGCATTTGTTTCATTGGGATGATGTTACATGATGCAATATTAGTTTGGGCCTATGGGGAAATGAATGACATTTTCAAATTTGTTCAATAATTTGGATAACGAATGAATCCAAATCTAATTCAATTTGGTAATTTGGACACGACGCCAGTCGATATTGTCCAATCAGCTCATGCCATTTCTGTTGGCTGGTTGGTTAGACTAGCATCCGAAAATATCAAGTCCTTCCAATTCAAATCCGTCCAATTCGAAAATATATCGAATAAATAGCAGTCTTCCGAAAAAACTGCAACATATTTCGGATCCACCCAGACCAACACATCTATGAAATGAATGCCGAAGATACTAAACAAATTCCAAAATCTAATCAACTCAACATAACAAATATGACGAAACAAAATTCTTCAATTAATGAATATATCTGAAACTAAATAAAAATTTCTGGTGTGCACGTCTACTGCGCAAATAAAGGTATTATTTTTTTATTATGTCATAAAAAACAGAAATAAAGACAATAAAAAATAATTCACAGCAACATTTAAAGGAACCCCACCATGAATGACATACTCAGGTTGTCACTGTTGACTGCTTTGTTAATCCTTTGCCTTCAGCAAGTTCTTACCCAGTGATTCAGAACAAGCATGCACATCAGGACATTTGTTTCACCTGCTGCATCCTTGTACAGACCCGGGACAACAAGGCCCTTAGCATTTTCAGAAGGTCGACAAAGGCAACCAATGTACTTTGATAATGACAAATCTAATCAGTTTCCAGTCCTTCAGTCCATCTTTTATGTATTGCATGCAGTTCCTATGAGCCTTTATTACGTTTCATTTTATCTAGGTTAAAGGTTCTACTAAACCGTGGATATGAGAACCGAATTATGAGGGTATGGGACTGAACAGCTAATGTATTAAAAAAACAAATTAAAACCAGAGTCTATGTATTATTAATCCTGAGATCAAGTGCAGAAATCAACTGTATGTTTCAGGTGACATATGAGTAACACTGTCAGACATCAAAAATCTCACTAGTTGTAGCTGAGTTTCTTTTAGCTTTTCTGTACCTAGCTATCAATAATGCAAAGTAAAACCAAGCTGTTGACATCATTTGAAGCCATGCTGGTATCTAATAGGACTAGTGATGATACTGATTTTGACACCAAAGGGGGGAATGTTTGGGTAATTCAAACGATTCTGCCATGCTAAAAAGGGTAAAAACCTAAGGTCTAGTTGTTTTTTTAATGGTTAAATGCAGCCAAAATAAAAAAGAACATCAGCATAAGGGACATAACTTGCAGCCAGTATGATGTGTCCCTTGTGCTGATGCCTCTTCTGTTAGTAAAATCTCCCTGTGTCCATTCCCCATGATTTTCCAATGTGGGGGAAACTAGATCTGGGGGAGCTGTCACATAGTTGGGCTCTCATCAAGAGAGCCCAACTATGCCCACCTTTCTACCCAGCTGCCCCATCCATAGAAGTCATACTACAGCTTCATCGAATGAAACAGGATCTATGAATGGAGGTGGCAGACGTTTCAACCATCCACCCGTCCTCCATTTCCACTTTTAGAGTAGCAACGGTGTACAATACAGCTTCCGAATCAGCAGGGGTATTCCTGCCTGACTTCTGGAAGTCTCCCTCAAACACTCATGACTTTTTCATTGGTTTCCAAGGCTGGTCGGTGGAGGTTCCTAGGTGAACATTTTTGAAAATCACCATCATGGCAAGATTTCCTGTTTTCTCTTGGAAAGTGGAAAAACTGTTAATGCCAATATTCATGAAGACAAACAAGCCAGTATTGTCCTATTTATATTTTCTAAAATTCAACTGAATTGTATTTTTTTTTAGTTTTGGATGAAGCATGGAGTACAATTTGTCAGTGTTTTTTCCCTAATCTCACATCCTGTCCCAGTGAGGTCTATTTAAGAAAAGGGTGGTTGGATGGCCAAAACCAAATCTATGAGGGGAGTCTATGTTGAACCTGAAGAAGGGGATCACAAAAGATATGGAGGATCTATTGAATTACACAAGGTACACTGTAATAGAGTGTTGTACCTTGTTAGGCTGCATTCACATGAGTGATTATTTGCGTGCCACATGCAGAGCACGGGATGCACAGGTGCGTTTGAGGACACACACACCAATGTCCCATTGAGACACATTGGTTTTACCCATGCAGCCGCATGTCCTAACAGATATCTAAGGGACTGCTGACATGGAGATGCACACATTTCTGCATCCCCATGCCAGCACAACAAGGCCTTACATGGGGCCCACAATGACTGACCAAGTGAACAAGGTTTTAGCCAACAAATTACTACAGAAATTTAGGACATTAAAAGATAAGTTCACCTTTTTTTGCAGGTAAAAAACTGAGCATTTTTTATTTCAAAGATCCTCCAGAGAATTGTGACCGCAGTCAGCTGATCGTAGATCCAATCTCGGGCCTCTCCAGACTTTCAGCATAGCTATCTGCCTGTAGCTCGTAAGGGCAGGCAGTTACCTGAGAGCAAGAAGAATCAATGGACTATCAGAGTGCTCATCAACGCCCTCCTAGTTCATTGAGCAGTCAGCCAAAAGATGGTAATTGCAGGCATTCATTCACAGGAAACCTGAATGAGTGACGAGGCTATGAGGGCAGATCCCCACACAGCTATGTTATTTTCCAATGGTGACAGGGGGAGCAGGAAGAAGATCCCCTGCCCGCTGTCACAGGGAGGAGGAGAGAGGGGGAGAGCTGCAGAAGCTGGAACATCTTACATGTTGCACCTCAAAAACAGGTGGTACATGTAACATGTTCTGAAGGTGATCCTTTAACCCCTTGACGCAGAGCGTACACAAATTATGGGCATAGGTGGGTGGCACTGATCGGCGGCACTGCTGGGCACTGATCATCAGTTCCCTGATGATCAGTGCCGATCACTTCTCTGACAATTGCCGGTTATCGGCAGTACTTTCCTCATGCTGTGACAGTGTGAGGAAACTGCAGCCGATAACCGGCAACTGTATTTACCCGGTGATCTACTGTGTCATTGGACACAGCTGATCACGTGGTAAAAGGCCGTTGTGATTGGCCGTTTACTGTATCACGTAATTAGCTGTGTCCATAAGACACAAAAATCACCGGCGGCACACTGCTAGGGGCACGCAGGGGGCATGATCTAGAATGACGTCCATGGACGTCATCCCAGAACTAGACAACAGCGCTGTCTTTCAGCTATAGCGTGATAGGAAAGAGGTCAACGCAGAAATGTAAAAACGTGCCAGTAAATATCGCAAAAAAATGCGGTAAGTTTTTAAGTCCAATTCACAAACAGAAAGTAAAAAAGATGCGATACTTATCACCAGGGTCTTGCTGGCGGTATCATATGCGGTATTTTTTTCAGATGCAATGTGAGGGTTCCCCCCCAATCCTTACCAGGTCCTTTGGGCCTGGAGTGGATTTTAGAGGGAACCTAACCTAACCAAATTTTAATAAAACACAGTGGGGTCCCCCCACACAATTTTTAAGAATAATTTTGCCGTGGGTTTCCCCAAAAATCTATTCCAAACCTAATGGCTGCTTTTTTATTTTATTTTGGAGTGGGGTTTTCTTTAAAATGCATACCAGACCTGAAGGGCCAGGTATGGATAGGGGGGACCCCCATGCTGTTTCTTTTTCATAAATTTTAATTGCTGACATGTTTTGTTTACATTCAGCTGATGAGGCATCCGTTGTTAAGGACGCAGCGGCCGGCTTCCTTAACAACCAGCTACTGTGCGAAAATATGCAGGAATGACTGCAATACCGATATTTTACCGCACAAGTTATTTGCCGCAAAATGCTTAGCGTGTTGTAAATTTGCTTAAGATTTACCGCATGCGTTATTTTACCACATTTTTTCAGTCGTTATTGCACAGGGATATACAATATGGGGGTCAATTCACTAAGAGTTAAATAAGTTCCTGTTCATACCATTGTGCTATGGCAAAAAAAAGTACAATGCCCCTTTTTTAGTGTGTTTTGGTGCCTTAGGCAGCCCATTCAAATGAGCAGACCACCCTAATGCAATGCACGTGCACTGACGCACTACTCCATTATGAACCTGCCTCAGGTCCCTATGCAGTTGGCTTTCAACACTGCAGGCGGTTAAAGTAATAAGAGGACTAAGAATGCGTTTCCTAAAGTATTTTGTAGAAATGATATATTAAATATGTATATGTACTAAATATTTTATTTTCCTAGTAATATTCATATCTGGCCATATACACAATTCTTGTCATGGAGATGGACCTCCTGGTTATTTCCTTGATTGAACATAAAAGGTAGGGCTTAAAAAAAAACAAAACATCAATAAAAGCCTGTAAATTAAATTATATTGTAGAATATGAACATTGCTAATTAAACAATCTGCTATGCCCTTGGTTTGTCAGAAACATGACAGGATCAATATATAGCGACGCATTTAATTAGCTTTGTACACATATGGATAAATATATCTATACATACACACATCTAGGCAGCTATAATGTGAGAAAAAAAGAGCACGGCACACATACTCTACACAAATGATGCCACCCACAATGTAAAGAGTACCTGTCAGATCTCAAATATAGTACCTGCCACTGCTGAATTGTTTTTAAAAAAACACAAAAAACCCTTGTAGTGGAGGCCTGGAGGGAGGAGGATAGGAGGGAGGATCATGACACAAATGATTATTCTGGCCAATAAAATGAATTAAAGTCCAAGTGTTTGATGCCTGTAATTGCCAATAAACGCTTGTAAAAGCATTAGATACTTTTACAAGTCAGGTGGGGGTTTTTTTTGCCAAAATGGTGATGCCAAGAGGAGGAGCGTTTTTAAAACACCTTGTGTGCATGAGGCCTAAATCATTGCTCTTTTGTTTCATAAAGTTGAATTTCAGGCTATTGCTAACTATGCCTAAACCTGTTTTCACCCACCTTCTAACTCCTATTCTAACTTACAGTCAGTATGATGTGTCCCTTGTGCTGATGCCTCTTCTGTTAGTAAAATCTCTCTGTGTCCATTCCCCATGATTTTCCGATGTGGGGGAAACTAGATCTGGGGGAGCTGTCACAGATCGCCAACAACGGCTGAAAACGGTGACGACTCCCAAAAGGCTTACTATGGGGCATCCATTTTCTGTTGTCCCTTTTCTTCTCTGAAGCTGCCACTGAGAACCAATCATGTGGCCAGACCGGAGCACACTGAGAACAGGTAAGTGTATGCATATTCCTTTCATAGGGTAGTTAAAACAGGATTTAGAAGAGGGGTGGGAGCAGGTACAGGCAAAAGCCTGGAATTCCACTTTACTTAAATATGGTATGATACCTTATAGAAGACTCTCAACGAGGATTTCTCCGTAGGTTTTCATGGGCTCCGTGAGCAATGTGCAATTTCTGCCTCATTGTAATGTTTCTAAATTGGGAAAAACATGGTATGATACCTTATAGAAGTCTCTTGACCATATTTCTTTTAGAGGTTTCCAGGGATTTCCTGAGAAATGCACAATTTCTACCTCACTGTTCTATTTCTTATTTGGGGAAAACAGTTTGATACATTTTAGAAGCCTCCCAACCAAGGTTCCTCCTGAGGTTTCCAGGGATTCACTGAGCAATGAGCAATTTCTGCCTCTCAGCCAAGCAACTAATGACACCAATGATCTTTTTATCTGTATATATTAGAGAAGCATTCTTCCCAATGAGCAGCAATGTGAGAAGTATTCTTCCCAATGAGCAGCAATGTGAGAAGTATTCTTCCCACTGACCACCAATGTGAGAAGTATTCTTACCACTGACCACCAATGTGAGAAGTATTCTTACCACTGACCACCAATGTGAGAAGTATTCTTACAACTGACCACCAATGTAGGAAGTATTCTTACCAATAACCACTAAGCTAATGTAAAGTGAGCTATAGTTAAATATATTATTATTATTCCATGTTAGAAAGGTTGAGAAAAGTTGCATTTTATGGATAAACTAGGGTGTTAAAGAGGCACTTGCCTGCTCTTGGCTAAATGGCAGGAAGTACTTATAACTACCCTCCCATCCAACAGGTCATACTCACCCATCTACACTCCCTTGATTCCTCCCTGCACCATCGGATAACTCATTCCATTACTCTAATAAAGAGGGGCTTCCAGGTAAGAGAGAACATGTGACCTCCCACATTTGACAGTGCATGAGCCTGAGTGGCCAATCACCAAAGTCATCCATCTGGATAAGTCTCGACACCTTCAGCATTGCTGATTCAGAGTGGAATCTTGAGCAAGAAAAGTAATGAGGGAGTGTGGATCATTGAGTATACCTGCTGGGCTATCAGCAGACAGTGTCTGTTTAATGGATTGTTGCTTACATAAGTAACCTTAGCCATAGATATTTATTTATATTGTATTTATTACAGGTGCTCATATAGGGCCAGCAATGTATACATTTTATTTACATACTGTACATCCAGATCAGACCCTGCCCTTGAAAGTGGGCTGAATGAAAAAGACTGGACTGATTCCCCCATCCACTCATTCGTGGGTGATGGGGGAATCTTTCTTGCTGCACTATTGCATTCTGACAGCAGGGGGACTCAGAATACACAGATCAGCACTACAGCCACTGATGGAGGAGCTTTTATCCAACAAGGTGGTTAAACAAGGGGTAATGAATAAGTGCTGTCTTTAGCATAAAACACATTTACCTTTCAGATCCCCCACATTTCCACTTTATGTATTGGCTTTATCTTGGTTCAATAAAGTGGATTGTTTGGAGTGCAGCTAATCGGATGTCCTTTGTTCTCATCTATGCAGCACATGAGCTGGGCTAGCACCTATAGGAGGAGTTGTGCTTGGAGATTGAGATTCTCTCTACTTTGATACATAAAAGTGGTTAAATACACATTGATCAGTAGATTGACTTCTGTTCAACTGCAGTGTCCACACCTGGATCAAAATGTGTTTGGTCTCTGTTGAACCAGGCAAATTAGATCCATCTATGGCCATCTTAATGCACCCATCTCAAATGTGTATACACACACTAGGGCCGGTTTGGAACACAGCCAATTAACCTACCAGCATGTCTTTGTGGATGGAAACCCATGCAGAGAGTGCCCTGACCAGGACCTTAGCTGGGAACCACAGCATGCAAGGCAGAAAAGCTAACCCCGAAGTCAATGTTCTGCCCCATAGACATAGAATGATAAACATCAATCACCAAGTTACTCTTTTTAAATCAATTAGGCTTTGCACCAGTACCAATCTTCCATTTTCAGTGCAAACAACTGCTGTCTCATTTGTATCATTACATGTGTACAGCCACCATTAGTCTAGGTATATACCAGTGCACATACTTTATGTATTATTGAAACAGGTTCCTAACCACTGCTACTGTCCACCTCTCCATATATGTTTGTATCAGAAAATGTTATTTTCATTAAAAAGTTAAAAACAAAAAAAAGACAACAAGCACAAAAAAAGTCTTCAGGCCAGAAACATTAGCTGGGTCAATCGCAATGCAATAAAAAAGAAAAGTTGGCACAATTACTGAGAACATGCATTACTGAAGAAATATTGAAATGAAATGGCAGTGAACAAAAATATAGAATTTTCCGGTGCTGACAATAGCAATAACCTTTCTCGAAAAACAAGAGTCAAATACTTCTGGAGGTTTAACGATGGCAAACACAATGTACAATGTACAGATGTGGAGTGCCGGAGGTCAGGTACCGCTGTCATCATTTATGATTGTCTGAACATAAAAGGGAAAGAGAGAAAGGGGGGGAGCAGCAACCACACAAGTGAAGGAGGAAGGCAAAGAAGATGAAGAGGGGATTAGAATAAAAAAAGAAAAGAAAAAATAAGAAGGAAAAGCTCAAAATTCCAAAACGATTTTTGCACGCCGACCACAGGAGGTCAAGCGCATGGCACAGCAATCATTCACAGAATGCCTTTGTAATCTCCATATTGTCCAGTCAGAGAGCAACTTAACTGAAAGAGATGCAAGGCGTTTTGTGAATGGTTGCAGTACCAAGAACGTTTTGTGTGATTAGTGTGCAGTGGGGCAGCGGAGTCACAGGGATCACTGTAGGATAATACATACTCATAAATATCCTGACCCCAGACATTGTAATAAACACGTATAATTACTCTGACCTTGGACAAAATCTCAAGTTCATATCAAAAACAACGAGACAAAAAAGAAGCCAGTTACTTCTCTTCTGTCTCCTTAGCTAACCCATAGTGCTCTGGAAATTGCCTTGTAAGAGACATTTATTTGCAAAACAAAGATTTAATAATGATAGTCATAAAAGCAAACATAAAATATCAGTTTATAGTGTAATTAAACCTTAGCAATAAAAAAATAAATAAATGCCCATACATACCTTGACCCCTGACATTGTATTAAATACCCATGCATACCCTGACCCTGGACAGTGTAATTAATACCCATACATACCCTGACCCTGGACAGTGTAATTAATACCTATACATACCCTGACCCTGCACAGTGTAATTAATACCCATACATACCCTGACCCTGGACAGTGTAATTAATACCTATACATACCCTGACCCTGCACAGTGTAATTAATACCCATACATACCCTGACCCTGGACAGTGTAATAAATACCCATACATACCCTGACCCTGGACAGTGTAATTAATACCCATACATACCCTGACCCTGGACAATGTAATAAATACCCATACATACCCTGACCCTCAACAGTAATTAATACCCATACATACCCTGACTCTGGACAGTGTAATTAATACCCATACATACCCTGACTCTGGACAGTGTAATTAATACCCATACATACCCTGACCCTGGCAGTAATTAATACCCATACATACCCTGACTCTGGACAGTGTAATTAATACCCATACATACCCTGACCCTGGACAGTAATTAATACCCATACATACCCTGACCCTGGACAGTAATTAATACCCATACATACCCTGACTCTGGACAGTGTAATTAATACCCATACATACCCTGACCCTGGACAGTAATTAATACCCATACATACCCTGACTCTGGACAGTGTAATTAATACCCATACATACCCTGACCCTGGACAGTAATTAATACCCATACATACCCTGACCCTGGACAGTAATTAATACCCATACATACCCTGACTCTGGACAGTGTAATTAATACCCATACATACACTGACCCTGGAGAGTGTAATAAATACTCATTTATATCTTGACTCTGTACAATATAATAAATACCCATACATACCTTGTCCCTGGACAGTGAAATAAATGCCCATAAATACCCTGACCCTGGACAGTGTAATTAAACCTCAGCAATAAAAAAAAAAAAAATGTCCTGGCATACCCTGACCCTAAACATTGTAATTAATACCCATACATACCCTGACCCTGGACAGTGTAATAAATACTCATTTATATCTTGACTCTGTACAGTATAATAAATACCCATACATACCTTGTCCCTGGACAGTGTAATAAATGTCCATACATACCCTGACTCTGGACAGTGTAATAAATACCCATAAACATCCTGATCCTGGACAGTATTACATAAATACCCAGATATCAAATACCTTACACATTCGGCAAGGGCATACTTGCCATTCAAAAATACAGTGTCTTGAAAAAGTATTCACACGCCTTGAAATTTTTCACATTTTGTCATGTTACAACCAAAAACGTAAATGTATTTTGTATGATAGATCAAGTGGCACATAATTGTGAAGTGGAAGAAAAATAATAAATGGTTTTCACATTTTTTTTTACAAATAAATATCTGAAAAGTGTGGCGGCATTTGTATTCAGCCCCCTGGAGTCAATACTTTGTAGAACCTTTTGCTGCAATTACAGCTGCAAGTCTTTATGATGATGTCTCTACCAGCTTTGCACATCTAGAGAGTTACATTTTTGCTAATTCTTTGCAGAATCGCTCAAGCTCTGTCAGATTGAATGGAGAGTGTCTGTGAACGGCAATTTTCGAGTCTTGCCACAGATTCTCAATTGAATTTAGGGCTGGAATTTGACTGGGCTATTCTAACACATGAAGATGCTTTGATCTAAACCATTTCATTGTAGCTCTGGCTGTATGTTTCGGGTCGTTGTCCTGTTGGAAGGTAAACCTCCACTCCAGTCTCAAGTCTTTTGCAGACTCTAACAGGTTTTCTTCTAAGATTGCCCTGTATTTGGCTCCATCCATCTTCCCGTCAACTCTGACCAGCTTTCCTGTCCCTGCTGAAGAAGAGCATCCCCACAACATGATGCTGCCACCACCATGTTTCACGGTGGGGATGGTGTGCAGTGTTAGTTTTCCTGCCACAAATAGCGTTTTGCTTTTAGGCCAAATAGTTCAATTTTGGTCTCATCTGACCAGAACACCTTCTTCCATGTGTTTGCTGTGTCCCCCACATGACTTCTCACAAACTGCAAATGGGACTTCTTATGGCTTTCTTTTAGCAATGGCTTTTTTCTTGCCACTCTTCCACAAAGGCCAGATTTGTGGAGTGCACAACTAATAGTTGTTCTATGGACAGATTCTCCCACCTGAACAGTGGATCTCTGTGGCTCCTCCAAAGTTACCATGGGCCTATTGGCTGCTTCCCTACTCGCACAGTAGGTCAGTTTAGGTGGACGACCATGTCTTGGTAGGTTTGCAGTTGTGCCATACTCTTTCCATTTTCGAATGATGGATTGAACTGTGAGATGTTCAAAGCTTGGGATATTTTTTATAACCTAACCCTGCTTTAAACTTCTCCACAACTTTGTCCCTGACCTGTCTGGTGTGTTTCTTGGCCTTCATGATGCCATTTGTTCACTAATGTTCTCTAACAAGCCTCTGATTACTTCACGGAACAGCTGCATTTATACGAAGATTAAATTACACACAGGTGGACTCTATTTGCTAATTAGGTGACTTCTGAAGGCAATTGGTTCCACTAGATTTTAGTTAGGGGTATCAGAATAAAGGGAGCTAAATACAAATGCACGCCACACTTTTCACATATTTATTTGTAAAAAAATGTGAAAACCATTTATCATTTTCTTTCTACTTCACAATTATGTGCCACTTTGTGATGGTCTATTACATGAAATCTCAATAAAATACATTTACGTTTTTGGTTGTAACATGACAAAACGTGGAAAATGTCAAGGGGTATGAATACTTTTCAAGGCACTGTATCTGTTGCAAAGCTTTCTCTAATGTGCATGTAAACATGTATTAGCATACAGGGTGCACCTATGTGATTTTTAGTAGAATTTCCTTATAAGAGTACACAGAGTTTTACTTGAACGCAAACTGTACAAGCCCAAACATTGGTAATTTAGAAAAGATCATGATAGGATGTACGCTCTGCTGCTCAGGGATGCTGCTACGACTGGAATGCAATAAGGATGTTAACCTAGCATTGCAAATGTTACATTCTAATGGCAATATTACCATCAAGAGGGTCCCCGCTGTGTTCTGAGTGGCCCTGAGGCCAAACAGATACTTCGCCACATCATTGCCCACAGCCACTGACTCAACGGAATCTAAACGCCACAATTCCCCTTGACCCTGAACTTTCCAGTGCAAATATCCCTTGGCAGCTGAACTTCCTATTAAATGAAAAGTTATGGGTTTTTAATGAGGGTCCTAATTAAACAATGAAACTTACAGAAATTAAAGACGAGACTATTATCTTTTATTAGAGAGAGAGAGAGAGAGACGCACATATACCGGACTCTCGCTAGATGGGTATGGTTTATATGCTTCTGTTGTTTTAATTACATCTCGGTCATTCAACCGGAATTCAATTACTGGAATTTGCTAACGACTGTGTTTTTTATTCAGTTTCACAGGGTTTGCTAAAGCCCGGTATTAACCTTACAGACACAGAGTTCATTCTGGATCTCATTGTTTTTTCAAGTGTACCTGTTGTTTGCACAAACATAATTCTGCTGTCATACAAAGTAAGGAGGGCAGACACGGCCCTTACTATATTTTAATATTCTACTCTTTTAAATGGGATTTTCAAACTAAGAAATAATTTTTTCAGATGATGAACATCTTCCTATTAACATCAGAACTCAAACCTAACAACATTGAACTCTCCAGGTCTGTGGCTTATGTTAGTTGGTAGACTGGAGTTTAATGTCCTGAATACACAATGAGAATATCGGACAAATGGTCATCATTTTTTTTTTCTTGCACGCTAGTCTCATATCGAAAATGAAGAAGTTACTAAAGTTACGAACGTTCCCGAACGGCAGAATACAACTTCAGAAGTGATGTATTGTAAGTATTTTTTGGATTCCGAGCATGCGTGGTCTTGGTTTCTCAATTTATTTTTGGATTAATACTGTACTGATTAAATGAAAATTGTTTGCTCTGTTACCAGAAAAATGTGTGTGCTTGTCCCTGGTCATGATTGGCTGTCGAAAGGTGTACTAACGATCAGATTATCGTACGATCCCTCCGAAAGCAATATTTTTGTCATCCAATTTTCTGATGTGTACTAGGCGTTAGGGAATACAGCACCCTTATAAAAAAATATTGTATTTTTTGTAATATTAGACTTCTACAGTAGGTGGCAAGAGAAAGTTTTAGGCATCATTTGCATGGGCAACTAGGGATGTACACTGCGAAGAATTGGTGTAAACCTGCGTCGAGGATCGCTGGTGTAGTTAGATGTGGCCAGCCACGGTGCCTGTCATTAATCTGTACAGAGAAGCAGTCATAGATACAAACCGTCTGCGCCCAGAGCAACTCAGGTGTCACTAATTGCATGCAAACGCTTGGTTGGTGGTTAGGTGAAAACAGCCATGGACTTGGGTCTGAACCTGTGGCCTCTGCTTTGTCTAGAAGTGTATCTTCTGACTGAGCCACCTGAGATGGCAGACAGCTGCTTGAATGATTCCTCAGACAACCTTGAATTGTGCCTTGTTTCTCTTGAACGTTGAACCCTTTGCTTTTCCCATGAACTTCCTGATTTAACCCATGTCTCTGTACTTCCTGTTTAGGTACCTGTAGCTGTCGTCCTTTCCACTACCACATATTACCAACCTTTGGCTTCTTCCTCGACTACACTGCCACTTGATCCCAACCAGCAACCACTTGTTACTGACCTTTGGCTTGTTTACTGACTACACCTCTGCTTGATCCCTACCCACTATATATCTGCTACTAGACACAGGCCTCCTCATGTCCTGGTGGGGCAATCCTGAGGACTGTGACCTGGTACTAATACATAGCAGAACTCATCTCCCACCATCAGGAGCTGATTGATTAGTGCTTAAACCCCAAACCTCAGGTGAGCCTGTGTCATCCGCCAGGGTGACCTGTTTGTGTACTTATCTAGCTGGTTGGTGGGAGCCTCTCTACTGCTATAGCTACTGTTCCCCAAGCCTGATCCCTGACTGGAACATTTGTACAGGCTTCCTAGCTATGGCTGACCGTAAACACCTAGATCCCTACTGCAGAATTATGCTAATTATTGGCAGTGTACAGCCAAGTAAATAAGGTCCTATGATGAAACCATTATGATTTTGATTCCTCTTTATTTCTTTACACATTTGTTTTGGTTTACACATTTTGAAAGCTGAATTAAACAAAGAATTTTAAAAATGGCTGAGAGATAGGATTTTTTGACAAAAGAAACCTTATTGGTTTTTCTGAACTGTTTCTTCCTTCCTGTCAGCATTTATGTACAATGAGCCATGCATGCGAAGCTCAGTGTACATTAACAGCACGTCTTTGTGTCGAGACAACGTGACTCCTATTCACATGCATGGGACTGACGTTGTCTTGGCCTGGTCAATCACGTAGCTGAAGAGTCTGAACCTGGAAGTCAGATCAGGAGAAGATGGAAGCGCACATGACTGGCAGCACTGACACAGCAGCAATGGATGGATGCATGTGCTTGCAAGGTACGCCTGCCAAAATGTGTGAATATGCACATTATGGGTAAAAGCTCCAGGAGGGTCCAATTTTTATTTTTTGTTGCTCAAGTTTAATTACACTTTAAACTGATATTTTACATCTGTTTGTATTCCTATCATTATTCAATCTTTGTTTTATGAATAAATGTCTGTTACAAGACAATTTCCAGAGCACTATGGGTTAGCTAAAGCAAGAAGAGAAGTAACTGCCTCATTTTGTTGTTTGTGTCTTATGTAAACTTGGGACTTTGTTCATGTAGTTATTGCACTGTTCAAGGTCAGGGTATTTATGGATATTTTTTTACACTGTCCAGGGTCAGGGTATGTACGGGTAAGTCTTGCACTATCCAGGGTCAAGGTTTGTATGGATATTTATTATGCTGTCCAGGGATAAGGTATGCATGGATATTTATTACACCGTCCAGGGTCAGTGTATTTATGGGCACTTTTTTTTTTATTGCTGAGGGTTAATTACACTTTAAACTGATATTTTACATCTGTTTCTATTACTATCATTTTTCAGTCTTTGTTTTTCTTGTTCAAACATTTTATTAACAATAAAGCAATGTAACAGGGGTAGAGACATCATCAGTATACATTAGGCATTATACTGACAACAAAACGTTGGGATTAGACAACACAGTTGCAATGTCCTTTTGGTAAGGATGAAAGAGTATCACAAAAACAATGCAAAATTACTTATAACAACAAATGATTGGGGGTTGTCAGCGATGGAATCATAAATTCGATCAATTGGGATAATGACTCACTGGAACATTGTGAAAGATTGAGGGGATTTAGAGGAGGATCGGAGAGGGGGTGGGAGAGGACAAGGGGGAGGGGGGAGAAAAATTTCAGTCTTTGTTTTACAAATAAATGTTTTTTTACAAGATAATTTCCAGAACACTAAGGGTTAGCTAAAGAGACTAGCAGCTGCCTCCTTTCTTGTCTCATTGTGTCTGATATTAATTTCAGACTTTTCTTCACCATAAGGATGAGGAAATGCTGAAAAGGCATCCGCCTAGGTATGAAAACTAACTTAAGTTTTTCATTTTTATAATACGCTTACAAATTTATCCTGAGATTACATTGAGAGAAAATAAAATTAAATAACAACCGTCACTCAGCATTTATTAAACGTAGTTAACAAATATGGGATCACATGTACAAATAACAAAGCATTTATAGAAAAAAGTATAGAAAAAAAGTTTGAAAACATTAAAGATAAAATATAGTGTTCTTTCCATAAGTATATATTTTGAGTTATTATTGCTATTTTTACCTTAAAAACACTTTTTGAAATTTCAATAGCTTTTGTTACAGTTTCTCAAAGGTATTACAAAAACACAATAACATGTGCACAAATCTTGCAGTGTGACATACTATACTATGCTACTATACGTAGAGTAACACTAATCATTTTTATTATACCATATCGACTTATGAAAGAATTACATTTGTGATTTGAAGTAAGACATATTTTCAGTTCTTATGTTGTAATATTTAATTCATGGTTTCTTTCTATATTCAGTAGTAAATGTGAATACATCATCTGGATATTCTAGAGTTGAGCTTCAGGACGTCTACTGGTGTTTCACTTCTTAAAGGCTAAGTTCACCTTTTCAGGTAGAATTTCACTTTTCATAAGAAACAATTCAGTACTGTCCGTAATACTTTTTTTATTTGCACTAACATACAATTTTGTGGACAAGCTTTCGGGAGTGTCCCCTTCTTCAAGGTCCAAGCAGTACTGATAGTACTGCTTGGACCTTGAAGAAGGGGACACTCCCCGAAAGCTTGTCCTCAAAATTGTATGTTAGTGCAAATAAAAAAAGTATCACGGACAGTACTGAATTGTTTCTGTCTAATACGGCTACAATCACGTCAAGCAAAATGTTAGAGACTTTTCATAATAAACAGAAGCCTACTCTAATGTCTTTTCTACCCCAGCCATCCAAATGTGTTTATCTTTCACTTATCTAGTCCATGGCAGCTTTGAATCTGCACCTCTCTGTTCAAAATTTTAAAAAAATGCATTCTGAGCCCATCACTTTCTGTAACATCATGTGACAACGTAGGAAACTTCATGTCCCACCATGCACTGCCTTATGGCATCACAGAATAGGGTATGTTTACCACTTTGGATCTTTTTTGGGTGGGTGGCCATACACTGTAGAATCTGATTGTACACTCTCCTTAAGATTTGCCATCTTCTATGTAGTGCAGGGGGGGTACCTGTTGATCAAGCTCTGGCTTGAAGCTGTGGTCTTGCTTTAAAGTCCACTAATAAGGCCAGGTGTACACAGCAGAGACCTAAGCTGCAGTACTGAGTAATGACCAGCAGATGGCAAAAGTTAAAGGCCGATTTTTACAGCCTGCAAATTTCAAATCTGTCTGATTCATCTGTCTTCTGGTGATCAGTTAGCTGCTGACCTAAATATGAGATTTTAACAGATTTTGGCCAACAATCATCTCTTGTCCATGGCTAATTATACTCCCCCACAGATCTTTATCAGACCAATAACACTTGCATGTTCTGCGCTACCCTTTATTTTTCTAACGTCTTATATTCATTAGATGATTTTATATTCTATACACCAGCAATAAATGGAGCAATATGAACATCATGGTCCAATGAATCCCAGGCATAGCTTTTACTTCAAAGCAAAAGACTGCAGGTCACATTAAACAGCATTACAACTGAGATGATGTTTTAGTAGCATGATAAAGAAAAGTCATGAAGTTCTATGTGTCAAAACCTCAGCATGGGTGGGATTAGCTCATTTGTGTGACTTTTAATTTCAGATTCATACTGTGCGTCACACGCTACATTTCATGTGCTAAGTACTGGCACCAGTTACATGTCATTTTACCCAAAACAGACATGTCGATAATTACTTTCATTTATTAAATTAATAATATGAAAATAATATGTTCAAAGTCTACGGTGTATTGCCAAGACATCAATAAAAGGGCTCACCAGCTGGGCAAACTTGCTGTAAACAAAGCATACTGGGCAAGATAATTTTATCTTGGCTCGTGTATGTGCAGCTGTTGAGTTGTACATTATATTGCAGAGCTCAGGTCTTCTAGTATTTGATATTGCAGTTACAGATTGAGGTTTCTGGTTTAAATTGGATGCTAACATTAGAACCTCTGTAGAATTTTATTGCTATTTGTCCTGCTGGAGAGATTGGCCCTCGCTATTTTTCCTGGTGACACTGAGACACATCTTAATGGCAAAACCAAAATGTTCCAGTTGTCAGTGGACCAGGACAAAAGAGGAGATCTTCCAGTGGGGATCCCTAGTCCAGTGACAATTACCTAAGAGGGGATTTCCTCTTACTTAGGAGAGATTTCCTTTTGCTTTCTGTTGTGTCCCCAGAGCAGAAAGTGAAGAGAAATTTATATGTACAACCATTATACAGAAAGTAATAAAAAAAGAGGACATAACCTTTTTATTAATTGACATAGGTCCTTCAAATTTCCCATGTTGGTAGAGTAAAAACGCTTTAGCCCTTTTTACATGCGGCAGATTCCATTCTGATCAGCAGGGGATCAGCTCGTAGATCCCTTGCTGATAAGGGCAGATGACACATCTGTGTTCGCTCAGTTTCTGCACAGCAGACACGGACACAGCCGGCTCTGCTCCATGGGTGGCCTAGAGTAAACAAACTCTGCTGTCCATTTACCCCAGACTACCTACAATCTGCTCCACCTAAACAGAAAAGGACAGAGTCCCCTTTCTTTTGTTTAGTGGACTTAACTGGACTAGAAGTAGGTGGTTGTAAACGAAGTCCATTTACACCCACCTGTCCATTGGGATGAATGGACCTTCCAATCAGGCCCACCTGAAAAACTGATAAGCGGACCTGATCAGAACACCCATCTGAAAAGGGCCTTCTTTTTCATTTTAGGTAAATAATGGTTTTCAAGCAGAAGCAACATGCCATCATTGAGTTCTAGATGAAGGAAGGGTGCAGGCTGCCCGAGATCCACACAAGGCTACAGAATGTTTACAGAGATGACACCATTGACAAGAGCAATGTGCACAGATGGATGAAGAATTTTAAAGAAGGGTAAACCATCTTTGAAGACAAACCAGGCAGTAGGAGAAGATCAATGTCAAACAGCCTGCACCCCTCCTTTGTCAAGAACTCAATGATGGCACATTGCTTCTACTTGGAATCCATTATTTACGTGCACTGCAATGGAAAAGAATTTCTATCAAGGAAGAGTTACTCTACCAACATAAAATTTGAAGTTAGTTAATTAGAATGTTAAGCCTACTTTTGCTTTACTTTGGGTACAGCCCTCTTATATCTACTTCAAATGTAAACCATAATCTACTTAGGAACCCACTGCATGGTGGTATGAATATCCACCCCCCATAGTTGTTAGGTATACAACCATAGTACTCTCATATAGACTAAAGATACAAGTGCTAACTCAAATGGATAAGGAATTTGCATTTAAAGCTTACCCATACTGCCTGCATTTTATGCCTACACAATATGCTCATCAAGGGACAGTGGCAATAATGCCCCAATATATTGCTGGGAAGTGGGAAGAATATAGACCTTGCAGACAGCTAAAAAGATAATTAGTGTTATGCCACCAAGTGGCGTTGGGCTCAGAACTCTGTAGGCATCATCTGGTTCCAGAGAACCCTGGTTGAGAATGGTTGTGCTACAGAGACACATTTTTTCCGACTACACAGTTTTGATGTATGATGCTGATTACTTGACCAACGCTAGTCACAGAATGCTAACAGGGATCTTTGTTCAGGTAAATCTACTGACTGGCCAACTTTATCCATAAGGGCCTAAGGAGAAAAGGCAGTGCATATGGATTACCGTGTGACCCCTACCAGCTTGCAGGAGGACCAGAACGTTATCTGCCCCAATGTAGGCTGTGGCTACAGGATGCCTACTCATCCAAATTATGTAAATAGGGATATAATGTACGTAGAATAAAATCTGCAATAACTAAGCTATACAATATACAGTCATCCTTTAAACCTTGAAATAAATGCATGGAACGCAGACATCAGCTTTGAGCTTCAATTCTTTGTCCAGTTATAGCTGTTGTGTACCAGTCCAACAATCTGGGAACACGTTTTGCTTGCTTATTTTAAAGCATGAAAGGTGTTCTCAAACATACCCACAGCAGCCTTGGATTCTGGGTACTATGGATTACAGAGAACTTAGGAAAAAGGAATAGACGTAAGTAAAGTGTTAGTGATCAGCATTTTATTAGTCTAGTTAGTAAATTCATCAGAATTTTTTCGGTAACTGTTCTTTATAAAAATCACAGTGCAGTGTAAAGTGACCACAATTTACTATATACTGCATGAACTGCATCTGAAGGAGGCTGCTTCAATAGATCCATGTCTTTTCTTATTTATAAAAGCAATAGCAGACCAGAAATCTAGTAACTCCCATGATGAAAACAATAGGCTTGTTTCACTTGAAAAGAGACATTGCCAACTGGTCACTGCCTCCCATGGGATATGTTTTTAATTTTTGCTATTGTACAGAAACCATAGAGGTAATGGAGAACAGTTTCCGTGAAAACATTGCACTGTCAACTGTAAATTACTTTGAAAAGACTCCTCTGGCAACTATATTTTAGTATTACCTGCTGGGGACTGTGGATGCTTCAAAATCAATACCATGGCCACACATAAGAAGCTTCCTTAGCACCCCCTGAATAGGGATGTTCCTGTCATTGCTGCCGAGTATACTGCAAATGATCTCAACACTATATCATTCTACTGCGAAGCTTTGTGCTGCACTCAGCAAAACTTCCAGTCACAAGTGTGAAAAGCTGGACCGCTGCCTATAAGGTTCAATGAATTCTATAAACAACAAGAGGGCAATCTGGATGCTTTGAGAACAGATTGAGCACCTGGGTCTGAAATAGACTCTTAACCATACATTGTCACTTTATCCTGAATAGGCATTGTTACATTCCTGA
This sequence comes from Staurois parvus, assembly GCF_062004578.1. NCBI lineage: Eukaryota > Metazoa > Chordata > Amphibia > Anura > Ranidae > Staurois > Staurois parvus. The sequence goes on from NW_028318751.1 coordinate 1,236,106, forward strand.
ATGGCAAAGTGACAGTATCTACACACAGCCTGCCACCCCCAAGGCATACATACCCATCAGTGGTCCCTTGCCACCAAAATACTAGCCCCCTCAATAACAGAATGGGATTTCTGGGTATGGGGAGGGAATTTGATCTCACCTATATGACAATGTTTGGATCTGAGCAGCCAATCACCAAGACTAAAGTCTCTCACTGCGGTAAAGGCCCTTGGAGGTGACATGAGGTCATCCCCGTCTAAGCTCTCGGCATTGGAGGGTAGACAGGTAGGATAACTGCAGTGAGGAAACAGCAAGGGATTATGACTGCCATTTAATAGAGCCATCTATGCCTACCCTTGGTAAATTACCATCCTACCTTATAGTATCAGGATTTCCAGAAAGATGGAGTATTAAACCTGAACTTCAGGCAGAAATGAAATAGAATTTAATAAATACTTGGCCTCTAAATAACATGCAAACCATAAAGATTTTTCTCAAAATGTCACTTTTTGCTCCATTCTCTGTCTCTATCCGCCATCAACAGTTGTGTCTATGGTGACACCAAACTCCAAAGGCAACCAAATTGGTACTCCAATTGTTTCCTGACCTATGCTTAAAACACTGGAGAATCATTGCATTTACTTCCCATTGGACACGTCAAGTGTGGGCAGTACCAAAAGTAGATTCTACCTTCCAATAACATTTCTCCAGAGGTTAACCTCCAATAACCTCTCTCCGAAGAAAGTCCCCCCTGTCTGTATAGCCAATAGGCATTCACACCTGAGCATCCTGTTTTTGCAAGAACTTTCAGGCATTTTGCTGCACGTTTACATATTCTTTTTCCAAGCGTTTTGAAGCATTGATACTGTTTTGTATTAGCCAATAGAGAAAATCATCTGTTACATCATTTGTTGCTATGTGGTTCTGCTTTCAGCTGCTTCAAAAATGCACCAATCTGGCCAAATCGAGCTACAAAAGTAGCCCCTAAAACTTTTTTGAGCTTCAGGCTTTTGGCTTCAGGTGACTTGGATTGGAGATGTGATCCACCTCCATGGAGAATTGATTTTTTTTTTTTATCCCTAAACGTTTTGGAGCTTTGAGCTACAAAAAACTCGGGTGTGAATGCAGCTGTAGAGGAGCTGTGCTGTAAATAAAGGAAAGCAAATGGACGCTTCAAGTGCAAGTTTGTACAAAAAAGGGCATCATCATTTAGCTGTGCCTGGGGCATCAAGATGTCAAAATACAGCTCAGGTTGATATAATCTTCAGTACCCCTAATTTGTGCACTAAGTACGAAAGTACAAGAGAGCTAAAAAAAAATATTCAATACTTGACAGTACAAAATTGCTTCATTAAGAAATATAAGGCCTGTTAAACTTTCAATATTAACACCTGCACTTTCGTTTCATGCAAATGTCATTGTATGTCCTAATTACGTGGAAACTGCACAATGTCTTTGAGTCTGCAAATTACAACCAGCTTTCCTTTGGCAGGTATTTAACTTGTACTTTGTGGTTGTACTGCTCTTTAGATAAATCGGAAGTTAAAAAAAACCTGAACTGAAAGAAGTCTGTAGATTGCGATGGATAAACCATCTTTTTGGGCATGCTATCCATCTGACTTTTTTCAAATTAGAGGCTTCAGTACTTTGGTATGCAGATTGGTTCTGGCTTGTAATCTTAGGTCTCTAAAAAAAATTACACACAGCCACGCAATGAAATTGGACCATCAGTGGTTCCATCTTAAATTGCATAAGGGGTTCTTTACTGTTAGGGCGGTAAAGATGTAGACCTCCCTTCCACAGTTGGTGGCATCAGTGGAAAGTGTAGAAAAGTTCAAAAAACCTTTAAATGTGTTTCTTAGCAAACACAGCATACACACATTCTCAGCATGAACTGGATGCATTGGTGTCTTTATTCAACCTTACCAACTATGTTACACAAAGATATAAAAACAATTATATAAAAGATCAGTTTGCAATTTTGGAAACATTATCCTCCTGCCGATCGCTCACAGGAAATATGCTGCGAGCGGGCGTCAGGTGCAGGCACAATCACATGCATGTATGTTGGGAGATTCTTTTGGTTTCAGTGATGCGTATTCAAGCGCCCCCTACCGACCCATACTGTGACTGGACACAGCACGAGTTAGGCAGATCGCTGTTTTCTGTTCACAGAGTTCTGTGTTTTTGTAAAAATTGGATAGCCGATCAGCTGACTTCAGCCAAAATTAAAATCAGCTGCCAGTTTCTTCTCCCTGCAAAGCAAGGCAGAAAAACAGCCAGATAGTAAAGTAAAAGCAGCACATATTACACATTGTTAGGGGCACATTTAACCTCTTGATTGCCCCTAGACGTTAACCTCTTCTTAGCCAGTGTCAGTGTACAGATTTATGACTGATCACTGTATTAGTGTCACTAGTAATGTCAGTGTCAGTTAGTATCCCTACCAGATAGCACCAGATTTCCTGCCAACCTATAACAATCCCACTTCCCACTATAAGTCGCTGATCACCATCATTACAGTACAGCATCTATAGCTGTGAAAATTCCTGTATATATATACACCACAGGATTATAGACAATATAACTTGCTGACAAATCAATTATTATACACTTAATGGGATTTTTTTTTTTTTTTACCAAAGACATGTAGCTGAATACATTTTGGCCTCAATTCATGAAGAAAATGTGATTTTTGATTTTTTAATTGGATATGTTTTATAACAGAAATAAGAAAATATCTTTGTTTTTCAGAATTTTCAGTCTTTTTTCGTTCATATAATAAAAAATAAAAAACCCAGTGGTGATCAAATACCACCAAAAGAAAGCTCTACTGGTGTGAAAAAAATAATCACAAAATTTAATTTGCATATAGTGCTACAAGACCAAGCAATTGCAAGTCAAAAGTAGTGCAGTGCTGAACAGAAAAAAAATGCCCAGGTCCTGAAGGGGGTAAAACCTTCTGGAGGTCAAGTGGTTAAAAAATATATACATAAACAACATTTACTAAAAGCCATTATAGTTGACCTTTGGTGACTTGGCAGGACCACTTAAAACTAAACCATCAGGCTTGTTCACCTTGAGCTTTTATTAAAGCAGACTTCCCCCTTCCCACTTAATAAACCTGACTATCTAAATACATTCTATTAAAGCAAAACTCCGGGAATTGTTTTTCCCTATGTAGTGGGGCTGTGCCCGCAATGCATGGAGCAACTGCTCTTTTTGTCCAGGGGTGCACAGAAAGGATATACTTATCTGATCCTTCAATCCCCCTGAAAACAGCTTTCCCCCATAGGGTTAACTGCTAGTTTTGTCCAGGGGTGCACAGAAAGGCTACTTATCCGATCCTTCGATCCTCCGGAAAGCAGCTCTCCCCCATAGGGTTAACTTCTAATTTTGTCCAGGCGTGCACAGAAAGGCTATTTATCCAATCCTTCGATCCTCCTGAAAACAGCTCTCCCCCCATAGGGTTAACTGCTAGTTTTGTTCAGGGGTGCACAGAAAGGCTACTTATCCGATCCTTCGATTCTCCGGAAAACATCCCTCCCCTATAGGGTTAACTGCTAGTTTTGTCCAGGGGCACACAGAAAGGCTACTTATCCACTCCTTAGATCCTCTGGAAAGAAGCTCTCCCCTATAGGGGTAACTTCTAGTTTTGTCCAGGGGTGTACAGAAAGGTTACTTATCCGATCCTTTGATCCTCCTGAAAACATCTCTCCCCCACATTCAGTGGTGGACTGTTCCTGCTGTTCTCATGTCCATAGCTGGTCTATGGGCATGATGACATCAGGAACAGTCCATGTACAATATTGCTAGCGTCTGGGGGGGGGGGCAGGAGCGAAAGGGACCGGTCTGGCACTGGAAGGATTGGAGGATTAGGTACGTATATCTCTACTCTCCTCGCCCCTAGACAAAAACGAGCAGTTAACTCATGCAATGCGGGCACAACCCCACTGCATGAGAAGGAAAAAATACATTCCGGAGTTCTTCTGTAAGTAAAATTCTGTGCTCTGTGTCTCCTTGGTGGAAAACCTGCATCGTCATTTAAAAAAAACATTTGCACTGGCAGCCAGCCTCTTTCTTCTCCTCTGCTGGTGCTTCACCTCATCTCACGCACACACCATATTTTCCCTCCAAGATCTCATGAGATCTTCAGTGGAAGGGATTTTAATGTAACATCCTACAATGCATGCACAAGATGAGGCACATGAACGTGCAACATTACACTCAAATTTTAAAAATATATATATTTATTTCCCCAAGATCTTGTGAGACCCCCAATCAAGAACTAAGATCTCCCTGGAAGGCACTGGTAACATAGTCATCCCAGGGGCCATTTCTGAGCCCCTGGCTACATCACTAGTGCCCTACAAGAACAAAGATATGGGAACCCATTAAAGGTAAATAAAAGGCCATTTGTTTTTAAAGAAATAATATCAGATGATTTCAAATCAGAATAAATTTTTTGAATTTTTTGTAGAGGAGGTAAAGGTCTACTTTAAGCAAAACCCCTTTATTTTAATAAGCAAAGCCAACATGATATTTGCCTAGAAGAGCATTCATTGGCAGGCTGGCCACCTTTTTTTCCGACATACCAAAGCAGATGTCCTTTTAGCACCTAGAATTCCCTCTCCAGGGTTTTCTTTCCTTTCTTGGAAATTACACATACAGAGATGTGTGACAAAGGTCTCACACCACACCGGTGACATGATCCGAGCCACGGGAAAGCAGCATGTCATCTGCGGCTGGCGTGACCAGCACTGTGATGTGTATCCCACCTCCTGTCTTCACAGTGTCCCTGGGATGTCACTGCTACAGGTTACCTGCTGTTCTTACAGCCTTGTGTGATGCTGGGGAATGCGTAACCATGGAAACAGGAAGAGGCAGGGATACCAATGAGGCCCGTCGCCATGGCAATGCACGGAGGCAGAGACAGCCAATGGGGTATATAATTTGACTCTGATGGATGGAGGTGTTTCTTAGTAATTACAACTTGGAGTCCCCTAGCCCGTCTCCGCACTGACAGAAGTAGGTAAAACCAGTCTTGAAGGACCTGGAAGATAATGCACATACTAAGAAGGTACAAATAGAGGGTACTGGCTTCGGATACAAGGGAATTAAATACTATGTGTTGCCACGGAAACAACTGTGAGTGTATCGAAGAAAAGGTGTCAAAAACGCAATGTTAAACTTGGTATAGTCAATGAGATAAGTAAACAGGGACAAGACAAAAAGGTTGTGTGAAGCTGCCATGATATAAGAATGGCTTGTTGTGTATAGGATATTGCCAAGAACATCCACCAATGGGTCCACACACCACCTTCACCGATATGTATGACGTATTAAATTTCGGATATTTAACCACTTTCCCTCCAGACGATTTCACCCCCTTCCTGACCAGGCCATTTTTTACAATATGGCGTTGGGTCACTTTAACTGAGAATTGCGCAGTCATGCAACGCTACACCCAAATTAAATTTACGTCCTTTTTTTCCCACAAATTGAGCTTCTTTTGGTGGTATTTGATCGCCTGTGCGGTTTTTGCGCTATAAAAAAACTACAATTTTGAGGGGAAAAAAGCAATATTTTTTGACTTTTTGCTATTAAACATGTCCAGTAAAAACGTTTAACAATTCAAATTTTCATCATAAGTTAAATGTTTTCTGCTCCATGTCTTTGCTAAAACAACATCCCAATTTGTGTAAATTAACTGGTTTATGTGAAAGTTATATCATTTACAAATGGCGGTATATGTACTGGGATTTTTTTTTTGTTTACTAGTAATGGTGGCGATCAGCGACAGGCATTCTGACACTGGGGGGGAACTGACTTGGTGTCACTGACATCCCCAGTGACACCAATACAGTGATCAGTGCTAAAAAAAAAACACAGACACTGTACTAATGGCACTGGGCAGGAAGGGGTTAACATGAGGGGCAATCAAAGGGTTAACTGTGTGCTGTGTATGTTTTACTAGGGGGCCCTGTGTGTGTGCTTCACTGTAAGCACACTGCTTTGTATGGCTGTGCCGTGCAGAGCCATGCAAAGCAGTGTGCACGATCTGACAGGGAGGAGAAATTTTGTTTACAAACAGTTCTCCATCCTGTCGGAGATCCTCAGCAATCACCGGGCGCCAGCGAGTAATCAACAACCGGGACACGTTGACTGACAGCCACGGCTGCGAATGATGGCGCGGGTAGGGCACGCGTGCGCCCCCTACCTGGAAGTGCGAAATCACGTATATATACGTAATTTGGGGCACCCGTGCTGCCCTGTAGCAGTATTTCTGCTGTAGGGCGGATGGGAAGTGGTTAAACAACCACTGATACAGGTGCCGAAAATAACCCCACTCAGTGGTTCTTGGCCTCACCTGAGAAACCACTGAATGATACCAGCGCTGTGCATAGAGATAAGTGAAGGATAGATGGCCTCCACTCATCTCTATGCCCTTGGAGGACCAGAACGACGTCACTCCCGGTTCCGATGCCTTGTAAACAAGGCCATTTTTGGCTTTTTTAAAGCACTTGATCAATGATTTTTTTGATCTAATGCTTTACATTGCACAGAAGAGATGTGGGGTCTTATTGACCCCATATCGCTCCATAAAGAGGACCTGTCACTACTTATTTCTATCACAGGGGATGAATGCATTCCTTGTGATAGGAATAAACATGATTAACACATTTGTTTTAAAGGGATAGTGTAAATAAATAAATAAAAGTTTAGAGTACCCCTGTCCCCCGCATAGTGTTGAACATATACATAGGCCACGCCCACATATGTAAACGGTGTTCAAACCACAAATGTAAGGTATTGTCGTGAACGTCAGAAGAACAACAATAATTCTAGCCTTAGTCCACCTCTGTAACTTTAAACTGGTAACCTGCAGAAATTATTAATTAAAATCACCCATGGAGATTTTTAAGTACCGTAGTTTGACGCCATTCCACGAGCGTGCGCAATTTTAAATCTTGACATGTTGGGTATATATTTACTTGGTGTAACATCCTCTTTTATATTTTACAAAACAATTGGGGTATGTATTTTTTTTTTTTAATCAAAGTGTATTTTTTTCCCAAAAAAATTGCATTTGAAAAATATAATAATTTTGAAAAACTGTCCATTTTGGTTTTGGTTTTTGGCCAAGTACATGCTGAATTTTCAGTTTCGGCACCAGAATTTTCATTTCGGTGCACCATTAGAAGCCTATGGTAACCAATCAGAATTCAGTTCAAAAGAGCTGCACAAACTGTTGGTGCTATATAAAACCGGTATGATAATAATAATAATGAACTGCAAAAACTACACAAATGTTTCTGATTGGCTGCTCTGGGTATCACATTTAAAATCACAGTCTGCTTGCACAGCTTTATTGAATTGTTTTGAAACATGCAAACAACTTGTTCAAGTTAAAAGGATTACAGCTGGATTACATATAGTAATCCTATACGGTGCTGGACGGTTGTTCAGGGAACTGACAAATATTGGATCTCTCAATTTTAGCTGGGATTCAAAAACAATAGGGCTAGTCTTGATAAAAATGTAAAACACACTGGGAGACTTTTGTCAAAGAAATAGACAGCATAGGAAGTCGGGGGGGATAAAAACCACTGATATATATTACAGCTGGGCAATAAGACTCCAGTTTACATACACATTCACTCCTATTGGATGTTGAGATTAAAGCTGAAGTTTATCCTGATTGTATGTTGCCTTGTCTGGTTCCTCCTTTACTCCTCATCAACATTGTAAAAAAAAAAACAGTTTTCATTACATATTTTTTTTAGACCAAGTGATTGCATCACTGGGCCTCTGTGGTCCTCTATGCAATGAAAGCAGATTATGGCTGGCAGAGTGTTGTACATAGCTTCATAAAAACATCACAGCACTCTGCCTCAGCATTCCTCTCAGCAGCCCACAGCCCTGATGCAAGCAGGCTGACTCTTGGGAAGAGGTAAGAAAAAAATCAACATACCTTGATGAGTGCATGTCTGTCTTAAGGAGTGGGAGTTCCTTGGTGGGCAACATTTGCATGCACACTCACACGTGAAGATGAGCCTGTATAACTGAAAGAACTGAAATCCATGGAATGAAAAGTGTGGGCCAAGTACAGTCAGGCTGGGGAGGAAAGCGCTAGAGAATGGTCCACCAGCCAGAATATGATGTCATTACGGGGCCGGCTTCCTCTTTCTGGTTCTTGCAGCCATCCCTCGGATACTTACGTCATCAGGGGGCCTCTATCTCTTCCTGGTTCCTGCAGCCAGCTTCTGATACTTACTTCATCAGAGGGGCATTATCTCTTCCTGGTTACTGAAGCCAGCCCCCCGATACTTCATCAGGGGGGCACTATCTCTTCCTGATTCCTGAAGCCAGCCCCGATACTTCATCAGGGGGGCACTATCTCTTCCTGGTTCCTGAAGCCAGCCCCCTGATACATCATCAGGAGGGCACTATCTCTTCCAGGTGTCAGCCCCCTGATACATCATCAGGAGGGCGCTATCTCTTCCTGGTTCCTGAAGCCAGCCCCTGATACTTCATCAGGGGGGCACTATCTCTTCCTTGTTCCTGAAGCCAGCCCCCTGATACATCATCAGGGGGGCACTATCTCTTCCTGGTTCCTGAAGCCAGCCCCCTGATACATCATAGGGTGGCCCCCATCACTTCCTGGTTCTTGCAGCTGGCCCCCTGATACTTACTTCATCAGGGGACCTCTATCTCTTCCTGGTTCTTGCAGCAATTGCATCATCAAGGGACCGGCTGCCAGAATTTTGAAGAGATGTGGCCCCCTGATGACATCAGTAAACAAAATGGCAGTGCAGGACCCAGCATGTAATGGCAGATCAACGGAGTGCAGCAGGTCAGCGTTAAATTTGCAGGACGTGTGAGCAAGTATTTTGAAGGTACGCCAGGTAAAAAATCGAACAGAGTGGATAAAGTTCCTCTTTAATTCTTATATGAGATTTCAGTGGTTGGGTTAATGGAGAAATCCAACCAGCATAACAATCAACTACATACACACGGAATCAGGTTATGTGCATTTGCCTTAGTCCTCACTGCTGTTTTTGGCTTTTGACATTTTTTTTATACAGCCAGTAAACTCCCCAGCAGGTTATCCTATGTGTCCATGCACACATAGACTGGAATCAACATTTTTTGGCAGGGACGTTCTTTGGCTGGAAAAAAAAAACAGGACTAGTGGTTTCTAGAGGAGTTTTTTTAGCTGTAAAAACGCTCTAACGCTGAAAACCCGGTAAATTGCAGTAAAACGTGGCAAACCAACGTTTTTGGACTTTTTTTGAAAAAAAAAAAAATTGGGGGGGGGGGGGGGTTAAAAAAAAACCTAAAAAAACGCACACACAAAAAAAGCAAAAAAAAAGCGGCAAAACGCAGTGGGACGCTAATACAAAAATGCTAAAAAAACACTGAAAAACACATTTTTAATGTGACTTCACACAGCTAACGTTACCAGCATTATTAAAACACCCCGTGTGCATGGAGCCTAATTTTGATTAAACTGTGAACTGTAGTAGAGCAATTCCTGAAGGTCACACAAATGGTGAGGAAAGGGGAATGAACCACTGTTAGATCAAAGAGCATTGTGTGTAATGGCTACTTTCTATTTTTCTTTTGCACACAAAAAAAACAGGAATTTCTTATGAAAAATAACTCCCCGAAAAAGACCTTTCCACACAGAAGCATTGCAAGAAGCAGGCTTTTCCTAAGAAAAAAAAATTTCCCTGAAAACTAAATCATTTAGCCCTCATGCACACGGGACGTTTTGATAACACTGGTAATGTTAGCTGTGTAAAGTCACGTTAAAAACGTGAGTTTTTCAGATTTTTTTAGCATGTTTGCATTAGCGTTTAGCCGCGATTAGAAGTGTTTTCCCGTGTTTGCTTTTTTTAGCATTTTGTGCAGGTTTTTTGGCCAAAAATAATTTTGTTAGGTCAAAAAAAACTTCCAAAACGCTGCGTTTTACCACGTTTTTCAGTGTTAGAGACTTTTTACAGCTAAAAAACTCCTCTAGAAACCCACTAGTTCTTGGGTTTTTTTCCAGCCAAAATGTTGATTACAGTCTATGTGTGCATGGACACATAGTATAACATGCTGGGGGGTTCACTAGCTGTAGAAAAAAAAGTCAAAAGCCAAAAACAGCCGCTGTAAAAAAATCCAGTGTGCTAGTAATGTTAGCTGTGTAAAGTCACGTTAAAAATGTGAGTTTTTCAGATTTCTTTTAGCGTTTTTGCATTAGCATTTAGCCGCGATTAGCAGCGTTTCCCGTAGTTGCGGTTTTTAGCATTTTTTTGTGGGTTTTTTTACCAAATAAATACTTTTTTTGGTCAAAAAAGCTTCCAAAAACGCCGCGTTTTTCAGTGTTAAGCTTTTTTTACAGCTAAAAAACTCCTCTAGAAAACCCACTCCAGCCAAAATGTTGATTTCAGTCTATGTGTGCATGTACACATAGGATAACATGCTGTGGGGGGGTTTACTAGCTGTAGAAAAAAATGTCAAAAGCCAAAAACAACCGCTGTAAAAAAATCCAGAGTGCTAGTAATGTTAGCTAAGGCACGTTAAAAACATGAGTTATTCAGCGTTTTTTAGCACTTTTGTATTATCGTTTTTCGCGTTTGTGGTTTTTTTAGCTTTTTTTTAGAGTTTTTTCAGCAAAAAAAGTCAAAAACGCAGGTTTGCTGCAATTTACAGCGTTTTACTGCGTTAGAGTGTTTTTACAGCTAAAAAACTCCTCTAGAAACCCACTAGTTCATGCTGGAGGGTTTACTAGCTGTAGAAAAAAAAAGTCAAAAGCCAAAAACAACTGTAAAAATGTCCAGTGTGCATGAGGGCTTACTGTCAAACCTAACCCGATACCCACGTAGACCTAAACCCTCGCCTGGGATTTCAATTTAATGCTGGAAAGCCCCAAAGCCTTCATAGCTGTTCTACAAATACATTCAGAATATCTGACTAAACTGGTACAATTTCACAATCCCTCATATCGTTTTAAAAATCAGAGGATCCAGAGCACACACAGATTGGTTGGTTCCAGATGCCTGAGCACCTGACAGTGGGAGACACTGAGGATTCTGGGTACAGCCATTTAAATGGAGTGTGGCAGTCATTAGCCTTCCTAAATCCCCTTGCAGGGACATCATTAGCATTCAGAGTGCTGTGCGTTGCGGCTTGCTATCAGCTATAGGTGTCTGTAATGGGTTAATGAGTCAAGCCATCTTGCCAGCAGTCTATGGATGGGTTGGGTTTACGAGGAAGCGCCAAATCATTTTCCTGCCTTATGGCGGAATGATGTCTTTCGGTGTCTTTGCTGGAGTGACACCCGTATAGAAATATCATGGCTTCTCCTGAAAATCTGCCTTGTTATGAATTCCCAATGACCTCTTTCAGCTGCCTCTCTAGTGAATGTGCCCTCAGTTCAATGACTCCGCTGCTGTTCTACCCCTTCCCGAAAAAAAGGAGGATTAGCATTCATAGCAGTCTGATGGCTTGCTGTGTTTCAAGAGAAAATTAAGTCTTTAGTTCGGTGTCAGGTGCATCATGTGTTGTCTTGCAGATGCCTACGTAAGTCTTGCGTTACGCATTTTTTTTTTTTGTTAAGCCCTGACGCTGAATAAATTGACTGTTCCGCATATTATGTATTTAAAGCCTGACTTGATTGAGGATTTCACAACTGCACCTTCCAACAGTTTCCATTTTGGCTGAACACTTCTAAATCCAGTGCACACCAGTTCCATTCCTTTGTTGTTTTAGGCTGTATTCACACCTGAGCGTTTTGTAGCGTGAAGCTCGAACCTCCAAAATGCTCAGGGGGCAAAAAAAATCGATATTACTCTATGGCGATTGGTTCACATTTCCAGTCCAAGTTGACTGAAGCAGAACGCCCGAAGCTCCAAAAAGTTGGGCAGATTGGCACATTTTTGGCGCGTTTTGATTCCCATTGAAAATAATAGAAATGTGCAATTGGTGCTTTTTGCACGATTTTCTGCTCAAATGAAGACATGTATTATTATTATTATTATTATTATTATTATTATTATTAACAATATTATCACCATAACCCTAACATAAAAAAATAAAATAAAGAAAATAATAAATAAACTATAAAGAAATAAATATGAAGAAATAATAAAATACTAACCCCAACCCAAACCCTAACCTAACCTTAACTCTAACCCCTTACCCTAACGAAAAACAAAATAATAGTAATAAATGAATAATAAAAAAACTAAAAGCTGATGGAAAAACAAAAAAAATAAGGAAAACCTAGCAACAAATGATGCAATAGATGATATTTTATCTACTGGCCAATAAAAAAAAGTCAAAGCTCAAAAACGGGTAAAAACGCTGTATAAAAAACATGCAAAAAGCGCAGTAACATATGCGGGAAAAATTGCTCTAAAAACGCTGAGATGTGAATGGAGCCTCAATACCTAGCCAGGTAAGTCACTGCTTTTACCAAATGTACACTTGTGCAAAGCCAAAAAGGAATCAGCAGCCTTAAAATAAAAGGCTGGCGTTTACAGGGTGATCTATTGGTTTGGAGGGTGATCCCTTTAAAGTGGTTCTAAAGGCTCAAGGTTTTTTTTTTAACTTGAAGCATTCTATGCATCAAGGTAAAAAACCTCTGTTCAGCACCCCCACCCCAGCCCCCCCTAATACTCACCTAAGCCCCCCTCTCGATCCAGCAATGTGCACTGGAGTTTCAGCTATCCCAAGACTCCCACTGCTGTCAATCACAGCCAGTAAGCCAATGAGAACAGAGGGGGGCGAGCTGTGGCTCCGTGTGTAAATGGACACACAGAGCAGTGGGTGCCCCCATAGCAAGCTGCTTGCTGTGGGGGCACCCAACAGGAGGGAGGGGCCAGGAGCACAGGCAGGGGACCAGACAAGAGGAAGATCTGGGCTGCTCTGAGCAAAACTACTGCACACAGTAGGTAAATGTAACAGGTTTGTTATTTTTTTCTTTATGGCCTCCCATTAATAAATATGTGCCGCGGCGCTTACTTATACAGTAAGTGCACCTGCACTTACAGTTTTCTATTAGTATATTTGCAAAGTCCCACAAATACAGGTTGATCCTGCCAGTGAGATTCACCTAATGCAGCTTCCTGTCATTGTATGGCAACAATGCTTCACTGCTCCTGAATTCATAGCAGAGTTGCCAGAGTTCCCACTCGCATGTTTGTACTACAGTTGGATGAGATATTGTAGGGGGCATAGCTATCAGTATTGTCCCTGATGATCCATAAGCCTCTAGCTTGTCAATCAGCACCTAACCACTTCCAGTGCTGCCCACTGTTTCTGAATTGAAAACAATGTTGCCGAAACCCTCCCAATGTGAGTTGCAGTGTCTGGGACTGTAAGCGTGTGGGAAACAAATAGAGGAGGACTTGTCTCAGTCAAGAAAAATAAAGAAAGCTTCTTAGAGAGATGTTGATTCTCTCTAAGAACCTCTCTCTTGTATGAAAATCCCTTGCCTCTGGAACTCCAAGTGTCAATCAAGCTTTATGAACTCAAAAGGAATGCAGGAAGTCAGATGTCAGAAGTCAATGTCGTCGAATCACATCTACCTGGACATACCACACTGCAGCCTCACCTGGGACCTTCCCTCTCTAACTTTTCACCCATGGGCTCCTTGATCTCTGTGACTGACCTACAGGAGTCTTATTTTATGTTTGAAAAGGATAGTCCCTTAAAAGGATCTGTCCATTTGAAACCAATGTTTCTGTTTTTTGTAGGTTCTGGAGAACTAAACCATTATGCATTTTATTTATCTCTCAACCACAGAAGTGGTGTGAACATCTCATATCAATTCTTATCTATGGTTCCCACTGGAACAGTTCTAGTCACATTGACCTAAACAAACGTTTTGGGAGGTTCTGGTAACTCCTTAGAATGACAACCCTGAATCTGTGGCCAGGAAAGACTTGCTGTTCAGCAGTATAAATGGAAGAAAATTAACAAATGCAACTAGCCTACCTCAGGAATGAATTTGATGGATCCACCTTAGGAATGAGGAATTGTGTGTTGGCTGCCTTTCAATCAGAAGTAGCATGGTGGGTTACAAGGCTAATACTACATCTGTAGGGTGTTTAATCTCTATGTTCCTAGATCTGCACAACTGCAGTGCTCAATATCAGGGGGTCCCAATATCCTTGCTGCGTTCTTTAAAATTATAGAAAACAACCCGGATGTGCAGGGATGAATAAACCTCCCAAGTGGTGAGGAGTTGAGAGTTAAGGAAGGAAGATTTTACTGTCGGTGTATCCAAGGCAGTTGAGAATCTAGGGGATGGCTCAGCCCATCAAGCTCCATTTGTATAACAATTTTGGGTTGACTGACCCTTTAACATTAGTGTTTTCCTCACTCTCACTTTCTCTTACTTTGGCATCTGCAAAAAAAGGGGAACTACGGTGTGACTTTTCCAAGGTCACAAGAAATGTATATTGGATTGAAAGCCTCATTCTACAGCGAGTGTCTAAGTCTTATCTGTTTTATTGTCAGAGTCACCAAGCCATTAATTTTCTCATAGGACTGTTATGGGCTCAATGTATCTATCTGTATTGACTTTTCTGTTACAGTGTTTGTATTAGCTGTAGTCCCAGAATGAGGAAAGATAGGCAATGTCTGACATTGGATGTTAAAGTGCTTCCTAGAATCCTCTGCAGCTATAGGCTTGTATTATGCATTTTGAAGTGTTCTTGATAAATTATCAAAAATGATCTGACCTCACTTGAAAAATACTCTGCATACAATTTTTGCAAATGAAAGAGTTTTTTTTAGGTCTTTCACAGAATGAAATTCAATAAACAGCAATTAACTTTATTTTAGAATTTCAGCTGAAGAACTAAAGAAGGAAAGGATCATAGGCCAAACATCTGTACCAGTCATGGGATGTAGGGACCAATTTCCATTCTCTCCTTTACTTGGCTGCTTAATGGTATTCTTGAAAACTTCAAAGCTCCACAGCTTATTATGTAATAGGTAGACTTAGCCACTTTTCAGTTAACAGATAAGAATGCTTTACCGAACAAATACTGCTTGCAACACAAAACAACAACAAATTTCAGATAACCGGCAAATTGATGCTGGCTGTGACAGTACCGCTTGCATTGAAATGGAAAAATGGCTTCTAACCATTGTTCACTTGACTCATCTGGACATTACTGCCAGAAGAGGACATTCTTGGCTTGCAGTACTGTCTCTCTGCTGTCTCCACTCTACTTAACCTGTACCTACATATTTTCACTATCCCAAGTGAAAGTTCTCATGTAACTCTGCAGCTAGTGCGTTGGGTACAACGCAATACATTCATTCTGTTTCCCACATCCTTGACGGGAACCAAGGTCCCGTCCTTTTGTGTTACTGAGAAATCCAGGTGGATTAGCATGGCCACTTTTACCAGATAAGGATAACAAACACTGCAATTGTGATTTTGGCTGCCTATCAACTAAAAGTAGCATGGTGGGTTACAATGTTAATACCACAATTCCTCAAGATTCATGAGGTGGGTCTATCGAATTAACACATTCCCATGGTAGGCTCACATTCATTTTCTTCTGTTTACACTGTGGAACAGCAAGCTTTCTCTGACCACAGATTAACTCTAAGGACTTCTCAGAGCCTCCCAAAACCTTTGCAAGGTTAATTCATTAATTCATTCCTGAGGTAGGCCAGTTGCATTTGTTAATTTTCTTCCATTTATACTGCTGAACAGCAAGTTATTCCTGGCCACAGATTCAGGGTTGTCATTCTAAGGAGTTCCCAGAACCTCACAAAACTTTTGTTTAGGTCAATGTGACTGGAACTGCTCCAATGGAAACCATAGGTAAGAATTGGTATGCAATGTTCACACCACTTCTGTTGGCTTTAATGCAAATTAAGGGAACAATTATTCTATTCAGCAAGGTCTCAGAGGACCACCAAATGAGTGCTTTAAATCTAATTCGCAAACAGGTGATTGTATTGAAGAAGATTATAGTAAATCACTCTCCACTCTATTCCGTGTCTGCAGTTGCCCACAAAAAGTGACAGAAGTCTAATTTACGGCACACTTGGTCAGCTATAGTAAAGGAAAAATATGACAGAAATAGGTAATTCAGACAGGTGCCAACCAACCCGTATCTTGTGAGGAATAATAAAAAATGTCATTTTAGAGCAATACACAAGCTTCTATGTAAGCTGCCTTCAACCTTTTTAACAGAGAAGGACCCTTGAAATAGCCTTCCAAGGCCAAAGAACCCTTGGGAATAATTACAGCTCATGGTAAATTAGTGTGATGGTCAGTGGGAAGAATGCTACTTACATTTATGGTCATTAGGCAGATTTTTTCCCTTACAGATAGTAAAAAAAGATCATTGTCAGTGGTTACTCATCTGAGATGCAGAAGTTGCTCAATGAACCCCTAGCAACCTCTGAGGGAACTTGTGGATTCCACAGAGCTCTGGTTAAGTAAGGCTGTTTTATGTGTTGAGGATATGGTTAAATAAAATAGAATAAACTAAGGTACACAGCTTATACTAAAACAATTGTAGCCCTTAAATTTTTCCAGTGTGAGGGGAAATCTGCTTATATTTTTAGATCCATTTATTAACAGCATTGCTCCAGGCATCAAACATAGTCAAGGAGCTACTAACGTATTCAAGAAAACACCATAAATGTAAATCAGAAGTCTGAAAGGTCATTCAGTTTACCCTAATCATAAATAAATCTCATGACTGCATGGATCAGAATCAAACAGGACTGTCACAGCTTCTCCGAGAAGGATTGCATCTCTTTGCAGTTCTATCTGTTCTTCCCACCATCCATCCTTGAGATCTATATCTCTCTGCTTGCAATAGATGGTTATGGCGATGGAGCAAAAGGTGGATAGTTACATTCCGAATGATCAAAGCCGTGCATAATTAGACCACAGGGAAATTAATGGGTGAGGTTGGACAACCTAGCAATTGGAATTGCACAAAAAAAAAAACCAAGTCGATAGCAAAAAATATGGATGGAATATCATCTATGTATCTTTCAAATTTTCATGTCTGACTAGAGTTAACCCCTAAAAACTTTTCAGTTCACTTTAGATTTTTTAGGTAAAATCTATTAGAATCTTTTAAATAAATATCAAAATTTTTTGCATAGTGAATGTTTAAACATCAGAAATAACAATGGAGTTAACATTTTACAGAAATCGTACTGCATGCTTTTCCTCATCAAACGACAAGTCTCGGAAGCAAAGCAATGAGGGAAAAAAATTAAAAAATAAAAAGACTTTAAAAAAAAAACCCAGCACAGATCTTATCTATATTTTTCTGTCTGCTGCTTTGTTCTTTATCCCAAGACACGCTTGAAAAGAGATGTATTCTTCTGTGTGTCTATCTTAGTAAAACATTTCAGCTAATTAAATATTTTAAATAAACATTTTAACTAGACTAGAGAGAGAGTAGAGCTTGCAGAAAACAGTGGAAATAAAGATGTTGGTTTTAAATCCAAGGTAATGTGGTAATGGAGGGTATGGTTATGTTTATCTGACCCTTATGACTTTGGCAGTGTATACATATGAAGGAGAAGTAAAAGGACCTACTTCCATATTCATATTAACCTCCTCTCCTGTAGTACCTTAGCCAGACAAGAAGCCTGAAGGAAACTTGCTTGATGGCAATTGTATTTAACAACCGTTAGGACCCATAGCTGCTAAATACCCAAACAGTGACTGCATCTAATTGAAGGCCGTCACTGTTCAACCAACAAATTTCCATCTGGCTCCTTCCATAAAAAAAATTAAAATTTGAAAAATGGACTCTTCTCGAGCCAGGTGGTGCTGACAGGGCCACCTACAGCTCAAATCTCAATCGATTCAGCAGAAATGAGCCAAAATCTGATCCATGTATGGCCATCTTTCCAATGTAGCACTCAGGTTGACAGTGTTATAAAATAAAATGCTGAGCCACCCTTTCATAAGCTGGCCATACACGGTTAGATTTTATTTACAAGGTTTGTGCGGAAATTCTGAAAAATCGTTCATCAAAAAAATTCTATCTTGCCATCGTTGAGAAAACTAATTTAGTTTGAAGGCCCTTAAAAATTCATCCAGCCTGATACTTGAGTGGAATGTCTCTACTCAACAAATTTCATTACAATATGTACAATTTTTCTTGAATGAAAACAACATTCACAGTTAGAATTTTTACATTCTGCTCCATCAAGTTTTCTTGCCACTAAGGTCTAAAATAAATGCCCATTTGACCCCACTAATCATTAGAAAATTAAAAAAACACTCCTAAAACAAGAATTTTCCAAATGAATTCTACTGCTGCAAGAGTAAAGGATAAAGTGATGATCTTATCTAGCCTTTCTCAACCTTTTCAACACAGATGAACTTTTGAAATAACTTTCAGCCTTAGGGAACCTTTGCTAATAATTACTATATCTATAGCATG
Organism: Staurois parvus; assembly: GCF_062004578.1. Lineage (NCBI taxonomy): Eukaryota > Metazoa > Chordata > Amphibia > Anura > Ranidae > Staurois > Staurois parvus. Next base: position 1,254,528 of record NW_028318751.1, read on the forward strand.
ATACATTAGTGTGATGGTCACTAGGAAGAATGATCCTTACACTTGTGGTCATTGGGAAGAATTACCCCCTTGCAGATAGCACAGATAGGTAAAAAGATCAATGGTGTCAGTTGGAACTTAGCTGGGAGTCATAAATTGCTCAAGGACCCCATAGCAAATTCTGGAGGAAGCCTAGGGTTCAACAGAACCCTGGTTGAAAAACCTTGATCTGATCAATGTGTTATTAGAAGACAAAAGAGCAATAAATGTCTGGAATAAGTCTGGACAATGCTGCATTGCTTAACTGATGCATGGTCTACAAAGCCTTCTTAGATTATAAAAGCTAGATGTTGTGTGGCAAGCGTGTCTAAGGTCACAAGGCTGACTTGAAATCAGTGTTGATGAGCTTTTGTTTTGCTTCTCTACACATACAAGTCTATAGGAATGGAAAGGTAACTGAAGCAGGTCAAGTGAACGTCATCTGAAGGTCAACTGTACCTTTAATGAATTCTCAGAAGTCCCTAAAACCATAAAAAAATATTCTGCTTTTACCCACTGAATGTCAGCAGTTGAACCAATTCAACCCAAACAGACTGGTAACATTTAGTAACAGAAAAAAAATACTGCAAAGGACATCTCTTAACTGAATGTGAGTAATGCAGCAAAATCTTGTATTTTTATAGGTCTATTATTTTTCCCCCAGGAGTTTTTGCCTTATCCAAATCTGAACAGTGCCTTTTTTTGTACTGAAATTGCAATGGTGTCAGGCCTGTACATATGTCTTTTGCTAAACTACAAAAATGTCTCTCAACTCCTTATCTTGGATTTTGTAGTCCTAGATAAGAACTGGGATGGCTGATGTTACTCCTTGAGATAACACAGGAAGAGTGACCAGGACAGCTCTGAATTTCAAATGGGATTAACGGGTCCTTTTTTGTAGCCAGCACAAAGAAGGTCGAACTTCATATGTGCTCCCAGGAGACTACAATTTTGCACAAAGAATTAAAAAAACAAAAACTAGTATTTCTACATTACAAAAATATTAAAGGAAATAATACTTCTATATTTTTCAATTCCAAACAGTATACATACAGTTGCAAGAAAAAAGTATGTGAACCCCTTGGGATTACGTGGAGTTTTGCATGAATTGGGCATAAAATGTGCTCTGAACGTCATCTAAGTCACAACAATAGAAGAACACAGTCTGCTGAACATAATACTACACAAACATTAGATGTTGCCATGGTTTAATTGCACATAACATGTAAACATTCACAGTGCAGGGAGGAAAAAGTATGTGAGGCCCTAGCTTAATGACTTCTCCCAGAGCTAATTGGAGCCAGGAGTGAGCCAACCTTGACTCCAATCAGTGTGATGATATTGGGTGTGTTGCTGACAGCTGTCCTGCCCTTAAAAAACACACACCTGTTTTGGGTTTACTGGTTTCAAGAAGCACTGTCTGATGTAAACCATGCCTCACAGAAAAGAGCTCTCAGAAGACCTACGATCAAGAATTGTTGACTTGCATGAAGCTGGAAAGGGTTACAAAAGTATCTCCAAAAGCCTTGATGTTCATGTGTCCACGGTAAGACAGACTGTCTACAAATGAAGAAAGTTTAGCACTGTTGCTACTCTCCCTAGGCGTGGTCGTCCTGTAAAAATGACTGCAAGAGCACAGCGCAGAATGCTGCATGAGGTAAAGAAGAATCCCAGAGTGTCAGCTAAAGACCTACAGAAATCTCTGGCACATGCTAACATTTTTGTTGACACATCTACAATAAGGATAACATTAAACAAGAATGGAGTACATGGGAGGACACCACGGAGGAAGCCATTGCTGTCCAAAAAGAATATTGCAGCACGTTTGAAGTTTGCAAAAGAGCACCTGGATGTTCCACAGCACTACTGGCAAAATATACTGAGGACAGATGAAACCAAGATTGAGTTGTTTGGGAAGAACACACAACACTATGTGTGGAGAAAAAAAGGCACAGAACACCAACATCAAAACCTCATCCCCACTGTAAAACATGGCGGAGGGAGCATCATGGTTTGGGGATGCTTTGCTGCTTAAGGGCCTGGACGGATTGTTGTCATTGATGGGAAAATGAATTCCAGAGTTTATCAAGACATTTTGCAGGAAAACGTACGACCATCTGTCCGCCAACTGAAGCTCCGCAGAGGATGGGTGATGCAACAGGACAATGACCCAAAGCATACAAGTAATTCAACAAAACAATGGCTGCAACAGCACGGAATACGCCTTCTGGAGTGGCCCAGTCAGAGTCCTGACCTCAACCCGATTGAAATGCTGTGGCATGACCTTAAGCGATTCACACCAAACATCCCAAGAATATTGCTACACTGAAACAGTTTTGTGAAGAGGAGTGGTCAAAAATTACTCCAGATCGTTGTGCAGGTCTGATCTGCAACTACAGGAAACGTTTGGTTGAGGTTATTGCTGCCAAAGGAGGGTCAACCAGTTATTAAGTCCAAAGGTTCACATACTTTTTCCTCCCTGCACTGTGAATGTTTACATGTTATGTGCAATTAAACCATGGCAACATCTAATGTTTGTGCAGTATTATGTTCAGCAGACTGTGTTCTTCTATTGTTGTGGCTTAGATGACGTTCAGAGCACATTTTATGCCCAATTCATGCAAAACTCCACGTAATCCCAAGGGGTTCACATACTTTTTCTTGCAACTGTATAAAACAACATCAACATAGGTATTGATTTTACAGTATTCACATGCATCCACAAGGGCTGCATATGTATATAAAACGGAGATAGTTATGTTTTTTGTACTTTTTCAAGTATACATATAAGGGGCCAAAAGGAAGAAAATAGAATTTTGTTGTTAGGGTTTACATACAACTTGTAATTTTGTTGTTGTGTAACTTTCTGTATATTAAACAGGCCAGGTTCTATTAAAGTAAAAGCAATTATATGTTGGTGTTATGTTGAGCAGCAACACTTACGTTTGAATCACCCCCTAAAATCCACGTTATTAGAAATTACAAGTACCAGAAATCCCTTATACGTCAGTATGAGAAGCAATGGCAGCTTGTGAAGTTTGGTAGAGCTTTTAGATTTATTGCTAACAAGGTTTAGGCTTTAAACCATACACTATGCCAGCTCATCTCACAGCAATTAAACTCTTGTCAGGCTGTCATTTCAAGGGCTCTTGAGCCTGCACATCCATAATTACACATCATGTCAGCAGTGGTGAGCAGAAAAGACATTGCATTGTAACCTTTGCTTGGTGGGCCTCAGAAAAGGGCAGGTAATCTGAGGGAAGGGGTGTGAAAAGCTGTGCTGTCATGTCCAGGCTATGCAGGTAAAGTGTACTGAGAGAATGTTTGCATGGAAGCGATTAATCCCTTCGGGACTGAACTGTCTTGTCTGTTTATGGGTAAGCAGTCAGACTACAAATACTACTGTAGTCAATGGCACAGATAATAAATATGGCCCCAGTAGTGTTTATACAAAGGCCAATTTTTATTGCTGGTAAACCACTGGAAGTACAGTTTAAAAGAGATGTGTAGGATTTAAAAACATACATATTCACCTAGGTGGATGGAGCATCAGTCCAATGTCTAAGATCGAGAACTGAGAGGTCAAATGCTGCTGATCACTGAGTTTTCGGTCTTCAGTGAGCAGAGAGAGCGGTGACTGTCAGTCACCGGCTCTCTGCTCTGCTCCTTCAGTGCTCACTGGAATGCCTGGAAGGAGGTGGGAACGGCTGGCTCAGATTCTCAGCAGCACGATGAAAGGCTGAACCAGATGTCAGTCAGGCATCTTAGTGGATCCTGGCATTAAAGTTGTAATCTTTCATGAGTGACGTCAGTCAACACTGGATTTTAGCCTGCTATCGGCTGAATATGGGTTACAAGAGTGCAAAACTAAATGCACTCCTGTGGCTCACAGGGGAAGTAGGGTGAAAAGAGCTTTGGCCCTACTTCTCCTTTAAAGAAAATGCAGAGTGCAGTAAACAAGCAATTGGGATAGCCAACATAGTAGTTCTTCCCATGATTAGGACTAATATTTTTTGGAACTATGTAAACTAGCAATACTTCTAAACTGGAGGCAAGCTCCTGGGTTAAGCCTCAAACCAATCTTTGCACGCATATATAGCCTCTTGCTAAGCCCAATCAAAGCTTAAACCACAATTCCACGTTTGTTGAAGCTGAATTATCTTTTAACTTTTACATTGGTCCAGCCTGGTTACATTAAATTCTTCATATCTCACGTCTGGAGGGCAGCTGGGTCTCCTGGGTGCTACTCATACGCATAAACCATCACACTATTACCTACACACGTGCACCTTCACATACACCACAAACCTGGAACTGTCCTTTAGCCTGTTTTGCTCCCAGAACCTAAGCACTGCCTCTTGCAATTCAACAGTCCAATGTCCTAGTCTTGACAGCCCGGGAGGGTCCTAGCCCTGGGAGAGGGTGGTTTTTGAGAACAATTTAAGCAATCCATGCCATCCGTTTCTGGGCTCCAGGAGGTCCTCAGTCCACAGAAATGTATTTTGATTTGATAGGCACCACAATTTGTCTTCAGTTTATTGTCACATTAAACCAGTTAGCCACATTCAGCTGAACTGGTTCTGTAGTTGTGAAGATGTTTCACTTCTTATTCTGGTGGCTTCTATAGCTGTTCTCTGTAGCTGTGGAGTAATTCTTCTTCAAAGATCACAACAGGGACTCTGATGCTAAGGTTGAGTAGGTTTCTAACAGAAGGTCAGCAGGCTCTTAAAGAGGAACTTCACTTTTTTTCTTTTCCTCTTACTTTGTCTACTGAATTGCTCTCAACAAAATGCACGCATCCAGTGAACCCAAGGTTGTCTGCTGTGAAAAGCCACTCTGTCACCTCACGCTGTGCTCTGTGCTGCCATCTTCCCTTCTTACATTATCAGGGGGCCAGCTGTCCCTTTTTGTTTCTTGCAGCCATTCCCTGATGAAGTACCATGGCACAAGCGAGTGGCGGATATTGTTTGGCTCATTTTCAGTGCGGTAGATATTACCACAAAGCCTCCTCAGATTTGTGATAGGAGTATCCCAGGAGGCTTTGGACAGAAGAGGAGAGATATCATCTTCACCTATGTGAGAAAGAAGGAAGTACGGGCAGGGTTTGGCCAAAAAAGGTATTTGAGAAAAAAAAATGTAGCATCCAATTATGTAAAAGAAGGGGAGGGGGGTGAGAAAGATTATGCAAAGTCAATGAAGAGGATGAAGGTCCGCTTTAGGTGCCTGCTGCCAAGGAGAGAGGGGAGCTGCCATTTGTGTACTTCTGTTGTAAAATTTGAAGATAAATTACTCCACAGTGTCTGCAGGTACAGAAGTCATTAGGGCATGATTGTAGCTATTTTACAGATGGATAGGAATATGTAAGTATGTTAATATCCACAGTTTGGTCACACACTTTAATGTTTAATATGGTTTATCACTCATCCAGGAGGTTTTCTTTATTTTTTTTGGATTAGAGAGTAAAAGTCTTCAACAATACAGATAAAGTCCAGCTGAATGTGTCTAATTACTACTGGCTATGCCATGACATGGATCTATGAAAACCTTTCCAGACATGTCAGTTTAGACTATTTGAGAGACTTTGTTAAAAAATGTTTATAATAACAATGCAGCATAATGCTATATAACATTCCTGGAGTCTAGGTCTACGTTAGTTCTAGCTTTTTTTTTAGTGCTGCATGACAGGCACTCTTATTTGTTCTATTTTCTCCCCCCTGGTGACCATAGATATTGTTCTTCTAATTCAATGTTCACTGTGTTTTAAATTAATGCATATTTTGGATTTATATAACATTCTTAATAAAAGCTATTGGCAAAAATAGTAAATGTACATACCCACACAGGGCATTGTTCCGCACTGTTATATAATACTGAGATTTGCAGCCTGGTAACATATATTCTCTGAAGTCCTCTGTAAACAAGCTATGCTCATTATTAGAGGAGCTGTAGGCGGAAATGACCCCATGCTGCTCTTCACTCCTGCCCTAATCTCTCCAAATCTGGTACATACTAAGCCACTGGACCTTTTTTTTTTTTTTAACAGCTTTCCTAATAGCCTCAGTGAATTTGGACTGAACCACATAGGCCACCATATATCTCAGCAAACACAACAAGGGAAGGAAATTCACATGGGATCGTTAACACTGCTGGTTTGACTGGGCCCAGATACAATCCATGAATCATTGGGATTAACATCCTTTAACGTCTTTCTGCTGCAGAGTGGGACAGCAAGCTGGCCATAAATACTAGCGTAGTAAACCACAGCAGCTTCCCTTTGCTAAAGTGCTGCCTACACAGCTATTACATTAGCTTTACTTTTGCACTAGATTGCTAAAAACAGGTGCTTTCTCCGCAACTCCATTAAGAGGCCTTCGAAAGAGGTGCCAAGGCTCGAGGCGTTGACCTGTACACTTTAGTGACTAAACACCGCAGGAAACCTTTCAACTCTGAAGGAAATCTGGCAGATAAGCAGCAAAACATACTTTTTCTTCTATTAAGAGGAATCCAGGAACGTTATCTGTGTGTTGCCACTTTTATGTGCAGTGCCGATTTGTTTGCTATAAAAAGTTCAGCGCAGAGCAGTTTCTCTTACTGAGGGATGAGCAGTCAACAACCACTTTATGGCTAGAATTGTGTTCCCATGATGTTTGAATGCTGTGTTGTGACCTATGCTACGCATACATGGATCTACAATGGGACATAAATACTGTGGCTGCTCCTTGAAAAGAACCAATCTGGATTAGGCTAATGCAAGGGTTTTCATATTTACTTTTAAGGTGATTCTTTTGTAGAGTACAAAGTTTAAATTACAACCAAACTTTTGAATGGTCAGTGAGCTAAATCTTCACGGGGCATTCACACCAGAGTGATTTAAAGTTTCCCCAGAAGCACTGCAATGCTCGACAATAGGATTTCCATTATATTGCCAGCAAAACACAATAGCACTACAGGAGGGATTCCCCCTTCAACTCCAAATGATGGGGGAATTGAGCGATTTTCTTTTGTGGAAGGAAAGAAAATCGCATGATCTATGGGCTGCTTTAGAAAGTAAAAACAAAGAAACATCATTACTATTCTGACCAAACTGTGCATCAGAGTAACATTTAGAATGTTAATCACACAGTTCTATTCAGAGATGTTATAGTTGTACCTTCATTGGAGTTCTAATTTAAGATAGTAATTAACATACTAGCTAAGCCTGCAAACTGTATCATTCCCCTCCAGGTACTGACATAACATAGTTGCCAACTATGCCAGTTTCTGCAGCAAAGTCCCCCTTTTTACAAACTGGCACATCCTCTTCATGTCATGGAGAATGTCCCAACAGGCAAAGGACAATACACAACTTAGAACAGTGGGCAACACAAATGCAAGTACTCTACCAGTATTTTTTTTCTTTACTATGTCACAATAGTCTGAAATTAACACAATATGTATGCCAAAAGCCAAGAAAAATTATATCATGTTGCAAACTGTTGAAAACTCAAAGCAATAATAAAAAAAATTACGGTAGCCACTTTAATATAATCTTATAATTGATTTGTATATTCGATTTTCACAGAAAATGAAAGCGCCAAGAAATTACACTGCAGAATTACACCAATGCCAACATGCTTACAGGAGTCCACCTGGTGGATCTCCCTGAATACCCAACATTGGCCTAATCCCACGCTGCTGGAACTTTTCTCTGTTTCGGACCCCCAGTGTTGGTCTGCTAGGGGAATAAAATATTTACAGCAGCTATATACAGGGCAGATGCTCAAATCCTTTTCACAATTACATCTTCCCGACACACACTTGTTTTAACTACTACCAATTACGGCATGCCATCCGGAAACAATTTGGCTCTGATCCCACTAGTGTATTCCCCCTTGAGAAACCTCTGCGCACCTCTGGTCCCACTAAATTGATCTCTGATTATTACTACCCCTGCGCGGAGACTCGCCCTTGCTATGCCCAAAGTATGTATGGTATGTTAGTTAAAATGGACTTCGCCGACCCTTCCTTGATGAGTCTGATTGGTCAGAATTTGAGCATACTTATAGCAAGACAGTTATACTCTAGGGACAGGATTATTCCACCACAGCTATCTCACTCTGGCCAGATTGCACAGACTGGGCTTTCACCCATCGGAAACTTGCTTTAGGAACTGCAGAGCCACTGCTAATTTTCTTAATTGCAAGTGGACTTGCCCTTTGGTCTCTGCCTTTGTGTTGGAAGTGAACTCACTTACCTCTATTACCCTATATTTCCTAATATCTTACTTCCTAATCCCTAGACGCCGAGCGTACGCAAATATGCGACCTCTCGGCAATCTGGGCCTTGATGCCGAGCAGCCGCATATTTGTGTGCCATGAGAAAATACATGTGCTGAGAGTGCGTGCCTTGCGCGCTCTCAGCACATATGTCCATGACTCACGGAAAGGTCCCGATCTCCCCTTGCTATCGGGACCTTTTCCAACCATGTGACTGTTGTGATGGCGAATCCCAGAGGTCACATGACCCTAAAATCCCATCCACCTCCGACTTCTGAAACTCTTAAAGGGCTGGGAGGCGCTGGCACAAAGGGGTTAAGAACCGTCTGTTGGTGATTTTTAGTGATCTCCATCTTTCTAAATTAAATAAGTGTTTGTTAAGCATCGTATACTTTTAGGCAAGAAATGTTATCCTTATGTCTTGGAAAGGCACTCCTTCTCTGTCACTTGAGACCCGAAAAGCTATGGTTAACGGTAATCTTCCATTATATAAGTTGACCTTCGAGCTTCGGAAAAAACCTTGACACTCTGAGAAAGTCTGGATAGATAGTCCCCTTACTGATGTCCTTGTAGATCCAGGAATGTAATCCCTTCTTGTTCCTTAGCTGTGTCTCTCCTCTATATTATTGGCCAATTCCGGTAGCATCAATATTTATGTACTGTGTATTTTGCTCTCTGTATTCTTAACAGTATGTTAAAGACTTTGGGCTAAATTTTGTTATATTAATTTTTTTTTATTTGTTTTTGCATTTTCTACACTGCCAATTTCCAATAAAAATATCTTTAAATCAAATAAAAAATATTACAGTACTGAGTCTGACCTGCACACTCAATCTCTGGGTCAATTATATATGAGGAGAAGATGAACATGGTAGCCATATAATATGTAACGAAATGGATGGCAGTCATATTTGATATAACATAGTGCTATATTGACAGTCTTTATAATTACCTTTACATGAAGAAAATACTGTTCCAGGTTCCTTTCAGGGTTAGTTGTATATCTGAAGGTTTTGGCACTTGGTCATGTGGTCTTTGCTGAAGACAAAAATCAAGAAGTCTAAACTCTGATTACCTTGTTCAGCAAAGACCACGTGACCAAGTGCCCTAGGCCTTTAGATGTGTCTGGCATTGGAAGGCTCAGATTTTTCTTCAGGAAAGGTATTTGTATCCATCTATTACTCTTTATTTATCCATGCTAGAAAGCCTGTTAACACAACAATAATAACATAAGCCGCCATTACAGAATATACAATTTGGTTGCCAAATTACTTGTACCTCCTATATACTCCATACTCAACTGAAGTCAATAGATGGCTTGCTGTGCTGAGCAACATAATATATAGAAGTCTTTATCAAGCAGAGTTCTCAGGAAGCCAAAGCTTCCTTCAGATGTTCATAGGGGTTCACTAAGCAATTTCTTACTTTGTGCTAGGTAATCACAGACACCAATGATCTTTTTACACTTCTGTAAGGATCATTCATCTCACTTACTACCAGTGTAATAGGGCCTCCTTCCCAACTGACCACCAGCTAAAGGTGTCCCTTCCCTCAATGACAATGAATGTAAGGGCGTCCCCCTCCATGGACCACCAACTTAAGAGAGAACCTCTACCAATGATAACCAATCTAAGGAGAACCTACATTAATCAATAATGCAAAACCATTGAACATCAGTGTAAGGGAGCATCTCTCCACTGACAACCAAAGAGAGGGAGCACTACAATTTGCTTTGCCTGCATTTCTTATCCGAACATTATTATTCTTGGAATTATGATGATTACTAATATTATTATCAATTGTATTATTATTATTAATAATGAAAATCATTTTGTCATATTGAGCAGCCCTAATGTTAAATATACCATGTATGCTTAATTTCTTACTCTGATATCTTAAGGTACTGATCCCGCTAATATAACACAGGCTGTAGATATAGTAATTATCAGGAGAGTTTCCCGAGACCTGAAAGTTATTTCATGCTTTTCTCTTTGATAAAAAGGTAAGGAATAGCCTCTATATAGTTCAAGAACAGTTCCAACATAACCTTGTCCTTGTTCATGAACTAACATGCCTTGGCACTGTCAACCCCATTGTGTTAGGAAAGTGATTTTTTTATTTACACTAAGAGTCTGATGTATCTGAATAGTTTATGCACCATGTAATATCATCTGACCTGACAAATGTCCTTTAATCGGAATAATACACTGGCCCATTAAGTACTGAAGTGTTTCCAATAGATACTGTATATCTCTTAACTTTCATTGTTCAGCGGTTCTTTCTACACGAATGATAACCGCCCTTCTCAAGTGCTTAAGTGGCTTTTTGCAGCCTTGACCCTGAGGATATGAATGCATAAGAAATCACACAACCATTAACTACTGAAACGTTGATCGCTGTGTATTGTAAAACCCATTGAATAAATGACTATAACTGATACAATGACTAAAGCCCATCCTAGCGGGAAAGAAGATCTTTAACGATCGGGTCAGTGGATAGCTTAACCATTCAAAACAAGCGTAAGGAAACCCAAAACACAATAACATTCTTTTTTATCATAAGTTGACATGAGTAGAGCCATATTTATATCCACATGACCATCAATTTTCTATTAGGTGGCTGTGAAATCAGTTGCCAATCTTTCTGTAGACTTCTTTGACTGTCATTTTTGTCAACAGGATCCTCATCTCTTCCCCACAGTCTCTAAGGAGCAATCTGAGAGTTCTCTCTCTGATTGCATCCTATAAAAACAGATGGACGTGCTTCCTGTAGATTGGTAGGAGGTGTGTTAGTCGTCTTTAGTCGTGGCAATCCCTTTAGACATGACTTCCAATGTGTTAATGACTGTAATCCATCCTTCTTACTTCTCTTAGGTCCCCCATCTGTCCCATCTTGTATATAGTTAACACTCTCATTACTGGGAATGTAGTACAAGTTCTGGTCAGAAAGGTGTACAATAAAATATAAAGCAGTTTATTGGACATGTCTGAATTGCTAGGTGAATACAAACATATCTGTTGCCAGATACAGTCAAAGCTTTAAGCCTCATGCACACAATGAGAACATCGGACGAATGATTGTCCATTTTTTTTTTTGGATGCTAGGCTCATATCGAAAATGAATAGGTTACTAAAGTTATGAAAATTCTTATAAGACAATACAACTGCTGTGCTGACAGCCTAAAGTTTTACTGCTGCTCAGGGGCTCTGGACTTTAGCAAAATGGCAGCCTCCAACAAGAAGAAACAGGAACAATACTGGAGGCAATTTACAGCACACAGTAATTTCAGTAGCATAATTATTATTGCGGGTTGTATGTTCCTTGCTAAACTAAATTCAAGTTATGTGTAAAATTCCACTTTAATACCATTTTTTCCTTAGAGGATGGATAACTGCTTTAATAAGCTTGGTTTGGGACCCAGGTTTTGATTCTTTTTAAACCCATCTCTATTCGCCTTTCAAAAGGAATTGTTTTTTCAGTTCCTTCCATGCCTTTTTTTCCAGCTATAGAAATCAGACATCAATAGGACAGTTTCTGTGTCAATGCATCACTGAGTTAACAGTCTCCTTTTCCAGCTTTGGATACTAATACATATGTAACACTCAAGAGCCCCATGTACCTCCATCAGTATGAATGCAACAATCAATTTCTAACAATGGAATCCCATCAAGCAGACTACTGTTCTGTGAAACTTCAGCATCTTAATTATTACATATTGATCCACAGCCAGCTTATCACATGGGAAAACCGTAATAAGTGCATCATAACAGTAATGGCATGCATATTTATATAACTATATATGGATCCCATGCAAAATTGTAATGTTTACTTTCATTTTATTGTAAAGCCGAGATATTTTATTTTTTTATTATTGACCAGCAATTATTATTATTATAATTTTTTTTTTAAAATTAGGCTTTGCTGTGATTCTCACCTCCTGTCTGGTGCTATCTCACTTAGACGTATCCACGCTGCAATCCAGAAGGTGGAGTTAGGATTTACAGCTTTGTTATCATAGTCTTGCTGGGATGGATGAATAATGAGTAATGGATAAACTGAATTCATTTAATTTTCTAGAGGAAATGTGTTCACAGGTTCCCTCCAGTTTTGCTTGCTTAACCAAAAGTCTTGATATTTTTTCATGTGATTTCTGCTGAAGTAGAAATCAGCGGCCAGATTTGCTCATCCTGCCCTTCAGCAGAGAAGATGGACTATAGCTGTGCAACATTCCTCCTGGACTGAGCAAGAAGAACATATCAAGCGCCTGAACAAGCCAACCCATGTTCATTCAGAAATAAATTAATTAGAAAGGGGAAATCCTGGGGCTCACATAATTAGTGTCTGCACTATGGAGTACAGTGCAGCTGGAGGGTAGTACTGACAAAATAATGGAGCAAAATTGAAAACAGTATATTGCTGCCTCTTCAATGTCCATTCAGCCGGTTGCAGATCAGCAGCCAACACTACTGTTTCCCCTTCATTGTCCAATCAGCTGGCTGAACACAGGTACATACACAAATGTTTCCCCTTAGTTATCCAACCAGCTGTCTGTAGACAGGTAGACAACACCATTGTTTCCCTTATCTCTAACAGAAAAATGAATGGCCTTCTTGACTGTTCTGTCTGGCAGAGGTCTTTGAATCACATAAGTGGCAGGACAGAATTACAAATCCGTTCTGAAGATAAGACAATTCCCATATTGTATGTGTAATCTCAAGTGTGTATATAGCCTGAAATTCAGCTTTAGATGCTGTCACTCCATCTATTCAGGGCAAAATGACAGAGCCTATTTAAACTCATCATCAACTCACTTGCATTCTGCTTCCCTGCACTCTCTACTGATCTGCTCCTCTACAGGCCCAAACCTGTGTAAACTCCATGTCAGATGGTGTCAGAGCTTACTCGGGGGTTAATGGTGTGACCTCTTCCTTTGTATGACAGTGCTGGAGCTTGGTGACTGCCCATTTAGGCCTAAGCAATGCATCATGGGAGGAGGTCACAAGCTTCCTCATAAGAGGAGCCACTGGATATCTCAAAGTGTTTTCTTTTGAAGTGGCAGTGAAGGTGAATTTAGGTGGGTCTAGGCAAACTGTCCAAGCATTTATCAACCTGTGGAAATTTTCACAGGTTGATAAATAATAGAAAGTCTTGGAAACTCTAATTGGTTGAATAACTACACCTTGTTTGTAGGACATAAAACATAAATGTGTTAGGCATTTTAGGGGATTTGAGCAATCCCTTCTTCAGGGCTTTGGTAAAGACCCTTCTCTGGGGCTTTGGTAATAACCCTTCTTCAGTGCTTTTATCACAACAGACACTCCTTAAACATTGTCATATTAGGACACAGACGGAAGTGCCCATAACCAACAGCTCTAACACTACCAAAGCCCTTAAAAAAAAAAGAGAGCCCCAATCCACTGAAACACGTTGGCTATGTTTTATGCCATACACTAGTAAAGTGTTCATTGTTCTTTACCTGGTTTCTACGACTATCCTTTCATGCACAGCCCTTTTCACCTACCTCCAAATTCCTCACATTCTTGATGGGATCCACTCCGAGAACCCTCTATGATTTGAGCTACCTAGTGCTACCTCACAAATACACTACATAACTTTTTCAGTCTCAGAGAGAGGACATTTATTTACACGCGCTCCTGCTCCATCACAGTTGCTGATGGTATTCTAGCATCCTGGTTTTGGCTGTGATACAGTCTCCCTGCTTGTCTGCCCACCTGCAAGGTGATTGATGTGGCCAGTCTCTGGGTGCAGACCAAACCTGATTTAAGCCAGCCAAGCCTGCAGTCTCATGCTTGTGATACTGCATTTGTAATGCATGATCCAAGCCCCCTGTTTGTCTGCCCTGTTCCTGTGCTTGCTAGTTTGAATTCCCTCATTGATGACCTTGGATCAAATACAGACTACTCTCTGAACTTTGCCTGCCTTTTCACTAAGTATTGAACCCTGACTACTCTGAACCTTGCCTGCTTTAAACTTGGACTATCAATGAACAACTCTGCCTGTCTGCCAACTGCATGTACCCCTTTGCTGTGCTCCGTTCGCATCTGCCTCAGTGTGTTGGCCAGGCACTATAGCATTGTGTTTAAGTCCTGGGGAAAACCAAGTACCAATAGGCCTGCTTGCCTTATGGGAAAGGAACTGCTATAGGTGAAAAACACAGATGCCAGCTATAGTGTCTGACCACCTGCGTTAGGAGTAAGCGTGACACATACATTTACAGTATTTAATATTTATCACAGATATTTATGTAACGCCAACAATGTATGCAGCGGTTTACAAATATTGAACAATCAGATCAGTCCCTGCCCTGAAGGAGCTTACAATCTAAGGTCCCTATCTCACATGCATACATACACATAACTATTATTATTATTATACAGTATTTATATAGCGCCAAAGGGTTTGCTCAACGCTGTACATTAGCGAGGGGGACTGAACATGAGACAAGACAGTACAAAACAATACACAAGGGGTTCGAGGGCCCTGCTCTTTCGAGCTTACAATCTAGGACCAATTAAAGTGTTACTAAACCCAGGACCCTGCATCCACTATATCTGGTTTCTCACACTACACAGAACATGGAAATGAAATTATTTTAGTAAATATAAACTGCTAAATACCTTTTCTCAACAGAAGTTAGAGCAGTCTTGTGGTTTCTATCAGAGTCCAGCCCAGCACTAGCTAAAGCTTGTAGGAGGAGTTTTCTTTCTGCTCTAGGAGGATGTAAAACCCCTGACCTCTGTCTGACCAATGCTGATTGGCCCTGTGCTGATCAGATGCACTCTCCCAAGAAATAAAAAACCTCTCTAGGAATACACACCAAATTGAGCATGTGTAAATGCCTACAGTTCAGTCTATCTTATCAGGAGATAAGAGGTGGTCGCTTGAAAAAGGGGAAGAACAGAGAAGAAAGGATCAAACAGCCTTTTTACACAATGCAGATGATTAACCCCTTAGGTTCCACAGTGAGTAAAACAAGCATGCTTTACTGATACAGACTGATTTTACTGTTGTGGGTTTAGTAACACTTTAAGACAGAAACCAATTCACCTATCAGCATGTCATTGGAGTGTGGAAGGAAACTGGAGCATCTGGAGGAAACCCACACCGACACAGGGAGAACATGCAGGTACTTTTCAGATTTGATTTGAACAGAGGACCCTAGTGATGCAAGGCAGAACTACTAATCACTAAGCCATTACAAAAAATAATAAAAACATTAGATAATAACTGTCAGTTTTATCTCTACATTTGTTTCAGGTGCTTAGATATCCTAAAAAAGAAAATCTCCAACAATAAATTAATAGTTATGGGGTCATTGATAAATACATTCTGATAATCTCAGCAGCCGTGGTTAATTACAAGGTATGCCATCTGACAGAGCCTGCAGTAACAGATAATATCATGGACTTCAGTGGGAAGCTAACACAGGAAAAAATAACAGGAGGATTGTAAGGCGGCCAGCTGGCTGGCCTGGCATGCAGGACGTGTGAGTGACACCCCGCGGGCAGCCCTGCTGTAATCCTCAGTCTGTGCCGCTGACCCCACTGGATTAAAGGCTTGGGACACAGTGAACACATGCAGCTGTGCGAGGACAACAGAGCTCTGGGACCCAAGCAATTAACAACCCAGAATTCTCTCTTTAGGTCAGAGGGCCACAGAACAAAGCCTGCAATACAATGGCAAACAAGAGCAAACACAGTGTTCAGCTAGTATTGTATATGCACCGTCCAGTCAACTTAAAGGAAAACTCCAGTCAAGATGAAAAAAAAAAAGCCAGTGATATCACATTATATCCACCATACATTTCTGTTTTTATTGTGAGATACAGAAGTCCCCATTCTTCATTCTAATAAACAGTTTATGAGCCAATAAATGGAGACTTCCAATCACAGTACTATGTGGATCTGGGTGTGTCCACTGTTGGATGAAACTATATTGTCTATTATACGAAAAAAATCTTACCCAAGCCCAACTGCTCTATGTAAAGTGTGAGGCAGGAGACCGGTGCTCTGGCTAAAACATTCACCCTTCACAGCATAAATCCACAATATTGATAGCCGGCAACGAGGAAGCTTCTTGATGTAAATTCTTTATTGGTTGCAAAAATGCAGTATCCAAAGTGCCAACGCGTTTGACCTTACAAAGCCTTCCGCATAGCATACAATATATTGTCAATTATGGCTGGGTCCAGAACACCACAAAGTTGGGATGGTGCCACAGAAAGACTTTTAATTGTTCAAACTGGAATTTCCTTCAGCAAAGTGCTAAAATTCCTATTGTGAATTTTTTTTGTACAATTTACTCTTTTTAGAGTTTCTGTGCCTTTTTCAAAATCAGTAAAACCATGGGACCCCTCAAAAAAGCCAGTAATGTCAGCAAGAGATTGAGATTATCTCTCAGTCATGACCATGTTCTTCAGAATGGCACATTATGTAACTATTGCAAAGTTAAGCTGGCCATAGACAGTTGGAATCTTGGCTGGTTCAGCAGGAACATGTATGGGCAAGGCTGAACGTACCAAAGTTGATTGATATATTAACTTGGGTACAACCAGCCTGTCAGACTTTACATGCGATTATTGCTTGCGGCTATTATAGCTGCTAGCATTACTCACTGTGTTCTCCACAATAGCTCCACAGGCAGGATTCCCCCCTATCAACACTCATGGATACAGGAAAGAAAATTGCTCTATCTATGGCTGTCTTTACTTTAGACGCTTTGTGTTTGCAGCACAACAACAGCGGCTTGAATGCTTTGTTCAACCCTTGTTGCACAGTCCTTGTGACTTGTCCAGCATTTACTGCAAAGCTACTGCAGCTTGAATTCTCGATTCAGTGCCTAATCCAGTATTTTTCAACCATTTTTCAGTCAAGGCACCCTTCAAAATGATGCACAAATCTTGAGGCACCTCATTCTAAAATGTAAAAAACTAAACTAATAGTTATACATACTGTATTGCAGCAATATTGACAAACTTACGTTAGAGGGGTTTTCTTGCACAGCAAATACATCTTTACACACTGGTACTGACTAGTGTTACAGGGTTTCTCCTCTCCCTCAGTTTCTCTCCTTCACTCAGCTAATGTGACTCCAGTGCTGCCAGAAAGAGTGGCGGGGAGGGGCAAACAAGGTTGCTGTGCAACCGTCCAATGTTCTCCTTATCAACCAATGATGTCATTGGTTGTTAGGATGCCGGCGGCTAGGAGGTTGTAATGGTGCACAATGAAAACCCGAGGCTTTCTATGACTAAAAGGCAGGATTGATCCACCCTCTGGTTTGTACACAATTTTTGGGCAATTTGTAGACATTTTGTCAAGGCATCCCTGAAGAAATCTGAAGGCACCCCATGGTGCCTGCGCATCCTGGTTGCAAAAAGGACAGCCAATTCTGCAGTTATTTTGGCTTGGCTACTCTACTACAGTGCTAAGGCCTCCTTCATGCAGGTGATTATGTGCATTCATCAGATTCCGGTGACAAGAATCTACGGACTCTTGCGGATGGGGTGACAAGTGTACGAAAACAGCAGTGGCCACTTAGCCAACGTAATGAGAAGAGCTGTTGCTGTTTGCATGTATCTCCACACCTAGTAGTTACCCTTGGTTTGGACCAGATGATTGACCTTGGAGGAAAATGGAAGTGTCCAGGCAACGGCATCTATCCCGAGCCGCAGGTAGCTGTGTGGATACTTGAAAACCTTTACCTAGGAAAAGTGGAAGGAGGAGAGATTTGAAGGCGAGACGTGTGGTGGACCTGCTGAGACCCTAGAAGCGGGTTCCCCAACAGATAATGTGAAACTTAGTCAACATTTCACCCTTAAAGTGAATTTTCAGTCAAATTCCAATTAAGCCTAAATCTACCCCTACTTCCATGATAAGTCTATTCTATCTACCCTGTGAAAGAAAAGATATTTATACTTTCCTTTCTGAAACCACTCTAGTCTGGGTTCTAGTACTGGCTTCGGTGTAGAGGAGAGCCAGTGACAACAGCTGCAGAGCATATGACATCACCCATAGGCTTACTATGGGGTAGCTGTCCCCATGTTGGCTGTCCCTCCTCTACACTGAACCCGGCACTGAAAGCCAGTCATGTGACCGGACTGGAGCAGCTTCAAAATAGGTACATATAGACATCTTTTATTTTACAGAGTAGATAGAATAGTCTTAGAATGAGGGGTGTGAGTAGATTTAGTCTTAGAATTTGACTGAAATTCTACTATAAACTGTAACTGGATGCTTTAGGACAAGAACTCTTTCACACGGCTATTTTGGACCATATGGTGCCAAGTAGATTTGGACTTACAAGCAATATTGCTAAGGTAGCTACCCATTTATACTATATAAAAGGTACAATAAACCTGAAGAGTGCATTCATAAATATGAAAAAATGGGAAAGTCTCTATGGCTTTAGGAAAATGTGGATATGCTTCTATTTTTTCTTATGTATAATAAGAGGAAGATATTTTTTTAATCTTGCTGGATATGAATTAACAAGACCTAATTAATGTTTTACTTGAATGTATGTTGTGATGTAGAGATTGTTAATGGTGTAGGAGTATATTTTATGATGATTAAAAAGTACAAAAATATCTAATTTCCAAAGATTTTTTTTTCTTTTGCAATTTAATTTTTTTAGTGTTTCTGTGCCTTTTTTTAAATCAGTAAAACCTTGGGTATGGTCCTCAGTAGGGTTCTTCCTCCACCCATCAATGATGAAACAATGAAGTCCTCTCAGCTCCATCATGATCTATGTAACTGGTAGTTGTGGAGGAGCAGCCATTGGGATAGACAGAGGAGCACTGTAAGGTATTTGTCCCAGTATAGTAAATAATCTGCTGAAATAAGGAACACCTATTCACTAGTCCTGACTATATTATTATTATTATTATTATTATTATTAACTAGCTTAATGGAAAAAATATACACGTACATCCATTATTCTAATTTGTATGCATATCCAAAAAATGCATTCATTATATACTTTTCCAATTGTCTACATATGTATTTAGATAATATCATATCTGACAATTATGTAAATGTAATCAGTACATGGCTGTTTATCAGCAGGTAGGCAGATGGAGATGACAAAGTTTTCAGGAACATATTAAAAGTATTATGACTATAATTACTATTATAATAGCAGTCACTCTGCATTGTTATATTGATATATACATACAGTATATAGTCATATACACTTGGTAGCCGTTTTATTAGGTACACCTTTATAGGTGCTTAAATTATATTTATTATGAAGCCATAGCGCTTACAAAGCACCACCAGCACTCTCTAAAAAATAAAATAAAATAATAATAAACGTCCACGTATGGGGAGAATCACAAGAGGCCATATTATTAGGTGCAACCTTATAGGTGCCAAAAGATACATTTATTATAAAGCCTCAGTCCTTACAAAGCAATGCCAGTGCCCTCTAAAAAAAAATTCTAAACTTCAAGCAAAGGAAATGCACTCTTTAGCATGGTGGTGTGCCTATGTCTAAATAAAAAAGTCTATATCTGAAGAGCAAGTCCAGATCTGTGGTGGTGCTCTACTGGAGCCAAGTTATCAAAAGAAAGGATTGCGGATAGTGTATATGTCACCTACTGCATGTTTCTCACCTACACGTGGTGAGAGGTTCAGGGTTTATGACCGATCTAAAGAAAACAAACTTTGTTGCTCTCTCAGATCTTAAGTCTTGGAGCTTGAGGGTTTCTAGTGTTTTGGATGGGATCAAGCCTCCATTCCTGGATCCACATTACACCTGGTATCCAGATCTCATTATTAGCCTCAGCTATGCACAGGCCTCTATATAGGTAAGCTGACCGATCTTAGCACTCCTACTCTCTCTTTTCTGTGAGAGTCTGCTGCTTGGGGAAAAGACAGAGAGCGGACAAAATTCTAAAAAGGCACAAGTGCTGCCGCTTTCTTCAGAAGGGCCCATTAGGGGGGCACTTTGTTAAGAGTCTAGTTAGTGGCTCGGGCAAGCACATGTTTAGTTTATTTTATGCTATGGACTTGCTGTACAAAGCCATCCTGCATTGATGAATAAAAGTGCAAGATAAACCTGGTTGGACTGTTCCTTAGTGTCCCTGTTCCGTGCATGGTTTACCCCTCGCAGTACCAATTAAGCCAGTCCCCTTAGAACATATATGTATGTATACACACACACAGCTCTTAACCACCCCTCCCCACGAACTGCAAAGAAGCGGGACCCAGCTTCCTTTTGTTCTATCATGTGACAGGAAGTGGAGTGTAGAAAAAAACCTTAGTTGTACTTCCTGGCAAAGGAGCTTCAGGCTAGGATGCTCTGGTCACCAGAAAAAAAGGGAAGAAAGAGAAGCAGCTCTGAGTGCAGACTTAAAAACAGGTCTATTGCACACAGACAATTGGCAACTCACTTAAAAGCAGATAGTAAAGGGCACATCTGTATCCATCAATGGGGAGAACAACCGCAGTGTGGGGTCATCTGAATGCCATGTATCCACAGTCCTGCTTGCATTGGTTGCAGGAAGCCAGTCAGCAAGATGTAGGGGATCCGAAGGCGAGGGCATAACTGGCCAGATACCACAGCATGCCTTCCGAGCTCCAGTAGAGTCCATGCCTTGATGGGTTATGCCCTTGACTTCGGATCATCTCCATCTTGCCGGCCTCTTGGAACCGATACAAGCAGGACTGTGTGAATACACGGCGTTCAGAGGACCCCCACACCACGGTTGTTCTCCCTATTGATGGGTACACATTACTATTGGTTTAGTAGATCGTTATTGACCTATACCATAGAAAAGTGTGTTTATGAGAACACCATCTTCATGGCGCCTTTACATCCTAAGTTACTTCTGGTCACCAGTAGACCTTTTACAGTTGCCATGGTGAGGTAGATTCATAATACTTATACATATATATATATAGTTTTTTGTTACACAGTATATTATTCAAAAAATTTAACAAATCCAGTTGACATCAATAGAATCAAAAGTAATTAACTACTGACAGACCTAGATGAGATAGATGGAGAGCAGTTTGATGAGCAAAGTATTTAAACGCAAGTCCAGGAAATAAAGCAAAGGTGGGAAAGGAGTACTATTTGATCATAGCATTCTGTTCTTTTATCTGTTATCTGTCAAAACGCAGATTTGTTAACTACTGCTCTTTGAGGCTTACTGTACTTTTTCATATAAAACCATGTGATTTTTTTTCAGGTACTGGTGTGGCGCTATGTTTGAGGAAGGGAACAAAGTATTCCAAAAAGCTTCAGCTAAAACAGACTGAGATACCCAAGAAAATAGTTATCACCCATTTTTTCCATCCACCAGTCATGGCTAACACAACACAATTTACCATTTTCAGTGAAGATCACTGTGTGTTGGCAGTTTAAAGTTTAACTATTAAAGCCATTCTTTGGTCCATTATTTTGGCCACAACTTTTAAACTGTACAACGTCAAAGTAATGTCAGAACTCTGTATATTTCAATCAAGCTCATCCAGGCTAGCAGGAAGAAATCGGAAGACAGAGGGTGGAAACGTTACACCCCGGTGTGTGGTGTATTCACCTTCTGTCTTCTGATTTGTTTCTATCAGATTAGTGTCTCAATAACTGGGGAAAGTGCCAGCCAAGCAGATAGAAATTTTAAAAGGAGGAGATGTCAACAACCGTGGCCTCCATGCTTACCTCATTACAAGTTTCCTTTAAAATAAGACTGTGGTCAAAACATCATTTCACATATGTGATGTAGGTTTCCCATACCAGTCCAAGTTCTCTGTTTATCCAAGTAGCACTTGGAACATCTTATAAATACCTGTTGATCCTGCCAGCAGAACCATTGGATAGACATTATCTTTAATAGGGTGACAACTCTGTCCTTCATTCCATAAATAACTGTGCTCTTGCTAATGCTAGTCCTGCTTAGGTGTTGGCACTGTTGATAGTCATATCAGCGAACAGCAATGCAAAGCTTCTCCCACAGCCCTTTAAAATGAAAGAACATGGCCCTATCTGCAGGATCTTAAGCAAAAGATCTTAAGCCCTGTTCAGTCCCTTTCACCTTCTCCAGCAGGGTGCAGGTGAAACCCATATTTCTAGCTGCATTTACCATTAAAATTAAGTAAATAAAATATTTTAAAAGACACTTGAAAGCAGCTTGTATTGAAAATGCTAACAGTTCTCTGAGAAGAAAAAAAACTAGAGGCTTTAGATGGACTTCCATCCCAGAAAATACACATTTTGGCTAGCAAGGCTCAAAATCAAGCCTCGTCATTAATAACTTAGGGGTCAGTTACGCCAATAGATGTCAGTTCATTAAGTCTAACATGTTAAGGCAGGTAAAGTTTCACGAAAAAAGTTTCCAACCAAAATCCTTTATGAAAATAACAAAAATTGCATAGCATTATTTTCACAGTATGCAGAGCAGAATGCATTAACTCACTGCATTATGAAATATTAACATAACAAAATACTGAAAACTGAATTTGAGGTTTGTAATATGATAATATAAATGTATATTTTATATATAATTTTCCCTATAAAAACATAGCATTTTCACTGGAATTTAAATGAGAGACTATTGTGTGGACAAGAGTAGACTATAGCTTGAAATACTATACTTGCTGATTTAATTAATGCCCTTTTACTGCACTGACAATCATTTTTTACAGGCTATTACATTAAAGGCTGGAAGCCATATTGTACGCTGGAGCAAGAACTCTCATTCTGTATGCTGGATATTTCAAACACACTGGAGATTGCTGCTTATTACTTCATTTGTTCCTGATGAACAGGCTCCATAATAAGGAAATCTGGAAAATCTTAAAATTAGAGAAAGCTCACACCTCTGTAATATGGGCGGAGAAGCCAGGGGGTGCCAGGAATACAGACGCTTACCAGGAATCAATTCACAATTGCCTTCTCCCCATTCACAGGTATTTTAAAATTGGGGCATGACCAAAGAATAAAGGCGCACATATAATGTTTAGCTGGCCACAGACCGGCTGAACCGGCCGAGATTCAATCCATCTATGGGCAGGCTGGTTGTACCCAAGTCGAACCATTGATCGACTTGGAAACAACCAGCCTGTCTGTTTTTTTAGATACAATTACTGCTGGTGGCTATAGCCACTGGTAGTAATCTTTCTGTTCTGCCCAAAGAGAAGGCTCCCTGCTGGGAGAACACAACAGGGCTGCGGGTGGAATCGAGTGATTTCCTTTCCTGCAACCTGTGGTTGCAGGTAAGAAAATCAAATCATCTATGGCCTGCCTTAGCTCACTTTAGTTAATGCTAAACTCCAGGTAGGGTCACAGCACAGCAGCAACAGGATTGTAAAAACCAGCGTACGTTCCCTCTTTTATGGGTTTTATGGGTTTCCACAACGTGAACATGCTTTTGGGAGTGAAGAAAGGATGACCTCATCTATAATTTAAAGATCTTTAACTGTCCAGTCCAAGGTTAATAGACAAGATATATTGTTTAACTCAAGTGAGGAAAAATATGGTTACCAGTCTGGCTTTGCTGTCTGTCAGGACACTTGAAGTACAAGACTAGGTGAACACAGATACAAAGCTTAACATATAATGTATATATTTTGGCTGTGTATTTAGCGGTTTGCCTACAGACCCTTTATGACTGAGCAGAGTTCTGGCGGTAAGCTCTTTAGGCATTGATGATGCACTGGAGGACAGGAAGGGACACAATTGATCAGCACCCAGGAGTTACATAGTAAGGTTGAAAAAAGACACAAGTCCATTAAGTTCAACCAACAGAAAAATAAACTGATTACATTTAAAATCTCTATATACAGAACCCTAGCCAAAACCCAGAACTAATCAAAAGAAAAACCTATAAAGCATGCTCCCATTTTCTATAGCAGTGGTGGAAAAAAATCCCTTCCTGATGGTTCAACTGCAATCAGATATTCCCTGGAATAAAGTCAAAGGGTATCTGACTCACATGGTAGGGTATGGATGAGAAACGGCTGAGTATATTAATTCAGTAACTTTTTTTTCTAAATCAGAACTCTATCCAAAGCATAATTTGAACAGGTGCTATTCTATGCAAGAGGGTTCTAACCATTTTCTACTCCTGGTGCCCAACCATGCTCTTTTAGTGTTGTTTCTCCTGCCTAAGTGCCTATCCATGCAGAGAAAACCAAAGTAGCCAGGTCACTGAATTAATAAATTGTAACCATATTTATTGACAAATAACCATCCACACTTACATGTAGGCAATGGAAGACCGGGTCTGAGGTAGGGAGTTGCATGCAAATCGCAGCAACTCAGACCACCAAATCAGTAAGCTGAGTGATTGAGAGTAGGACCCACCACGACCAGCATCTCATGGCCTCCCTCTAACGCTCCAATGCTACTACCGATGCCGGAATGTGGGCAGGCACAACGTATTTTAGGGGCCCGATCTCCTTTTTCAAGTCCTAGGTGCCTACCCAATTACCACAAGAAAAAGACTCATGGCACTGGCTAGTTAATTGATTTGGTTTATTTCATTCACACTTCCTAAATTTTATGTGTAGTATATTCCTTTTTCATTCTTTATGCATTTTTTTTTCTCAGATCATGCTTAAAGAAATATCAAATGTAGAACCTGAATTTTTTTTAAGGGGGGTGTTCAGACCCCAAATGTGGAAGTATTGATCTTTATATTATAGCAGTGACCTTTAGTAGTCTAATGTAATATATCCCCAGTCTCTGACTATCTCCTGTAGAATGCCCAAAGACTTAGCATCTTCTGAAATAACTTTGCCACCTCTGGCCATCTCTTATAGCATGTCCACAGTCTCTGGCTATCTGCTGTAGTACTGTCTATGACAGTTTTCAGCATATTATGAATGGCATATTGGTAATGTCAGGGGCTGCTCTGGGGTGCCCCTAAATCAAGTCAATTTACCACCACTGCTCTACTCTATCCCCCTACCAAAAAAACCCCCGTTTTGGCCAAAGACACACTTTAACAACGTCAAACTACATTTTCTCCTTTTAAAATAAATTGTTTTGGATGGAGAGCCAATACTTAGCTCTGTTGGCTCTGAAGCTTTTTCTCGCTCTTTTTTGACAACAGTAAAATTATTCAAGAGATACAAACTGTTTTTCTTTTTGAAAGCCTTAAGGATTTAATAGTCTCTCTGTCATCATGGTAAAGAAGACATCCGTTCTAATTAACAAGCAGAAAATTGTTTTAAAATGAGGAGCTGTTAAAATTCTGACTTTTAACTCATTCATATTTTGGCTATAATACTGTATAGTAAAAAGCAAATAGATTCTGCATCAGGCACCTTCACACACTGGGGTTGATTTACTAAAACTGGAGAGTGAAAAATCTGGTACAGCTCTGCAGAGAAACCAATCAGCTTTCATGTTTTATTACCAAAGCATAATTGAACAAGCTGAAGTTACTACCATGCACAGCTGCACCAGATTCGGAATGCACCAGCTAAAGTACCCCCCACTGTGTTTCTCCTCCTCTCTGATGCTTTTTCACTGATTGACAGAGTTATTGGTTGGCAGGCAACCAGCCCTTGAAGAACCGTACAGCAAGGATAAGGAAATCACTGCTACAACTTTAATTGTGCTTTGCAGCACATTTCTTGATGAAGTCCATAGTAAGGCTCCCTGCAGCCTTAAAAGCCTCAGTCCAGGCTAAAAACTCCCAACAGCCCTAGAATCTCCACTCCCCTGGCTGAGTTTTTTTTTTTCCTACTTACCTTTTCCAGATGTCTTCAGGCTGGTCGCGTGACATAAAGTGTCCTCCTACTCTGTAGATCAGGGGTCTCCAAAATTTGTAAAGAAAGGGCCAGTTTACTGTGCTTCAGGATTTGAGGGAGCAGAACTGTGGCCAGTGGGAATAAAAAATGACCCAGCATCAGTGGGAGTAAATACTGCCCTATTTGGGCTTAGTGGGAGTAATAGTGCCCGATTGCTAATATCAGTGGGAGGAATAGTCCCCCATTATTGGTGTCAGTTGTGGATGGAAAAGTGGCCCAAGGGACAAAGAGGCAAGTGGCCTATGGGCTGCAGTTTGGAGACCACCGCTGTATATCTTTTCTGGTGGTGGGTAGATACGAAGGGTAAGAGGACTCTGAAGTCAGGCAAACAGCCTAAAGACATCCGGAAAGGGCAAGTATAGGAAAAGAAAACCAAATGATCACAAAGACAGCCAAGGGAGGGGAGCTTTGGTCTATTATTGTCTGTGCTCACAAGATGTTCTCAGTCTTCAATGTTAATGACACGAGTTGTCCTTTAACAGGGACTGAGGACATCTAGCAGCTGACAAGAATTGCTGAAAAAGACAGCACAAGAATGGAGGAGGGCATTGCAATCAGAGCTGAAGTTCTTTTTTTTCTTTTTTTTTTAAAGCCTGGGGGAACCTTCTTTAAAAGAATACAAAATTAAGTGGGGCGCCATACCTAGCTGAGTGTGCTAACCTTCCATTACCCATAATTACTTATAGTATGTGTTGCTATGGTAGCATGATGTCAACAGAAAGCCACTAGGCACAAGCAGAAACCTATATAGTAAAAGACACAAAAAAGACAAGAGAAAGACAGAACTTTTCTCTGGAACTTTTCAAGAAGGCACTCCCTATCACCTAGGGCAACCTCTATCGTGTTTGTTGTATAGTTGTTTTTTCTTATGGGACTTTGTAAACCAACTGTCCAAGTGTTATATCTGCTGTAACTCCCCATGCTGTAAATAAACCGCACATTTTCTTAAATTGGCTGGTAAGCTAGAGGCTAAGATTGTTACTGATGTCTTGAGAGGTTTTCTTGCTCACTGAAGAGAAGCCATTTTGTTCTTGTTCTTAATGGTTTGAAGGCATTCAAGGGCCAGAGAATCGAGCATGACAATTAGATTTAGAAAACATGGCAGAGCAGAGGATAATGCCTGAGATTATACTAGGGATACAATGGCGTCCTCAGAACTGCGCTTTTCAAATTAGCTGAAATAGATTCCAGTTTGAGCGCTGGCGTCCAGCGAGCAAAATCAATGAGGTTTTGGGTCCACAAAACGGCATTTCAATAGATATTTTTTCCCTTCAGAGGCTTCATTGAATTCTCCGGCTGAAAGGCTTGCGGAGAAGCAGCAAGACGTCTGTTACATAAAACAGTCTTGCTATAATTTTTTACCATCGCTACCAAGTGCATAAATGAGAGTGAGCAGTTTAACCATACAATTTGAAAATAAGGCATCTGACAATGGCTATAGGTCTTATCCTTCACAGTGGTCTAACAGTATGGATTTAGAGAAGGCACTGGCAGGATATACAGCGACCATGGGTAGGCGAGAGCATAAAACAAGGATTATAATTCATTGCTCATAATAACACCTCTATAATCCACAGTGGATTTTTGGCTGAAACTAAAGTACATTTTTAAGGTCCGTGTCAGGCTGGCCATTAATCTTCACAACCAGCCTGACTCTGTCACTGAAACATAGAAACATTGAAGAGCCATGGAGGAAAAGCCTACGTGATCTATTCAATCTGCTCATTTTTTTTTCTTTTGTCCGAGTATAGATCTATTTTTGTGTCAAACATGTTTAAATTCACTAACTGTTGACCTACTCACTACCTCTGCTGAACGTACATTCTAAGCATTAACTACCCTTT
The DNA here is from genome assembly GCF_062004578.1 of Staurois parvus. NCBI lineage: Eukaryota > Metazoa > Chordata > Amphibia > Anura > Ranidae > Staurois > Staurois parvus. The sequence goes on from NW_028318751.1 coordinate 1,282,425, forward strand.
CAATAAAATAATACTTTCTAAAGTTCATTTTGAATTTTCCCATTGTTAGGAGGTTATCGCCCTGTTTTATTGATCGCAGCTTCATGTTGAAAATACTGCCCTCCCAAGCGTTATTCACACCCTTCCTTTCTCTTGTGTTACAATATAGGAGTGTGCTTTAGAAGTTTTGCATTTATAGTTAATAAAGAGCTGCAGTCTCCTACTTAAAATTTCCATAAACACATCCTCAATCGATCCTTACAATGGCCATTTTAGCTGTGGGTATCTGAAGCTGGCACCAGTGGGTTCCGGGATTTAGTAAAGCTGGATTACCCAGCATGCATCTCCCAATCTCCACATGCACATTAGTCACAGTGCCTGTACTTCCTCCCAGTTAATCCTCTTCTTCAAAAATGGTACCTAACTCCTCCCGATCACATCATTTCCTGTCTGGAAATACTGTGAGATTAGACTATTAGGCTACCCAAAGACTCCTGGGATAGATTATTATTATTATACAGTATTTATAAAGCGCCAATAGTTCGCTCAGCGCTGTACATTACAAAGGGGGACAGAACATGTGACAGAACAACAACAATACAATGCAAAACATGAGGGGATCGAGGGCCCTGCTCTTTCGAGCTTACAATCTAGGAGGGAAGGGATGGTGGCACAGGAGGAGATAGCTGTGGGGGATGGGGTGGTAGGAATAGTGGAGGAGGTCGGCAAGTTAGCAGGGGGTGGGATAGGCTTCCCTGAAGAGGTGGGTTTTCAGGGTGCGCCTAACGGAGAGGAGAGTAGGTGATAATCTGATGGGTTGGGGCAGGGAGTTCCAGAGGATGGGTGACACTCTGGAGAAGTCCTGGAGGCGGGCATGGGAGGAGGAGACCAGGGAACTAGAGAGAAGGAGGTCTTGTGAGGAGCGGAGAGTGCGTGTAGGGTGGTACTTGGATATTAGGTCAGTGATGTAGTTCGGGGCAGTATGGTGGACGGCTTTGTACGTCAGTGTTAGGATTTTGAATTTGATCCGTTGCGCAATCAGAAGCCAGTGGAGGGATTGGCAGAGGGGGGGTGGCAGAGATGGAGCGGTTGGAAAGGTGAATGAGTCTGGCAGCCGTATTCAGGATGGACTGAAGCGGGGATAGCCAGCGGCGAGCCAGGCCAGTAAGGAGGGAGTTGCAGTAATCGAGTCGTGATATGATGAGGGAGTGGATGAGCTGTTTAGTGGTTTCTGGGGTTAGGAACGTGCGGATTTGATAATGCCAATATCCCAGGAGTCCACGTGAATCATCTAATGGCGTAATTGCGTGGGTGGCCGGGACCAGAAGTGCCAGCAATCTACATGTAAAAAGGTATTTATAAATAATATGAACATTTGATTATATCAATTTATTATTGTACTGCAAATGGCATTATCATCAGAGGAAGTTGAAAATATGGGTGGCGATCCACTTTAAAGTGTTACTAAACCCACTGCAGTAAAATCAGTCTGTATGTGCAGTAAAGCATGATTGTTATGCTCACTGTGGAGCCTAAGGGGTTAATCCTCTGCATTGTGTAAAAAGGCTGTTTGAGCTTTTCTTCTCTGACGCTCCTCTTGTTCAAATGCCTATGCTGATGAACCCGTGCCCTTCTGCACGTGCTCAGTTTAGTGTGTATTGCTAGAGAGGTTTTTTTTTTTTTCTTGGAAGAGTGCATGTGATCAGCACAGTGCCATCCAGCACTGTCCAGGCAGAGGTCAGGGGATTTCCATCCTCCTAGAGAAAACTCCTCCTACAAGCTTTAACCAGTGCTCAGCTGAAGTCACAAGACTGCTCTAACTGCTGATGAAAAAAGGTATTTAGAAATTTATATTTACTAAAAGAATTGCACTTCCATGTTCTGTGTACTGTGGGAGAGTGGATATAGTGAATGCAGGGTCCCAGGTTTAGTAACACTTTTAAGCTCTGGTACAATATCACCAGCCTATCAAGTAACTAGCATTTTCAGAAAAGAGGTCAGAAATGGCAGTCTATAGGTTGTGCTCAGTACAGGTTTACTTTTAGGTCCAACTGCGGGTTGGCAGAACCCAAATCCCCTCCCCATCCCGGAGCAACACACCTATATTCCATTTTTGGGTTGTCTTTGTACTGGCCATGTAACGTTCTGCGGGTTTCCTTTGTTGCACAGAGATATTCTCAATAATGCTGAGAACAGTACAACATGTCATATGGCCACTATTCTCTGCATTATTCCCCACCTGAAGCCCTGAGCTCACAAGAAGGGATCTGAATGATGGAAGAGGAGTGGCAACCATGACTGGAGAGGGGAAAAGGAGTGAAACACTGCTGTATTAAGAGGCTTGGTATACCTTTGGGCCTTTTTTTTTTAAAAGGGAGGTGGTTTGGGGTTCTTTGTAAAAAAGAATTAATAAAGCTGGCCTCTAACTATTTTAAAATATTTCTCGTCTTGTACCTACTGTACACTTTCCTCTACCTGCAGTATTAAAGAAAAAAGGAATGCCCTTTCTAGTAAGGCGGGATCGACACAAATTCCCACTTCTTCTAATGATACTGGGTCTTTGACTCTAATTGGTTGCCATCTGTACGGATTCTCTCCATCTATTTTTTCCAATTCTAAAGTATGGTCTAACAAAAAAAAATATGATTAGATATTACATGTCCCAGGCTACTCTGTTACATCAATGTATTTTGTAATAAAGCTGTTACAAACCCTTCAAGGCACAAAGTTGTCGATATTTGTAAGTATTTTATTATGCTGACAATGCTCAAACAGTAAAAGTATAAGCAATATTTTTTCATCTGTAACAATACTTACCACTAATCGATATACTTGACTCTTTACATCACAGCTCCGTAGCCAGCATTTTTGATATATCATGCACTAAATTTCATAGCCAATGTGATCGATAATTTTTATGGCCTGGTGGCACCACATCAGAATTGCAAAGATATTGCCACATCTGATACCACCACAGCTCAGAATCATTTTACTTGACATGGAGCCTTCCTGAAACAACAGTTCCTATTCTTCTTCCCATAAAGACTAAGCTATTGTAGACGCCAAAGGGGACATCGCTACATCGCTTTACCAAATAAAGTCTCTGTAGAAATCCCTCCTCTAAACTTCATCTTTCCAAATAGGGAGCAGACTAGCAGGACTGTGTGATCCAAATTTAAAGGACTTTTGAGTTGTATGTAGTGTGGCAGTGCGATATCCTGCCACAGTCTAAATCAAGGTTATAACCAGAATTCTCAACTATACAGGTTGAGGGGCTCCAGGCAGTTCTCTTAATGCAGAGAAAACTGGTTTGTCAGTTTCCTTGTTGGTTGGTAAAGCCCGTTTTGGGACCTGGGCCTGGAGATTTCGAAGTGATTTGGGAGGGATGAAATCTCCAATCCTGGGTCCGTGTTTTCAGAACCCCCAGCACACTAATTGCACAGGTGTGTGCAGGCCTTTTTGTAGAGGCCAGACCATGGTTCTAGGCTCCACCCCGGCAGACAGGAGGTCATTGCCCAGGAGTCAGGAGGGCTCCACCTAGGAGAAGTAGGAGCCAGAGCAGCAAGGGGCTGTATGCCTGAGAGAGCCAGGAGGCTGAATGTTGGTTTCATTTGTTTTGATGGTGGATACCCCTGCGTGGGAAATATATGGTATGGAACTTTCCTTTAAATAAACGTGGGCTAAAAGGCCCTTAAAAAAGAAGAAAGTGAGTGGATGTGTGCTTTAAATGACTCTACCCTTGATGCTAGTTCTCACAGTAGATAAGTTTAGATTTTTAAAGGGTAATTCCAGCCATATGGTATACAGCATTTTTAAATACTTACATTGGTCCAGCTTAAGTCTATGTAATTATGTATATGCCATAGCTGGCTAGTGCCTCCAGAAGCTGGAAATCACTGAAGTACACGTCGCTGCTCCAGTGATCTCCACTTGCCTTTGGGTCCCGTGTCGACCTGATGCATTGTGAACACGGGAGGCTGGCCATTCTGCATGAGCGCCATTCAGAGAATGCTCTACATTGTCTGAATTAATGCAAAGCATTCTCTGACTGGATACGGTGACATCACCTACCCGCCTCTGCACCTTGTTCAATTAGAGAACGATTTGCATTTATTCAGTAAATGCAAAGAATTTTCTGAATGGCGCTCATGCTGAGCAGCTGACCTCCTGTATTTAGAAAGCATCAGGCGGTTTCTTAGCATGGGACCTGAAGGAAAGTGGAGATCACTGAGGACTTCGACAAAATGGGGACCGTCTACACAGAAACAGACTCCCTGTTGCATGAAAGTAAACAAAAAATAATAATTTTACTATGAATAAGCCCCGAAAAGGAAGAAGGTGGAGAACAGGATCTGAAGCCATCTTTCATTCACATTCAAGCAACAGGAAGACGGTGTCTGTGTGTAGATGGATGCCATTTTGTTGAAGTCTACTGGAGCCTGACAAGCTGATCCTGTCTTGCACCAGTCTACCCCATTTTTGATTCAACTAATACAGGTTTGGTGGGCATTCGAGAGGTACCATTTTCATTGTTTTGGAGATCACTGCAGTACCAGTGAAGAAGCAATGCCTACTTCCAGCTTCCAGAGGCATTGGACAGGTATGGTAAATGTATAGTTACATCGGGAGAAGCTGAAACAATGAAACTATGTAAAAATAATCATGCCTGGTATTCATTTGTAATGCATATCCTGGGGGATTTTCTATATCCTTTTTCAGGTGTCTTGACATCTGCTTTTTCTTCTGATTCTTACTTTAAACAGCAGAAATACCTTTAACTTAAATAAGAACTGGCAAATAAAAGCAATATGTTAAAACTTAATGTGTCCTAAGCTGTGCGCAAAGGCCGCCCTCTCTCTCCTCATGCATTTTTTTAACCTCTTATTTTCACAGCATGGGATAGTAAGAAATAAAGAGTTTCCCTCAGCATTTAAATATTTGAGCAAAAACAACATTTAATGTGTTATTTGCAGAAAAAGATGTAAAATTCCAATTCAACAAAGAATGGATAGCCATACCAAGGGTGCAGCCAGATCCCATTCATAAACAATAAAACAAGGACAAACCCTGAGAAAGAGAGACAATTACAACAAAATGATAAGGTTGGGGCAGTAGGTGTTGCTTAGAACACTTAGCAGTGTGCAATATCTCATGGTTCATATAAAAATTAAGTGCTAACTATAAAGCTGAAATACATATATGTGAATGGTCTCACCTGTTAAAGTATGTGTAATTCTGTTCAGTCTGTTTAGTCTTGGGTTTTCATTGCCAGACAGCATAGCAAAGTCAGTGACATCGCTTTTCTCCACTGTAATTAAACAATACAGCTTGGTAAACAGATTTCCCCTAAGATTGGACAATAAAGGAGCATAAGCACAATGCTGAGGTCATTCCATGTGCTCTCTCCTCCTGTCAACAAGCTCCCAGTGCTAGACTGGCAGCACTATACAGTGCAGTAGGCTACAATATAGGGTAAGGTGTTAACAAATAAATGTATTCACTGTAATAAATAACTGCAATCAATTTTTAATGATTACAAAATGGATTAACTAGGGTCAACAGGTAATCTTTATCCTATAAGTGTTATTGGTCTCTAAAGCGAATTACCACTTTTGCAATCAAATTTTACTCCCCTTTGCTTTCCCACTTACACAGCATGCCTAAATTATTTTTTTTTATATATTAATGACCTTTTAGATGTTTGTCAGGCATAGGTGTCATGACTGACTGCAAAGCCTTTTTAACAATGTGAGCCTGTCCCAAGTTTGTCTTCGTCAATCTACAATGCAAAAAGCCTTACATCTACACCTCTAACCCTTTGTTAGGAAAGACAGTGTCCAAATCTAGTTACAACTGATAATGAAGATCTGCCTGCACAGTACAGACAGGGCTAATTATGACAAACACAGCTGCCCAGCCCCCTCATAAACACAAAAGGACTAGGATGTGTCTTTGCTGTATGGTCAAGAATAGAGCATCCAAAAAAAGTAAGCTGCAATTTTTATTTTTTTTAATTTATACTATGTGAATGGGGTCATGTAAGTATTCTCTATTTGGGCTGCAAATGTGGAAATACACTTTAAAGTGAAAAAAATATAGACATAAGATTACAAGCATTTGTAAGGTTTCTTCAGCTCTTATATCCACAGAACACAGTGTAAAAAAATTGGCTCTCTGTTTAATTGGCATTGGGACTGACTTGTGAAAATTGGAGCAAGAGAGGAGATGCTGCCTATATCAACCAACCAGGATCTATGTGTAACATGAAACAAGATGACAGATCAAAACTCAACCTAAGGGGAATGGATGCCCATAAGAACCTAATAGGTTTCACATCATTCTATGGAAAAATAAAGTAATCCCACTCTTGATTCAGTTTTCCTTCCAATGTACATGTGAGCCTTCCTTTGTTAAATGTAAACCTGTTTGGTGAAATAAAGGCAACTAGTCAGCCACCAAAATAGCAAGTTCTTTATTATAATATTTTTTGTAAGAGCCACCTGAACAATGGTGTTAGTTACATAGAAAGTCATGTCTTCATTGTATTAAAATCAAAGTTAAAGTGGAACTATTGGCAAAACTTTTTTTTTTTTCATTTTAAATAGAGTACTAGAGGGTCATGCCCCTCTCAGTTTATTTTTAGCCATCAATGTGTCCCATTGGGGAGATTTCCTTTCACTTCTCATCCCATAGCCAAAACAGGAAGTAAGAGGAAATCCCTGCAAATTAAAGGAATTCTTTGGGGACCGCCAGGTCATCAGAACTAGTGTCCCCATCAGAAGATTTCCCCTTACTATTCTGGGGAAAACCCAAAATTTGGGGTTTTCTTCACGTTCACCTTCGATGAAAATGGTAAACAACACATATAGAGAGGGTGAATCTCCCTAACGAGGGTACAAACAACAATTAAAACCTAATCGATGTACTAATCACTCTTCACTCTCTCAAAAACTTTACATAAAAAAAAGAAAAAGGTTTTACCTTTAATTATACTTTAAACCCCACCATCTGAAACCCTCTAATAACTGAGAATCAAAACTGACCAATTTTAAAAGGCTACTAAAGGCTCTTCCAGTCCTTGAATACAATGTGCTTAACAAGCATTAGGCCTGGGTAATATACCAAATTCTGTAAGCGCAATTCTCCTTCCAGTTCTCCATATCAGCCCCAATAAAGGGGGAGTTTTCTTTGAAAATGCATAAGCAACTTCTGTAGTCAAGTTTGTTTTTTCCATATCCATCATCATTTCTCTGGTTCAATTGTTTTTATTGATACAGTATTAATACAATATAATACATGGTTCTTGGAATACAAGAATATGGGAATATGTGATCTCAGGTTGTAGATACAACTCGTGGTTACGCATTGTTATTGACATTGGTCAGTTAATAAAGAAAAACAGATTAGCGGTCCTACAGAACCATAATATAACACCAAGATAACAATGCAGAAGTAGCAAGATAAAAGACGAGTGGTTGGGAAAGCACAGGTTAACCATACACGGCAGGTGGTACTCCAAACATCCATCATCATTTTTAACCACAGGAGGTGTGCCGCCATTGTTCCCACAGAGACATGCTTTTAGATTCCTTAGTTACTAATTTATGTATGGAGGTCTTTGCTTCTGCTCTAAAGAAGACCTAAATACCACCTTGATCTTTAAATTGTCCAACGTGAGACCCTTTACTGCTGTTGAGGCTCTTCCAACGTACTGCTAAATGTCGAGAGCTGTGCTGGAGCATATGTCAAGAACGTACTTACTATGTACCTGTGATAAGGTTCCCCGAGCACACAGAATGCTAGTAAAGGATAAATCAAAACAATTGCAGTCACTGCACCTGGGTGCATCATTGGTATGTAGCCTTTACTCCACCTGAAAGGTTCGCTTTAACTGCTAGAATCTTCTCCACTCAAGTCTTCCTCTTGTTTAAACAGCTGTGCAGGCCAGGACTCTGCTCAATCAAATCACCCAAGCATTTAAGGTGTTTTTCAGAGTGACAAGTCTTGTATATGAATTTTGTTTAGTGTAAACAGCATGCTCCTTAGAGCGGTCCCATAAAGGATGGGAGGGGATAGCAAGGCATCAAGAAAAAGGTAGTACATTGTAAAATGCCTTTAACGTTCTGGTGATTGCACACATTGCATACACTGGATGGATAGACAGTTTTTAACCCTTGAGCGCTATGTCCTACTGATTTTCCTGGCTGTCAGAAGTGTAGCAACATGAGTTTAAAAGCTGGCTGATGGCAGAAGATTGTGCTGACAGGAGGACAATCAGTCAGACAGTTCATGGCATCCTCACATCTACAGCTTTCTCCTATCACATGGCCGTTGGGCTGTGAAATGATTGAGAAACATCTCAACAGAGGAAGCATCGGAGCAGACACTCCAGATATATTTGCTGCCACACAACAAGGGAGTGACTTTTCTGGAAAAGGATGACAGCGGGACATATGGCGTCCTACTTTAAACCAGATGGTATGTCACCTCTATGTTGTCTATATTTTGCAAAAGAATTCTGGGTAGCGTTTGTGACATCCAGGGTGAAAGGGTGGATAATTTGTGAAAAACAGTTGCTAAGGAAAACTTAAGTGGATCTCCATTCAGAAGTGTTCAGGAGAAGGGTTGGCTCTTATTTCAGGTTTTAAGCATCACTGCTGTCTATTTCCTGGTTGGGTTATCAAAGTGCTTTTATTGGCCAATGGAAAAATTCCATGGAACAGATAAAGAGATGCACGATAGATCATTTTCTTGGCCAATAAGATAGTAAAATGTTTCCCTTGACTTCCTATCCCAGTGACACCAAGAACATTGCAACTATCAACCCGTTCTCACATGCCAGGGTGTTAGATGTAATCCTGGACTCTGAACTCTTCTTTCAGCCCCACATTTAATCACTGTCCAAATCTTGCCACCTCAACCTCTCCAAATACACCTCTTCTTATCCAATGACGTCAGAAAGCTTCTAAATTCACTCTCTGGTTATCTCTCACATTGACTACTGCAACTCCCTCTTCATTGGATTACCTTTACATAAGCTATCCCTCCTTTAGTCCATCATGAATGCTGCTGCCAGACTCATCCACCTTGCCAACCATTCATGATCTGCTACCCTTCTGTGCCAATCCCTCCACTGACTTTAACTCACCCAACAAATTAAATTCACAATACTAACAATAACTTACAAAGCCATCCACAACTCAGCCTCAGCTACATCACTAACCTAGCCTCAAAATACCAACCAAATTGTTCTCTTTGTCCATTCCAAGATCTCCTGCTCTTTAGCTCCCTTGTCACCTCCTCCCATGCTGGCCTCCAAGAATTCTCCGAGCCTTCCCCAACCTCTGTAACTCCCTACAGCAATCAGTCCGACTATCAACTACACTGTCCACTTTTAGGCGATCTGTGAAAACTCTTCTCTTTAGAGAAACGTATTTTGCCTCCACCTAACAACTGTACTTTTCTTTTCTCCATCAACTCATCTCCCACAGTTATTACCTCTTGTATCTCTCAACTCTCACTCTTAGATTGTAAGTTCCTCCTGTATTGAATTGTATTGAAACTGTACTGTCTGCCCTCATGTTTTACAGTGCTGCCCAAACTGTTGGTGCTATATAAATCCTGTATAATGATAATAACATTACTTTGAGTTACAATCCCGAAGGGCATTTTTCATGTACTCCTATGGAGGATGCACTGTGACAGTGATACTAGAGTCTGGAGGATTCTGCAAAGCAAAATGCAGAAAATACAGAGAAAATACAGGAAATACAAAGAAAGTTCTGCCACTTAAAGCTTTTTTTATTTTTATTTTTTTATACTGTATCTCCTTCATTTTTCAGGAAAGGAAGACAAAACCTGATTGGCTATGACTGGAAACCTATTTCCTTTCCAGTTTGGTAGATCAGATGGATGCTACTGGGGTATGGCCACTTTGAAAGCAAAGTCTGTGTTCCCCATAGCAAAAAGATTCCAGCACAATAAGAGATAAGAAACTGTCTGACTGGTGCTTAAAGACACAGAAAGGTTTTTTTATTTACTTAGTTTTTATACTATTATCACAATTCATAATTGGGTCTTTTCATCAAGGAACGTTTTTTTTATTGTCCACAGTAATCAGTCAGATCCTTCCTATTCCAGAATAGACTAAAGAAACATAAAACTATGTTAAGCGTAGAAACTTCTCCATAAGGGAAAAGATGTCCATCATCTACAGGACATTAGCAAAAAACTGAGGTATCATGGAGTGGGGTTGGGTTATAGGGGTAACCCCATGGAGACATGTCTAAAAGCTGTGCCACTGTCCAATCGCCTGAAGGTGACAGCCTATAACCCAGGCTCTTGAACATTCAGCCTGTATCACATACAGTGAAGGAAACAAGTATTTGATCCCCTGCTGATTTTTAATGTTTGCCCACACACAAAGAAATGATCAGTCTAAAAATCGAATGCTAGGTGTATTGTAACACTGAGAGACAGAATAGCCAGAAAAAAATTCAAAAGAAATGCATGTCTAACAAATGATGCACTGATTTGCATGTTCATGAGGGAAATGAGTATTTGATCCCCTTCACAAAACATGACTTAGTACTTGGTGGCAAATCCCTTGTTGGCAATCATAGAGGTCAGACGTTTCCTGTAGTTGGCCACCAGGTTTTCACACATCTCAGGAAGGATTTTGGCCCACTCCTCTTGGCAGATCCTCTCCAAGTCATTAAGGTTTGGTAACTCTAACTTTCAGCTCCCTCCACAGATTTTCAATCAGATTAGGGTCTGGAGACTGGCTAGGCCACTCCAGGACCTTAATGTGCTTCTTCCTGAGCCACTCCTTTGTTGCCTTGGCCGTGTGTGTTGGGTGATTGTCATGCTGGAACACCCATCCACGACCCATTTTCAATGCCCTGGCTGAGGGAAGAAGGTTCTCACCCAAGATTTGATGGTGCATTGCCCCGTCCATCGTCCCTTTGATGCGGTACAGTTGTCCTGTCCCCTTAGCAGAAAAACACCCCCAAAGCAGAATGTTACCACCACCATGTTTGACAGTTGGGATGTTGTTCTTGGGGTCATAGGCAGCATTCCTCCTCCTCCAAACACGGCGAGTCGAGTTGATGCCAAAGAGCTCGATTTTGGTCTTATCTGACCACAACACTTTCAACCAGTCCTCCTCTGTATCATTCAGTTGTTCAGTGGCAAACTTCAGACGGGCCTGGACATGTGTTTTCTTAAGCAGAGGGACCTCACAGGCACTTCAGGAATTCAATCCTTGTCAGCGTAGTGTGTTACCAATTGTTTTCTTGGTGAATGTGGTCCCAGATGCCTGGAGATCATTGACAAGATCCTCACGTGTAGTTCTGGGATGATTCCTCACTGTTCTCATGATCATTGACACTCCACAAGGTGAGATCTTGCATGGTGCACCAGACCTAGGGAGACTGACAGTTGTTTTGTGTTTCTTCCATTTGCCAATGATTGCACCAACTGTTGTCACCTTCTCACCAAGCTGCTTGGCAATAGTTTTGTAGCCCAGTCCAGCCTTGTGTAGGTCTACAATCTTGTCCCTGACATCCTTGGACAGCTCTTTGGTTTTTGCCATGGTGGAGAGTTTGGAATCTGATTGTTTGATTGCTCCTGTGGACAGGTGTCTTTTATACAGGTAACTCCCTTTAAGAGACTGCTTCTAATCTCAGCTTGTTACCTGTATGAAAGACATCTGGTAACCAGAAATCCTGCTGAATGATAGGGGATCAAATACTTATTTCCCTCATGAACATGCAAATCAGTGCATAATTTTTTTGACATGCATTTCTTTTGAATTTTTTGTTGCTATTCTTTCCCTCAGTACACCTACCACTCGATTTTTTAGACTGATTATTTCTTTGTGAGTGGGCAAACAATCAGCAGGGGACAAAATACTTATTTCCTTCACTGTACAATATGAATCGATATGAATAAGATACAGGATATATTTCTATGGTTGCTATGGATGATAAGGAGAGTTGTTATTATTGACACATTTGGAAAAAAAGCTACCGGTGTACCAACCAGTTCATACTGCTTGCATACTCTCAACTTAGCAGTAAGAAAGACTTAAATGGAGAACATACGTATAAGTATATATAAGTTCTTTTAAAACATTGTGTTATTATGGCAGCAAGGATTAAAATTAAATTTTAAAAAGACACATTTTAGTTAGGAGAATAAGAAATGTTACATATGAATATTTTGCAATGTCATATCCAGCCAGAAGGTAGGAAGCTTAGTTCCTCTTCCCATCATTTCCAGTTTCTCTTTTAACTCTTGTTCTAAAAAGCCTGCTGTTTAGAGAGCTCCAGCAGAAATATATATAAAAAAAGAAACTTAAAAGTTCTACCCAAAAGTGGAAGCTCCATTTGTTTGCCTCTTCCCTCCCTCCACTGCCATATTTGACACTGTAAGGGACCACCCGGCGGTACCACTAGCACTCCACTAAATAGGTGTTTCCAGAGCACGGAGTCTAAGTCCCAGGGTGCTTGTTCACCAGGGCCCCTGATGGTGGGGATGGACTTGGAGCCCCCCGAGACCAGGTCGTGACTACTGGGCAAACCCGTTAGTGGTAGTGGTATTCGCCGAGGGCTCCTGCGGGGAAGAGCCTGATATGAGGAGGTCAGGAGACCCCACTGGGAGGGATGGACGGATGGATGGATGGATGGCTGAGCAGGTGCGGGGTCAGACAAGCCAGGTCGGTAACAGGGAGGACGATACGGTACAAGGCAGCGGGCAGAGAATAGTCGGGTCACACGCCAGGTCAGCAACAGCAGGTCAGATCCAATAGGGGGCATTCAAGAGAGAGGTCAGGCAAAGCAAGGGTCAGGGCAGGAGAAATACAGCAAGGTCAAGCACAATCCAGGTCAGCAACTTACAATTCACAGGTTCGCAGATACAGGATACAGGTAAGACCAGAAGGCACTGAATGACAGCTCAGGGCCATTTAAATATCCCGCCCTGCGCTGCCATTGGTGCCCAGCGGGCGGCCGCGGCTTCTACTGCGCATGCGCGAACTCGAACGCCGCGGCTGGCCCGGACCTAATGCTCGAGTCCCAGCACAGGGCGGCACACTGCGCCTGCGCCGGGACCATCGCGGCGGGGACCGAGGGGATCCCTGACAGACACCTTTTGGGGGGGAGCGGGATCGGATACCTGGTTTTGACAGGTACCCGCTCCCACTTCCAGCTTAATTTGCCGTGGCGAAGTGAGCCGGAAGTTCGGTCCCCCTCCTTCCTCCCACAATCTCCTGGGAACCTTCACAGGTCCAAGAAGACTGCTGGACCAATCAGGATGTGCAGTGTGACTCACGCAGGCACAGTGCCCACTTGGCTCTGAAGCCGCAAGCTGTCACAGCCTGGTGCCCACAGCTGAGATGCCGGCACAGGGAAGAGGCGAAGGAGAGAAGGGATGGCGTGGCTGAGCACGTCGCTGAACCCTGGGACAGGTGAGTGTGTGTTTATTAATAGTCAGCAGCTACAGTTTTTGTAGCTGCTGACTTCTAATAAACACAAAAACGGATGGAACTCCGCTTTAAAGGAGAAGTAGAGCCAAAGCTCGTTTAGTCCTACTTCTCCTGATGATCACAGGAGTGCAAGCTAAAGCCTGCTGTCAGCTGACGACACTCATCCGGTCAAGACCCTTGAGAGATCTCGACTTTAACCACTTCCCGGCCACCGTATAGCAGTTTCACTGCTACAGGGCAGCTGCTCCGTGCACAATCACATAAATATATGTAATTTTGCATTTCTGGGTAGGGGGCTCGCGCATGTGCCACCCTAACCACGCTATCATTGGCTCCTGAAGATTTCAATCACCAGGTATAGGCCACCAATTCATGGCCGGGACTCGGAGATCGGCGGAGAAGCTGACAGGGGAGAGATCTAATTGTCCTGTCGGAGGGGACATGCTGCTTTCTATCTTTATGCAAACAGAGAAATAGAAAGCAGCACGTCCGCTAGTAAAACAGCACACAGTAAACACAAAACAGTACACAGTTAACCCTTTGATCGCCCCAGATGTTAACCCCTTCATGCCTACTGTCATTAGTTCAGTGTCAGTGCTTTTTATTAGCACAGATCACTGTATTAGTGTCACTGGAGATGTCAGCGGCAGTTAGCCAATTCTCATCCAGTGTCAAAATGCCCGCCACAGTCCCACTATAAGTCGCTGATCTCCACCATTAAGAGTATAAAATAAATAAATAAAAATTCCAGCATATATACACCACCATTTGTAGACACTTTAACTTTCATGCAAAAAAATTTATATACGCCTATTGGGATTTTTTTTTTTTACCAAAGACATGTAGCAGAATACATTTTGACCCACATTTTTGAACAAATTTTATTTTTATTTTTTTTTTGGAGGGATATGTTTTATAGCAAAAACTAAAAATATTGTTTTTTTTTGGTCTTTTTTCATTTATAGTGCAAAAAATAAAACCCAGTGATGGTCAAATACCACCAAAAGAAATCTCTATTTGTGTAAAAAAATGGCCTGGTCATGAAGGGGGGTAAAGCTTACGCAGGTCAAGTGGTTACTGTCAGGATCCACCCAGATGCCTGGACTGGCAACTGGCTCAGCCTCTCAGCAAGCCGCTGAGAGCCTGAGCCAGTTGCTCCTGCCTCCTCCACGGCCCGGCGCTCCAGTGGACTCGACTGAGCCTGTGTGGTTAGTGGTCTTTGATCACTTAGTTCTCGGTGTAGAGGCAGCAGGGGACAAATGCAGCAGATCGATGCTGCATCCGCCTAGGTGAGTATAAAGGTTTGCTTTTTTTTTTTTTTTTTTTTTTTTAATCCTGAACTTCTCCTTTAAAGAATAATTTAACATTTGATGAAAAATAAACACTAACAAACTTGGTTACAGATTCCTACCTTTTGTTATTTCCAAGAGACATCTGTTTTGTTTGTGTCCATATGCAAAATTAATGTGAATGGGAGTTACTTTATAATTATCAATCAGCTGCTGCACATGATGCAGGGGTCTGATGAGGAAAGTGACAGGGTCGGCATCCCTTTAGATGTGATATCCCTTTGGGAGTATCTCATCAAAAATGACATTTTTGGTGCAGGGGATGCCCAAAATCTAACTTGTACTGTATCTTAGAGCAGGCTTCTAGGAAAATGAGTGAGCAAGTTTTCACAGAAGCAGGAAATTACATTACTAGGGGCTTTCCATACCCCATCTGTGGACAGAACGCCTCCAGGTTGCCATATTGCATTGAAAATTACAGTGTTGCAGATTGAAAAGGAAATTCATTTAAAAAAAATTAAATTACAATATGACTTGTATCACAATTGTATGAGATAGATAGATAGATAGATAGATAGATAGATAGATAGATAGATAAATAGATAGATAGATAGATTTTTTTATTTGCTTTTTCTTTCCCATGAAACTGGAGTTTAAATTTGTATCCAATAAAAAAATTGAAAGTTTGCCCAGAACTATTATAGTTTCTCTTTAAATAACATTTTAACAGTGGTATTACAGGAAAAACTGAGGACTAAGGTAGACAGAATCGTCAAAGGGACCCAGGAGACAGAGAAACCCAGACAACAAACACTACCTTCACATCCATCACAATTTTCTACCTTTCTAGCAGACTATGTTCACTTATATTTTATTCTCGCAGTAGATATCCCAAGTTATAGCACTACATACACTTTCACCTTTGAATTTACAAGAGTTATTTAAAGTAAACCTGTTCTCTGCACAGACATGCTAAAAAAAAAAAAACACATACACTGCGCAGCAGTCACCTGCTCCCGCTAAGACCAAGTCGCCTGTACTATGCTTTTTGCATAGGATTTTTTTTCTGGGGTATCACAAAGCAAGTTTGGAGGTAGAGAGGCACTGCGACTAGAAATAGATACTTTACACCTTGTGCCTGCTTTACAGTGTATGCATAAAGCCATAGATGAATAAAATCTTGGCCGGTTCAGTAGGGACCAGACAAGATTTGATCCATCTATGGGCAGCTTGTACCTAAGCTGATCCTTGGGTACAACCAGCCTGTCAGATTTTTTTACATGTGATTACTGCCATTGGCTATAGCTGCTAGAAGTAATCATTATGTTCTGCCGGTTGGGAAGGCTTCCAGACCTGCAGGAGGGATTCCCCCATCAACACTGAGTGTGTTGATGGGGGAATCGAGCAATTTCTTGCCTTCCACTTATGATGGAAGGAAATAAAATCAAATAATTATGTGCTGCTTTAGTTCCATCCTCATAAAAGATGAATCATCTATAGCAATGGTCTCCAAACTGTGGCCAGATGCGGCCCTTTGTTTGCCTATATCCGGCCCTTGAGGCAATAGTCCTGCCACGGATACAAGGCAATCTCCCCCCCCCCCCACACACACACACACTGACACGGGCATTAGGACACCGTTTGTTTTACTGATGCAGCACTATCCCTGACCCTGATACCAACAAGGGGTTACTATTCCTCCCACTGATACCAATGATGGAGCATTTACTCACAGGGCCTCCTCAAAGTCTGAAGGACAGTAAGCTGGTCCTTTGCTTGGAAAGTTTAGACACCCCTGATCTATTGCAATACAAATAACATTTGAAATTCAGTATAGGAGCCCCATTTAGTCATACATTTGTGGTTGTGCTACTGGCACAAGTTTAGTTTATTATAAGAGCCAAGATAGTTGGTAAAATGGATGGACCTCTATACATCTGCTATTTGGCCACTCACTGCAGCTGGACCTATATACCGATCGGCCATAACATTTTGACCACCCACCATAACATGAGGACCACCCACCTACTATTGAGCAGGTCCCCCTTCTGTCACCAAAACAGCCCTGACCTGTCAATGTATGGACTCCAAAGTAACATCCACATGAATGGCAGGACCCAAGGTTTCCCAGCAGCATCACACTTTCTCCACCAGTTTGTCTTCTTCTCAAGTGCATCCTGGTGTCATCTCTTCCGCAGGTAAGAGACACATACGCACCTGACCATCCACATAATGTAAAAGAAAATCTGATTCATCAGACCAGGCCCCCTTTTGATGATCCAGTTCTGATGATCACATGCCCACTCTAGGTGCTTTTGGCTGTGGACATATGTCAGTATGGGCTCCCTGACCAGTTTGCGGCTACGCAGCCCCACACGTAAAAAACTGTGATGTGCAGTGTGTTCTGACACCTATTGGAAGCAATATGAACTGTTTCAATAATTTGAGCTACAGTAGCTCTTCTATTGAATCGGACTACACGGGCCAGCTTTTGCTCCCCTGTGCATCAATGAGCCTTGGCCACCTAAGACCTATTCATTGGTTCACCAGTTCCCCTTCCTTGGACCACTTTTGATCAATACTGACCACTGCAGACCAGGAACATCCCACAAGAGCAGTAGTTTTGAAGTCGCTCTGACCCAGTTGTCTAGCCATTACTATATGGCTCTCAAATTTGATCAAATCCTTATGCCATTTTTTATACTTTCAACACATCAACGTCAGGGACAACATATCCACTTCCTGCCTAATATATCCCACTGACTTCCAGGTGCCATTGTAAAGAGATAATCAATGTCATTCACTTTATCTGTCCGTGGTTATAATGTTATGGCTGATCAGTGTATATCAAAGTATTACTCAACTTAAGTTATGTACCGAAATGGAGGGAACAAAAAGAAGAACATAACTACAGGGAGGAGAAGCACAATGGCCTGCAGCATAAGTGTCAAAAACACTTGCACTGGGTTGTCACAGAAACTCTTCCCCTTCCAAAAATCTTCACCAGTGATGTGATAATGTCAGTTGATTAGTGCACACTGCGGAGAAGATGAATGGGAGCTAAGGCTTTACGTTTATGGGCAACCATGCACATCCATGTAACTGGCAAAAAGCAGTTATGCTCCGGAGCTGCGGCCAAGATAAGAGGTGCATGAATAGGAAATGGGAGCCAACAACAGATGCTTTACTAATGAGCCTTTCTATTCACAGTGGCAGTGAACATAACGGTCCACAGCTGGACTCTATGGACAGCCATCAGGGCAGAATAATGGGCACAACAGCTCCCCTTATGGGATGTAAAACACAGTAGCACTGCTATTTATCCCCAGTGTCCTCTTACTGACCCGGATATCCTCGCAGTAAGCATCTAAAAGTGATATTAAAGACAGATTTTTTTTTTAATTGTATAAAAATACCAAATATGTCATACTTGCGTGCTCTGTGTAGTGGTTTTGCACAGAGCAGCCCAGATCCTCCGCTTCTCTGGCCCCCTCCGTTGGCTTTCCTGGCCCCTCCCTCCTGCCTAGTACCCCCATAGCAAGCAGCTTCCTATGAGGGCACCCAAGCAGGCTCACTCCCAAGCTGCTGCTCTGTGTATCCATTCAGCCCCGCCCCCACTCTGTCCTCATTGGCTCACTGGCTGTGATTGACAGAAGCAGGAGCCAATGGCTACCACTGCTGTCTCAGCCAATGAGGAGGGAAAGACCCAGTATAGCCATTATATGTATTGCATACCTTTTTTAAACTCTGTGCTTCTCTATGCAATGCAGGCACATTATGGCTAGTGGGAGGGTCAGCAGGTTGTTGAACATAGCGTCCTGAAGGCATCACAGCACCCTGCCTCAGCAATCCTCTCAAAAACAATCAGCTCAGATGTAAGCAGAGGGCTGACTCCTGGGAGGAATTATGCATCAAAATGTCTTGATGTTGTAAAAAAAAGTAGTAGATTTCAGTCTAGAGAAGTGGGCATTTCAAGGCTGCATATGCATGCAGATTGCCCCAGGTAATGTCCACATGTGATGCTGAGACTCCATGACTGCAAGAACAGAAATCCATTGAATAAAAGGGATGGCAAAGGACAGTAAGGCTCAGGAAGAAAGGGCTAGATCAGCCTTTCTCATCTTGTTTAACCCCAGAGGAACCCTTGAAATAATGTTCACATCTCAGGGAACCCCTGCTATGATTAGTCCATTGAGAAAATGTCCCTTGCAATGGTGGTCAGTTGCAAGAATACCCCTTTTTGTGTGGTGGTTGGATGCCATCCTTACAGGCAGCTTTAAAGATCATGGCTATCATGCTACTGGCTCTGTTAAGTGGTGTTGGACCTTAATCTATGAAGGATAAGAGGTTGATTTGCCACTTCTCAAGAAACCCCTAGCAACCTCTGTAGCAACCCTAGAGTTCAATGGAGCCCTGGTGGAGAATGGTTGGACTAGATGGTTCTGGATGTCCTCCAGCCAGAAAAAGAGGTGGGCTCTATGTGACTTGCTGCACCTTATAATGCATACTGTGAGAATCTGATAGTGTGCAGCAAAATCAGATCAAGCATTTTCTGTGCAGGAAAGAAGCCTATACAACTGTCAAAGACTGATGGTAAGGCTGGAATTCAGCTTTACATTGTCTAACGATCTTGCCCAAAAGCACCAAATATAACCATTTCCATGAAGATGGTTACGTACTGGGGCTTCTTCCTGGCAATCACATACATGGGGGTGTTTTGAAGGACTGATGTAAGCTGTCAAGTTCTCAGCATTTCAAGTCAAAACAAATTTCAAGCTTACATAAAAAAAATATAATACAGTAAATTATTCCGAATCAATTAAGATTGTAAAATAAATATATACCCCTATTGCCCCAGCTGTAGAAAACTTTACCCAGCCCCCATCACATCTGCTGTCTTCTAGTACCTTGCTGACGTTGCTCTCGTTTTAGTTGCTCTCCTGCTATGAATAATTCTTTTCCTTTTTCCGAGTTATTAATATGACTTGCCCAAATGCACTGACTCCCCAGGGCAGAAAGAGTGCAGAGCGAGAAAGTCTTTCCTTTGTATTTTTCATTCAGCAGATGATAATCTTAGAACGGGTCCCTCCGGGCCCTCTGTTGTGTCAGTTTGTGGACAACAGTTGCCTATTGATGATTTAGCAAAACTCAATCATGCTTGCCCCGAAAGACTTTTGTTTTTCAAGCTAAATATATCTAAGCAGTTCAGAATCAGAACAGAGTTGAAGGGAATGGAGTTTTCAGGGCAACAGGGACGTGATCAGCATGTTCTGCACTCCCAAAGCTGTAAATATTAAGAGCTTAAACCTTCATGATGCAATGGAGAGACTCCCAATTTCATCTATAGGGACATCTCATGGGAACCACTGCCGTGTCTCTTCGCTTGAGTAATCAAGGATATCTGACAGGAATTTTCCAGTTTCCAGTAGTCCCTCTTGGGAGGTTTCAGGTCTTCCACCTAGGCCGGAAATCAGCTTTCTCCGGATTAAAATATTACCACTGAAATAAGTGTTCACATTTAACAAGCAATGGTTGAAGATAATATTTTACAGTAATAATAATTGTTCCCCGAAAGCGGACCTTTCAGCACTGCCTTTTATCTTTTTCCATCCCTCTCCATCTTATACAGTCATGAATATTTTACTAAATTTGCCCCTGGTAAACACCTTGTTATCATTTTTTTAATTGCCATTACTGCACCCTCCCTGTTTCTCATTCCTCGCCCAGGTGATCAACCATTTGCAGCATTCTGGAACATCTACAGTATATCACATATTCTAAGATGCTGTAGCTTACTGAAAGCCAATATATATGACAGCTGCATATATCATCTATGCAGGCATAGGGTTTAGTGGAGTACATGCTTTCTCAACCTTCTTAACATGCAGGAACACCTGCTAATATTGGGTTTTCTATCCAGCTTAAGGTATATTAGCGTGATGTTATTGAGAAAATTTCTGCTTATGCTTGCCGTCAGAAGGAATATGTACCCCCTCCCCCACCAGATAGCGATAAAGAACATTGTTGTAAGTGGTTACTTATCTGAGAGGTTCAAATTGCTCAAGGAACCCCTAGCAACCTCTGGAGGAAACCAAGGAATCCACAGAACTCTAAAAACATATGAATTGCTCAAGGAATTCCTAGCAGCCTCTGGAGGAAATCTAGGATTCCACAGAACCCTGGTTAAGAAAAGTTGGTTTAGCATGATACGATGGCAAGGCAAGTAGCAGATAACACCTGGCAGAGAGAGAAAGATTGTGAGAGCAGGCAGACAGGCATAAGAAGGACTCCAGATGAGAGGAAGAAAACACTGGACTCTATAGACTAGCAAATATGTGCTTTTAAGAGGTAGAAATTGCTCAAGGAACCCCTAGCAAAGAGAGATAGAGATTTTGAGAGCAGGAAGACTCCCATCTGTCCTTCCAGCCCCAGATCCAATCGCTGACAAAATCACGTAGACTTCACCTCCGCAACATCTCCAAGATACGACCGTTCCTAACCCCGGAAACCACTAAGCAACTTATTCACTCCCTTGTCATATCACGCCTCGACTACTGTAACTCCCTCTTCATTGGCCTACTTCATCGCAGGCTATCCTCCCTCCAGTCTATCATGAACGCTGCTGCCAGACTCATCCACCTCACTAACCGTTCTGTATCTGCCACCCCTCTCTGCCAATCCCTCCACTGGCTCCCAGTTGCCCAACGGATAAAATTCAAAACTCTAACAATGACATATAAAGCCATCCACAACACTGACCCAATTTACATAACCAATCTTATCTCTAAATATCACCCAAACCATACACTCCGCTCCTCGCAAGACCTCTAACTCTCTAGCTCCCTTATCTCCTCCTCCCATGCCCATCTCCAAGACTTCTCCAGGGCATCACCCATCCTCTGGAACTCCCTACCCCAATCTATCAGACTATCACCTTGCCTTTCGGCGATCACTGAAAACCTTTCTCTTCAGGGAAGCCTATCCCGCCCTCTGCTAATTTCTGGAATCCTCCACTCTTCCAACCACTCCATCCCCCACAGTGACTACCTACTGTACCATTCACCCCTCCCTCCTAGATTGTAAGCTCCAAGGAGCAGGGCCCTCAAATCCCTCTTGTATTGAACTGTGTTGTTACTGTATTGTCTCCCACTATAATGTAAAGCGCTGAGCAAACTGTTGGCGCTGTATAAATCCTGTATAATAATAATAAGTAGGACTCCAGATGAGAGGAAAACAACACTGGACTCTATGGACTAGCAAGTATGTACTTTTAGGAGCTAGAAACCCCTAGCAATCACTAGAGGAAACCTAGGCTTCCATAGAACACTGGCTGAGAAAAGCTGGTCTAGCAGAATTCGGAGGCAAGGAACATAGCAGAGAGCACGTGGTAGAGAGTGAGAGCAGATAGGTGAAAGAAGGACTCCAGATGGGAGGAAGATAACACTGGACTCTATAGACTAGCAAGTATGTAATTTGTAATATCATACAGGGAAGTATTTGGAGCAGTTGGTATTTGTTTCTGAGTAGCATGTAGAATGTGCTCTTTAATGTAAAACAACTGTTAACCCGGAGTTAAAAAAAATACCTAAAAATATAAATTTAAGGACAGTCCACCCAGAATTGGTAACTAAAAATGATAGATGCAGGAGAATTAAATCACATTTCATTCAGCTATGCGAGACTCTGAAAGAAAGATCTCAGCACTTATGTTCCCTGATCCATGCACGTTTCACAACCATTATTAACATGTCCACCTGTTGGAAGTTTAATGTATTTTATATTTTATTAAAAAAAAAACAAAGGAAAATTGGAAACACCCAAAAAAGGTAGAGAACAACACCCACCACCCTTAGGTAAGTGGAAATGATAGGGAGGTGTTGGTAACGTAATTTCAACAAGCTGTCAAGTTTGTGTACAGAATATCCATAAAGGTAATTTTCTGCTCATGAAATTGGCATATAGCAGTGTTACTCTTATTACAACACTGGGATTAATCATGTGATAATGGCAAACAGATCTTCCCACTTAGTATACTATAAAGCAGACCCTCAAATTTAGCATACTATAGACAAATCCACCCAGCACCTGACCCTGAAAGCCACAGCTGGGGAGTACATGGCTAACAGTGATACCGTATTATAGCTCATAAACCACAAAAAGCCACCACCCCATAGTGAGCCTCGGTTGTATATTGAGGACCCAACAAAACAGGGAACAAAAAGAAACCATGCTCCTCCACCAAGGGGTATGTGGTTTTGGCACGTTTCCTTTGTCATCTGTTTTGCTGAGTCTTCAGTGAACATCCTGGGGCTCATTTTGGGGGCTTTTTCTATTTTATGACCTCTCACTTAGCAATGGGAAAGGAGGAACTGACTTGAACAAATGGGACAGTATCCACACAGATGGAACTGGGAAGAATCTTCTATGAAATTCAGCAAACTCCTTGCAATGTGTAATTGACCTGAGGAGGATTGCTTTATTTTCAACAAAAGAGAAGTTTAACAAAAAGCTTCCTTCAGCAGTCACGAAACAGAACCTCTACTAAAAAGAGGGGCTGCTAGCGCTGACCTTCTCTTGAAAATACTTGTTGCCCATCTGTGTCAGGGTTACTGACCTGAAAACCATGCAGACCAAAAAAGTCAGGGTTAAGCCACAACGGCATAACTGTTCCGGAGCCTGTAGGTGAAATCCTGGGAACCATGTGGATCCCAAATCTTGCAAAAAGAAACTTCTGCACTGTCCTGGAGTATTATCTTGTGAGATTTGTGATACTCAACATTCCCCGGAAATGTCACCAGAAGGTGATGTCATCCCCAGCAGTGCAAATATAAATTTAGATAATTACAGGTTTTTCTTCTCCAATGTATGTTTGTATAACCATCTTATAAAGGGCTGGTGGCCCTAATGTTAAGAGTGGACCACTCTTTCTAGTGCAAGACCCACTTTAAGAAGCAGTGCTAACTCCATTCCCTGTACAGATGTCCATTTGAAAGACTGTTTACAAACTGGAATCTGCTTCTTATCTTTATAACAGAATTATCAAAATGTGAAGCAGTCAGTAAACTGTAAAGGTCACATAAAAAATAACTAAACTAACCTACAGTAAAGTAAAATACAGTTTTCCATTTTCATTCTTCAGTTTTCAAAAATGCTTTCAAAGCATTCTAGAACACCTAAACTATACAGACATTTATTTTTCCACTACATATTCCCCAATAGCTATTATTTACATAGACTAAGGCAGCATACCAGTCTTCCTAAACTCTCGGGAACCACAACCGTTACTTAAGCTGCAGTGGCTACAGACATGTCCTTGGTACAAATAATTTTCACCAATTCATGTCTGTGCCCGGTAGACTTACATCATAAAAAACACTCATTTATTTAACAAAGAAGAGATCCGAATAATGCTGTTGTATGCATAATTCCAAGTGTGCACCTGAGGTTCTGAATAATTTTATTTGAATTTATATAATGCTTTTATCCCTGGGAGCTCAAAGCACCTAGAAGGTGATACAGCCAAATTGGAAAGACATATTTGAGCCAGTTACCAACCAGCCCACCAGCATTTCTTTCGGAGTGTGGGAAGAAACCAACACAGGCACAGGAAGAATATCCAAACTCCATACAGATAGTCCTACTCAGGATTTGAAACGAGGACCCTGGAGTACTTGGCATTAAACCATTCTGCTGCCTAAGGATTCTTTCTAGGGGTCTGTTAGGAGGTGTGAGAATGATGTCCCCAAAGCTTGGTGATTTTTAGGAATATTGAAATAGGACTTTGCTTTGCGGGTTTTAGTGCTAAGCAAGGGGCAGAAGGTACCAGCAGACAAACACAAGTATGTGTTGGACTGTTGGGATTTGTCTACTGGGGAGGTGAGGGGCAGAAAATGTAATTAATGCATTAATAAATAGTTGACAAGAATACTGTTGGAACCATATCCTCTGCAATCAGATAGGGTAGGCCTGCGGATGAAAGTGTTGGGATCCAAAGTGATAGTTTTTACATGTCTAATCGCGGTTAGACCATTATTTTTTCCCTTTGATTGAAAGAAGATGATCATTTCAAAATGTCTATATTTTTCTCTTTGAAAGATGCTGATGATCATTTTAAATGCTTACAAAGTCACCCTTGAGAACAGTATTCTTATTTCATAAAAGTGGGGTAGGAGTGCCTTGAAAAGGTGAGAAAATGAAAAAGCATAGGATATCTAAAGTCAAAACTTTTTTTTGGATGGAGTAGAGAGTGCCTGAAACCCCATCAAGTTTTTGTTTGCCATTTGTGTCCAACTGGGGAGATTTCCCATTACTTCCTGTCCTGTGTACACAATAAAATAAGAGGAAATCTGTCTAAAGCGACGGAAATCTACTCTTAGCGATCACAGGAACAGGTACCCCTGTTGGAAAATGTCCCCTTTATTCTGGTGACAACTCAAAATTTTGGATTTTCTATTAGGGTGAAGACACACAGATGCAAATTGAAAAAAACCCTCGCCACCGAAAAAAGATTTTTGGCTTTTTATACACTGTAAAGTCATAGTCCACCTTTTCTGGATAAAAAATAGTAAATGCACCCACATTAAGAAAAGGGAAAATATTAATTATTAATTGTTTGCACTGGAGCCTGCAGAGCAGTTTGACTGTGATCGGTGCATCGTGGGTGCAATGCACAGGCTTCTGTAGATTCTTACTTCAGCTCCAGGGGTATGAACCTACCTTAATGGGACTGGAGGATGTAATCAATTGACTACTATAATGTGGTGACATTATGGCACTTGTGCTCCACTGAGATCTAGGAGTCCCTCTGCCATGGTGGTAGATGGAACAAGTAGTTTTCCATTCCCAGATCCCTGTGTATGGATAACTTCTCCAGCACAGCCGTGCAGGAAATTCAGAATGCTGAGGGAAAATAACCTGCAATTCAAGTAAGTGGGGGGAGGCAGTAGAGAGCGTTGAGGAATGTGACTGATGGAGAAATTAAATTTTCCTTATTATGGCTCACTAATGCACAAGAATGCATCATAAGCCTGATATAGGGACAGTTTTACCTTGACTGACCTAATTCCATTACTACAAACTGACCAACTGAAGAAGTTGAGCTATCTTACGTAAAAGGTAATGCTACTTTCCAGGGGTTACAACTGGGCAATACTACCAATTACTCCTGAATATATCACCACCAAAACTTTGTGATAAGTTAGTCTCTCACCAGGGCTACTAAAAGCATGCGTCTGGTTTAATTATCCGTCATGCCGAAAAACGGGCGGTACTTCTTGGTGAAAGGCATGTATAGCCAAGTTTCTTGTTACATCTTTCACGTGACCTGGATAAAAGAGTGACCGAAGTATTGGATGGAACACGAAATGTGTTCACTAAGGTAGTTCTAGCCTTTAAGAACCTTTGAACAAAAATGAGCTGAAACAGAAGCTAGACAGCAAAGTTGTTGGTCATGTGATCAAAGTGACACCAATCAAAATGATTTTTAATAAACAAAAGCAGCAGCTACTAGCTAGCCACATTTACTTGCTTCAGTTTCAATATCAAAAAAAAAAACGTTGTGCTGTTTGTAACATATAGCTGAAAGCAACAAATGGCAAATTTGTCATGTTTTTGGAAAGATCTATCAATCTATGGTTAAAACAAAACCACAGGTATCAGGGGGGAAAATGAAAAGTAGTATTCAAAACTGTATCCACGGGTGAAAGTCTGATAATAAAGCATAAAAAATATCCAGCTGAATAGGGATCATTCACAGATGCTGCTCCGTTAACAAACTGATAAATATTCAAAGATTCTAGCAAGGAGAGAACAGGCGTGCAAACTGCATGAAATCTGCTGGATCAGAGAGGGTAACTGTATCAAATAAAGTAAAACTTTCTAAAATACCCATAACCCAAATAAAACCAAAAAGAGCAAAAGGCTATTTATAGGTAAGCCCCTCTACGTTGGATCCTTCACAAGTAGTGTAAGTACAGAAACAATGGAAGGAGCAAAGGGCTGAGAAGGAAGAAATATACTTGATATACATCACTTAAAGTAGAATTCCAGGCGGTTACTAACCAAGCTTAAATCTGCTCCTATCTCCCCCTTTGAACTCCAATTCTAACTACCCCGTAGAAAGAAGTTGCTAACACTTGTCTAGTCTCAGGGCGCTCCGGTCTGGTCATGTGATCTCCCCAGAGGCCAGATTTAGGGGAGATTAGAGGAGGAGGCTGGAATGCCTGGGTGGAGACATCACCCATAGGTTTACTACCCATAGTCTTGTCTCTCCTCTACCCTGAAACTGACCGCTGGGAGCCTATCATGTGACCGGACCAGAGCACCCTGATAACAGGTAAGTATAAGCATCTTTCTCCTACAGGGGTTAGTATAGGATTTTGAAGGGGAGGTGGGAGCAGATTTAAGATTAGTTAGTTTAATATTCATCATTTGAGCTTCTACTCCATGTTCGCAAGAGCATGTATATGTGTCGATGTATCTAATCCCCCCCTAGATTGTATCACTTTTGTTAAAGTGGACTTGAATGGAAAAAAAATGTGCAAAAACAGTACCCTAAAAAGACATTTTGTCTTCAGTGCCCAAACACTCACATACCACAAAGCGCTTTTCTGTTTTTTGGAAGGATTCATGTACCTACTGCTTCATAGCTGAGTATCTTCAGTGTGAGATCATCTAAGGAACTGCTGCCTCTAACTATTAAGACATGTATACACATCTTAAAATTTGGCCAGTCCAGCAGTAACTAACCAGATTTTATATATTTACCATTTATTTGTTACAGGTACTTATTTATCGCCGTCAATTTACGCAGTGCTTTACATATATATTGTACATTCACATCAGTCCCTAACCCTCTGGGGACGTACAATCTATGGTCCCTAACTCACATTCATATACAAGGGCCAATTTAGACAGGATCCAATTAACCTACCAGCATGTCTTTGGAGTGTAGGAGAAAACCGGAGTACCCGGAGGAAACCCACGCAGGCACAGGAAGAACATGCAAACTCCAGGCAGGTGGTGCCGTGGTTGGAATTCGAACCAACAGCCCTAGTACTGCAAGGTGGAAGTGCTAACCATTTAGCCACTGTGCTGCCTCGATTATGGCACATGCGTAACAGCCTGTGTGCTCAATGAAAACCAGTTGTTAAACTGGATTTTGCCAAACTGTTCTGTTGGAAAACCAGCATTCGACTGCCAGCTGTAGTGCACTGCATGAATCTCCCTGCCTCTACTTTATTCAGGCTATGCATCTGTGCCTTGTGCGCCTCTTCTGCTGTGTCCTGAATATTACCCCACTTAGGACCATGCTACCCATCAGGTCTATTGCGGTGACACTCATGGAGGCGCAGAAGGGGTGGTACTGAGGACAAAACATATGTCCTCAGAGCAGCTCAGTACCCCTGAGCCTGGTACAACCATAGACTTAGAATTACTGAGCTCCCTGTCTGGCCACTACACCTATCACAAAGGCAGGCATAGCACCTGAGCCTCTTCAGTGACACACATACTGTAAGTTCTTTTAGGTTATGTATGAGAAAAAAAAGTGTAAAAATGTACGGAATCTTTTAATACATAGTCCCCGAATAAAAGCTCCACCAACACTTCCAAATGCATCAAGTTAATTTGTACTGACTATAATACAAAAGTGCAATTAAACGGTTAGTTAATCAAAGAGACGTACAAGTGGACTCTTGGTTGGCTACGTTAGCAATGTCATATACTGTATACAATATATTCTTGTATGTCCACGATGGCTAATGTATTCTCTATAATACACAATCAACATCCAAAAGAGGGAGAGCGGCTCACTCATAATGGTCAAGGCAAGTGTGAAGAATGGGGAACTCAACCACAGCCTCAACCATGCTCTCAAGCATGGAACGCATGGTGGACTTGGACTGTTAGTTATAATTAAATGACCAATAATCCCAGGAACTATCAAATCTCCAAATTCTAAAAATGGCTCTTCATGTGAAGAGAATGCAGTCTATTGGATGGCACACTACAAATAAATTCTGTGGCATCCTAAAATTCTCGATCCATTGCCCTGGTGATGCAGTTTTTGTCTTGGAAGAAGACCCGTTAAAAGTGCTGGTGGTGCTGGCGAGATCAGCATATCAAGTTGCCTATAAATTAAGCGATGCCAAGATCCAGCCTTTGTGTGGTCCCTTGAACTAAGACTGACCCCAGCCTCATCTCATATTCTTAGAGGTGCCATGGGAAAAAGGAAAGGTGTTGGAAGATCCTATAAAGACTATCCACAGCTAAATACTTTCACAACAGATGACTTGTATAAAAATATCTGTGTTTGTAAGCCTAGTTTGAGATTTAAGTTTCTACAAGTACACAAATTGACTTCTATTTCAACCAGAAGGCTTTGCAGTGGGTTGCTATGCATTCGAAAGTGGCGGCTATATATA
This sequence comes from Staurois parvus, assembly GCF_062004578.1. Lineage (NCBI taxonomy): Eukaryota > Metazoa > Chordata > Amphibia > Anura > Ranidae > Staurois > Staurois parvus. The sequence continues at coordinate 1,311,602 of NW_028318751.1, forward strand.
TGAGGCTGAAGCAATTGCTGTTTGGATAACAGGGAGTCTATTTAGCACCAACAAACCCAAAATACATATTGGTAATATAATATTGTCAAACTTCAAAAAATTAAAGGGAAAATTCCAAACAGGCTAACTATGTCTAACGTTTTTTGATACTGGAGGTTCTTTTAAAGATTAGCTCGAAATTATTGAAAGCCTCACCCTCACCTCATTTAAAAAAATAGCTTGTACATAACGCTTTCCCAATTGCACATATAGACATGAGAGCAACAACCTGCACTGCAGTACTGTGAGCCCAGATGGTGTGATGACGCGCCTACAGAGGGGTGTCCATGACAGCCTGGGCTAGTGGACTGAATAAGCCTGAATTACACTTATCCAAGAAGAAGAGCTCCATCTAGTACAGAAAAGAGGTTTCAGACACCAAAAGGTGAGTATTGACCCATGTCAGGGCTCAAATCAGAACCTGTAAACTCTATTTGTGTCTGGCGATGTCTCTTCTTGCTGAGCTACCTGGAATGCTGAACAGATCTCTGGACAATTCCTTGAATGATCGTGACTTGAACCTTGCCTTAAACTTTCACCCCTTTGCAGCTACCATGAACTTTCTATTAAAGTATCCCGTTGTATTCTCTGTTTGCCAAGTTATTGTGCTCCCTCCAGCCAATATCTCACTCTTTTATGTCTCCTGCTGCCGTCTGTATTTTCACGATCGCTCGTTACTGAACCTTGGCTTCTTCCTTGACTATGCATATACTTGATTCCAACCCACAACCACTCATCATCGACCTTTGGCTTGTAATGACTATGCTTCTGTTTATCCCTACCTGCTATACAGCATCTGCTACCCAGCTTTCTCACCTCCTGGTGGGGCGATCCTTAGGACTGCAACCCAGGACTAACAGGCACCAAAACCCATCTCTACCATCAGGAGCTCTGGTGAATACCAGTTAGTACTTAAAGTGGTTGTAAAGGCTCAAGTTTTTTTACGTTCATGCATTCTAAGCATGGAAGTAAAAAACCTTCTGTGTGCTGCAGTGCCCCCAGCCCCCTCAATACTTACCTGAGCCTCATCGCGATCCAACTGTCCCGAGTCTCTGCCTCCTCATTGGCTGAGCCATTGGCTCCAGCTGCTTTCAATCACAGCCAGTCAGTCAACAAGGAGAGATAGGGGGCGGGGCCAAACAGCAGCTTTGTGTGTGAATGCACACATGGAGCAGTGGATGCCCCCATAGCAAGCTGCTTGCTGTGGGGGCACCCAACAGGAGTGAGGGGCCAGGAGAGCCTGAAGGGGACCCAAGAAAAGGAGGATCTTGGCTGCTCTGTGCAAAACCACTGCACACAGCAGGTAAGTATATACATGTTTGTTATTTTCCCCTCCAAAACATTTAACCTTTAAAATTTCTTTAAACGCTGCACCTTAGGTGAGCCCATGTCATCTGCCAGGGTGACCTACTTCTGTGCTTTTCCAGCTGGTTGGTGGGTGCCTCGCTACTGCTATAGCTGCTGCCCTCTGAACCTGACTCCAGATCATGACAACCCAATTGATCTGCCTTACAATCTACACCAAACCAGTATATGTATTTTTTCATCTCTTGGGCTTTGTATACATGGAGGTCAAAATGTATTTATTAGGCATATATTTCTACACCTGCCAAGTGTTCCGCAGACAATAAAACAAAAATTGTATTTGCTAAATACACACAGGGAGCTCTGCAGATTTTGGAGTGGGGCTATTACTGCCAAAATCAAATATCAATTCCTACTGCACCCATGTCCCCCGTCCTATAACCTATCCCTATCAGGAATCATCACTCTAACATTTATATAATATCCCTACCTTAATCTTCAACCGGAAATAAACCCTATTATCCTGCTCAGGCAAGGAAGCTGTCATCTTAGCCCTTGTTTGATCCGCTGTTGCTATGCTACTGTACATGTGATCAGCTATTACACCAACCATTTGATGGCTTGACAGTCCGGTTGGGAGAAGACATAAGCACACTGGCAACTGTGACATTTATCTTTCATGCATGCCTTCTCTGTTCTGGAAAACCGTTGCATTGTGTGGTTAGTTTTGCTTTAGCATGTAGATGTTAGGGTGGATTCATGCAGCACAGTGTACCCCCAGTTTTCGTGTGGGTTACCCATGGTTTCTCATAGACTTTTTTTTAGATCGCCAATTTTCAGTGAGCTTTCGGCAAGGGCACCAAAGATGCAGCATGCAGGACTTTCGTTGTGCTTTCACAAAACACACCAAACACACGCAATCTAATAGAAGTCTATGGGAATAGCAAGGATGAAGATTGGATGACCGCACACCAATATACATAAGATCCAAAGCTTTGTTTCAAGGTTCAAAAAAGATCCACAGAAACAAAACACAGAGTGGAGAGCAAGTACTGAGGTGTTTCATGCCAACAGTCGCTTAAACTACACTTGCATCAACACTTGCTCTCCACCCTGTGTTTTGTTTGTATTGACAGTTTTTGCACCTTGAAATAAACCTTTGGATGACCATACACCGCTATGCATAATATTCATCGTTGCTATTCTACAGTACGAGCCAGAACAGTACCTGATCCTTGAGAGCAGAATGATTGTGGTAGTCCCACCTAGAGTGGTTTAAAATGTTTGAGAGGTCTACGTGAAATTGCAGGTACATTGTGCTGCACCCACACTGTGGCAAAACCATAGCGCGACAGTTTGAAACTGCCCTAGGGGGTTAACTATTCATTTTAAGTGAACCTAACCTTGCCTTAAAGTGTTAATTTGACCTTAAAGTGGATCAGCATCATAGTCACCTGACCTTCCTTTTATGAGCAACTGAGAATTGCTTGCCCCTGTAGAGATTCCTGGGTATGCATTATAGGCTCCTAATGGGTACCACTTGTTAATGCAACAACTTTTGAGATCACATTCCTTCATTTATTATTACAGTACACTGTATGTAATAGGTTTCCTTCTCTTTATTAGAAGATGCTTGCTTGTATCTAAATCTTGAGTTAACCAAAATAAGGTTAAGGTTGACTTGACGATAAATTGCCATTTTACAAAAGCTGCTTAAAGGGAATCAACTGCCTGATGATATTATAATGTCAAAGGTCAGTTGTCTTTCTGACTTAAGACATAGGTAATTTAATTAGTGGTCAGGAAATCCTTAGCTAAAGTTTCTCAGGAAAGTCCATCGTACTGCACACATGTGCTAATGACTGTGACCTGACGAGTGGGGTCACCATGCGCCAGTATCAAAGACTGCTAGATACCTAATGATGTCTAGCCTTTTCTAAGGCCATAGTGTAATAATTGATGTGACCTCACTCTGGTCAGACAACCCTTGAAGCATGTGATGACTCAACCTTGGCTAAAATATCTGTAAAACTTTGACTGTTGTCTATAAATTATAACCTAAAAGTTTCTAGATAGCCAGTCAGGCAGCAATACCTAAAGTCACTATGAACATTAGAAACATCTTTCTACCCCCAAACCGCTGATTGATGTCAGCATATAGCATATCCGTGCAATTTTCAACATGGAACAAATAGTAAAAGCGGTTACATAAAATCAGTAATTTTAATACAATTACAACATGATTATTTATCCTCAAGAATACAACAAAGAATACCATCCAAAGAAGCGGGAGGAGAACAGCCATGGGAGAACTCGTTCAGCCAAGGCATAACATTGTGAAAACTAGTGTAGGTACCATGGCAGTGGTAAAATACACCAATAAGGATATTACTTGCTCGAGCCCCATGATGAGTATAATGGTCATGTCATATCATAGTAATGGGTAATGTAGACAGGGACAGGGTGGTAAAGGGGGTTTAGGAGATAAAGAGGTAGGGAGAAGGGAGGTGGTGTAGGTTCACTTAATATAGAAACTTAGAAAAGTGACAGCAGAAAAAGACCAAGTGGTCCATCAAGTCTGCAAGTGCTTTTTTTTTGTGGGGGGGGGTTGTTGTTTTTTTATCTGTTAATGTCAGGAATGGACTCACCGCTGGTGGTGGGACTCACCTGCCGTGTGGGCTGCAGTACCAGGGCTGGCCAGCGGGTGCTCTCAGCAGCCAGAAGCTCACTCCTGCAATCAAGTCATCACCTGAGGCTGATTGCAGGAGGTGTATTTAAGGAGTGGCCAGGCCTGCAGTCAGTGCCTTGGTGTATGTTTCCCATGAGCCCCTGTACCTGCATCCTGTCTGCTTCCTGGCTGATCCTGACTCTGAACGAACTCCGCCTGTCCTGACCTCGGCTATTCCTGACCACTCTTCTGCCTGCTCCTTTGTGTCTTGTCTGCCCGATGGTTCCTGACCCGGCCTGCCTGACCACTCCACCTCACCAGCCCTGACTCCTCTTGTCTGTGTTCATTCCGTTATCAGTTGGAGGTTTGGTTTTGTTATATTGTGCATTTTATATTTGTGTATAACCTTTAATAAATTATTTTGTTACACCATACTGGAGCCTGCGTTTCCCTGTGTCAGTTCACACATCTCTGGTCTTACCGGGAGCCCTGACAGTTAACTTTTTCATCTGATTATAGATCTATGCCTGTCCCATTTTTGAAGCTATTTACTGTTGACTGGCTCACTACCTCTGCTGGAAGTCTATTCCAAGCATCAACTACCCTTTCAATAAAATGATACTTTCTGAGATTAGTTTTTGAAAATTTCCTCCAGTTAGTTTAAGGCCATGCCCCCATGTTCTTGATTTTGGTTTCATGTTGAAAATACTGCCCTCCTCAACCGTATTTACCCCATTGATGTATTTAAACATTTCAATCATGTCTCCCCTTTCTCTTCTTTCCTTCAGACTGTACATGTTAAGTTTCTGAAGTCACTCTTGATATGTTTTATCCACCAGACCTTTCACAATTTTTGCTACCCGTCTCTGGACGTGTTCTATCATATCTATTTTGTAAGCAAGGTCTTCAGAACTGGACACAGTATTCTAAATGAGGTCTAACTAAAGATCTATATAGGGGAATCAGGACCTCCTTCCTCCTGCTGGTGACCCCTCTAGTGATGCATCCTAGAATTCTATTTGCTTTCCCCCCTTCCTGGTCACAAGGTTTGCTCATTTTGCAATCATCTGAAATAAGTGCTGGCCAACAATACCCTAGTCCAGCATACCCTAGCCGCCCCATGTGGCTCATCCAAGACTTCATTCATTCACTTCATTCAGCATCTATTTAGAAAAGCTCAAGAGGTATATGTTAGGTCTCCGGCATACTGAGGTTCAGAGCTTCTTATAGTATTTTTTTAATACTGCTGAAGGAACATCACATCAAATATATATCTTGCAGATAGGCTTTAAAGTGATTGTAAACCTTTATATATACCTAGCAAAGTAAAAAGCCTCAGGTAATACACAGAAATCTAACAAATCCTCCTACATAAGTTGTACTTTTTTATCTGTACCATTTATTCTGTAGAGCCTTCTAAAACACACAGATCAAAGGATTCAGCACATAGCAGAGGGCGGGGATCTGACATCACACACACTGCAGAGCTAGAGCACAGAGTTCCCTGTAATCTGATAGCTGAGTCGAGAGAAGGGACATACCCCCCTGTACACAGGTTCATAGAAAACCGCTGAGGCTATGATTCACCTGCTGTATGCTAGAGGGGGAGGCTGTTCTGTCAGCTTAGAGTTCTATAAGTGACTCCTGCAGATAGCAAAGGGAGGAGAGGTCAGAGAAGAACCACACTCAGGGCTTTGGATTGAGGATACTACACACTATAGAGCAGTGGTTCTTAACCTTTTTTGAGACTCTGACCCCTTTAAGAACCTCATGAAAGCAATGGACCTCCTCCCTATACATGTTCACATAAACACAACTGTGCATGCAATGAATATATGTTTTTTTATTTATTGAACTTTATTGCCTCATAAATACAGTATATGACATACACAAAGTTTGAATAAAGTAAATGAGAATTTAGATGGCGGTTGAGCAGAGCACAATGATACAAATTTAAAAGGAAAACATTGGCCAACGACGAGTCAAGAAACACATAGCGGTTGACACTATTAGCACTGGCAGGACAAGTTTTCTTTAATTTTTTTCAAACCATTGATTGAGACAAGGGAGAAGGGCTCTATAGTGATGTTTTTTTCATCAGACCCTCACGGATCTCCTTGAAACCCATCCATAGATCAATTAGGGGTCCATGGACCCAGGGTTAAGGATCCCTACTAGAAAGGGATGTGCTATGTTCTGATAGGTTACAACCAATTTAAGGTGTTGGAGGGGTTGCTAAAATAAGTTTGTTAAATAATAATGAGTGAAGTATAATTGAAAATTATTCTCGCATTTTTTAATTATGTGGCTGTTGGTGATTGATGGCATTTCCTCTGCCAATCAATTGTTAGTGGGTGTAGACGTAGAACTCATGGCATGAAAACTTCATGCCAAATTTCGAGAATCAGTTAACATGCAAATACCGAACACTCTGCATGGCATTAGCCTTTCCATCAACGCTCCTTTAACATATCACCCGTGCATAGTTATGAATTTCTGCCCTTCAGTCGAGAGCGAGAATAAAAGACAGCCGGTTACCGCAAGCGGAACAAAATCTATGTATTTATCAAATAAAATTAAAATGCTCTCCTCAGACTGATGCACAGGCTGCTCTCTTGAGCTCATCCTTGCAGAAAAAGACTGGCAGGAGCTGTGAGGCTTCTGGGAAAATTTATGGCTACAGCGTGAGAAAGATTCATCACCAAGGGGGGAAGAAGCACCGGGAGGGGGGCAAGTGGTGATGGATATTGGCGGTAGTTGGGCGAAGTTAGCTTTTAGATGTTTCCATAGTTGAGGCTTTAATGACAGGGATGGAATGGAAGATATTGGGGAAAATAATGTGTGAACAGCAACAGGGTTTTATCGGGGGCAGTAATACATTTAATGAACAGATTGCCCACCGTCCTAAGTAGAAATATTGCTACAGGGCGGCAGGGTTGTGCAAAAATTATTTATATATATATATATATATATATATATATATACATACACACACACATACATATACATAATTTGCATTTCCGGATAAGGGGCGTGCGCATGCTCGCGCCATCCTACCCCTGCCAGGATGAATCACTGGGTCCTAGCCGGCAATTCCCGCACCAGGATGTCAATCACTGGGTCCCGGCCGGCAATTCCCGCGCCTGGATGCCAATCACTGGGTCCCGGCCGGCAATTCCCAGCCGGCACTCGGCAATTGTCGGGGAAAGCTGTCAGGGGAGAGACCTGTGTGCAAACAACACAGATTTCTCTCCTGTCAGCAAGGACATGCTGCTTTGTACTTCTCTGCACAGCATAGAAATACAAAGCAGCATCTTTCCCTAGTGAAACACAACATACAGTTAACAATTTGATAGCCAAAGGGCTTTGATTGTCAGTGCTTTTTATTAGCACTGCTCACTGTATTAGTGTCATTAGGATGTCTCACAAAGTGTCAGAATGCCCGCCACAGTCCCGCTATAAGTCGCTGATTGCCGCCATTACTAGTAGAAATAAAAAAATCCAGTATATATACCGCAGTATGTTTCCCTAGTAAAACACACACAGCACACAGTTAACCGTCCCAGATGTTAACCCCTTCCTGCCCAGTGTCATTAGTACAGTGTCAGTGCTTTTTATTAGCACTGATCACTGTATTAGTGTCACTGGGGATGTCAGTGGAAGTTAGTCAGTTCCCACCCAGTGTCAAAATGCCCATCACAGTCCCAATATAAGTCGTTGATTGCCGCCATTACTAGTATCTAAAAAAAAAAATCCCAGTATATATACACCGCCATTTGTAAATGCTATAACTTTACACATATTGGGATTTTTTTTTTGCAAATACATGGAGCAGAATACATAGTGGCCTAAATTTATGATGAAATTTGAGTTTAAAATTTTTTTACAGGGTATATTTTATAGTAAAAAGTCAAAAATATAGTTTTTTTTTTCAAAATTGCCTTTTTTTGTTTATAGCACAAAAAATAAAAAAAGCACAGGTGATCAAATACCATACTATTTGTGGAACAAAAGGACATAAATGTAATTTGAGTGCAGCATTGCATGACCGCGCAATTGTCAGTTAAAGTAACGCAGCACCGTATCACAAAAAATGATCTGGTCAGGAAGGGGGGTAAATCCTCTGGAGGGCAAATGGTTAATGATAAGAAAAACATGAAAATTAAATAAAAGCTCAGGTAAAAAAAACTCAGACTTTAAAAAGGCAAGGGTGCACAAAGACCATTTGGTTCCCTCACCTATTCCTCCAAATATCATGCATTTATACTTCAGGCTATCTACCATAATACACTGTGAGCTCAAGTGTGTGTTCACACTTGAGCATTTTTCAGCTCGACAATCAGAAACGTTCAACAAGTAAAACCCAATTATTTCCAATGGCCTCTGTTCATTCTGGAGCATTCTGTCCCCGAGACTTGAATGGAAAATACCTGAACTATGGGAATGAGCATGTTTTTCAGCTCAAACCATTGGCCACACCAAACAATGCCTGAATGGAAAAAAAAAACCCTTTAATATTTGCAAATATACTTTAAAAAAAAAAAAAGCTCAAAAATGCCTGAAAAATGCTCAGCTCAGTGTGAATGTAGCCTGAAAACCTTTGCTGAATTACCCATATGAGCTAAAAATTGAAATCAGGCTTGCAAAAGCTTTGCCTGCTCTGTAAATTGGCAAGCTTAACGTGATATTGAACCTAAAACCAAAAATGTAATATACTGCAGCTCATCAATCATTGGCTGCATTAGTTTTCTTTTCTTTGGCTTTTTTCCTCTGTTTTCACCTAGTGACCTAGCCAGTAACACAGCTCCAGTATTACTGAGTAACAGCTCTGGATGAATGAGAACAGGAGGCACAGCAGACAGCAGCATTGTCAGTCTGAGGGGGGGGGGGGGGGGGGAGTGTTAAATGTATTCGATTTTTTTTGGGGGGAAAAAGTGCGTCTTATGGAGCAAAAAATACGGTATATGGCTATCTTTCTGGCTCGTACAAAATGTTGTGATTTATTTCACCTACAGCTACCCATTCTATTACCCTCTCTATGCCTTACCCATTCTCCCCCTCCCCTCCCCCCCACCTTTGAGGGTGTTTTTTTTTTTTTCTTTCCCATTCTCCCCCCCTACTACCTCACTCTACATTTCCTCCTTTACCTATTCACCTCTCGGACTTCTCTTTATCTCACACCTTTTCTACGTTTTCTTCAATGCTATATCACCAACAGACTATAGCACCTAATCTTTCATACAGCTGTGCCTACTTTCTCATGGATCACGCACTCCTGAACTGGGCACACAACTCTTCATCCTGTACTATTCTTTCCTAACATTTCCCATTCCCTCAACATAAGGGCATACAAGTAGCTAGGTTAGTAATTCATATACCTATAAAGAGTTATCTTTTTACGGATCCGCCAGGTGGTGCCTCTGGCAGCCCACTTGACAGGATTACCTGAAGCGTAGAGTCTAAGTCCCAGTCTGCGTTTTCACCAGGGCCCCTGATGGTGGGGATGGACTTGGAGCAGAACCAGGACCAGGTCACGACCTCCGAGCAATACCACCAGTGGCAGAGGGAACCTCCGGGGATGTGTGTACACCAGAAGAGAGTGAGATGTGAGGAGGCCGGCAGGACCAGGCAGGATAAACAGGCGGTTGTCACCTTGGGGGACGGCGAGGTACAGAGTCGGCAGGCAGAGAGTTGTCAGGTCACACGCAGGGTCAGTAATGAAGTCAGTCCGCAGAATGGTCAAACAAGCCGGGGGTCAGGATAGGAGAAGGCAGCGTAGTAAGGGGCAATCCGGGTCAAACTCAGGAGAAGGCAGCATAGTCAAAACAATCCGGGTCAGAGCTGGAGCAGGCAGAGAGGTCAAACAATCCGGGTCAACAATCACAGGGCACAGGAACTCAGGTTACAGATCAAACCTTGCGGCAACCTGTGACAGTGCAGGGCATCTTTAAATATTGTGCCCTGCACTGTCATTGGCCGCCCAGGACGCGCCCCTGGCTGTCATTGGCCGCCCAGGGCGCGCCCGCGGCTCCTACTGCGCATGCGCGGATTCCTGTCAGCCGCGGCCCGCCGGGACCTGGTGCTTGTATCCCGGCGCGAACCGCCGCTAGTGCACGTGCGCCGGGGAAGGCGCCGCGGCGGTCCCTGACATATCTATTACACTCTATGTATTTGCTGGTCTGCTATATACCTTTGATACAAAGACGTACCTAACCTCGATTTGTATTACAACTTGAACCCACTGCCCGTCTGTGAAACGGGATGCTACTTATTGTGTCAATGTTTGGACTGTCATCAGTATTTGCATGTATGTTGATCTAATGTAAGAAAAAGGAATGTTTAGCAAGCGCTACACAAAGATAAAAGAGAAAACAAGGCAGCTGCTAGAACACCAAAAAAGGCAACCAAAGAAACCTTCTAAAAATATATAAATCAAGACAAATAGGTGCAGCGCTGAATCATAATGTGCAACTTAATAAATATATAAATCACTGTATATTCACATCCTTAATATTACATCAGGTGCACTACATGATATCACCTTTTAAAGCGGGCACTGCGAATAATGGCACTCACACGGAAAGCCCAATAAGGGACACCACATAGCGTAATACTGCATAGGGTCACTTTATTCCAGATATTGATTGTTTAGTACAAAATAAAAATTACTGACCATAAGTTCAGGATGGCCACCAGCGGTGGCTAGATGTCCAGTTGCTGTAGCCCCCTAGTGTCATTATTCGCAGTGCCCGCTTTAAAAGGTGACCCCAGATGGTGATACATACCGAGGGATTCCGGAACCTTAATGCAGATGAGACCAGATGGTGATATGGAGTGTGACCTGACCTGGGAACTGATGACCTACTAATTACCTGATGACACAGGATTTTCATATTGCGTGTTAAAAACGCACTTCTGGTGAGTGCGCATTTTTATTCACTTGGAACACATCATCTGTCACTCCCGGATCGGAAATCCATACACCAATATTTGCGATCCTTACGTTCACATCTTTTATTGGACTATTATCTCACTAAAATCACCACTTGTCATTTAGTGCACCTGATGTAATATTAAGGATGTGAATATACAGTGATTTATATATTTATTAAGTTGCACATTATGATTCAGCGCTGCATCTATTTGTCTTGATGTATTTTGATCTGCCTTAATTTTCCTAATAAAATTATTTTTTGGAAAAAAAAAGAAAAAGTCCAAAAACTTTAAAAAAATCCCAGTGGTGAATAAATACCACCAAAGTAAAGATTTATCTGTCTCAAAAAATGCTAACAAATTCATATGTGTGCAGTGTTGCATGACCGCACAATTGTCATTCAAAGTGTGATATCGCTGAAAGCTGAAAATTGCCCTGGTCTGGAAGGGGGTGAAAGTGTCCGGACTTGAAGTGGTTAATAAACTATTACATTCGTTTACCCCACTTTGCGGAGGTGATGCTTTAATTTTCAACTTTTATGAAGCAGAATATGCAAAATAGCATTGCTGAAGCAGAAACTAATTAAATGAATAAAATGTGTTTTTTTTCCTTTTCATGTAAGGGTTTTTTTGGCGAGGATGCAACGCTTGATTAATACCTTGTTGACTACGATTGCCGTTAATGGAAACCCAGCGAGGTTTTCATTTTATGTGTATTTTTATTTGGCTGCAGGATGAATTCATTAGGATTACTTGATAATAATAAGCACTTACCAATATAGAGATCTGCGTTGAACTTGCTGTAAGAATTTTTCTTCTCTAGGCAGAGTAATGAGTATTCATCTATCTAACGGAGAAAAAGTGTCCCCGGGTGTCATGTAAAAATAAACTATTTAAAATAGCAACATACTGCCTTTTCTTTTCTTTTAAATATATAATTATGAATGCTGAGCCACCTGAGCATTCCTATGTTTGCATCCACTTGGGCTTGAAGGCGCCACCTAGTGGTCTGTTGGTGTCTCTACATCCCAACTCTATAAAAAGCTTTAGGAAACCTGACCTTTCATTGTCACCTACTTAGTTATTTTAGCTGTCAAAAGTTACATTCGAACAAAAACTCCATAAACCATAAATTGTATTTTAACCACTTTACCTCTGAAAGGTTTTACCCCTTTCATGAACAGGGCATTTTTTTGCTATTCAGCACTGCGCCACTTAAACTGGTAATTGCATGGTCATGCAACACGGTACCCAAATGAAATTGATATAATTTTTTTCACACAAATAGAGCTTTCTTTTTGTAGTGTTTGATCAGCATGTTTTTTTTATTATATCAACGAAAAAAAGGCCACAAATTTAAAAAAAACAATATTTTTTACTTTGTTATTAAACATATCCATGGACACACACAGCGCCTAGCAAGCCACATCCCTGCTCCACCTTCCTCCTAGCAATTTGAGTGATGGCAACAGAAGCCTATTCTTTACCTGCCCTCAGGACCCTCCTTTACCACCTGGAAGATCGGGGAAGCGATGCAGGTTGTCCTGGGCCCAGCAACGGTGACAAGGGGGCATAGAAAGGTACTGGAATATTTTTTACCTTAATGTGTTACTAAACCCACAACAGTAAAATCAGTCTGTATATGCCATAAAGCATGTTTGTTATACTCACTGTGGAACCTAAGGGGCTAATCCTCTGTATTGTGTAAAAATGCAGTTTGATCCTGACTTTTCTGATTCTCCCCTTCTTCCAGTGTCCCCCTCTTATCTCCTGATAAGACATATTGTGTAAAGACACTGCACATGCTCAATTTGGTGTGTATTGCTAAAGAGTTTTTTCTCTTGGGAGAGTGCATGTGATCAGCACAGGGCCAATCAGCAATGCCCAGACAGAGGTTGGGGGTTCTGCATCCTCCTAGAGAAAACGCCTCCTACAAGCTTTAACCAGTGCTCTGCTGGACACTGATAGAAATTGCAAGACTGGTCTAACTGCTGATTAGAAAAGGTATTTAGCAGTTTATATTTACTAAAATAATTGCTTTTCCATGATCTGTCTACTGTGGGAGACCAGATATATTAAATGCAGGGTCCTGGGAGAGCAGATATAGTGAATGCAGGGTCTGGGGAGACCAGATATAGTGAATGCAGGGTCTGGGGAGACCAGATATAGTGAGTGTAGGGTCCTGGGAGACCAGATATAGTGAATGCAGGGTCCGGGGAGACCAGATATAGAGAATGCAGGGTCCGGGAAGACCAGATATAGTGAAGGCAGAGTCCGGGAAGACCAGATATAGTGAATGCAGGGTCCGGGGAGACCAGATATAGTGAATGTAGGGTCCTGGGAGACCAGATATAGTGAGTGTAGGGTCCTGGGAGAGCAGATATAGAGAATGCAGGGTCCGAGAAGACCAGATATAGTGAAGGCAGAGTCCGGGAAGACCAGATATAGTGAATGCAGGGTCCTGGGAGACCAGATATAGTGAATGCAGGGTCCTGGGAGACCAGATATAGTGAGTGTAAGGTCCTGGGAGAGCAGATATAGAGAATGCAGGGTCTGGGAAGACCAGATATAGTGAAGGCAGGGTCCAGGAAGACCAGATATAGTGAATGCAGGGTCCGAGGAGACCAGATATAGTGAATGCAGGGTCCTGGGAGACCAGATATAGAGAATGCAGGCTCCGGGAGGACCAGATATAGTGAATGCAGGGTCCGGGGAGACCAGATATAGTGAATGCAGGGTCCTGGGAGACCAGATATAGAGAATGCAGGCTCCGGGAGGACCAGATATAGTGAATGCAGGGTCCGGGGAGACCAGATACAGTGAATGCAGGGTCTGGGGAGACCAGATATAGTGAATGCAGGGTCCGGGGAGACCAGATATAGTGAATGCAGGGTCCGGGGAGACCAGATATAGTGACTGCAGGGTCCGAGGAGACCATATTTAATGAATGCAGGGTCCGAAGAGACCAGATACAGTGAATGCAGGGTCCGGGGAGACCAGATATAGTGAATGTGGGGTCCGGGGAGACCAGATATAGTGAATGCAGGGTCCAGGGAGACCAGATATAGTGAATGCAGGGTCCAGGGAGACCAGATACAGTTAATGCAGGGTCCAGGGAGACCAGATACAGTTAATGCAGGGTCCTGGGTTTAATAACACTTTAAAGCAGAACTAAAGTTTTGCTGCAGGCAGGCATTTATTGCATACAATTTCTCTTCTGCAAGAAAATGCCCATACCTGCCCACTCGCTGTCTTCTCTGATGCTGTAAGATGTGCTGCGCATGCGCAGCTCAGCTCACAGTGTCAGACCAGGCTCCGTGTGCCAGAATGGCGGCCTCCTGCACATGCACAGGAGTGACATCATCCCATGCTGTACAATGAAGACAGCCACAGATCAGGACACAGGCAAAGGACAAGGTGAACTTAACCCCTTTAGTTCTGTTTTACTGCAGAGAATGCATTAAAGTGGTTCAGGTGATAAACAGAGATTAAACAAATTTCCCATAGATTGTACCTGTTTATCTGGAGTATTCTCTTCTCTACATTCATTCAAAGTCCAGAATTTACATAGCATTTTTGAGCTTTAGAAAGCAGGGGGCGGGGGGGCTGAAATGACACTCTGCAAAGCTCAGTGTGAGCTGATTGGAGGGAAAGGACACCCCCCCCTTCCCACAGCACACAGAAACAGCTGAGGATGTCAAGCACAGGCTGTGTGCTGGAGCTCCACCCATCACCGTTTTACCTCGGTGTCAGGAATACCTGCCCGAAGTGCTTTATGCTGATCGCAAATTAACAAAACAGTAGACAGAAATGACACTTAGTGCTCTAAACTGAGACAAGAACACATTATAGAGGGCTATGTTTTGTTCATATTTCATGTCTGAAGTTTACAACCACTTTAAGGTAAAACATGCCTAGCATTAAGTACCACTTTAACATGTTAATAAACGTACATTACCGCTTCATTCTTACAGAGCTATACAATCAAGCTCAAGAAGCATATAATGGGTTATACAAGAAATATGCATTCATAAAGCACTGTGACCTAGCAATCTATTTCATTCACATATATACGTTCATCTATTTCAGGCCTGCCCTTTGCTAACGTCCTTGTGCCCGTTCAGAGGGACAGACAGATGGGTTTTGGTTTCTCCTCTTCTAGACTGACATATCACAGGCAGAAAAATAATCAATTGTTCTCCGTTTATTCCCATGAAATGTGGGCAGCGCTGGATTAATGACCAGGAGCCGACTGTGCCTGCCAGAAGCAGCAGAACGATGCTGTATATAATTAGCTCTGCTGCCGGAAGTGAGAGGGGCAAAATTTATTATTATTAGCAGTAGTAGTAGTAATATTATTATTATTACAATATAGAATTTATAGAGCGCCAACAGTTTGCACAGTGCTTGACAAAATAAAGATTTGCAAAATGTACAATTTACAAAATAATTCAAGACAAGAGGGTTAAGAGGACCCTGCTCATGAGAGCTTACAATCTAAAAGGGAGGGGCAAGCAATACAAAATGTAATAAATGTCTGGGGATCAGGGGCGGACTGACAACTCATGGGGCCCCTGGGCAATAGGGGATCAGGGGGCCCCTGTGTCCTTGCCCAAACTCAAAAAAGCCTATGAAAAAGGTACCAAGGGCATCTCATGGGGCCCCCTACTGACCCTGGGCCCTCGGGCAGTGCCCGAGTTTCCAAATGGTCAGTCCACCCCTGCTGGGGATGAATTTATGGAGAAAGTAGAAGTTCAGTTGTCAGGTAAAGGCAGGATACGCTTCCCTAAAGAGATGTGTTTTCAGGGATCGCCAAAAGCAATGGTCTCCAAACTGTGGCCCAGGGGCTGGATGCAGCCCTTTGCTTACCTTTATTCGGCCCTTGGGGCAATTTTCCCCCCACTGACTCCAACAATGGGGCATAATTCCTGCTACTACATTAACAACAGGGCACTATTCCACTAACACCAACGAAGGGGCACGATTTCTCCACTAATACCAACAACGGGCCACTATTCTTCCCACTGACACCAACGATGGGGCCCTATTTCTCCACTAATACTGACGATGGGGCACTATTCTTCTCACTGACACCAACAATGGGGTGCTATTACTCCCCTAATACCAAAGATGCACTGTTTACTCCCACTGTCACCAGGACAACTTCTACCTTCCAATGGCCGAAGACCAGCCTCCCCAAAATTCTGAAGGACAGTATACTGCCCCTTTGTTTAAAAAGTTTGGAGACCCTTGGCCTAAAGGCAGAATGGAAGATAGCTATACAGGTTGGCGTCGGGAGTTGCAGCGCACTGGAGAAGTCCTGAAGGCAAACATGGAAGGAGGTGACTAGGGAGCTAGATAGCAGGGGGTCTTAGGAGGAGTGAGATGGACAGTTTGCTTGATATTTTAATACAAGGTTGGTGACAGAGTTCAAGAAAGAGTTGCGGATGGCTTTGTGAGTATTTTAATACATTGGATGAACGGAAGCCAGTGGAGGGATTGGCAGAGAGGGATGGCAGACATTGAGCAGTTGGTAAGGTGGATGACTCTAGCAGCAGCATTCATGATAGACTGAAAATGGGATAGTCTGCGTAGAGGTAGGCCTATGAGAAGGGTGTTGCAATATAAGAGGCAATAAATTACAAGGGAGTGAATTAGTAGCTTGACGGTGTCATTGCTTAGAAAGGGGCATATTCTGGAGATGTTACAGAGGTGAAGGCAGCAAGATCTGGACCTGGGTCTGAAAAGAGAGGTCAGAGTCCATGATTACACCTAGCACCCTGACTCAAATTTATAGGATGATAAACAATATAAGGATTATGCATTTTATATATCTATTAGAATAGTCCACCCAGAAGTGATATTTAGTAATAGGTTAAGCTTGGTGGGCCAAGTCAGCTTCTAGGTTCTTAGTTGTCCTCAATACTACATCAACAGAGTGACCTTTCTACAATAAATTTCTGAATCTGTTAAAACTCCTCATATTGCCACACTCATATGTGAACAAGAAAAAATAAAAAAATCCCACAAATATAGTAGGAAGTTTTTATAATGAAAACAGAAGGTATATAGATTCCAAAGCTCAAAGCAGGTGACGCCAATGGAGTTCCTGAGACACTATCAGGTGGTTTGCGCTCCAGCATCTACAAAAACTGAAATATATCATTTGATTGGACTAACCCTTTAAATATTAGACTGTAATCCTAAACGTGTCACCCGTTCCGTAGCTCTGGAATTTCTGCTCACTTGCTATTCACAAAAGACAACCTAAAAACACAATTAAAATAGAATTGCCCTTTACCATCTACTTATGACCGGTAAGTCAATTGTCTTCTCAGTACGGGTACTATGTTTATGGCATTAAGCGCGATAAAAGCACATAAAATAGACACTGATGTAACTGTATCTAATTACTATGAACATGCATCCTGCTGTGCAATAAGTGGAGTCTTCTCTTCCAGCTGTTGAACAGTTAACGTCAATGTTAGCAGCTTATAAATAAATCACCGGCGCAATAATCCTCTGTCTTCTGCGCAAACTCCCTTTAGTAATTAAGCAGCCCCGGGGCTCTGAGACTTTCATGCAGTAGCTCAGTGAGCAGGAAGAAGCCTTGTGAGACCAGGGGAGCCCAGCCATTGTCCGCCTCCCAACCTTTCCATCTGCATCCAACCATGGACCCCTCACTTCCAAGCTCCAACAAATCTTTAATGCCCGCAGGATCCCTCGGAATTAACCCATCTAACGTCTGTACTGACTGATGTGCACACACTGTCATCAAATTCCGAGCATATCTTTTTCTCTACCTCTTATTCCCCAGTCCATTAGATCTCATCTTCAGCTGGTACCATGATATAATGTAGGAAATGCACCATCTGTATTTTTTTCTTTAACCCCTAGTTTATTATTCATGAAATCTGTTAATTTGTAATACCTTTGCATTTATGTTTTTTTCTGTTTTTTTTTCTACTACTGTTATTTGGCAATTTTTGAGTGCCTTTTTTGGATGACTTTTATTCCTAAATTTGCTTAAAATTCAAATAAACATGCTTCTGTTAACAAAATGTAAACATTTTATTTAACTGATGTCACTTTACTATTTTGAGTCTATTTATGGAAAAATTTGCTGTGCAAATGTATTAGCATTTACGCAAAAGTAATACCTGCAATTTTATTAATATGCGTGAAATAGCATCTTCTGATATTTAAAGTGGAACTTTACTAAGTGAGAACAACATCCCCTGTGCCACCCTCTCCCCTCCCGCAGGCCCCTGGGATATGTCCCTTGAGGGTGCAGGTCCATTCCCAAAGTGGCGAGCGAGCTCATGCTTGCACAGTGGGGAGCTGGCTGTGGTCCCTCAGGAAGCTACAGTTGGGTCCCACATCCAAGATGGCGGTGCCAGAGACCCATATCAGTAAGAAGAACTGGCTATAGAAGGTCAGCAATGGACCCCAGGCAGTGGTAATTTGCATAAAGGTAAGTATCTGATTTTTAAAAGTCAGCAGCTACAATAATAAAAAAAAAAACTGAAGCTCCTCCTAAATTGTCTTTCACAGGGCAAAACATTCCCCAACATTTGATCTTGAGGGAAAATAATCCAACATTTGACCAGAAAAGTAACTAGCCTAAAACAATTAAGCTGAAGCACAATTAACCAAAATCAACCATGGCTAATGAATTCTGGAGTCAAAAATATCAGCTTAAACTTTTTTTCTGCTTGCCATTTTGATTACAGAGCAAAATCTCATGCTGCTTTATCAGTCTACTGGGTATAGGCTAAAAAAATAATTATGTTGATGAATAAAAAAGTATTTAAACTAATTCCCAGTAAACTAGAAATGTAGGGGTGGTTTGAATTTGTAGCTGACTGCTGGGCATGTAACACAGCACTGTGAACTGCCCCATAGGGAGCAAGGCTTTTTTGTCTTGACTTGGCATTGGGGCAACACAGGGAAAGGCCACCCACTACAGTCCCAGTGCACCTAGTGGGAAAGAGCCCTTATACTAACAGACAAACTGTAAAAGTGTAATGCTAGAATAGAGGGCTAGAGGAATTTGGGTCCAAAAAAAAGTTCCTCCAAGTGAAGGATAGTTGAGAGTGATGTCTATATCCAAACACTTTATCAATGGCTGTATGGCATTTCTTGGTGGGTTTTCTGCTGGGGACAACAGATTACGATGCCTGTCCAATGGTTATTTGTAGTCTCCATTGGATGACAATGTGACAGAGTGTTACAGGTGCACAACTGGGTTACAAAGTCACCGTAAAACAGAAAGTGAACTAGGGTCTTCCTGATGGGAACATGATGGATTATTTTATTGAGAAATGCAGATTGAAGATATTAAAATTGATTTCTGAAAGTACATTAGCATGTTAAAGCTCACACAAGATTTTAGTGATTGGTTTTATATATATACTAATGGCCTGAATCCAAGAAATCCACCTTTGCAGTGGTTTAACTGCAAGGTCTAAATGCTTAATATGTCTAGGGGGAGGATTAACAGTATTTATCCTATCCCCCACTCCTGTGCTGCCCTCATGTCCCTGACGCCCTGGGCTCTGGGAGGTCCCGCTATGTCATTGTGTACAATGTAGGGCTATTACCCTGCATTGTAGGCAGTAGTGGTTAACGTGTGACAACAGCAGGAGATCCATGGAGAGGAGGCTGTGGAGGACCGGTTGTACCGCTGGAGAGCAGAGTAAGATGAGTACTCCTTCTGCCAGCATCCCTAGACATAATGGCCATTTAACCTTTGCAGTGCGCGAGGGCTCCACTGCTAGGGAAGATTTTTCGAATTCCTGAAATTGAGCTTTAAAAAAAAAAAAAGTTACTGGATTTGTAATAATAATTTAACCATGAACAGTGATGTGCTGTAAGCCAAACCAATCAAAATTCTTCTTTCATTAGCACAATAGGTGGGTGTAGGAACAACAGTGTGCTGAATTATATTAGTTCATAAAGCCAACGCTGCATCAAAGTTCTCTCAGGTAAACACAGCTTGTGAATGTTCCAGCCAAACCAATCTTTTAGATTTGAGCAGCTCAGATTAGCTGTTCTAGATGCTGCGAAAAAGTTGGAAAATTGTAACCTTGACATCCACCGACAACGGAGATTAACTCAGTGGGTGGCTCCGCAGCAAGACCTCTGGCTTCAAGAGCTTCACGTTTAGCTTCACCTTGTTACTCCAAGCAGGTCTGAGGAACTCGGACTCTCATAGATCTGTTCTGACAGTTGCAGAAAATGCTATAGATGGGGGTGTCGGAGAACAGCAAAATAAAAATGGGAAAAGACAGAAAGGCATTAAGGCAAGGATGTGTTTGCTGTTAAGCCACAAAAACATCTTCTGCCTACGGGCCTTCAGAGAAATAGGATTTTGTCCCCATTAAATGTCTGGTTACAAGAGATTTTCTGCAATAGATTAAAAATAGACTATTTGGTGAACATGGGTTTTTAGTCATGGGGAAGGTGTTTTCACATTTTCTGCTATGTTCTATTTCTCTGCGATTCAAACTTCTTCATCTGTAAGTCCTTATAAAATACCTAAGACTATTATTTCTATGACCCATGGAGCAGAAAAAGTCAAGGAGTCCTTGACTCCAGTCCTACACACACACAATTTCAGCCCCTCTCCTGTTCTGCCAAAGCCCTGCCCCAATGACGACCTTTCTTTCTTCTCATCAATGTGGTTCCTATTAAAACCGGAAAAGAAACGTGATTTTTAAGCAGAACCCTTAATCAAAGAAATTATAAAGAGGATCGTAGCAATGTGTTAAAGCCCAACTCTAGGCACAAAAACAAAACCCTTGCAGTGGACTGTGAGCTGCCCCTCTCCTTACTGCAAGGATTAAATGCTTGCTATGTCTAGGTGTGCATGAATAAGGTGTAATTCTTACCTTATTCCTCGATCCAGCAAGATCTCTCCAATGTGACCGGTACTACAAAGCCTTCATTGGAAGGCACAGCCACAGTGGGGATCACAGGTGTTTATTATTATTATTATACAGTATTTATAAAGCGCCAATGGTTCGCTCAGCGCTGTACATTACAAAGGGGGACAGAACATGTGACAGAACAATACCGATACAATGCAAAACATGAGGGGATCGAGGGCCCTGCTCTTTCGAGCTTACAATCTAGGAGGGAGGGGATGGTGGTACAGGAGGAGATAGCTGTGGGGGATGGAGTGGTAGGAAGAGTGGAGGAGGTCGGCAGGTTAGCAGGGGGTGGGATAGGCTTCCCTGAAGAGATGGGTTTTCAGGGTGCGCCTAAAGGAGAGGAGAGTAGGTGATAATCTGATGGGTTGGGACAGGGAGTTCCAGAGGATGGGTGACACCCTGGAGAAGTCCTGGAGGCGGGCATGGGAGGAGGAGACCAGGGAACTAGAGAGAAGGAGGTCTTGTGAGGAGCGGAGTGTGCGTGCTGGGCGGTACTTGGATATTAGGTCAGTGATGTAGTACAGGGCAGTATGGTGGACAGCTTTGTACGTCAGCATTAGGATTTTGAATTTGATCCGTTGCGCAATCGGAAGCCAGTGGAGGGATTGGCAGAGGGGGGTGGCGGAAATGGAGCGGTTGGAAAGGTGAATGAGTCTGGCAGCCGTATTCAGGATCGACTTAAGCGGGGATAGCCAGCGGCGAGTCAGGCCAGTGAGGAGGGAGTTGCAGTAGTCGAGTCGTGATATGATGAGGGAGTGGATGAGCTGTTTAGTGGTTTCTGGGGTTAGGAACGTGCGGATTTTGGCGATGTTGCGGAGGTGGAGTCTGCACGAGTTTGTTAAAGATTGGACTTGGGGCTGGAAGGATAGGTTGGAGTCCAGAATGACACCAAGTACTCTGGCCTGCAGGGCGGGTTTGATGGTGGCGTTGTTGGATGTGACGGAGAAGTCAATGGGGGGTGGTGTCCGCGCTGGGGGGAAGACAAGAAACTCGGTTTCTGATCATTGTTGCTGTATGACCCAATGTTCATGTGAATAAGGTCTAACACAGCCATTCTCAGGAAGACCTTAGTAAAATAGTTTTGATAGGTCTGTTCATTCACAACAGATTTTCATCAACAGGTGAACAGGGTTTAGACAAGCTAGAGGCATGCCAAAAAAACCTGCCCATTACAATATTATAGGACCACCTGCGTTCCGCTTTCCTCACCTAGCTTATACAATTACTATATTTCAGAACAATCATGCTTGGCTGTTTTCTTCTCTTTTATCAAAGTTCTAATGTTTTTGCCATTTTCACATCCTACATTCTTGTTATCTTTTTTCTTTTATTGACACCATATTTAAGTTTTTTTCCTATTTTTCACAGCTTTTGTGTCTTTCTTTTCGTTGTACTAATCTTGCAACTTTTTCCTTTCTGCTTTTCCTCTCATGTCTCTTGACCTATCACGAGGTCTGGTGCCCTTTTGTAAAATCTCTCAGTTCTGCTTCCATGTCTATATTTATTACAACCCAGATCAATTCACTCCTCTATATGTGTTGTAGTGTGCCTTGACACCGTGTCAACCATCATGTCTTGTATCCCCATTATCTGAGCATGTGAACAGCTATTACCGGGACTTGGCTTTTCTTCATCTTCATCGGCAGATCCTCAATCATATTGCTATGATGGCACAGTATTTCACTACCAGACAAGTTACAACTTAAACCTCTTTTTTAGCCTGCTGCTTGTGACTCCATTGTTACTATGTGCTACAATCTAACAAACTTCACTTTAAAATCAATGTCTTTAAGTTTGGTGGTCCTCAGGGTGGTCTATCAGAAGAAAAAAAGCTCCAAGGTATCTATCGAAAAAGAGAAATAAGAGGAGAGGCGGGAGAAGCCTTATGATTGAGTAGGTTCAACAGTGGTCATTTTTAATATTCTAAAGAATGAAAGGGATGAAACTTACATTTAGCTAGGTTGCCAATAACCAAGAGGGTGGTAAACTCAACAATCCAAGAAGGTGGAGAGTACTCCTGTCTCTAATGAAGGAACTGGTTGCTCTCAATGCCTCAGGAAACCTGGTTTTAGGTCCTCATAAAGGGACAAAAAGGGTGGTGGTGTTGTTTTGAAAAATACAGCAAATAAAAACTCGCCAAATGATGATATAACATAGGCCTTACCATCATTTGGTAAAACTTTGTTCATTGTAAGTCTAAAATCAAACACTGGGGCAATATAATCCTCCACCCTCCTCTACTGCTAAAAGCTGAACATAGGTAACCAAAGAGTAAATCTGCGTTAAGGAATAAATAAGCAGCTATTATAACTGTAATAACAGTTAGACATTTTAAAACAAAAAAGCAGCGCTATAATCAATATATGGCTTAAACAATTATGTGAGAAAATACGTGATTCAATAAGTGAGACAATTTAATCAAATACTAAAATAAGTGCTATAATACATGATACAATTTCTGGGGAAATTGTGTGAAGTGTTCTTGCCTGCAGCAGTAGTCTACAACTGGAGTGGGCGGAGTAACTGGATGGAGTGGCTTGAGTCACTCTGCTGCCTGCTCACACACCTGGGTTCCTATGGCAACTCACTTTACAGCAAGGGCAAAGAAGAGCGGTTAAAAACAAACTGCTCCAACTTGCTCACATCACTGGCGAATGTCATCTTCAAACGGTTGTAGTTTAAAAATAAATCCTACACCAAAGAGCTTTATATTGTGAGAATCACAAGACCCAGACCTACATTTTGATGCATAGTATGTCTCTGAAATATTAACAATGAAGGCACAGTCGCAGTTTAGAAATTGCCCTTCAAATTTGAGGTGGCTAGAGTGCAGTTTCAATGAATGTCAATGGGCGGTGTGAGTTGCAAACAAATGGTCATATTGTGAAAATGATCAGGACTATGGCTTAGCCGTGGACATTTTTTAGTGGCAGCAGGGATAGCTGAATGTTTTGATATAAGATTTGTGTAGGTGGGCTTGAAAATGAGGGAGTGATGGCAGTTTAGAAATCATGTCCTGATTTTTCAGCTTACACTCTTGCTTTTGTCAGCTCCCACTCTAGTTTTGAACATTCCGCCATTCATTCCTATGGGACCAATTTCACCACAAAAACGCTGATATTTTGTGAACCATTCAGGGAAACATTCCACAAAGTAATAGCACACCAACTGGGAACAATTCGCACGTTTCGGTATATTACTGTCTATGTAGTGTAAAAACTGTGGGAGGAGTTAGGGTGGTAAATTTGGCTATAATAATAAGAATATATATGTGAGATAACAGTAAGTGGTCTTGCCATGCAAGAACACTTAATTAAATAAAATGCCACAAAAAGTGTCCATATTAAAAAAAAAAATGTATAAAGTGTCTCTCTATTGAAGACTCCTCTTCTCCAAGAAAACTCCAATCAACAGGTGAAAGTGATCAATGCAGCTGTACCACTTTAATGCCGAACAATGTGCCACCAATGAGGCATTTATTATTTTAGTATTTGATGATTTAATTGTCTCACTTATTGAGTCACGTATTTTCTCACATAATTGTTTAAGCCATTTATTGATTATAGTGCTTTTTTGTTTTATAAAAACTGAGCATACTTCACACCCCCCCCCCCCTTTTTTTATGGCCATTTCGCATAACCTTCTTGCCTAGGTAAGAATACTGGTTTATTTTTCTTCTGCAGCCTCTTGAGATATTGACATCACATATCCTAGGAGGCTGCAGGAGGAAATCCTCCCCATTCAAGTAAACAAACCTTCTTGTGCATGCATATAAAGAGTGCTGGCACTATGACTGCTTACATAATATGAATGCCTTCTGGGATTTGTGAGGTTGGTATCCCAGAAGGCATTACTATCCTCCATTTATAGAACAGTATGTAAACAGTCATCAGGGGGCTTCCTGAAGAAGTAGACAGAGCTCCTCGAGATGTTATGAAAGAGAATGGCAGTGCAGGACAGGGCCTCTGGGAGGAAAGCAGGGCAACACAGTAGGGTAGTGCTGAATCCTTTGGGCTTGTGTATATGCAATTACAACAGAAAAAGAGCACCAAATGTAAGTGGAGGAAATGTATCATTTAGAAGGGTGAAGTTCCTCTTAAACCAAAGGATTTAAAAGCCATTTCACGGAAGCTAGGAAGAAGCATACATTAATTTGGGGACAGCACAATAACCAACTAGGAACATCAATATAGAAAGTGTATCTCTAGCTACACATTTTTTTAGTTTGGTCATACTGAAGTATGGTTAGAGCTACAATCAGGTATTTATTGCCAAGTATGTTTTATTCACAAGAGTTCCCTTCACTTCCTGTACTTGAGCCTACAATATTACTGGTGTGAAAAGTAGGAAAAACATCTCTGAATGAGGGACATACAGTAATAAATAGTTTATTTAGATGCCAGCTTTTACCTGCCATTATAGAAATTATAGTTCCTATGACAATTTTAGATATATTTCTCCTCATTTCCTGGTGTGGTGGCAAAGTTGTCACTAGGATCGGAATTGTATGAAAATTTCCCCAAACAGCAAAAGAACTTTAAATGCTTTCTAACCCTCCCGCACTATCCAAATCAGTAGAAAAGTTTTGGATAAACATTTATAGGCATAATGTTCCAGTTTTGTTAAAACTTGAACATGATCAGCTTCTTTTATCGACTCCATTGGTTGAAATTTCTGCACCTGTATTTATATCACTGCCAATGGGAGTCCTAAGCAACCCACTTTGGGCATCTACATAATTCCTTTCCCCTGAATGTTCCTAATGGTAGTCGTCCTTTGATAAATCATTCATCTGATATATGACTACAGGAAAAAAATATATCTATTAAAATTCTGCTTCCCTATAGTCACTTTCCCACCTCCTGCCCAGTGGTCATTATTGTGTTTCCCTCTCTGGTGAGCATGATCCGTTTAAGACGGACAACAATAAAGCCCAAAACCTAGGGTGCTAACCCTTCCTCTCAAAGTCTACAATTTGTTGCTCACAGGATACAGGAAACAAATTTAAAGATTCGAATATATTTAGTACCAGTGGTAAATTGGAACAAATTAACAAACATGATCAGCCAATGGCTAACTCAAAGAGCAATGAAAGTTCTACTTCATGCTTTACATTTGATCACACATGTGATCTTCACAAGAATAGCAAGATATTATACATATGCTATATTGCCAAAAGTATTGGAACGCATGCCTTTACACGTACATGCACTTTAATGGCATCCCAGTCTTAGTCCGTAGGGTTCAATATTGAGTTGGCCCCGCCCTTTGCAGCTATAACCGCTTCAACTCTTCTGGGAGGATGTCCACAAGTTTTAGGAGTGTGTCTATGGGAATGTCGGACCATTCTTCCAGAAGTGCATTTGTGAGGTCAGGCACTGATGTCAGACGACAAGGCCTGGCTCACAGTCTCCGCTTCAATTCATCCCAAAGGTGTTCTATCTGGTTGAGGTGCAGGACAATCAATTTCTTTCACTCCAAACTCGCTCATCCATGTCTTTATGGACCTTGTTTTGTGCACTGGTGCGCAGTCATGTTGGAACAGGAAGAGGCCATCCCCAAACTGTTCCACAAAGTTGGGAGCATAAAATTGTCCAAAATGTCTTGGTATGCTAACACCTTAAGAGTTCCCTTCACTGGAACTAAGGGGACAAGCCCAACCCCTGAAAACCAACCCCACACCATAACCCCCCCTCTACCAAACTTTACACTTTGCACAATGCAGTCAGGTAAGTACTGTTCATCTGGCAACCACCAAATCCAGGCACACCCATCAGATTGCCAGAAAGAGAAGTGTTATTTTGCTCCAGAGAACACGTCTCCACTGCTCTAGAGTCCAGTGGTGGCGCGCTTTACACCACTGCATCCGACACTGCATTGCACTTGGTGATATAAGGCTTGCATGCAGCTGTTCAGCCAATGAAACCCATGAAGCTCTCTACACACTGTTGTTGTGCTAATCTGAAGGCCACACAAAGTTTGGAGGTCTTTAGCTATTGACTCTGCAGACAGCTGGTGACTTCTACGCACTGTGCGCTTCAGAATGCGCCGGCCCCGCTCTGTCATTTTACGTGGCCTACCACTTCATGGCTGAGTTGCTGTTGTCCCAGTTGCTTCCACTTTTATTATTATTATTATTATACAGGATTTATATAGCGCCAACAGTTTGCTGAGCGCTTTACAATATAACGGGAGACAATACAGCAACAATACAGTTCAATACAAGTGGAAAAGGAGGGCCCTGCTCCTTGGAGCTTACAATCTAGGAGGGAGGGGCAAAGTGAAGTGAGAGGGGCAAAATGTATTATTATTAGCAGTAGTAGTAGTATTATTATTATTATTACTACAATATAGAATTTATATAGCGCCAACAGTTTGCACAGTGCTTGACAAAATAAAGATTTACAAAATGTACAATTTACAAAATAATTCAAGACAAGAGGGTTAAGAGGACCCTGCTCCTTGGAGCTTACAATCTAGGACGGAGGGGCTAGTAGTACAAAAGGTAGTAACTGTGGGGGTTGGATTGGGTGGAAGAGTAGAAGATTCCATTATTAGCTGAGGGCAGGACAGGCTTCCCTGAAGAGATAGGTTTTCAGAGATCGCCTAAAAGTGAGCAAAGTAGGCGATAGTCTGATGAATTGGGGTAGAGAGTTCCAGAGGGTGGGGGAAGCTCTGGAAAAGTCCTGGAGATGAGTATTGGAGGAGGAGACAAGGGAGCTAGAGAGCAGGAGGTCTTGCAAGGAGCAGAGAGTAAGGTTTGGGTGATATTTAGAGACAAGATCGTTGATGTTATTTGGGGCAGAGTTATAAATGGCTTTATACCATACCACTAACAGTTGACCGTGGAATATTTAGTAGCAAGGAAATGTCACGGATGGACTTATTGCACAGGTGGCAACCTACCACGGTACCACGCTTGAATTCACTGACCTCCTGAGAGCGACCCATTCTTTCACAAATGTTTGTAGAAGCAGTCTGCCTGCCTAGGTGTTTGATTTTATACACCGGTGGCCATGGAGATGATTATTACACCTGAATCCAATGATTTGGAAGGGTGTCCCAATACTTTTGGCAATCTAGTGTATGTCATGGACATTGAGAGCCCTACCATCTATGGAAAGCCTAAAATGACATATTTCTGAGCTAAGGCTCCTGTCATTCTGCAAATTTTCCCTCTTGACATTGTTCTTCTCTATCCTCTATTCTTCTACCATTACCCTTCTTCTTATGTCCCATATACATCCTTCATCAGCCTGCATACTCTTCTTTTCAACCTTTGTTCGCTGGCCAGCTTCAGTACACCATCTCCACAGCTGCTATTAAAGGTTCTGTACTGTATATGTTACACTGTGCTGCTGGCATCATTAACAGCATTGCAGTTGCCACAGGCAGTTTAATCGAGTGGATATCAAAGCGAAATACCTGACATTTCTCCAGCTTGAAAATGAACACAACGGGGCCAGCAAAAGGAGCTTACAGCCCCCACCTGAACACTGCCGAGGTAAAATCTATCTCCACAATGATATATCTGTGCCATTATGGAGCTTCCTGAACTAAGCTCATTCTGAGGAAAGGAATGCCAAGAAATCGTCATTGGAATGACAAATATTCTAAGATTATTCTAATACCCGACATGAGGCTGCTTCCAGAGATTGAAAAGTCAACCGTGCAAAAGAAAACGGTTTCTCTTTAATTATTTATAACCCGCACGGTGGAGTTTAAGTGTTGCGTGCTCTGTCAGACCAAAAAAAAAAAAAACACAGATATTTTATGTACATGGACAAACTATTTTCTAGCCATGGTAATGTTATGTTTTTAGAACTTTCAATTCAAATGTTGGATAAACACAACAATACAGCAAGCCTTGTGGCACATCTCTGGTGTTTGTACCAAGCACTAAAAAATGCCAAATATAAAAAGTCACTGAGGTATGCTAAAAACTGAAGAGTGCAAAATCTGGTGCGGCTCTGCATAGAAACCAATCAGCTTCCAGTTTTTTTTTGCCAAAGCTTAATTCAACAAGCTGAAGTTAGAAACTGCTTAGCTACCATGTACAACTCCACCAGATTTTGCAGTCTCTAGTTTTAGTAAATCAACCCTACTGATGGACAAAGCTGTTTTCTGTGAATCACATGGAGTGAGCAAATCAGGAAATTTCCAGGCTAATCCCAATGAACTAATTCTCCTGTATATACACATATAGCTTGCCCAACCTAAAAAACAATGCATAGTTTGTGCATTTTGGTAGTCTAAATTCTGATTCATCCAAGTGGAGTCAATTCGCCTAATGGTTGCAGGGATATGACCATCAAGAAAACATTTCCTTGTTTGCTGTTTTGTACCTAGAATGTGCTGTCACGCTTTGCTACAAAAACTTTCTTTGCTGTGAGATTTACTGTGTGGCCTGTGTACACAAAAAAAATTAAGAAAAAGAAAAAAAAAAAAGAAAACATTTCCAAGCTAACATTTTAGGCGTGGTCATCAGGGTCATGCAGGATCATAATTTTCTTCTGAGTTACATTCCTATAATTAGGTTGAACAGAAAATGACCAACACTGTTTTTTGCACTTTTCAAAAGGACAATCTATCCTTTCCCAATGACTGTTCAAATCAAATTATAGTACCAAAAGCACACAAAAGTACAAAGTGAACTAAAACTAAATGAGCTGGCCTGCAATCTCAACTTTAATATCATTAAGAGCCAAGATGCACCTTCAAAACAGGATTGTGCAGTGGAAACTAGGTTTGTCAGATGGTGAAGAACCTTTTGAGATTTCTTCTTTGTGAAAAGAAGTCCTGGTCAACTCCAGTGTGGTGCCATTCTTTGCTAGCCATTTTCAAGCTTTACTCTTTCTTTGCATTTCAACTCCTTGTGACATCAGGAGCTGTTATGTTGCATGAGCTCCTGGTTTCAAAGTAAAACACTCACCTCTATGGATGGCAGCAAGTCTGAACTTCACTGCCTTCAAAGAACGGCCTAGAACAGAATTGCTACCACCAACAAATCTCCACGCTTGAATCTGGGCTTAGTCCCAGCCTATGTTTTGGATGCCGCACTATGGTTCCTTTTGCCGGTCCTAAGTCACTTCAGGGCATGGTAGTGATGTACAGCACAATGGCAGGAACCACTAAGTGCAGCAGGGGCAAAGCTTCGGACAAATCAAGAAGTGTACTGGATTTGAAGATTCTGCTAGAAACTGTAGCGAATAAATATAGCTGATTTTGGACTCGCCACTCAACAGAGAATTAAATATCCAGAAACTTCTACTACACAAGTTTTAAGCAAAAGTGATGTTTTCAAACCCAGGGTGGTCTATTACATTTCTCCAAAGCCATTTCCTTCACCACTCTGCCAGTCATAGGATCTCTGATTTCATCATGTACAATGCAGGATCGGTGGTTCTGCATTGAACATTAGCACTGCGAGAGCCTGCCCACATCCAAGAAGCGCCAGAAACAGAGAAGAGTGTCAACTGCTAGGGGAGAGGGGTATAAGGTAAGTATTTATACTTATTCTAATTCTTCTAAAACGTGTCAAACACAAGGCCTGCAGGCTGAATCCAGCCTTCCTGGCCATTTCAAGTGGCCCTTGCACCTCACCTGCAACTGGTCTCTCCCCCACTCCCATCTCAGCAGTCAGCAGCAGAGAGGGGGACAGAACTCCTCCTACAGACCCTGCACCTGTCCGTGCTGCTGCAGCTCCCCCTCATCTTGGCCTCCCCTGGTCTCAGCATTCAGCAGACTGTGGCAGCTGACTCCAACTATCCTCTGGTCCCCCTTCAGAGCACGTTCTGCTTTTCAGCTCTAACCCGAGCTTCTTGTTGGTGGCAGCACAAGGTAACAGGGGTGCACTGTGCTGTTAAGGAGGGTGGAGAACTCCTGATTCCTAATGGTGGGTGTGGGGGGGATGGCTTTTGACATCTTATGTAAGGGGGGGATGGGGTGCTGTGGACATTTAGTCTTATATATACAACTGGCCCTTGAGGGCATCTATAATCCTCATGCAGCTGAAACTGAGCTTGCCACCCCTGCTTAGACAATATGATTTAACCTATGCGGTGGGGTTAGGAGGACCATCCCAACATTTAGATTTAAGGTGATTTAAACTATAAGCAATTTTTTTTTTGGGTCAGTTCAAACAACCTAACCCATGACCATGTAATCTGAGCACTATCCTATTAGATTTAGATAAGATGGCTGGGTTGTGATGATGAGCCTCCTGAATAATGGTTTGACCAAGAAAATACCTGATTCTGCTGTGCGGTTTTCAAATTGGCATGCTGTAAGTAATTGTATATTCCATGAGAAAATTTGTGCTCACATCTTTTCATTCTGTAGGCCAGACTTGAACAAAATGTCTTAAGAATGTCATTTTGCAATCATTTACTTTACTAGATAAGACCTACTAAATTAAGGACAGTTTGTGCATCATTTTCTGCGTTCATATTCCTGCAACAATTTGCTTTCTTTTATATATTTATCATCTAGCTGGCTGAGTTACTTTCCGCTGCTGCGCGAGGACCTTAAATTCATCTGGAATGATAAGTCTCAGGTCGCGTTCCTGCTGCCTTCCGACTGACAGCCTCAGGTAAGACATTATGCAGACAGAATAAGAATCACCAGGAGTTAAAAATATGGCTTGCCGCAAGCCCAGCACCTCCATAGGAATATTAGGCTGCCATAACCCTCATCTATCAGCAAGAGAAACTGCATCGATAGCCAAACACCGTCTGGGTGGTAGGGAAACAAATACGACATAAAAACACTGTGTGCACATCAGTGTAATTCAATTAATGTTAAAAAAAGAAAAAAAAAGCCACTGGATGAACTTAAAATAAAACAGTACATCACTTTATTTGAAGAGGGATTAGGGGGGAGTGGGAACAAAGCAATGAGATTTTCTGCTTAATTAAATTTTCTGTTTTCCGTTAAAAAAAAAAATGTAATTTCAGCAGATTTATGTTCCCTTTGCAACTTTTGCTAAATCTGTGCCTTGCAAAATTTATCATCTTGCAAAAGATGGGCACTGGCCAGATTAGTTTATTATGAAGTGCTGGATATGGCATGTTATAACGGTGTTGCTCTTTATCATGTGGATTATGACTTAATAAAAAGTATATGTAGACCCTAACAGTAAACCTCTCTTATTTGCTACCTTTTCGTCTTTTATTTCAGGTACTTATATAGCGCCATCAATTTTTACGCAGCGCTTTACATATATATATATTGTACATTCACATCAGTCCCTGACCCTCAAGGGGTGTACAATCTAAGGTCCCTAACTCACATTCATACATACACATACTAGGGCCAATTTCTTCTATTTTTGATGACGTTCAGAGCACATTTTATGCCCAATTCATGCAAAACTCCACGTAATCCCAAGGGGTTCACATACTTTTTCTTGCAGCTGTATATTGTATATTCACATTAGTCCCCAACCCTCAAGGGGAGTACAATCTAAGGTCCCTAACTCACATTCATATACAAGGGCCAGTTTAGACAGGATCCAATTCACCTACCAGCATGTCTTTGGAGTGTGGGAGGAAACCGTAGTACCCGGAGGAAACCCACGCAGGCACAGGGAGAACATGCAAACTCCAGGCAGGTGGTGCTGTGGTTGGGATTCGAACCAACGACCCTAGTACTAGTAGTAGACCCTAGTAGTAGAAGTGCTAACCATTTAGCCGCTGTGCTGCCCAATACACCATTGAACGCATTTCATTGTATCTGTTTGATAAGTGAAAAGAAAAAAAAAAATAATACAAAATTATATATATATATATATATATATATATATATATATATATATATATATATATATATATTGGACTTATCAGTTGGGGGTGGGGAATTCCCCCCCTGCTCTACAAAGGGGTGTAGATGCTTGCAATATCATTGACCTAATATAGCCGTATTAGGTCAATGATGTCATGAGCATCCCTGTCCCTTTGTGTACGAACAGAAGCAGGACGAGGAATCCCCTACTTGAAGCTGATCGGCCTGGCCTGGTACTGTAAGCTTCCTTCCGGGTTTGGACTGAACCGATGCCCATTCCTAATTAAGATGTGAAGAGAGGGAGTTCTAACATATCGCTTCCAATGAAACTATTTGGAGGAACTATCCTTCATTTGGAGGAACTATCCCTCTTTTGGAACCAAAAATCTTCGCCCCGTTTTCCTCTATTGTCTCTCTTGGTGGGATATGTAGACCTCTATAAAATGTTATAATTAACTCTGGAAATGTTATAATACAGTAAACCTTTTAATTACCATTAAATTCATGTTTTTTTTTTTAAACAGTATAAAGGAAAGGTAGTGGTGGAAAAAAAAAAGAACTTGTGGGTTCATGCAATAATTTTTTTCTTTAACGTGATAGTAAGGACTTCAATGTTTGTTTGTTTTTTAAACAAACATGTTATACTTACCTGCTCTGTGTAATGGTTTTTCACATAGTAGCCCTGATCTTCCTCTTTACGGGTTTCCCGTTGGTGTACCAGGCTCCTCCCCACCGAGTGCCCTCATAGTAAACCCACTTCATTTGGGGCACTTGTCTGTGTTCACTCCCAACACACAGAGACGGTGCTCGGCTCCACTCCCTCCTCACTGGCTGTGATTGACAGCAGCGGGAGCCTATAGCTCCAACTGCTATCTCTGTGCCAATGAGGAAGCAGAGAGCCAGGACAGCAGCAGCTCTTGTGAACATTGATGGAACCAGTAAAAAAACCTTCAACCTTTACAGACACTTTAAAGTGGTTGTAAATTTCATACACGAAATATGAACACAGCATATCACTCTATAGCATTTACTTGTCTCAATCCAGAGCACTAAGTGTTATTTCTAACACTACGCTCCTCCAAGAATGACAACGCTGCTGTCCAAAGCCTACTGATGAAGTCCGTCTTCCCGGATGTAACGCGTATAGGGGGTGAAGCTTTGCTAATGATGTCATCCTGTGGCCATATTAGAATTGTTGAGTGGTGAAACAGGTCACTCTAAGCTAGCTCATGGTTATTCTTTTAGCGCTGCACTTTATTTATTAAGTGTCATTTCTGTCTGCAGTTTCATTCCTCTGCTATTAGCATGATTCACTTCTGACAAGTTTTCCTGACACCAAGAGAAAAGGGTGACAGGGGAGGGATCTCCATCTGATTGACAACCTCATCTCTGTTCCTGTGTGAAGGGGGTCTGTCCCTTCCCTCCAATCAACTCTAAGGGCCCTCCTCACTGAGTTTAATTTTTTACATAGTTGCATAGTTAGTCTAGCTGAAAAAAGACAAAAGTCTATCCAGTTCAACCAAAAAAAAAAAAAAAAAAAAAAAGTTATCCTACACCCACAGTTGATCCAGAGGAAGGCAAAAAAAAACTCAGCAAAGCATGATCCAAAGTGCTCCTGCAGGGGAAAAAAAATCCTTCCTGACCCCCGAGAGGCAGTCGGATATTCCCTGAATCAACTTTACTTATAAATATTAGTAACCAGATATATTCTGTGTATCCAAGAAATAATCCAGGTCTTTTTTAAAGCAATAGTAATGTCAGCTTCCCATCCCCTGATTTTTAGAGCGAAGAGATATTGAGATAAATTCTACACTTTGAATGGATGTAGGGGACAGACAGCTGTAGGTAAACAGGTACAATGTATGTAGGAGAATTTGTTTCATCTCAGTATATTACCTGAGGCCAGTCACTTCACTGGGTATATATACAGTAAGGGTTTACAACCGCTTTAATTCTTCGTGGTTAACAAAAGTGGAAAGATGGCAGGGAAGGAGGGTGTCTCTTGTGTTCCTTCTACTCCACCTCACCTATGTATTTTGTGCTCCCTCTTCCCTATCTCTCAAAATTTAGAGGTATGTTACCTCTCCCGTCCTAGGGTGACAACACTACTCCTCAATAGATATAGTAGAGTGAGTGAGAGCTGTCACTCTACATCCTGAAGTGTTTTATTAGCAGAATCACCAGGTAAAAATACATTTTAAAATATTCTTTAAAAAGAAAACAAATGCAGACACCACAGTTGTGTTCAAAATAATAGCAGTCAGACATCACTAACCTAACATCACTAATCACTGTTTTTGGTAGAAATGATATTTCTACATGGCAAATAATTTACTAGCAGGTGTAGTAGAGTAATAGAAATCCAACAGACCCAACAGTCATGACATGCATGCTGCTGATTCTGTGTCATTGAATCACTCATTGAAAGGGGCATGTTCAAAATAATAGCAGTGTGGAGTTCTATTAGTGAGGTCATTCATTCTTTGAAAAACAGGTGGTAATTATTGCCCTTATTTAAGGAAGGAAGGCAGCAAATGTTGTACATGCTGGTTACAGTGCATTTCTCTCTGAAATTCTGAGGAAAATGGGTCATTCCAGACATTGTTCAGAAGAACAGCGTACCTTGATTAAAAAGTTGATTGGAGAGGGGAAAACATATAAAGAAGTGCAGAAAATGATAGGCTGCTCAGCTAAAATGATCGCAAATGCTTTAAAATGGCAACCAAAATCTGAAAGACGTGGAAGAAAGTGAAAAACTACCATTCGAATGGATAGAAGAATAGTCAAAATGGCAAGGACTCAGCCAACAATCAGCTCCAGGAAGATCAAAGAAGGTCTAAAGTTACCTGTGAATACTGTTACAATTAGAAGACGCCGATGTGAAGCCAAGCTATCTGCAAGAAGCCCCCGCAAAGTCCCACTGTTGAAAAAAAGACATGTGCTGAAGAGGTTACAATTTGCCAAAGAGCACAGTGACTGGCCTAAAGAGAAATGGTGCAACATTTTGTGGACTGATGAGAGTAAGATTGTTCTTTTTGGGTCTAGTGGCCGGAGACAGTTTGTCAGACGACCCCCAAACACTGAATTCAAGCCCCAGTACACTGTGAAGACAGTGAAGCATGGTGGTGCAAGCATCATGATATGGGGATGTTTCTCATACTACGGTGTTGGGCCTATTTATCGCATACCAGGGATCATGGATCAGTTTGAATACATCAGAATACTTGAAGAAGTCATGCTGCCTTATGCTGAGGAGGAAATGCCCTTCAAATGGGTGTTCCAACAAGACAACGACCCCAAACACACCAGTAAATGTGCAACATCTTGGTTCCAGACCAACAAGATTGACGTTATAGAGTGGCCAGCCCAATCCCCGGATCTTAATCCAATAGAAAACTTATGGGGTGACATCAAAAATGCAGTTTCTGAGGCAAAACCAAGAAATAGAGAAGAACTGTGGAATGTAGTCCAATCATCCTGGGCTGGAATACCTGATCACAGGGGCCAGAAGTTGGGGGACTCCATGCAACACAGATGTACAGCAGTTCTCAGAAACAGTGCTTATACAATGAAATATTCATTAAGTGATTCAAAGGAAAGCAAAATCTTCAAACATTTTTCAGTTTATATAGTGAATGTTTGAGTTTGTAAAGAAGAATACAAACGCTGCTATTTTTTTGAACAGTCTAATATTCACTTTTCTTCAATTTTTTTAGAGGAACAACACAAATTTGATATACTTTTCTTCATGTTTTGATTTGGAATAGAATGTGTAGTGTTCCCAATGCATTTGTGTGTATGGAAATAAAAGCTATTAGAAGGATTTTGAGCTTTATTCACTTTTTTTCAAACACACTGCTATTATTTTGAACACAACTGTATAATCACTGATAGGCTGTAATACACTATTTTTTTTTCCGTGAGTTTATATACACTTTAATTATGTAAAGCAGGCACCTGATTGTACTTACACATACTTTCATCCTCTTGTATAACCTGGGAAACCCCTGAACCAAGGCACCTGCTATATGCAAATCTCAACTTTTTCAGCTGAGTCAGGATCTGGCAGCCTTTCCGTAAATCTACGTGTAAACAGATCAGTTAGACAGAGGGGCCGTTCTGGCTGTTTGTACAGCCCCGTCTGTCTGGACTCCACAGCTACCTTGCTTAGGGATTTGTCTGAGCGGTGTAGCTGAGGAGCCTTGACAAAGAAGGCTGTACAAACAGCAAAAAAAGCCTCTCGGCTAAACCAAGCATGGAACTGCAGGAAGACTCGTGGGGACGGGAAAGTACAGGCAATTAGATGGGGAGACTAGAAAGCTATGTTGTTTACATTAGCAAATTGCTTCCAAAAGTTGCTTACACAATACTTACAGAGGCCCTTGTCCACAGATTGTAACTAAGTATTGAAGGGACCCAGAGAAATATGCTGATGCCTCCAAAGTTAGCAAGCTTACGCCGTGGATTTTGTATCGTTGGTCAACGGCAGCTCCCTTCACCACATTCTTACTCTTAATAGCCCTTTAAAAAATGTTGACCAGCAACTTCTAAAGAGACCAGAGTATTATTTATTAACATTGTTAGACAGCCTCTCTCAAGAACTGGTGGTATTCATAACATGCCTCACAATTCTGCTTGAATGCCACAAAATCCATACTGGCTCTGCTTTCTTCTTGGTATGGTTCCCACAGCTGCTTGTGTCATGTCGGAACTAAGCTAGCACGGCTGATGGATCAATGTGCAGCCCTTGCTTTTCAAAGCCAGATTTGATTTTTTTTAAAACATTGCACAATGTTAATAGCAAAGAAGGCGAGTTTTTATTACAAAGCCTTTTTTGCAAACCCTAATATGGTATCCATGACCCCAAAGCCGCTGCATGAATTTGGCTCTCGTCTCTGAGTCCCCAACAATTAGATGGTGTCCAAGGACTTCAGGACTGGTATTTGGGGACATCTTAAGGGGTATCAGCTCTGAACTTCTTTTTTCCAACTTGTCACATAGCTGAGCCCCTATAGATCAGAATGTACTTATGTTGTACAAATGTACTAAGTGGCCATCTTTGAACAGAATCATTTCTATTTTGTATGCAATATGCATAATATTACTGCCCTGAGCTATAACTTTGCATATTTCACTTGGAGGTTTAATTATAATACAGAAAGAAGATAAAACTGAAATCGTTATGGGATGCAAAATCTGGAAGCATGACAAAAGTAGATCATCACTCATCCCCCCAAAAAAAAGCACAGGTGGCCTATGAAAAATGGAAGCCTGCATGTTAATATGATCCACTCTCATCATGCCTCCCTTCATCACTGCTCCACTTATCTCCTCTACGTGACGTCAACAATAACTTGCAAAGATCGCACACACACAAGCACCGGCTGTTACATCCATCACTTGTGTTCTCTAGCGCTTGAAGTGAGCTCGTTTTTACATCAAAGAGAGAAGGATAAGGCAGACCAGACTCAACACTGTCTACGAGCCTATGAAATATTTCTGCCGTAGCACCGACTTTTATCAAAGAGAAGTAGAAGTCCATTAAACGGAATCAGGGTCTTTTCATCTTGCTCCTCTCCAACCACAGTGTCACATGGCAAGACGTGCGTCAGGTCCCCGTACGTCCCGCTGCAGAGATCATGTATTCTTAGCAGTGAGCACATGGCAATAGAAACTGTGTTGGTGCATTTGTTGTGGTCAATAAAGCTGTCTTGAAATGCGGAATAACAAGACGTTTCTCAAGCTGTTGGCAGGCCACGCAACTAATCCCAGCTTGGAGAGTGTCATGCATTGCTTGTGTCACTGTCCTATTGATCTCCCATCTGGACCACTTCTATTTATAACCCTTACCAGTCTGCTCATCACCCTCCCTTCCCCGGTGTATACCTGTCAGCTTCTCTTCTTCTCCTGTCCTCTCAGTACAACTTAATCGGACTACAACAAAGTCTATCAGATCCGCACTGGATCCATTCATAAATACTAACCTGAATTATGACCGGAAAGCTTAATAGAGATACCAGGGCTTGGTGTATTCTGGGTAATCAACTTAGAAGGATGTCTGGATGATCACAGATAGACTAAACACATATGTATTTATGACAGGAAGGTTGTGTTTGCGGAAGTTGCTAATATGACAGCAAACCCACCAAGGTGATGTAGATGTTAGTCAATTAAGAAATCTAGACTTCACCTATTTCATACGTCAAAAAAATGAAGATAAATGCAATTGTGGGCTTAAAATACTGTTGTCACGCATTTTGCTTTGCAGTTTCAGCAAAAACAAGCTACAAAACAGCAACCTAAGTTAAAAAAATGTCACCGCTTGCTGCAAAAACCTTTCAATTGTCATTAGTTTGGACAGCAGGATTTGCTGGGGGGCTGTTAAATTTATCATTAAATATAATATATTCATATTTTCATGTCAAAAATGTTACGGCAAAGTGGCAGTGTCGTGTAAACCGTTCCCTCCATGACCCACTGATACCATTACAGTGATCCCCGGCCAATGGCGGCAAGAAACACGAGCAGTGGGGAGGTCATTTAGGAGCGATTTAGTTCTACTTAGACATTTAATGATGGAAAAAAATGTCCATTAAATTCAACAGATCATAAACTTAGTCCAGAGGAAGGTAAATAAAATATTAGCTCTCGACCCGACAAGTTTGCTGAATCAATAGCAACATGATCATTTCTATTTCATTTTCATATACCAGATCATTAATAAACAAAAAGACTAAAGAGAATTGCGCCAACTACATAACTAAGAAATCTAATGTTTCATTTACAGCTATTCTTGATCTTCTGTCCTTCAACCAATTTTGTTTGCCAGTGTATATTGTCCAACCATCTTTGACTACATTGTACCAGGCTTTGCATAAGTCAAATATATCACATCAACAGGATTTCCAAATCTCAAATCTGAAGTTGCATCCTTATAAAAAATTAGAGATCTGAAATTAAGTAACTCTCATTGTTTCACTAAAACAGCCACTGTCTTAGAATGGGAACATGACATTGGGCAAGCCTACTCAGATACCAAATGGCAAACTGACATAAAGATGTGTCATGACTCTACTTTCTGTGCACAACATTGGGAATTTCTCCACAAAGTCCTTCATAGGTGGTATACTGTATTAGCCCCATACATTGTCCAGGATGTCCACAGAAAACTCAGCACGGTGTTGGAGAAACTATGGTTCTGTGGGCTCACTAATCCACATTATGTGGAATTGTAAATCTCTCCGGTCTTAATGAAACCAATTTCTACCATAATTAAAATGGCCATTTTACATATCAATATAGACAAACTCCCCTCCAAGATCTGACGGGTTATTGTTCACATTTTCCTCTCCACTACTCTCAATAGCATTGGAATTCCTCTACTATCCCTGAGGTGACTGATATTATTATAGTTGTAAATCGGAATATTTGCCTTCTGTATTCTAAAATGTAACCATTCATGGAATCTGTGGCTTACCCATCCCTATTACACTGCCCAAGCATAGGTTCTACTCTGCCTTTGAGATGCCCTCACCAGTTAAGTAATTTTAATTTTCTTACCTACTACTGATAGTGAACCCCAAGATTCCTTTTCTCGATACCTTCGGCTTCTACTCTATGTGCCTTAATACTCTAGACTCATGCTTTGTCACTTTACTACATAGTTTGTAGTTATATTTTGTACCTTTTTCCTGTTCGTTATATACTCATATTGTTTATCTTCATTGTACATGTATTATGATTTCACCTTGTCTAACTGCATGCTATTAGGTGATAATATGTACACCCGTCTCATGTTTTATCCTTGAAAAATTCAATAAAAACATTATGAAAAAAAATTAGAGATATGAAATAGAAGTCACCCACACCCCAAGGATGCATTTCCACCATTTATTATAAACAATGCTACATAGGCCAATGTTTTGGGGCCATCATGATGACTTA
Source organism: Staurois parvus (assembly GCF_062004578.1). Lineage (NCBI taxonomy): Eukaryota > Metazoa > Chordata > Amphibia > Anura > Ranidae > Staurois > Staurois parvus. Next base: position 1,352,207 of record NW_028318751.1, read on the forward strand.
GTGACAAATTACACACAGGTGCTTACAGCATAACTACAAAAAGGTAAAAATGAGTTTGTAGAATGATCTTGGGCATTATAACATCATTTACAACTTTTCAAATTCCTGTTAAGTGGGAAATGTAAAAAAGTAGAACAATAAACATTAAAATGCAAAGAACAATCCCTATATAGGTTTGGCATATATTATATGCATGGATCCGATTTACGCCTGGTACTGACAAGTTTGATATAGCTTTGGTAGTTGTCACTTTACATGGGGATTAGATTAAAAATAGATGTCTTTTTCAGGAAACATCTGTAACTGTTTCAGAGCCTTCTCTATCCATATGTCACACACTGAATACCAAGAGTGGTTTAAAAAAAATTGCAAATTTACCAGCAAATCTTAAAGCCTGTTTAGACTGCTAAATAGAAGCAGAAATCCGGGCAAATTTAACAAAACACCTTTCAATCAATTTATACATTCATTACAAAATCAACACACGTTTGCTACAATTCTGCAGTTCTACCTTTCAGACACCTGTCCTTAAAGCGGATCTTCACCTATTTATTTGACTCAGCTCTTCTACATGCCTCCATCACCCTCCACTGCACATACATTCACCAGCCACTTTATTAGGTTCACCTGTTCAATTGCTTGATAACAGAAATTGCTAATCAGCCAATCACATGGCAGCAATTCAATGCCTTTAGGTATCTAGATGTGGTGGAATCGTCGCGCTGAAGTTCAAACCGAGCATCAGAATGGGGAAGAAAGGGGACTTACGTGACTTTGAACGTGGCATGGTTGTTGGTGCCAGACGGGCTGGCGTGAGTATTTAAAAAACTGCTGATCTACTGGGATTTTCACGCACAACCATCTCTAGGGTTTACAGAGAATGGTCCGAAAAAGAGCAAATATTCAACGGGTGGCAGTGTGGAAGAAAATGCCTTGTTGATGTCAGAGGAAAATGGGCAGACTGGTTCCAGATGATAGAAAGACAACAGTAACTTGTCAATATGGGCCAAAACCTCTGAGGAATGTTTCAAAGACCTTGTTGCATCTATTTTCAATGAGGTGAGCGCCTTTTATATAGATTTTTTTTTACACGGGGTAGATTACACTGTAAAGAGCAGCTTCCCTTTTCTTTCTTTTTTTTTATATGGGTTTGGTGTGGCGTCCCATTTCATTGCACTCTATACATTCTTTCACAAATGTTTGTAGAAGCAGTCTGCATGTCTAGGTGCTTGATTCTATACACTGTGGCCATGAAGGTGATTGGAACCCTTGAATCCAATGATTTTGGAGGGCTGGAACAATACTTTTGGCAATATAGTGTATCTGGGTATGGAGGAGCATGTGACTCATTAGTTTTCTCTAGTGACAGTAATCACTCTTATACAGGCCATACATGGGTCAAATTACAAACAAATTTTCTTTAGAAAATTGGAAATTTCATAATCCAATAGTGCCACCATTGATTTTCGAAATTTGACCAACCAAGCCTTTTATTTCTCCTTGTGTTACTACAGAAAAAAAAAATTTAGCGGCCAAGAATTTTCTTTTCTTTCCAGGTCACAGCTCATGCTTGTTTCTGTTTCAATTACATTTCTCGCACATTTCTTCCATCAGTGATTAGAAATTTGTTCGTTTTTCAAAAACATGCCCATTCACTCAAATTTGATGGTCACAGGGAAATCGGTCGTCTCTGTGGCCCACTAATGATGTGAAATTCGAATGAAAATTCTTAGAAAACATCATTAGTGGGCCACAGAGATGACCGATTTCCCTGTGACCATCAAATTTGAGTGAATGGGCATGTTTTTGAAAAATGAAGAATTTCTAATCACTGATGGAAGAAATGTGCGAGAAATGTATTTGAAACAGAAACAAGCATGAGCTGTGACCTGGAAAGAAAAGAAAATTCTTGCCCGCTAAATTTTTTTTCTGTAGCAACACAAGGTGAAATGAAAGGCTTGGTTGGTCAAATTTAGAAATTCAACCCGTGTATGGCCTGCTTTACCCCAGGTTCACACCTTATTTATTTATTTCAGGTACTTGTATAGCGCCATCAATTTACACAGCACTTTACATATATATTGTACATTCACATCAGTCCCTAAACCTCAAGGGGCGTACAATCTAAGGTCCCTAACTTACATTCATACATACACGTACATACTAGTGACAATTTAGACAGGAGCCAATTAACCTAGCAGCATGTCTTTGGAGTGTGGGAGGAAACCAGAGTACCCGGAGGAAACCCACGCAGGCACAGAGAGAACATGCAAATTCCAGGCAGGAGGTGCCGTGGCTGGGATTCGAACCAACGACACGAGTACTGCCAGGTGGAAGTGCTAACCATTTTGCCACTGCGCTGCCCGTAACACCTAAGTGTTTTCTGCACTGTTTTGCAGAAACACAGTGCAATCCATTTAACATGATTTCCTATGGGACACGTTCACATCTTCGCATTTTCACCAGGTGCTTTCTTTGGAAAGGGTCAGGGACTTTTTTGAACACAAAAAGTTGCATTTTTGGTTCTACAGGCTTCAATGGAAACGCTGCAGAAAAGCATGGAGTGCGTTTTTGCCACGGTTTTGATGCATTTTTGATGCGTTTTAAATCTACCTAGCAACAAGAGAAAAACGAGGCAAAAACGCAACGCAAAATGCAATGCAGAAATGGCTCAGAAGCAAACTGCTGAATCTAGCCTTAAGGTTGACCCCAGCCAAGACTTTTTGCGATTTGGATAGCAAAAGGAGAGTAGCCATCCCAGGAATGGATGTCTACAACCCTTTACAGAAAAAAAAAAATTGGATTCCAGGCTTCAAAGATAAAATGAAATATCCTTGCTCAGCCCTAACTGTAAGAATATTGAATGAACTCTAGAACTGATATCTGTCAGGCAGACCAGATACGTATAGTTTCCAGGCTGACCTAGAATCTCTGAATGCAGGTGCTCATGATCAATACCCCAGAGGAACTCCAGATGGTGAAATGCATCTCATCATAAACTATGCAGACTATAGAGAAGGAGCAGATTGAATTTCGCAGATGAGCAGTGTTTGATGCTTGTATCGCTCACTGTCACTGAGCAATCAATGCAGCTGACATATATCATGGTGTCAATTTTCCATAGCATTAGTGAGGAACATGATGTCACTGCCGTACACTTCACTGAAAATTGAGAGATTGAGATTGCAGCATCTGGTTTCTTTTTTTTCTACTTAGGAAATTTGTAGTAACATATATAAATAGTAATAATAATAATAAAAGTATTAACGAAAGTAAATCTAAATTCCAATTAGCTGACATTTAGTTTCAAATATTAAAAAAGAAAAAATCAAATATTAGCATTTTTTCCCTTTACAAAAAATGTAAAAATATGTTTTTTACTCCTTACTTCATCTATTTTGCATCTCACCAATGCTGATCTCCTTTACTCGCTTTCAGCCACTTCTTTAGCTGCACGTCACTTATTTTCCTGACGATGGTGGAGCATGATTGCACAATGCATGGCAGCACAGCTGCTTGTAGTCTCCATTAGGAGTACATGTGACAGGGTGACAACACATTATTTATTTCAGGTACTTATATAGCGCCGTCAATTTACGCAACGCTTTATATATACAGTTGCAAGAAAAAGTATACAGAATACGCCTTCTGGAGTAGCACAGTCCTGACCTCAACCCGATTGAAATGCTGTGGCATGACCTTAAGAGAGCGATTCACACCAGACATCCTAAGAATATTGCTACACTGAAACAGTTTTGTGAAGAGGAGTGGTCCAAAATGACTCCAGATCGTTGTGCAGGTCTGATCTGCAACTACAGGAAACGTTTGGTTGAGGTTATTGCTGCCAAAGGAGGGTCAACCAGTTATTAAGTCCAAAGGTTCACATACTTTTTCCTCCCTGCACTGTGAATGTTTACATGTTATTTGCAATTAAACCATGGCAACATCTAATGTTTGTGTAGTATTATGTTCAGCAGACTGTGTTCTTCTATTGTTGTGACTTAGATGACGTTCAGAGCACATTTTATGCCCAATTCATGCAAAACTCCACGTAATCCCAAGGGGTTCACATACTTTTTCTTGCAACTGTATATTGTATATTCACATTAGTCCCTAACCCTCAAGGGGAGTACAATCTAAGGTCCCTAACTTACATTCATATACAAGGGCCAATTTAGACAGGATCCACTTCACCTACCAACATGTCTTTGGAGTGTGGGAGGTAACCAAAGTACCCGGAGGAAACCCAAGCAAACACAGGGAGAACATGCAAACTCCAAGCAGGAGGTGCCGTGGCTGGGATTTGAACCAATGACCCTAGTAATGCCAGGCGGAAGTGCTAACCATTTAGCCACTGTGCTGCCCCACATGAGCACAACGGAGAGGCAACTGTCACCCCAAAACAGTAAGTGCCTGAACAAGGACCAGTTATTCTTTCTAACAGAAGCTGCATATTTTAACCCCTTAAGGATGAGGGCTAAATAAGTCTTAATGACTGAAATCGGTTTTACAACATATTTTCTTTATTTTGTTTTTTTTTGTTTTTTGTTTTTTTTTACACAGCCTATTTTTTTACATACTCCTCTAGAGAGGAGAAAAAAAAAAGATAACATTTTCTCCATTCAAAAGGAGAGAGAGTATAAGGACAAGCAGTACATTGACCTATGTGATAGCCAATCGCAACGATCATGTGATCGAGAGACAGTAATTCTGCATCTTTGCATTTATTAGACTTTTTGCACTCTTTCTACTAAGTCTCCATGCACACGGGGTGTTTTGATAACGCTGGTAACATTAGCTGTGTAAAGTCACGTTAAAAACGTGAGTTTTTCATCTTTTTTTAGCGTTTTTGCATTCATGTTTAGCTGCGTTTTGCCGCGTTTTTCCATGTTTGCATTTTTTAGTAATTTTTTGGTCAAAAAATGTCCAAAAACATTGGTTTGTGGCGTTTTACTGCATTTTCAGCGTTAGAAATTTTTCACAGCTAATAAAATTCCTCTAGAAACCCACTAGTTTTGTTTTTTTTTCCAGCCAAAAAACGTCCCTGCCAAAACACGTTGATTACAGTCTATGTGTGTATGGACACATAGGATAACATGCTGGGGAGTTTACTGGCTGTAGAAAAAAAATGTCAAAAGCCTAAAACAGCCGCTGTAAAAACGTCCAGTGTGCATGCGGATTAAGACTGCAGACAGGTCCACTTTATGTACACATTTAGATATAGGATTGCTTATAGGGGAATTCACCCTGACCCCCCCCCCCACCCACCTTACTTATTTTGCTGGGAAATCCACAAAATCATGCCCAGTGATTCAGTAGTATTCCATCGGGATGTTCTGTGCCTCTGCTGCACACTCGGTTCAGTGCCGCCATCTTCATCCATGACGTCATCAGGAGAATGGCAGTCTCCTCTGGGTTTGTGCTTGCATCACGTCACCAGGGGCCTGGCTGCAGGTACCAGGAAGAGACAGCTGGCCCCCTGATTACGCACCATGTTGCATGCACAGTACCATACCCTTTGGTCTCCTGATATATGTGACGTGGGCATCCTAGGAGGCTGCAGGCAAGTGACAAGTTGCACTCGCCCAAGTGAGAACCTAGGACTTGTGGGAAGAATTCCCCAAAAATGTGATTAAAAATAAATAAATAAAAAGGGGAATTTTGCGATTTTGAAAGAACAGGGAGCTGAGATAGGACGGGATGAGATGGTAGAAAGTGCCTGGACAGAGAGGCGGTCAGTTTTAAGTAATGTATTACATACAACGAATTGCTAATACTTGTATAGCTTCTATTTTTGTGGATCTAAAAATGTTGTCTGCCAGCCTTTTAAAGCCATAAAATGATGCAGCTCTGGCTCTTGGTATACAGAATGTAGTGACAAAGTCACTCAGAGAATCTGTCACTTAGAAAAAAATGCCGATCTTCATGCAAAAGTACTGGAAAAAAAAAAGCCAGGCTAGCCTAGAGCAGGGATAAAGCAGGATACCAAGAGAATCAGACACTTATCCAGTGCAAACAAGGCTGCCCTCCATTTGCCATAGGATCTGCGGGATAGTGTGAACCCAAAGATATGTGCCTCGACAATTTGTACTGGGACTTTTAAGGCAACTCAAAACAAATGATATAAACATGTAAATAGTTTTATTACACATTTGTTGTAAAACATCATAATTTGACACATAACACAAATGTTAAAATCATACATCGAAAGAAATGACAAAAATGCCTGTAAACTTGCTGTAGGCTGAAAGTTGGTATTCACCCTCTCCTGTAGGCCAGAAGAAAGTGAAAGGCAAGTAAACTTCAGCTGAAAAGACCCTACGCGTTTCAGAACAAGTATGGTGTGAACCCAAGGTTACTTATGTGCACCTCTATGTGTTAATTTAATACCTACAGCATTATTCTTTTTTATTAAAATCAACCAAAAAAAAAGTTCTGCTTTTCCTCCCCCCCCCCTCCCCCCTCCTCTGCCACATGTGGATTTTTTTTTGGGGGGGGGCCTGATTTTAACAGTTACCCACTCCCACTTCTGGTCAAATTGCTATGGCAGATCCACCAGAAACTCTCCTCACCCCTTCCCTGCCCGCATCCTTCTGGGATGCATTTCAGGTCCCAGAAGGCTGAGGGACTATTCACAAAGCAAAGTGCGGATCCTGTATGCATAGTGGGCACCTAGCTGTGAAGCTGCATGCAGTCACTGCTGGATGACCACAGTTAACATGCCGACGCCAGGGACCCGAAGACCAGTGAAGAACCAAATCAGAAGGAAGATGCAGGAACCTTGGACAGGTGAATGTAATCTTTCCTTAGCTGTCAGTCATGTGATCTCTCATGTCCATGCATGTCTGAAGGGCCATATGACCTTCTAAAGCTGAACAAAACCCTTCTATCCTTTACGACCAAGGAAACTGCCATTTTAGTTTCTGATCTGCAGTTGCCAGGGTGCTACACATGTTGATGACATGTTTGTGACGGGAGTGACTTTTGGGGGTGGGGGGACCTTTGTATTATCTCCCCAAATTCTTATGTTTAAGTGACCCTGTGCCTTTTGAAGGGTACAGGGTGTGTAAATGTGAATGTCCCAGTCTTGTGTATAGTGTGTGTTCCTTTGTTCTCGGCCACATGGCTGTCCATTGTTTGTTTGCCATGTGCTACCCCCCATTGTGCTGTGTCTTCCTGTCCAGCCAACTATTATGGAAAGCATGTGTCCCTGTATTGTCCCTGCCATGTGGTTGCCTATTGTTCTATCCCATTGTTCTGTGTCTTGGTGGGATGGGGCGGGCTGATGATGTGTTTCCTGTCCCTGGTTGTCTTTCCCCACCCTCTGTATAAAACATGTTGTTTTTGTACAATAAAGGAAGTTGGCTTCCTGTTTTAAGAAGAGCTGGGTGCTGTCTATTTCCTCAGGGATTTCAAGGGTGTGGTCCGTGGATGGTGTTCGGACAGGGGAAGCTGCGGTATAACGGAATATACCCAAGTGCGGTCGGGTACCGGTTCCGTTACAATGTTGTTATCAGTTATGACACCAACCATTTGATGGCTTGAGAATCCGGTTGAGAGAACAAGCAATTGTAACAGTTTTCATTTTTGGCATGCAATGAATGTAATTGTTTTGGGAAGTTGTTAAATCGATGAGCTTAATTCCACCTTAATTAGAATTCCATGGAGTCTTAGGTTTCCTTCAGAGGTTGTTAGAGATTCCTTGTTCAATGAGCAATTTCTGTCCTTCAAATAAGTACCCACTGACACCAATGAAAAATTAATCCATCTATAAATGTAGGAATTCTTATCACTTGCCATATCAGTAAGGAAAAAAACTCATATCAAACCTAAAAACTGTCATCCATGAGTATCTGCGTCATCCTAGGCAAATGGGAGCAACACCGTCAGTGTTAGGAGTCACACAAGCTCAAAACCAGAGGGTACATCAACTCAGGAGCCAGTCAGACAGCACGGGAACTGGACCGATGAGATCAGATGCAAGGGGGCATGGAGGGGGCATGGCTACGTGTTTTAAGGTAGCGATGCCTCTTTCTCAAGCCTGTCACTTGCATTTTTTACTAATCATTTACGAATACATTTTTTAATCAGACTGGCACTTCTTAGTGCAGCAATTTTACAATACTACAGATATTCTACAGTATTTGTTGATGAGCTGTGCTAAGTCCTTTAAAGCATCTATATCCCATTTGGCATTATGAACTATTCAGCTAGGCCTTCATCACTCTAGAGCAGCCTTTCTCAACCAGGGTGCCCAGGCAGCCTGGGCTGCCTTGAGGTTTCTTCAGGGGTGCCTTGGCAAAATGTCTAAAAATTGCCCAAAACTTGTATACAAGTCAGCTGGTGGAACAAGCCTTCCTTTCAGTTACACAAAGCCACAGGTTTTCATTGTGCACCATTACAACCTTCTAACCGCCGGTGTCCTGACAACCAATGACATCATCAGCTGATAAGGAGGATGTCAGCTGCCTAGTTTGACCCTCCCCTGCCCCACTCCATCAGTGCTGGGGTCACATTAGCTCAGTGATGGAGAAAAACTGAGGGAGAAGAGAAACCTTGGAATAATCCTCAATACCAGTGTGCAAAAGTGTATTTGCTTTGGAAGAATAAGTCACCTCTAACGTTGGGTGTCCTACATGTGTGGATGTTGCTGCGTTATATAAAACTATTAGAACAATTTTTCTGAATTTAAAATGGGGTGCTCTTTTAAAATTATGGACAGTATTGAGGCACCTCATTTCAGAATGGGGTGCCTCAAGATTGTCCATAATTTTAAAGGTGCCTCTGGACTGTCCATAATTTTAACCACCTCCCGCCCGCCATATAGTAATATGACGGGCACAAGGTGGTTCTCTCATCCTTGGAGGATGTCATATGAGCGTGCAGCGCGGGAATCGGCGGTGCGCTGTGTCCCCGGACACAACGGATCACCGATCACAGAAAGAGCCAAAGATGTCGGCTCGGTCATGTGATCAGCTGTGTCCAATCACAGCTGATCACATGTTCTCTCCTCTCGAGCTGTCACGCTGACAGCTCGAGAGGAGAGGAGGTAATCGGCTTTCCGTAGAAAGGACATCTACACTGATCATCAGGGCACTGATGATCAGTGTAGCCCCAGCAGTGCCACCTGTCAGTGTCCATCAGTGCCTTGTGTCAGTGTTCATCAGTACCTCGTTCCAGTGCCCATTAGTGCCACATCAATGCCACATATCAGTGCCTACCAGTGCACATCAATGCCACATATCAGTGCCCATCTGCGCTGACTTTCAGTGTCACCCATCAGTGCCAATCAGTGCCACCTATCAGTGCTGCCAATCAGTGCCACCTATCAGTGCCAGTCAGTGCCACCTATCAGTGCCGCCTATCAGTGCTGCCAATCAGTGCCAGTCAGTGCCGTCTATCAGTGCGCATCAGTGCCGCCTATCAGTGCGCATCAGTGCCGCCTATCAGTGCGCATCAGTGCCGCCTATCAGTGCGCGTCAGTGCCGCCTAACAGTGCATGCCAGTGCCGCCTAACAGTGCATGCCAGTGCCGCCTAACAGTGCATGTCAGTGCCGCCTAACAGTGCATGTCAGTGCCGCCTATCAGTGCCATATATCAATGTCATGTATCAGTGCTGCCCTTCAGTGCCATATATCAATGCCGCCCTTCAGTGCCACCTACCAGTGCCTCCTCCTCAATGCCCATCAGTGCAGCCTATCAGTGCTCATCACTGCAGCCTCATTAGCGCACATCAGTGAAGGAGAAAAATCACTTATTTACAAAATGTTATAACAAAAACTAAGAAAAAACTTTTTTTTCAAAATTTTCAGTGGTTTTTGGTTTAAGAAAAAATAAAAATCCCAGAGGTGATTAAATACCACCAAAAGAAAGCTCTGTCTGTCACAAAAAAATTATATCATATCAGTAAGGAGGTGGTCCCACCCACCACCAGAACAGCCAGGTCCTTCTCTCTCTCACCTCCCAATGGCACAGTGCTACACTTGTTATACATTATGACACCAGCCATTGGAAGCCATGGCAGTCTGGTCGAGAGCTAACATAATTCCATTGAAGGCATTGTGGTGACATGTGTGCTTGTTTTGGGGAACCGATAAATCGTAGGCTTTAGCTCCACTTTAATGACCACTAACTATAATAAGTTTTGTGATCTTTCATCAACTGCCACCTGGTCCCAAAAATAAGAACTGTAAATCAAACAAAGTTCCTTCATCCAACTTCTTCTGCGGTTCTTGTGGGATCTTTTTTTTTCGCTTATTTTCATTCTAGTTACAATTCAGAATCAGTGTAAACGTCTGCAGGAATAGGAAAGAAAGTTGTACTTGTCAGCAGCGCCTGGTGACCCTGTCTTGTCAGTGGAAAAAAAATGACGCTGTATTAACATATAGTTTAATCACTGGCTGCAGCCTGTCCCTCCGGAGTGACGCTCAGTGATTTTTACACTCGCTGCTTCGGAGGCAGCCTTGCAGAACAATCTATCTATCTGAATGACATTTCATAAAAAAATAAATATTCTCTATATTGTTATTGAGCTCTGGAACAGAACAAAAAAAAAAAAAACACTGAAACTCATAGATAAGGGAACTGAACAGACTTCTCAAGACCATAGGCCTTGTTTAATAAAACACGTGAAACCTTAAGGGGACTTAACAGGATGCTTTGTGAGTACATTTCGGAACAAGACGGGTTTTACATCTACTGCCATTACACTATACAATACCAACCCCCATTAGCCTTACCGCCACTGAGAACGACTGATTAATCTGTCCGCTATAACACTCAGCAAACGTACCTGGTTTTACTTAAAGGGTTACTAAACCCACAACAGTATAATCAGTCTGTAGATGCAGTAAAGCATGCTTGTTATACTCACTGTGGAACCTAAGGGGTTAATACTCTGCATTGTGCAAAAAGGCTGTTTGATCCCTTCTTCTCTGTTCCTCCCCTTTTTCAAGCGACCACCTCTTATCACCAGACTGAAACGTAGGCATGCATATGCTCAGTTTGATGTGTAGTGCTAGAGAGGGTTTTTTCTTTTTCTTAGGAGAATTCATGTGATCAGCACAGGCACAGGGCCAATCAGAACTGTCCAGACAGTGGTCAGGGGACTTCCATCCTCCTAGAGCAGAAAGAAAACTCCTCCTAGAAGCTTTAACTAGTGGTGGGCTGAACACTGATAGAAGTCACCAGACTGCTGATGAGAAAAAGTATTTAGCAGCTTATATTTACTAAACTAATTGCATTTCCATGTTGTGTGAACTGTGGGAGACCAGATATAGAGAATGAAGGGTCCGGGGAAACCAGATATAGAGAATGAAGGGTCCGGGGAGACCAGATATAGAGAATGAAGGGTCCGGGGAGACCAGATATCGTGAATGCAGGGTCCGGGAAGACCAGATATAGCGAATGCAGGGTCCTGGGAGACCAGATATAGTGAATGCAGGGTCCGGGGAGACCGGATATAGTGAATGCAGGGTCCGGGGAGACCAGATATAGTGAATGCAGGGTCCGGAAAAACCAGATATAGACAATGCAGGGTCCGGGGAGACCAGATATAGTAAATGCAGGGTCCGGGGAGACCGGATATGGTGAATGCAGGGTCCGGGGAGACCGGATATAGTGAATGCAGGGTCCGGGGAGACCGGATATAGTGAATGCAGGGTCCGGGGAGACCGGATATAGTGAATGCAGGGTCCGGGGAGACCGGATATAGTGAATGCTGCGTCCAGGGAGACCAGATATGGTAAATGCAGGGTCCGGGGAGACCGGATATGGTGAATGCAGGGTCCGGGGAGAGCGAACATAGTGAATGCAGTGCCGCCTATCAGTGCTGCCAATCAGTGCCAGTCAGTACCGTCTATCAGTGCCGCCTATCAGTGCGCATCAGTGCCGCCTATCAGTGCGCATCAGTGCCGCCTATCAGTGCATGTCAGTGCCACCTAACAGTGCATGCCAGTGCCAGATATGGTAAATGCAGGGTCCGGGGAGACCGGATATGGTGAATGCAGGGTCCGGGGAGACCGGATATGGTGAATGCAGGGTCCAGGAAGACCAGATATAGCGAATGCAGGGTCCTGGGAGACCAGATATAGTGAATGCAGGGTCCGGGGAGACCGGATATAGTGAATGCAGGGTCCGGGGAGACCAGATATAGTGAATGCAGGGTCCGGAAAAACCAGATATAGACAATGCAGGGTCCGGGGAGACCAGATATAGTAAATGCAGGGTCCGGGGAGACCGGATATGGTGAATGCAGGGTCCGGGGAGACCGGATATAGTGAATGCAGGGTCCGGGGAGACCGGATATAGTGAATGCAGGGTCCGGGGAGACCGGATATAGTGAATGCAGGGTCCGGGGAGACCGGATATAGTGAATGCTGCGTCCGGGGAGACCAGATATGGTAAATGCAGGGTCCGGGGAGACCGGATATGGTGAATGCAGGGTCCGGGGAGAGCGAACATAGTGAATGCAGTGCCGCCTATCAGTGCTGCCAATCAGTGCCAGTCAGTACCGTCTATCAGTGCCGCCTATCAGTGCGCATCAGTGCCGCCTATCAGTGCGCATCAGTGCCGCCTATCAGTGCATGTCAGTGCCACCTAACAGTGCATGCCAGTGCCAGATATGGTAAATGCAGGGTCCGGGGAGACCGGATATGGTGAATGCAGGGTCCGGGGAGACCGGATATGGTGAATGCAGGGTCCGGGGAGACCGGATATAGTGAATGCAGGGTCCGGGGAGACCGGATATGGTGAATGCAGGGTCCGGGGAGACCGGATATGGTGAATGCAGGGTCCGGGGAGACCGGATATAGTGAATGCAGGGTCCGGGGAGACCGGATATAGTGAATGCAGGGTCCAGGGAGACCGGATATAGTGAATGCAGGGTCCGGGGAGACCAGATATAGTGAATGCAGGGTCCGGGGAGAGCGAACATAGTGAATGCAGGGTCCGGGGAGAGCGAACATAGTGAATGCAGGGTCCTGGGTTTAGTAACACTGTAAAAGTAACATTAAACCCAATCCCTACAAGCTCATATAAGCTTTAAAGTAGTAATAAGCCCAAAGTGATATACCAGTGCGACTTAAAATGCGAATTGATACTTTCAAATCGCATGACAAGTTGCAACCTATTGTCCATCGCCAGAGTCGCACCAATTTTAAAAGTAGGGTGTAACTTCATGCACAGATGGCTATGCAAGTTACACCTGAAGTCTTGCAAGTCGCACTGAAATTTTGGTGGCCGAAATGACCCTGGTTGGCCGTCGGCCGAAATGAAAAAAAGCACAGATACAGGTGCCGAAAAACCCCGCCCCTCGCCGCCGGCTGTTACCATCACCGGCCGCCGTTCGGTAGTTCAGCCTTACCTGAGAAACCATCGATCCCAGCGCTCGGCATAGAGATGAGTGAAGGAAAGATGGAAGCCACACATCTCTATGCCCTTGGAGGACCAGAGCGATGTCACTTCCCATTCCAGCCATTTTTTTAATTTTTTTTATTAAAGCACTAGATCAATGCTTTTTTTTTTGATCCAATGCTTTATGTTGCAGAGGAATAGTGTGGGGTCTTATTGACCCCGTATATCTCAATAAAGAGGACCTGTCACAAATTATTTCTATCACAAGGGACGCATGCATTTCTTGTGATAAGAATAAAAGTGATTCAACTTTTTTTTAAAGGAACAGTGCAAAAAAAAATAAAAAAAACATAAAATATTTTTTTTTTTTTTTATAAGTGCCCCTGTCCCCCTGTGCTTGCACATAGTGAACACATACGTAGGCCATGCCTACATATGTTAATGGTTTTCAAACTACACATGTGAGGTATCGCCATGAACGTCGGAGCAAGAGCAATAATTCTCACACTAGAACTCCTCTGTAACGTTACACTGCTAACCTTTAGAAATTTTTAAAGCATCACCCATTTTTAAGTACCGCAGTTTCACGCTATTCCACGAGCGTGTGCAATTTTAAAGCGTGACATGTTGGGTATCTATTTACTCGCCATAACATTCTCTTTCATATGTTACCAAAAAATTGGGGTATATATAGTTTTTTTTTTAATCAAAGTGTATTTTTTTCCAAAAAATATATATTAATTTTGAAAAACTATGCATTTCAATTTCGGTTTTCGGCCAAGTGCATTTTGAATTTTCGTTTTTGGCATCAGAATTTTCATTTCGGTGCACCACTACTTGGTTGGAAAGTACAGAGACTCTTTACCCTAGAGGAACCCTTGAAAATAATGTTAAGGTCTCAGGGAACCCCTAGTGAGATAAGTTTATTGTGGGTCATTTTGAAAATGTACCTTACATTGGTGGTGGTAAGTGGGAGGAATTACCACCTTACAGGAGTGGCCAGGATGACACATTTGCAGTCATGTTAGCACTTCCACCTGGCAGCACTAGGGTCGTTGGTTTGAATCCCAACCACGGCACAACATGCCTGGAGTTTGCATGTTCTCCCTGTGTCTGCGTGGGTTTCCTCCAGGTACTCCGGTTTCCTCCCACACTCCAAAGACATGCTGTTAGGTTAACTGGATCCTGTCTAAATTGGCCCTAGTATGTGTATGTATGAATGTGAGTTAGGAACCTTAGATTGTACGCTCCTTGAAGGTTAGGGACTGATGTGAATGCACAATATATATATGTAAAAGCGCTGCGTAAATTGACGGCGCTATATAAGTACCTGAAATAAATAATGTTTCTGGCTCTGCCAAGTGGTGTTAGATCTCCCATCTGAGTTCCAAGTCAATTAGCCATAGCTCAAGGAACCCTTCGCTTTTTCTGTACGAACCCTGGTTGAGAGTGGCTGCTCTAAAGACTTCACAAAAAGGGGACAGGAAAAAAAATTTATATATATATATATATATATATTTTTTTTTTAATGTATCATTTGTGCACAGTGCTTTTTAATGACATGAGCCCTCTTTACGGGGAATTAAAACGTATAAAGGCTAAATAACTCTTTAAGGTATGCAGCTACATTTGATCTTTTTTCACAGGTTTAAATAACCCTTTAACAAGCTAAAGTATTTTTAAAAGCATGTTTTTAAATAAGCAGCATTCGTTAAAACAATCCTTGTCACAAATGCTCCTTGTTTTAGGTACTTCATATGATAAAGTGACAACTCTCACATTGTGACTATTACACATGCTCGAAGTAGTCACGCCAACACACAATTACTAGGCACGGTCTTCCATTGCTACGATCTATAAACCCAGTCCAAATCTATGATGTGTAGCCAATGCTGGAGCGAGAGCATGTAAATGCTGGCAGTACAATGAAAAAAAGGATGAAAAAAATAGCAACTGTTTATTATACGCAATGCTTTAGCAAACTAGTGACAGCACAGAAAACCTAATAAATGGCCAAACTCTTTGTCAGTTTGATCTTTGCTTTGACAACAAAAATAATTGTATGATTTGTTTCTTGTTCTTTTAAAATATACATAAGAAGGAGCACAGTGGCTAAGGCGATGACCTTGGGCGTCCTCTTTTTTTACGTTCCCACCATGCAGTCCAACTTCTTGTATACGAGAGCTTTGGGGCAGGAATGACCCAGCCTGTAGATCACTGGAGGATATAAAGAGCGTGAGTTCAGAGTTCAACTAAAGAGGAGTTTGGTGGACCCCCAAGCTCATCTTTAGTGGCTAAATCAGCCTTTCTCAACCTTTTCAACACAGAAGAACCCTAAAAATAACTTTCTAGTCTCAGGAAACCCCTGCTAAAAAGGACTATATCGACAAATCATAAAACATTAGTGTGATGGTCAGTAGGAAGAATGCTCCTTACACTTGTGGTCATTGGGAAGAATTCCCCCCTTACATATAGCTGAAAATATCAATGGTGTCAGTGGGAACTTATCTGAGAGGCAGAAATTGCTCACTGGTCGAGGAATCCCTAGAAACCTCTAGAAGAACCTTGAGGTTCCATGGAACCCTGGTTGAGAAACCCTGCTCTAAATATTGATATACAGACCTCTATTCAGTCCTATGTATCTGTGAACTGTGCCCTAAATCTCTAAATTATTGCATTTTTATTCTGAAAAGCTAGTATATTGGAAAAGCAGTTGTGAAAAATGAAGATAAGATTTTAACTAATTATTTCCTGGGTATTTTGCTTACATACTTTGTGCTAAAAGGTTTCTCTCTTTCCCATTTTGGAAAACTGAAAGGAATGCATATGCACCAGAGACACTGAACTGAACTGAGTTCATAAGTAGGTTACTCCTGAATTTGAATGGATTTCCTCTTTCAACACAAAAGCATGCTGGTAGGCTAGTTAGTGTCTGACCCAAACGATCCTAGAGAAAGTATGCCCGTCTAATAGAATGGCAGTTAGTCTACTAGATCTGCCTCTTAACCAAAGTCCCATGGAATCTTATTGTTCATCCAGAGGTTGCTAGGAGTTTCTTGATCAATGAGCAGTTTTTAACCCACAGATGTGTAACCACTGACACTAATTATCTTTTTAACCTTCCTTAAAGTGTTACTAAACCCACAACAGTAAAATCAGTCGGTATATGCAGTAAATTCTGCTGGTTATACTCACTGTGGAACCTAAGGAGTTAATCCTCTGTATTGTATAAAAACGCTGCTTGATCCTGACTTTTCTGAACCTCCCCTTTTTCCAGTATTTCCCTCTTATCGCTTGATAAGACATAACATGGGCAGTCGCTCAGCGCATGCTCAGTTTGGTGTGTATCGCTAGAGAGGTTTTTTTGGGTTTTTTTTTTTGGGGGGGGGGCAGTGAATGTGATCAGCACAGGACCAATCAGCACTGTCCAGACAGAGGTCCAGCATCCTCCTAGAGCAAAATGAAAACTCCTCCTACAAGCTTTAACAAGTGCTCGGCTGGACACTGATAGAAGGCACAAGACTGCTCTATACTGCTGATGAGAAAAGGTATTTAGCAGTTTATATTTACTAAAAATAATTGCATTTCCATAATTTACATAATTTGCATTGTTGTGTGTACTGTGGGAGACCAAATATAATGAATGCAGGGTCCGGGGAGACCAGATATAGTGAATGCAGGGTCTGGGGAGAGCGGATATAGTGAATACAGGGTCCAGGGAGACCAGATATAGTGAATGCAGGGTCCGGGGAGACCAGATATAGTGAATGCAGGGTCCGGGGAGAGCAGGTATAGTGAATGCAGGGTCCGGGGAGAGCAGGTATAGTGAATGCAGGGTCCGGGGAGAGCAGATATAGTGAATGAAGGGTCCGGGGAGACCGGATATAGTGAATGCCGGGTCCAGGGAGACCGGATATAGTAACTGCTGATGAGAAAAGGTATTTAGCAGTTTATATTTACTAAAACAATTGCACTTCTATGTTCTGAGTACTGTGAAAGATCAGATATAGTGAATGCAGGGTCCGGGGTTTAGTAACACTTTAAGGAGAGCATTCTTCCCACTGACCTACAATGTAAGGAACGTTCTTCCCACTGATGACCAATGTAAGTTCACATTTTTCCCACTGACCACCAAGTTAATGTACCATGAGCTGTAGATACAGCAGTTTTTAACAGGGGTTCCCTGAAACCTGAAAGTTATTTCAAGAGGTCCTCCTTGTTGAAAAGGTTAACTTGTTCCCATGGACTGTACACATATATGCTGCCCAAATGTAAACAGTTCTGTGCTGAGAGAACGCACCCTACGCACATCCAACATGGTTACCGGCGAGAACCAGAAAGCTCCCGATGCATACTTGAGGTCAGGAGCTTTCCGATCATGTGACCATTGTGGCAGCCAATCACAGTGGTTACAAGACCCAAATGCCTGCCTCTGCCTCCCAGCTTTTAAAACTTTAGAGTTCTGTGTATTCGGGTTTTAATTTATCAATTCAGTTTTTTTTATTGGTTGAACGCAATGGGCTTGTGTCGGTAACAACTGGACTACCTACTGCAGTGGTGTATTTAGGTTTTGTGCTGCCCTAGGCAACACAACAATCGACTCTCCCCCCCCACAGAGAGACCCTAACAAACACCCTCCTCCTCCACGGCAAGAGCCTGACATTGACCAACAACACACCACCCCAGATCCCCCCTCACCCAAGAGAGCCTTCCACTACCACCGCCCCCATACACACTAGCAACCCCTCCCTGGTGAGAGAGAAGACACTCACCTTCACAGCACCGGACATCCTAGGGAACAAGAGCCACGCTTTGCATACACCATCAAGAAGCCTGCAGCCTCTCTCAGTTCCCACCTGGTCCCCATGCTGCGTGTGTCCTTTTTACCATCCTTTCTTTCGGGGGGCAGTGCTGCCCCCCAGAAAAATGCTGCCCTAGGCAAATGCCTTGTTTGCCTTGTGGTAAATACGCCCCTGACCTACTGTATATAACTATGCAAGAGCGGTATGGTCACCAGACGACTGTGAGCTCCAATGGCAATGGTTCCATGTAGTCTGTAAAGCTCTGTGTAATATGCTAATGATATACTAGTAGGGGAAATAAGCAATCTAATGAATACATACAATCCTGCTAACACATTCCTTTCAAAGAAACTCCAGAAGCTATCTTTGTTTTAACCCAATATAATGCACTTCACACTAAAAGGAAAGACAAGGATAAAAAGTAATAATCTACTTCATTGTGACAGGACCTCTAAAGCTATCTAAAGGTTTTTTCATTAGGCTAGTTTAATCATGGTTCCTCTCCAACTGCCTACATCTATATATGTACTCAGCCTCTTGGGAGTCTATGTAAGTCATGTTCATCTGAGAACACTTCAGACGTGATGCACAGAAACTCCTTGTCCTTTACTATTGCAGAAATATGACAGACAGCATCTGGAGGAAGAAAGAAGGAGGCCTGGGATGGCTTCTGTTTCCAAGCCATTAATTGCATTTAATGTAGAGTGGAGTGGTGCACAGCAGTATATTCAGCATCTAGCATCATCCCTTGGGGCAGTTGTGCTGCATTTATGGCTTTTACAACCAACAAAGAAGAAACAAAATGCCAAAAGAAAGAATACTGGACTTTTGAATGCAGGTATTGAAGTCGGAGTGATAACATAAAGAAGTCCTGCTTAGATTGTATAATGAAGTATAAGAAACAAAATGGCCGCTAAGCACTTGTAAATCAATCAGAGGTGACCAGCACCGCTACTATATATATATATATATATATATATATATATATATATATACACACACACACACACGCATATACATATATATATATACATACATACACACACAGGGGTTACAATTTCGAGTCCAGACCTACTAGCCGGTCACAAAACCCCTAGTCCGCCCCAAACCCCACCCCTGGCCCGCCCCCAACCAAGCCCCCTTAAAGCTTATGAAATTACATTTTTCTTTAGAATAAAGAGTCCTGTACTCCATTATAGTGATATGACATGTATACAGTAATGTATATCCCAGCTCCCCTGTACTCCATTATAGTGATATGACATGTATACAGTAATGTATATCCCAGCTCCCCTGTACTCCATTATAGTGATATGACATGTATACAGTAATGTATATTTCCCCCCCTCCCCTGTACTCCATTATAGTGATATGACATGTATACAGTAATGTATATCCCAGCTCCCCTGTACTCCATTATAGTGATATGACATGTATACAGTATGTATATCCCCCTCCCCTGTACTCCATTATAGTGATATGACGTGTATACAGTAATGTATATCCCAGCTCCCCTGTACTCTATTATAGTGATATGACATGTATACAGTATGTATATCCCCCCTCCCCTGTACTCCATTATAGTGATATGACATGTATACAGTAATGTATATCCCAGCTCCCCTGTACTCCATTATAGTGATATGACATGTATACAGTAATGTATATCCCAGCTCCCCTGTACTCCATTATAGTGATATGACATGTATACAGTAATGTATATCTCAGCTCCCCTGTACTCCATTATAGTGATATGACATGTATACAGTAATGTATATCCCCCCCTCCTCTGTACTCCATTATAGTGATATGACATGTATACAGTATTGTATATCCCAGCTCCCCTGTACTCCATTATAGTGATAGGACATGTTGTATACAGTACTTACTGTCCCCCCAAGTCCCCCGCGGCGGTGGAGAGGGTGTCTCCTCTCAGTGGAGGAGAGAGGACCTCTCCTGCACCTGTCCCGTCAGCGGTGCAGCAGAAGCCGGAAACTGGAAGTTGTAAACCGGAACTCGGCTTCACAATGAGGCTGGGAGAGCAGGTGCAGTCGCTCCATGCTTCATCTGTGCTCACCGCTCGCAGCCGCTCGCCACAGAGGAATTTCTCCTCGCATTTGGCAAGCGGCTTTTTCAAGCCCTGATATATATATATATATATATAGATAGATAGATAGATAGAGGGAGAGAGAGAGAGACAGACAAGCCATTTAGAAATTGCCAGAACCACCAAGTTGCCATTCCAAGCTTTCAATCAACCTTTGGCAGACTTGTTGACACTAAAGGGATTTTCCAGATTACGTGATTGACCATGATATAAAGGGTGCATCTTCTTCCACACTCTAAGTAGTAGAACCCTATCATCATATTCTTAACATTGTCTAGCAGACTAAAGAACAAGTGCTGCACATAATAGAGCTCATGGTAATAAGGCACAACACCGATTTTTCTCTTCAGACGGCACAACAAATTCCCAGTGTGCAGTTTAAAGCAGACGTAAATTCAAAACTGCAACTTGAGCTCATTTATAAGCATATTATACACACTAATGGCTGCTATTATCTCCATCCTGCAAAGACTTTTTTTCATGTGATATTGATGCTAATTTTCCTGGTGATTTCACCAATGTCTGCGCATTCCATTGCACATTATCGGCGTGCTGATGTGCCAAGGTGTGCAGAACACCTAAGTTGGGACTACGTCATCATAGATGTCCAATACTCAAAAGAGCACCTATGTTGGGATGACACCACCACAGATCTCCAACACTCAGAAGAATGCTTATGTTGGAATGATGTCATCATAGATCTCCAACACTCGGAAGAGTGCATATGTTGAGATGACATCATCATGAATCTCCTTCACCCGGAAGAGAGCCTATGTTGAAATGACGCCACCACAGATCTCCAACACTCGGAAGAGTGCCTATGTTGGGATGACATCATCATAGATCTCCAACACTTGGAAGAGTGCCTATGTTGGGATGATGTCATCAGAGATCTCCAACACTCGGAAGAGTGCCTATGTTGGAATGATGTCATCATAGATCTCCAACACTCGGAAGAGTGCCTATGTTGAGATGACACCATCATGAATCTCCATCACCTGGAAGAGGGCTTATGTTGGGATGACGCCACCACAGATATCCAACACTTGGAAGAGTGCCTATGTTGGGATGACATCATCATAGATCTCCAACACTTGGAAGAGTGCCTATGTTGGGATGATGTCACTATAGACCTTCACCAAAGATGCTCACAAATATATGTCTATCTTGGTCTGTGTATGCCGGAGTTGCTAGAGGGGCAAAGAAGGCATGGGGAATTTAACAATGAGACACACAGGATGGCACAGGATCTTAGGGAAGAACAGCGTACACCACCAAACAACGTAAGAGATGAAGTACAGTTTCTTGGAGCATTGATTAGTCATTTGCTAAACTAAAGATATGGGTTTCTGGGAGGTTTTTTGCAGACTTATTTTGAAAAATTGAATCCACCAGAGATCTCAGCTCTGATCCTTGACTACCTGTAGGGGGGAGTCACACTTGCTGTTGCATTTTGTATGAAACACTCAGTATGGACAATGCAGCAGGAAGCTTTAGATATTGCAGTAGCAGAATAAGCAAGACTCGACAGCCATCAACTTCAGGGCACTAAGATGATATTGTGATCTTGTCTTTCTCAACCTTTTTACACCTAAAGGGGAACCCTTACAAAGATCAATCTATCAGTGGCAAAAATGTCTCTTACATTTGTGGTCAATAGAAAGAATTCAACCCTTACATATAGACAGCTAATAAAGATAATTGGTTTAATGCTGTTAGCTTTGCCAAGTTGGGTTGGTCCTAAAACTATGCAGGCATCATCAAACTCTGGAGGAACCAGGGAGCCCTGGTTGAGAATGGCTGACCTATACAGTCCAATGACTGGCTGACTTGGGTCTTGAACCAGGCTGCATTGCTCAACTGCATTATGGTCTTTGAATGGGTTCAGGACCTAGAGATGCAATCTGGTAGGGGTGCTTCGATCACATACTGGCTGAACAGAATTACAAAGCCTTTTACTGATTAAACAGTTCAAACATACAGTACAGTATGTACTTTAGTAGTGAATTTAGTGGTTTGCCTGAACTTTAGTTTTACTGTTTTCCAACCCTCCAGTCTCTTCATTTTATCAGTTTATCCAAACTTTCTTAGATCATCTGCAAACCCAAAATAAATTTAGGCAGGAACATTTTTTAATCATTATTTATCCGTCATTTTGTTTACTAATCAAACGCTTTCTGTCCAGTCAAAAATAATTATTGTATGATAAACCACTGTGATTTACAGGCACGTATTTCTACATTAGTCAGCACGATAATTTTCAGTAAGCAAATTGCAATAATAAATGTAGAGACTAATATAGGGATTGTTTTGTAAAGTAAGTAATTTAGCCTCTTCCCATTAAGACATTGTACCAAGACACCTTGAGTCCTAATCTGCAACATTAGCTGGGATGCATTATCAACTTATTAGCAGCTTCTACCAAAAACTAGTAACGTGAAATGTTTCCATGGTTACTGTCAAAATATAACATATTTTCATTTATTTTAATGAACTGAAGAGTCAGAGTTGCTGTAGAAAATACTTTCATTGATATACAGCACTTTCAACTGCAGTGAAATAATTCCCAAGGTTTAAGTTGGCAGACAAATAGAACACAGTGTCGGCATATTTTTACAGAGCATTTGCCATCTGTGTAATAAAGTTCTTTTTCTGATGCATCTAACAAGGAAAAGATGCTACAGCTTGTTCACCTAGAACATATATAATCTGCTCCTCTAAATATTCTCCATTTGCAGGCCTGGACCTCTTAACCATGCAGAGACCAACCTTACCCCCAAACATGAAAAAAATGCAGATGCAAAGAAGTTGATTTATGTGCCAAAGGATTTGCATTTTTGTTCATCTGTTCCTGGGATTTACACAGTTGGTGGTGTGGTAGTGTCAACCACTAGCATAATGAAAGACAGTGAAGGATCAGCAGAAGACCAATAAAGTCACCCCTCTGCTCTCTTCTCTATCAACATGTGCTTTGTCTGCCCATCTGCATGCAGCATACCTGATTGACTCCCAGTTCTGTCCCTCTACCATTCTGCTGCTCTTGTACAGGGGATTGGAAGAATTCAGGCAAAATTTAGGTACTTAGATTGGCTTGCATAAAATAAAACAAAAGCAATAGGGTTTGTTTACACTTGCATTTGGGTTGCTTAAAACAATGCAAACAAAAGGGGTGCAGAGATCTAGGGAATTATCAACGTTTTTTTTTTTGTTTAAATAAAACCAAAAAAATGCATATTCACAAAAGCCATATGCTAACCAGCAATGTACATACACCCAAGTGGCAAGGTGACCTAAGCGCTCCCACTTATCAGTCCTGTTGCATTCATCACGTAGTACCGCACATCGAACGCAACCCATGCAACTGAATGGAGCTGAACTCTGGGAATTAGACACTCAACTATAAAACTGAAATATAATCCCTGTTTCCACCATGTAATGATGGCTCAAAATATCATATTCATGAACAAATGATCTCAGTAGGGATGAACTCAGGCATGTTTGGATTCCAGTTTGAGCCTACTAGAGCGGATCCACCAGTAAGCTGTCACAGTTTTGGTCAATCACAGGTGGCTTAGGCATTCCCCACTATGAAGACGCATGTGTACAAGGGTCATGGACTCGTGGCGCTGTGGGGTGGGGAATGTCTTGGCCACTTATGATTAGCCCAGTACAGGTGACATCTTCTTGGGGGGCTCACTCAGCTAGGTTTGGACTAGGATATGAACATGCTCAAATTAATCTATATTCTAATCGAAGCAAACAACTGATAATCTTCCACACCTAGCCGATCAATTCAGTTTGATCAAACCCGAGTCTAAATCAGAGGTTTTCTTAACCAGAGTTTCATGGAACCCAAGGGTTCCGCCAGAGGTTGCTAGGCGTTCTTTGAGTAATTTCTGCCTCTCAAATAAGTTCCCACTGACTTCATTGATCTCTTTAGCTATCTGTAAGGGGGGGGGGGGGGATTCTTCCCAATGAGTACCAGTGTAAGGAGAATTCTTCCCGTTGACTATCACACTAATGGATCATGAGTTGTAGATATAGTAATTTTTAGCAGGCTTTCCCTGAGACTGGACAGTTAAATCAAGAGTTCCTCTGTGTTGAAAAGGTTGAGAAAGGCTGGTCTAAATCGATCTGGAGATCAGTTGTGGGTACTATATGCAGATTCAATAATAAAGTCGAAGGGTGCATGACAACCATAACTTTTGAGCGTATTGTTTTTTGCTAACACATTAGGAACACTTTAAAATAATATCAAGTTGACCAGACTTCTTTAAACGAAAAAGCAGCCTGATGACCATAATTTCTGAGCCCACAATGTCCAAAATGCCTCTCAAGTCATCAATGGTTAAATCAAGGTAAAGAATTTAGCATCCTAATAGAGAGATTGTTGTAAGATGTATTTTTTGGTGTTTAAGTGCTCCCCACACAAGGGAACGGCTAAAACTGCTTAGTTATCTTCCCGTGCTAATGAGCTGGGGTCATTTCCTCAGCTGATTGACTCTTCACAATGACCATCAATCATATATCATAGCTAGCAGGTCCTTGAGCCGCGCAGACCCCGGCGGTTCTCCGCACCAGCCTGCTAGACCTTGGCCACCTTCTCAGCTGATTGGCTTTTTCTAATTATCTCCTCTCATGCTTCCTCTCCCCTCTGCTTTCCTTCTGTGTCCCCATTCTGTCAGGAGGGAGGAGGGGGATCCTGGGCCTTGGTACTGGCAATTCCAATTTAATCAAGCTGGCTCTGACTCCCAGCTATGTTCAGCTGTTCCTGCCGAAGCAGCAGAAAAACAGACCTGCAGATCACTGGGGCTAATCTGTACAGCGTAACGCAAAGGAAAATGGGTTCCCCATAGCAACCAACCAAATTCAAGCCGTCATCTTCCCACGGTACAGTAGAAAATGAAACAGATTATTATGGGACATGGAGACACTTTTTCACCCCTCCTGTGTTAGACGTACATGAAGCAAGTGCAATCTGCTTATGCTCAGACTACGGTACCCTGACATCTGTGTGTTTAACCGCTATCAAATGCCAATTTCCAGTAGCTGAAGAAAACACAGACTGCATTGCCTTTAGCAACAACACTTGCTCTGTAACAACATGAACAACAATGCCATGCAGTAACCCGGAGCACAGAGAAAGGTTCAGTGTATACAGCAAGTAGCAAACAATAGATCCACTGCCAAGGTATCAGAATTTCTCCAATAAAGACACCAAGGAGAACCTAAATTGTTAAAACTGCAAAATATTTTTCCAATGACACAAAATACATTCATCTAAATTGTTACATATCCCTAGAATGTACCTGAACCAACCCTCCCCACCATAGCTGAGCCTACTGTCATACCATGGACTGCATTATTATTGGAACAAGGGGGCTCTGCACACCATTCCAGAGGCATAGATGGATAGACTGATTTATAATGTCTTCTTTTATTTTGTTAAAAGCTGTAGTAAAGTCCACTTTATGGACTTGTGGTGCCTGTGGGTACAGTGAATGTCTCCTGATCGTGCAGCGTGACGTCAGTCGGTAATATCACCGATGCATGTGCACTGCTTTCTCAATGGATGTCATCTGGAGTATGCTGTCCATTTAGAACGTTGTGCTCATAACCAGAAGTGTATTGTGGGGTTGACGTCATTGTGACCCAGCCAAGCCAGTGTCCGGAGTCCGCCAATCTGTAAGAAGACCAGGTGACGATGGAAGGCCCGTCAATAGTGACAGTGCGCTGCTGGAGGACTTTGTTTTAAGGAGAGTGTCATAATGTGCGATGCATACTAGATCATCATGACTTAAACTGCTAACGCCTTAAATATGTAATATCTCAAAATATTATTGATTATACTTTTGAGAATATATATATATATATATATATATATATATATATATATACACACACACACATAAATATATGTATATATAAGGGATGCACCAATACCCTTTTTTGATCAGCGGGTACTAGTACCAATACTTTTGGTCAAGTACTCGCTGATGCCAAGTACTGATACTTTGCGTCAATATAAAATGTATGGATGCAAATTGCACCACAAAGATCCAAATACATGCTGTTTCCCCACTGGTCCTGTGTGAACCCAGGCTTGTCATAGTTCATACAGGAGCGGTGCAGGGTACCTCCCTGCACCAGATCCATGCTGTCACAGAAGGACAAGCTGAGGATTTGAAATCCCCGTGGCTTTTTCTCCTTTCAGTGCAGGAATGACAGTACAAGCTAAATGGCTTTTGATTGGCCAGCACTGCCAAGGTAATGACCAATCAGAAGACGTCTAGCCCATACTGTCATCCCTGCAAGGAGAGGAGAGAAAGATGCTTCACTGGTCTGGGGATTTGAAATCCCCGCGGCTTTCTCTCCTTTCCTTGCAGGGATGACAGTACGGGATTGGGTAATAACCAGCTCATTCAGATTGCCAAATGAATCTACAGTATCCCAATATATATCTCTAGCTCTCTGTTTCTTTCTATCTCTCTCATTATCCATCTATCTTTCATATTTCTATCTCTCTCTAGAATATCTATATATTTATCTGTCATATTTATCTTTATCATAATTTATCTATCAATCTTCCATATATTTTTCTCATATAGATATGTATTTATACATATACACTTCATCTGTATCTTTTGATTTACCTCTCATATTTCTCTCTTTCTGTCTTCCATAATTATCCTTCTATAACATACAGCATTTATCTTGGTCTGTTTCTTATCTATCTCTCATATGTATCTGTATTTATTCAAAATTATCTATCATAGCTATCTATATATGTATCTCTCATGTTTATCTCTATCTTTCATTTTATCTATCTTTTGTATCTCTTTCTCTCTCATACCTATCTACTGTACATATTTATACTTCATATATATTTAACTATTGATCGATCTCTCATATTTCTCTCTCTTTCATAATTGTGCCCCTCTCTCTCTCTCACATTTATCTATATATTTATCTGGATCTCTCTCATTCTATCTCTTCCCCTTTTTCTCATATTCTATCCATTGTTCACATGTATCTCTATTTTTCATAATTATGTTGAACTATCATATCTGTCTATATATTGATCTCTCATATGTACCACACACACACACTGTCTATTTCTTTCTCATATCTACCTTTATATCTCTTATATTGTATCTATTTAAATTTTTTCTCTCATATCCATTTGTCTTGATTAATCTATCTATCTCTTGCTCTACGTATACATCTATCCTGATCTATCCATCACGTGTTCTATCCACCCTGATCTATCCATTTATCTTGATTAATCTATCCCTCTTCATCTATCTATTTGTCTATCTATCTATCTATCTATCTATCTATCTATCTATCTATCTATCTATCTATCTATCTATCTCTTCCCTTCTTTATCATATTCTATCTATCCATTGTTCACATTTATCTCTATTTTTCCTAATTATGAACTATCATATGCCTATATATTGATCTCTCATATGTACCACACACACTATTTCTTTCTCATATCTACCTTTATATCTCTTATATTTTATCTATTTTTATTTTTTTTCTCATATCCATCTATTTGTCTTGATTAATCTATCTATCTACCTCTTGCTCTACGTATCCATCACGTGATCTATCCACCCTGATCTATCCATCTATCTTGATTAATCTATCTATCTATTCTATATTATCAATCTATCCATTCATCTATCTATCCATTCATCTATCTATCCATTCATCTATCTATCTATCTATCTATCTATCTATCTATCTATCTATCTATCTCTTCCCCTCTTTATCATATTCTATCTATCCATTGTTCACATTTATCTCTATTTTTCATAATTATGAACTATTATATGCCTATATATTGATCTCTCATATGTACCACACACACTATTTCTTTCTCATATCTACCTTTATATCTCATATTTTATCTATTTTTATTTTTCTCTCTCATATCTATCCATCTGTCTTGATTAATCTATCTATCTGTCTATCTATCGCTCTACGTATCCATCTATCCTGAGCTTTTCATTGCGTGATTTATCCACCCTGATATATCCATATATCTATCTTGATTAATCTATCCCTCTTCATCTATCTATCTATCTATCTATCTATCTATCTATCACTCTCTTTCTTATATTCTTTCTATCCATTGTTCACATTTATCTCTATTTTTCATAATTATGTTGAACTATTATATCTGTCTATATATTGATCTCTCATATGTACCACACACACAGACTATCTATTTCTAATATCTACTTATATACAGTGGGGCAAAAAAAGTATTTCGTAAAGAAAACAAAACCTCAGCGCTCAGGACTTCCTATTTACCACACAAATCCCTGTGAGATGCTGCTGTGCACAGGTACAAAAGACCAAAAAACTTTTAACAATGGAAACCAGCGCAAACCCACATGGTCAATTACATTACTCAGCTTAAAAAAACATTAATGTGCTGATAAAGATATATATAATGAATTATATATAAATAAATTGATATAAAAAAATATATATAAACATTAGAATCATAAGTCCAGTGACAAAAAAAACAAAGTGACGAAAAAAATCCAAAAAAATCCCAGAAAATATATATATATATAATTACAGTCCCGTGACAAAATAAATCAAATTAAATTATAATTTGGTTCTTCCGTGTTACTGATCCCTTCACCATCCACCAGTGCAGAAATCAACATTAGCCGCACTCACCAGATATTGGTGAGTCACACGCCTTTCAGGATTGTTAAGGGCTCCTGGACCCCCTTTACTTTGTGTGAGACCTCCAAGTGCTGTTTCCTCTTATGTCTAGGTACCTCTTCTGCTTACTCCTCTCACCGAATCCCCCACGGAAAATCAGGAAGAAGAAAAGACCATAGCGTGATACCGTAATAATTTCTCCTCAAATTAATCTCTCCAGACCACTCACATTCTTTTGCGGGATATAGCCCGCCTTTTATTCAAAACAACAATGATTTTCTTCTAAAATGATCCACTTTTCATGTACACCGATTTTTGTAAGAGACCCCACAGTTTAGTGTACAGCAGGATGGCAGACCTCAGCTACAGACTCATCTACTAGGCTAAGATGGCCCCTTGGAATGCACCGCCGGCGTGCGCTCCACTCACCGGAAATGACGTCAGACGACGGACCAGGCAACCGGAAGTGCGTCAACGCGTTTCGCCCCCCCCACAGGGCGTTATCAAGAGTTTGGAGTGTGACTGTTTGAGGTTGTGGATAGGTGTCTTTTATACTGATAACAAGTTCAAACAGGTGCCATTGATACAGGTAATGAGTGCAGGACAGAGGAGCCTCTTAAAGAAGAAGGTACAGGTCTGTGAGAGCCAGAAATCTTGCTTGTTTGTAGGTGACCAAATACTTATTTTCCACCATAATTTGCAAATAAATTCTTTCCAAATCAGCCAATGTGATTGTCTGGATTTTTTTTCTCATTTTGTCTTTCATAGTTGAGGTCTACCTATGATGCCAATTACAGGCCTCTCTCATCTTTGTAAGTGGGAGAACTTGCACAATTGATGGCTGACTAAATACTTTTTTGCCCCACTGTATCTCTTATATTTTATCTATTTTATTTTTTCTCTCTCTCATATCTATCCATCTTGATTAACCTATCCTGACCTATCCACCCTGATCTATCCATCTATCTCTCTCTCTCTCTAACTCACTCTATGTATCCATCCATCCTGATCTCTCTCTCTCTCGAGCTATCCTGATCTATCCACCCTGATCTATCTCTCTCTCTCTCTCTCTCTCGAGCTATCCTGATCTATCCACCCTGATCAATCTCTCTCTCTATCTATCTATCTAGATTATTCTATCCCTTAGCCTCTTGCTCTATCTATCCTATGTAGTTCATCTCACTCATTTCCTTTTCTCTTATATTTGTCTATCACATTTTTCCTTAAAGGAAAACTCCACAAAAAGCGATACTTGATTAATGAGTATGCTCTTATTGGTTTCATTTCTTACATCTCATAGAGACTTTTTTTTCCATTTTTTTTCCTTTCTGCCTTCCTCTGTTTCTTCCTAACCCTCCACCCCCATTCCTTTTCTTTCTTTTCCTGTCCTAGTGTCAGCTGATGTCATAGGAGGTTGGCCACTGCCGCTTACACACACTAATAATAGCCGCCAATGGCAAGCCTGCGCAGCGTCTAATGAATTTCCGTAGCGGTGCAGTTTATTGCCTGCCTATGTGGATGCCTCTGTCCCTGTTGGCTTGCCTCGGTTTACAAAATAGGAAGCTGTTTTATAACTGGAGAGGCGAGATGATTTGAAATGTGTCAGTAATAAATCTATATTTAAGCGGGTCAAGTATCCTTGTGCAAGTCTCTCTAGTATGCTGGATAGATTCCTGTAATCACCGGCAATATACAAACTGCTGCTGTAGTATCCGGCATCTCATCCCGACAGTCAGATTAAAGTGGCGCTAACCCGAACAAAATGAAACCACTTATGCTAAAACTTCATTTAAGAACCATCGATTCGTGCCTTTAGAAGTGATAAATAGGTATTATGCACCGACGTACAAACGCTATAAAGGCACAGGCGCTCCGGAAGACGTGATGGATCCCAAATTGGATAAATGAACTTTATTTCATATGTAGGTTTGTTTCACATTTTAGGGCGATACAGAAGTTTACGGGAGATCACAACACATTATACATTGCGGTTGATGACAATAATGGGGTTGTATTGCAAGTCAACGGCTGATAGTTATCAGAGGTGAAAAAGGAGTAAAGTTTCATGATGGTTCTACTGAGAAAAAAAAATTACAGAAATTTTAGGCAACATAAGTAACCAAATAACAAAAGTTATAAATGCACTGCAGAACGTTGCAGCTGTGCTAAAGTCAGACAAATGTACTATTAAACTGCAACCACAGCAAACACAGATCGCCTCACAGGGGCAGAGCTTACTCGACCTGTGCTGTGTAACATTGGGATGATTTATTAACCACTCGCCCTCCAGAGGATTTACCCCCCCCCCCCCCTTCCTGACCAGGTCATTTTTTGTGCTATGGCGCTGCATTACTTTAACTGAAAATTGAGCGGTCGTGTAACTCTGCAGCAAAATTAAATGTATGTCCCTATTTGCCCACAAATAGAGCTTTCTTTTGGTGATAATTGATCATCTGTGCGGTTTTTATTTTTTGTTCTATAAACAATATTTTCCACTTCTGGAGGAGGGACTTTCTCAGCTAAGCACACCCTCCTGCCTGCATGCCTCAGCCAAGGGCAGATGGATTCCTGGCTAGTGTCATAACTGATCACATGTGCAACCTCATAGCAACAGCAATGGGAAATGAGTAGTTACTGCTGCTCAAATTCAAGAGATTGCTTGATTTACATTTTTTACTACGCATGTGTTTAAAGTGGTTGTAAACCTTTACATATACCCAGTGATGTGACTGGCCTTAGATGATACACAAAGAATAAACACATCCTCCTAGTTGTACCGGGTTATCTGCAGTCTTCCCTTCTCTATAGTCATTCAAAGTGCTGAATTTACAAAGCTTGTCTTAGAGTCCAGAAAACAGGTGGTGGGGAGCTGGTATTACACACTACAGAGCTCAGTGAGGAGAGCTCTGGGAGCTGATTAGAGGACAGAGACCCCCCCCCCCCCACTCCACAAAGCACACAGGAAAAGAGCTGAGGCTGTCAACCTGCTGGAGGTCCCTCCCCTGGCACCATTTTTCTATTGGTGTCAGGAAAACTTGTCAGAAGTGATTCAGGAACAAAGCAGCAGACAGAAATGACACTTAGTGCTATTAACTGAGACAAGTACACACTATAGAGGGATATGCTGTGTTCATATTTATTGTCTGAGGTTTACAAGCACTTTAATTTTACAGCAAGTTACAGCATTTTACAAAATGCATAGCTTAAATGTATAGACATAGACTTTCCTACTTTCCATTCACAACAAAAAAAAAAAGAAAGAGAAATTTAGCGGAAAAATAGGACAAAAAAAAAAAGACATTTAAGAACTGGTGTCTAAAGCAGAAAGAGAGTTGTAGTGAAGCTTTCTGATGTGAGCTGTTACTTCTATGGTGCTGCAGTCACAGAGCCATCAGCACCATGGACAGTTCCCTCCAGCACTCCTATGCTGGTTTTCACCCTATAGACAGCGATAAAAAGGTTCTGTGACAGAGAAAATAGCAGGTAATATATTTAAAAGTCGTATTCATTCTACTTGTCCCACACTGTACTAGACTGAGACATCTATGTACAATACACTGCAATGCTTGCAGGGTCCAAAAATTCCATATAATGAGCTGGCCTGCTAAAGGTACACTAAATGCCGCTGGAAACTAATGGAGCTTGGGCAGCGTGGACGCAATCCCTCGTCTTGTTCTTACATTTGTTCTGGGAAAATGTACGTAGTCTTTTTGTGCTCCTTTGCGGTTTTGTAACATACTATAATGCACTTTTATCTGCATTTCTACATTCCCATTTCCTTTGGGGGCTCATTAATACTGCGTGTAATTCCCTGCTGTGTAAATTTACTCACACCGTACGTAAACCAAAGGATACCAGTAACATAGTTTGAAGTCACCAGCGGAAGTGAGCACCATTCCGGTCCATAGAGAGAAAGGGAGATGCATGACAACATGGACTTCTTACATTTTAAAGTGAAACTAAACACACGCTGTTTAATTTATATTATCCCATCTATTTCTGTATATGGATGATATACTGCTAATTGTTTTAATAAGAAGAAACAGCACAGTGGATAAATGGTTAGCACTTCCGCCTGGCTGTACTAGGGTCATTGGTTTGAATCCCAGCCACAGCACCACCTGCCTGGAGTTTGCATGTTCTCCCTGTGCCTGCGTGGGTTTCCTCCGGGTACTCCAGTTTCCTCCCGCACTCCAAAGACATGCTGGTAGGTGAATTGGCTCCTGTCTAAATTGGCCCTAGTATGTGTATGTATAAATGTAAGTTAGGGACCTTAGATTGTACACCCCTTGAGGGTTAGGGACTGATGTGAATGTACAATATATATGTAAAAGCGCTGTGTAAATTGACGGCGCTATATAAGTACCTGAAATAAATAAAGAAAAACCATCTAAGTACCTTTTTTTTCTAAGTGATATACAGCTGTAATATTACCCAGCTCTTTCCCAACCTATCTGAAGGTAAACAGTGGCAGGAGGAGCTTCTAGTCCTCTGCTACTGGTCACATGATCCAAAAAAAAAAAAATACAGCCTTTGGAATACAGAATAAAAATTAATACTTACTATCAATAAACCGTTTTAAATTGTCATACAAATGTATATTTGAAATTAAATCTTTGTTATTTTTTGGCAAAAACATGGTGTGGGTGGGTTTCTGCCAGTCACAGGCTTTGTCTTGCAGCTTCAACCTGTGTCTTAGAATAAGAGGGAGGTGAAGCCTTCATCAATCAAGATGCAATATCCCACCCCCATTGTGTTTAGCTGGTTATTGGGCATGGAGGAGGAGGGAGGGAGTGGGCTGTCATTTACCACTGTGTATGCGCCCAAGTGTGACTCTATAGGCACATGGGCTGCTCAGATGGGAAAGGAAGAAAATACTTAGCACAGAAACTCACTGAAAACTGAGCATGTGCACAGATACCAACACTGCTCTGCAAAATCTCCAGTGCATTGGGGACATGATCAAAAGGGGGAGATATAGAATGGCAGGATCAACCAGGTGTTTTGCAGAATATAGAAAACAAATCTCATAGCGACTGTGTGAGGATGAACAACATGTAATACAGCATTAATTGATAGTTTTTTTATGATGTGGTTTTAGTGACACTTTTATATTTTTAAACCAGGAAATAGAACATTAATGAAAGCTAGTATACAAAAAAAGGTCTGGGGTGTGGTGATAGATCGTGGACCAAAGGATCCTAAAGAGCTGGCCAGGGGTTTCTGGCAAAGCTCAGATCTTCCACCGATAAAGACAAGCGAGGGAGGAGGGAGAGCCCTTATAGTGTAATAGATCAATTCAAAAACAAGAATGCAGTGCTTCCACAATAAAAGGAAAGAAGGTCAGAATGGACTTACAACAGTTCGGTTGTGGTCACACAACTATGGGGGAACACGTGGACTTCCTAGTGCGAGGGTGGAGAAAACCTGTCTCCACACTGGATCAGTGTGGCTGCTTTCTATGCCGTGGGCAATCCCATCCTGAGTGTTCTTAGGGGGTTCTCCGGTGGGTGAACAAAGTAGTAGAAAGAGTCAGCGCAAAAAGGGCCCGTAGGTAGTTCTATTGGCAGAGGCTCCTGATGTGGTTGTTCAAAGGATAGGCACGAGTCTTCTGCTTTACTAAAGCAGATGACTCATGCCTATCCTTAGCAGCACAGTGGCTAAATGGTTAGCATTTCCGCCTGGCAGTACTAGGGTCATTGGTTCAAATCCCAGCCACGGCACCTGCTGCTTGGAGTTTGCATGTTCTCCCTGTGCCTGCGTGGGTTTCATCCAGGTACTCCGGTTTCCTCCCACACTCCAAAGACATGCTGGTAGGGTAATTGGATCCTGTCTAAATTGGCTCTTGTATATGAATGTGAGTTAGGGACCTTAGATTGTACTCCCCTTGAAGGTTATGGACTAATGTGAATGTACAATATGTAAAGCGCTGCATAAATTGACGGCGATATAGAAGTACCTGAAATAAATAATAAATAACTACCTAAGAGCCCTTTTTCCACTGAATTTTTCTAATACTCAATATACAGAAATAATACACATAGAAGTACCCTAGCAAAACACTTTTCATGCTAACATTGATATAAAACTCTAGGTTTGTTTATAAATGGGACCCTCCAACCTCCAGTCCCATCAAAATTAAAGTGACATTAAACAAACATCAGTAAAAAGGTCAGTAAATGTCGTATTGCATGCTGATCATACTCACTCAACCACTACAGCATGTCTTCTGTATTCTGCAAAAAAACTGGTTGATCCTACCACTCTCTGTCCCTCCCTCCTGTCTGTGTCCCCACTGCAGCGTCTGCAGAGCAGCCATTGCCACAGCTAGTGAGCATGCTCGGTTTTCGGTGTGTTTCTATGCTGAGCATTTCCTCCCTGAACAACCATGTGACTATAGACTTTTACATGTGGGCATATACACGGCCTACTACCTCCCTCCTCCACACCCACTAAACAGCTCTAAACTATGGGGGTGGGATATTGCAGGCTGAGTGACAGAACCTGATTGAGCTATCCCTGTCCATGCGAACTGCCAATCATAAGTGGCCGAGGCAAGAAGCCCGAGCAGCGGATAAAGAGAGCCAGAAGACTGAACATTACTATATTGTGTGTTGATGATGGAAATACACACACACACGCACGCACTTACATACACACACACACATGTACATACAATTTTTTTTTCTTACAAAAGCAGATTTCCCCCACAATACATGTATTGCCTACAGCATACTGTAACCATTAACAGTACAATCAGTTATTCTCTCTTTCATGACCTTGAAGCTGATATAAGCAGCACAGACAGTTTTTCTTTAGGCACTATAATACATAATACACTACCAGGACCTCTCTATGGACCTTCTATATCAGATTTGTATGAATAAAAGTGTCGGTGTTGCCGGCAGCCATCATTTAGATTCCAGCTGTCATGTTTCCCCTGTGGCCTATAATAGCAAGGCGATAACCGATTTGGTTGCTAGGGGCAACAACCTCACCCTTTCTGTTGGACATGTTTCAGGTTCTTTGTTGTGGAAAGCGCCTGCAGGAAATCCCGAAATGCGTCGGAGACCTTTTTTATTCCAGTTGTCACATTGCAATAAATATATACAGTATCACATATATACAATACATTTTTTTATATACAGGAAAGCAGCTAGAGAGAAAAACCAAGGGCACAATTATTCCATAATATGCAAATGCTCAAAACTGAAAAAAGCAGGATGTTTCAGGTGCCAATACTTTACGCTAAACCAGGGGTCACCAAACTATCTAAGCAAGGGACCAGTTTACTGTCCTTCAGGCTTTAGGGAGGCCAGACTGTAGCCAGTGGGAGTAGAAAATGATGGCGTCAGTAGGGGAAATGGTGCTCCATCATTGGTGTAATAGCACCCCAAGGGCCAGATAAGGGCAAGCAAAGGGCCACATCTGGCCCCTGAGCCGCAGTTTGGAGACCAATGATCTAAACCAATAAAAAGGAGAGGTACCATATACCTCTTTTGCGGTCTAGCATATACTAACGCAGGTTTGTTTTGAAGTGCAGTCATTATAAAAGGGCAATTCCCCAATTGTCAAATACTTCCCCATATGGCGTTTGTTTCCGGGAGGCATGACCTGGACATAACACGGTGACCTTCTGGTGGTGAGGTTGTTTTTGATGAATGTAATCTATTCTTTTCTTACAGATGATGCTTGTATAGTTTGATTATATATTTTTAGTCTTTGTTACAGTCTGGTAACGTTCTTCCTGATGGAGCCAAATAGGGCGAAGCATGTCGAGGTCGCTACTTGAAGCTGTCATTGGAAGTGTTCTGTATGGAACCAACTAATGGATTTAACAACTTAATTGGTCTTGATGGACTCCAGGGTTTGCTTCTTTTAAAATAAAAATATGTTAATTTCTATTTTGGTTTTGGTTAATATATTGGCACCCACTTTTTTACATTTTGGGTATATGCTGTAAATAGTTATTGAACCTTAAGGCGATCTTTTTGTTGAACTTATTTGGATTTCTCAGTTTGGGGTGCCATTGCCCCTTTGAAGGACCCTGTATCATAGAACTTCTGGGATATAAGCCACCAACACCTCCTGCGTGACAAAGGATCCAAGTCCAGTGCCTCACATTGCTTTTTTGGGACATGAGACTTAAAGGGTCAGTTGATAAAGCCTGAAATGTGTACTGTATATCGTTGTTTCATTTCTTGGAAAATATTTTCTACCATTTCACCTGCTCTAGGCAATCTTGCAAGGTGAAAACAACCCATGAAATCTATTTTGTAGATGACTTTGCAAATTTATAAAGCCTGTACCTTTTTTTTTTTTTTTTTAAAAACAAAACTTTACTGATGACAAAACATGAAAAAAGATTTTTCCTCGAGGGAGCATGTTTTGTTTTTCAGATTTTATTTTTTTTCCAGTTGTGTTTAGACGATCTACTTTTGTTCTTGTTTTTCTCTTTACTTTGACATCTTAACTTTCTGTTTTAGACGATTTTCAAAAGAATATAACAAATGTGTCAACAGGAAAGATGAATATTTTGCCTAGATTTAGAAAATATGTCCCTATATTTTTCTAGATATAATGCTTTCAAGAGACCATACTGGGATGGACCAGAGGCATGAATAATTTATTTTGGAATGGTCAGACATTTTAATGAGAACGATGGCAGCTTGTATAGTTTGCATGATGACAAAAATAGACCACTTCAATAATAGACTTTGTCCTAGTGTACCCCCCCCCAAAAAAAAAAGTTCCTTTTTTTGTTTTTTTTTTATGTTCCTGCCTGTCCTTTCCCCTATTCTTACTTAGATAGCAAAAATATATCACCCTCTCCTGAAGCTTCCTGGGATATGTGGTGTGACATGAGTTCAGCTTTAAAACAAAGTTCAGATGTTGGCAGACCTACGACTTGAATGGATGAACTTGGAGGGCACCATCAGGGGGCCAGATACCTGAACCAGGAAGTGACAGCCGGATCCTGATGATGTCACAGAGGAAGATGGCAGTATTGGACCGGGCTTGCAGCCATGACTGGTGGATCACAGCTGTGGATGCCCAGGGCTGGTGAGTACGTTTTTTGAGGACAACGCAGCTTAAAAAGTAAGAGAAGATTAATAAAAGATAAAAATAGGGAAGTAAAGTTCCTCTTTAATGGGCAGAGCTGTGAATCCCTCACTTGCCAGGCCCAATATAAGGTGTCCTCAGAACACACTGTTACCAACAAAATAAAGTACACAGCTAAGCCTAGTGTACTCAGCCACTGAAACAATGAAGCCGGCTACTCGGTAACATCCATTGCATCAATTCTTTATTGGCCACATGGCAGGAAACAGCAGTAACAAGCTAACGTGTTTCAGCCTAAGCCTTATTCATAGCATGCTATGAGTAATGCTTTGGCCGAAACGCGTTAGTGTGTTAATGCTGTATCCTGCCATGTAGCCAATAAAGAATTGATGCAATGGATGTTACCGAATTGCTGGCTTCATTGTATCAGAGGATTATTGCTACATTTCAAAGGCATCTGAGCCAGATCACCAGTTTCCAGTCTCCCAGTAATCCGAAGTGGGCATGCTTTCTTTGTGGAATGTTCAAAACAAATCCCTGTGTATTCTGCATTCCCTGTAGCTATGAACACGCTAACTGTATTTATAACTGAAGTGTACCTTTAAAGCCAGACTCCCAAAAACTGCAAGTCCTCCTTTACAGTGGAACTGAACCGACACTGGCATAACTGCACTGCAAGGGTTAACATTTAGTCTAGGGGGTGGTAAAAGCATTTTTACATACCTGATCCTTCAGTCCCCTAGCAGACAGAGCTTCCCTATGCTTCAGCGATGGACTGTTTTTCAGCATCCTCACTAACAATGCAGAGGTATTGCCTTTGCATTGGTCAGATGGCATCAGAGGTCCATAGATGGCTGGAGAAAAGGTTTCAACTACTAGTCTATCAGTGCAAAGAGGCCATAGAGAGTAGAGGGATAGGTAAGCAAAACTGCAGTATTCCCTACCCCTTGACTTCAAAGGTGTTAAAAAGGAACTAAACCCATCGATTTAACAGTTTAAAAAAAGCAGTTATATTCTCAGCATGCTGGGAAAGCTAACTGTCACATTTGCTTGTGATGTCAACCAAACTGTCCAACCATCAAATGGCTGGTGTCAGAAATGATCACATGTGAATCACCATGGCACTTGCAGATCAAACGGAGGCTAAGATGGCAGCTTTCCTTGGCTGACAAAGATAGGAGGGTTTAGTTCCCCTTTAAAGTGGAACTAAACCCATCAATTTAAAGGTGTCCCAAAACAGTTACATCCACGGCATAGCGTGAATTATACAGTCACATTATCTCAAATGGACAGTGTCATAATTGATCACATGGGCAACACCATAGCAACAGCAGATCAAACAGAGACTAAGATGGCAGCTTCCTTGGCTGAAAAGGATAGGAGGGTTTAGTTCCATTTCAACCCTTCCAATGTGGGTGCAAGAGAGGACTTTTAGTTTTCTGGGAGTTCAGGTTTATTATTAATTCCTTCCATGTGTTCTACAAGGTTATACTAGGTCTCTACCACTTACAGCTCTCTATGATGCATTGGCCCTAAAAAAAAGTAAAATGAAGCAATGTGTCACAGAAAACAAAGTCTGTAGAATTGTGAAATATTGCTTATAAAACTTCTACAGCAAACTAGCTAATAATTACATCACCGCCAATGATTTTCTCTTGTCCTTCGTAATCATACCAGGTCTGCCTAACATTGATCACCAATCATGCTTTACAGAGCTGTCAGCGGAGGACAACACGGGCATTTAACAAGGTCTCTTCTGATTGGCTTGACGGAGTGACACCCTGGAGGACACGGCTACATTGGGATATGATCTCACCCTGTACTTGACATCAAAGATCAATTGTTCTTGCTTGACAGTGTCTGGCTAAAGAACAATGTGTGCTGCCCTTTATCACTAGAGAGAATTTCCCCTTTACTCTTCTACTGCAAGTCAAAAGAACACGGATGGTTGTTAATGGGACCTTAATGCACTTTGATTAAAAAAAAAAAGGGCTAAATTGACAAATGATCAACCAACATAACATAAAGAGATACATTCTTCATGAGTAGTAGTATTTATTTTTTGAAAAACAAAAGCAACAGAAATTTCCACCAGCAACAGCTAAAAGAGTAGATCAGGTAGGTCAAACCTGATGACATCAGTGGGCAGAATGGAGAATACACATCCACAAAGGGGCCACATAATGTCTAGGTTACTAGGTTACCAAGATTGAAAAGCTCCCTATGTTTGGATGCCATACCAACATTTGTGAGCTACACAATTGGCATTATAAAAAGTACATTTTCAAAGATACTACGTTAGAGCATATAACATTTTTATTAATTTCAGTGCTTGGGAGAAATACTACAATAAAAATAATATCAAATTGCCAAAGCCAATCTAATCCACCTGAAATAGGCAAAGCCATACAGGTGTGAAAGTACTTAGATATCAACAATGTCAGATATCCAGGTAGGTCCCAAGGCCTTCGATTAATAATTGTGTATAACAGGGGTCTCCAAATGTTTCAGCACAAGGACCACGTGATATAATTTACAAATATTAGCAGGCCAGAAAAAAATAAAAATACATTTAAATTAGCAAATAGGTTTTTTTTTGTTTTTTTTTGCGATCAACATATGATTCAGAACAGAAACAAACATCAGTAAAACAATGCAAAGAAATTCCAAATAAATTTGATCCTAGAGTGCCCCTTTACATCAGAATCTTAATCAAACTCTCTCTTTTATCGGAGTTTCCCCTTACATCAGAACCCCCCTTACATTCTGGTTCCTCTCCTTACATCTGGGACCCCATCAGAGTCCCATCTTACATCTGGATCCCCATTGGCTCCCCCCCTTACATCCAGGTCCCCATCAGAGCCCCCCTTACATCCAGGTCCCCATCAGAGCCCCCCTTACATCCAGGTCCCCATCAGCGCTCCCCTTACATCCAGGTCCCCATCACAGTTCCCCTTACATCCAGTTCGCCATCAGAGCCCCCCTTACATCCAAGTCCCTATCAGAACCCCCCATACATCCAGGTCCCCATCAGAGCCCCCCTTACATCCAGGTCCCCATCAGAGCCCCCCTTACATCCAGGTCCCCATCAGCGCTCCCCATACATCCAGGTCCCCATCAGAACCCCCCTTACATCCAGGTCCCCATCAGAACCCCCCTTACATCCAGGTCCCCATCACAGCTCCCCTTACATCCAGTTCGCCATCAGAGCCCCCCTTACATCCAAGTCCCTATCAGAACCCCCCATACATCCAGGTCCCCATCACAGCTCCCCTTACATCCAGTTCGCCATCAGAGCCCCCCTTACATCCAGGTCCCCATTAGAATCCCCCACTTGCATTAGAGGGCTGAATAAAACCTTGCAGCAGGCTGCATTTGGCCTATGGGCTGCTTTTTAGAGACTCCTGCTATATAAAAATGGAAAATGGAAAGGAGAAGAGGATATTGATATTATACTCCCTGAAGTTACAAACTCAGAGGAATGACACGTAATCAATACTAGTAGAATTTAATAAGAAATCACAAGTGGATGAAGGTAGGATGAAATAATAGACTAATGTATGTGAAAATGGTTGAGAAAAATAGATGGACGCTGTGATCAGTGTTTCAACAACAGTGTAGATTATTGGTATTGTTAAAGGAGAGAACATGAAAGATATTCCTTGTGGCCTCTAAGTGGCTATCTGGGGTCGGTGTTTGTGGAGCAAGACCTAAGTAGGTGTCTTGCATACTTAATATATATCAATATCTTTTTACATATTAATTTGAATATATTCACAGAAAAGAAGCTGTGAAACAAGATTATGTATTAAAAGCCAGGAGTAAGTATATATGGTCTAGTTGCCTACCTGCCTTCTCCTGAAGAATGATTGTTGTTCATAGAATTTTAAATGTTCTTTTCTGATAACTCCAGCACTGAAAACTCCTATTTAGTCCCCTTTGTTTCTGAGGGGGCTGGTTAGCAGTGTTTGCCATAATTAACCCTGTCTGCGCTGTGTTGGCAGATCTCATTATCAGTTGTACACTAGAACATGGCCTGTGCTAACAAAGGGTTAATAGTTTAGAAGCCAGGCTTCCCCACTGTATGCTAATGGGAGGGGGGTATCCTTTATTTAGACATTCTATTGGGACAGATATTCAAATTGTTCAGAAATGCTTGCATTCAGCCATGACATCTTTTCATAAAGAACATCATAACCCCTTGTATGTTTATGTTACGTGCTGGTATTCAAGGGGTTAAAGCAAGCTCACAGTCGTGAGCTTGGGATGGATTTTTAGAGGTGTCAATGGGCTTTAAGGTTAAAGTTTTTCGGGCGATTCTTTTGCAGGGCTTTGAAAGCATGTCTCTTGTTCCCCCACAAATGGTGGTTGTCAGACTCTACCAAAGTCCCAGGCTCCTAGAGAAATGGGAAACTGCTGCAACATTGACAACTGTTCCCTGACCCCCTCCCCCTCCCGCAACTAATGAGCCTGGAATGAGCAAGGGCCCCTACTTTAAATCCACAAAGGATTATATAATTTCTGAAAGCAAATGCAAATTTTAATGTGTAGGAAAGTTGCTTGGTAGCACAGTGGCTAAATAGTTAGCACTTCCGCCTGACAGTACTAGTGTCGTTGGTTCAAATCCCAGCCATGGCACCACTTGCACAGAGTTTGCATGTTCTCCCTGTGCCTGTGTGGTTTCCTCCAGGTATTCAGGTTTCCTCCCACACTCCAAAGACATGCTGGTAGGTTAATTGGCACCTCTCTAAATTGGCCCTAGTATGTGTATGTAGGAATGGGACCTTAGATTGTAAGCTGCTTGAGAGGTAGGGACTGATGTGAATGTACAATATATATATAGTATGTAAAGCGCTGTGTAAATTGTCGGCGCTATATAAGTACCTGTAAATAATAAAGTATAAATAATACAAATTATGATTAATAAAATATAATAAATGTTATATATAT
This sequence comes from Staurois parvus, assembly GCF_062004578.1. Classification (NCBI taxonomy): domain Eukaryota; kingdom Metazoa; phylum Chordata; class Amphibia; order Anura; family Ranidae; genus Staurois; species Staurois parvus. The sequence continues at coordinate 1,395,173 of NW_028318751.1, forward strand.
ATATATATATATATATATATACACATACACACACGTAATATAATATATTATATAATTCAAAGTTAGTAATTGATACAATATTAAATAATAAAAGGTAATGAAAATATATAAAATACAATACATGTTATATATACACTGTATATAAAGTATAAAATTGTATATATTTAATAGAATATAATAGAATAAAAATTAAATATAATAAAAAGGTAATCATAATTAACAATACAAATATTAAAAGGTAATAATAATATATAACTAAAATATATTAAGGTTGTCTACAAGGTTTAGGAGGGTGTCTATGGGAATGTCTCACCATTCTTCCAGAAGCACATTTGTGAGGTCAGGCACTGATGTCGGATGAGAAGGCCTGGCTCGCAGTCTACAGTCTAATTCATTCGAAAGATGTTCTATGGGCTTGAGGTCAAGTTGGGGGCGCAGGCCAGCTACGTTCCTCCACTCCAAACTCGCTCATCCATGAACAGGAAGGGGCCATCCCCAAACTCTTCCCACAAAGTTGGGAGCATGAAATTGTCCAAAGTGTCTTGGTATGCTGATGCCTTAAGAGTTCCCTTCACTGGAACTAGGGGGCCAAGTCCAACCCCTGCAAAACAACCCCACACCATAATCCCCTCTCCAACAAACTTCACAACTGGCACAATGCAGTTAGGCAAGTACCGTTCTCCTGGCAACCGCCAATCCCATACACGTCCATTGGATTGCCAGACAGAGAGGCGTGATTGGTCACTCCAGGGAGCGTGTCTTCAAGGCTCTAGAGTCCAGTGTCATCGTGCTTTACACCACTGCATCCAATACTTTGCATTGCACTTGGTAATGTAAGGCTTGGATGCAGCAGCTCGGCCATGGAAACCCATTCTATGAAGCTCTCTACACACTGTTGTTCTGCTAATCTGAAGGCCACACCAAGCTTGGAGGTCTTTAGATATTGACTCTGCAGACAGTTGGCGACTTCTGTGTACTTCAGCATGCACTGACCCCGCTCTGTCATTTTACGTGGTCTACCACTTAGTAGTAATATAACAAAGTGGAAGCAACTGGGAACAACAGCAACTCAGCCACAAACAGTTGACCGTGGAATATTTAGTAGCCAGGAAATGTTAGGGATGAACTTATTGCACAGGTGGCAACCTATCACGGTACCACGCTTGAATCCACTAAGCTCTTGAGAGCGACCCATTCTTTCACAAATGTTTGTAGACATCTGCATGCCGAGGTGCTTGATTTTATACACCTGTGGTCATGGAGGTGATTGGAACACCTGAATCACATGATTTGGAGGGCTGGCCCAATACTTTTGGCCATATAGTGTGTGTGTATATATACAGTCAGGTCCATAAATATTGGGACATCAACACAATTCTAACATTTTTGGCTCTATACACCACCACAATGGATTTGAAATAAAACGAACAAGATGTGCTTTAACTGCAGACTGTCAGCTTTAATTTGAGGGTATTTACATCCAAATCAGGTGAACGGTGTAGGAATTACAACAGTTTGCATATGTGCCTCCCACTTGATAAGGGACCAAAAGTAATGGGACAGAATAATAATCATAAATCAAACTTTAACTTTTTAATACTTGGTTGCAAATCCTTTGCAGTCAATTACAGCCTGAAGTCTGGAATGCATAGACATCACCAGACGCTGGGTTTCATCCCTGGTGATGCTCTGCCAGGCCTCTACTGCAACTTTCTTCAGTTCCTGTTTGTTCTTGGGGCATTTTCCCTTCAGTTTTGTCTTCAGCAAGTGAAATGCATGCTCCATCGGATTCAGGTCAGGTGACTGACTTGGCCATTGCATAACATTCCACTTCTTTCCCTTAAAAAACTCTTTGGTTGCTTTTGCAGTATGCTTTGGGTCATTGTCCATCTGCACTGTGAAGCGTCCAATGAGTTGTGAAGCATTTGGCTGAATATGAGCAGATAATATTCCCGAAACACTTCAGAATTCATCCTGCTGCTTTTGTCAGCAGTCACATCATCAATAAATACAAGAGAAGCAGTTCCATTGGCAGCCATACATGCCCACGCCATGACACTACCACCACCATGCTTCACTGATGAGGTGGTATGCTTAGGATCATGAGCAGTTCCTTTCCTTCTCCATACTCTTCTCTTCCCATCACTCTGGTACAAGTTGATCTCGGTCTCATCTGTCCATAGGATGTTGTTCCAGAACTGTGAAGGCTTTTTTACATGTCGTTTGGCAAACTGTAATCTGGCCTTCCTGTTTTTGAGGCTCACCAATGGTTTACATCTTGTGGTGAACCCTCTGTATTCACTCTGGTGAAGTCTTCTCTTGATTGTTGACTTTGACACACATACACCTACCTCCTGGAGAGTGTTCTTGATCTGGCCAACTGTTGTGAAGGGTGTTTTCTTCACCAGGGAAAGAATTCTTCGGTCATCCACCACAGTTGTTTTCCGCCGTCTTCCGGGTCTTTTGGTGTTGCTGAGCTCACCGGTGCATTCTTTCTTTTTAAGAATATTCCAAACAGTTGTTTTGGCCACGCCTTAATGTTTTTGCTATCTCTCTGATGGGTTTGTTTTGTTTTTTCAGCCTAATGATGGCTTGCTTCACTGATAGTGACAGCTCTTTGGATCTCATCTTGAGAGTTGACAGTAACAGATTCCAAATGCAAATAGCACACTTGAAATGAACTCTGGACCTTTTATCTGCTCATTGTAATTGGGATAATGAGGGAATAACACGCACCTGGTCATGGAACAGCTGGGAAGCTAATTGTCCCATTACTTTTGGTCCCTTAACAAGTGGGAGGCACATATGCAAACTGTTGTATTTCCTACATCGTTCACCTGATTTGGATGTAAATACCCTCAAATTAAAGCTGACAGTCTGCAGTTAAAGCACATCTTGTTAGTTTCATTTCAAATCCATTGTGGTGGTGTATAGAGCCAAAAATGTTAGAATTGTGTCGATGTCCCAATATTTATGGACCTGACTGTATATATATATATATATATATATATATATATATATATATATGTATACACATACACACACACACACACACACACACACACACACACATATATATATATATATATATATATATATATATATATGTATTTTATAAATAGAATATAATAAATATAATATATAAATATTATAATAAAAATATACAAATATAATAGAAATTAATGAGAAATATTTTAGGTTTTTTTTATGTAGGTATGCTGCGTGAATGGGAACACAAACATATCGCGGGGTGGTTCTCTCCGTTTGATTGAAGTGGAAATCCACTTTTTTGTCACTCAAATCAGGCCATATCTGGCGGCCCTAATAAGGCCGTTCCGGAAGATTTGGAAGTGAGAGACGCTCCTGAAAAGTAACCTAACTCTCTAGTGCCTGCCTGTCATTAATACAAAGAGAGAAACGATATCACAAGCCTCTGTTCTCTGCTTATTATTCCATCCACTGCTCTCTCCCCTGCGCCCTCTTTATAACCTTGGGCTCGTTGCTGTAATCACAGTCTCGCTGGCTGCCTGTTTTATGTACCTGTCTGAAAGTCGGCATGAGACGACTGACAGGAAGGAGAGATGTGGATGGATACTCACATAAAGGAGGAGTGCGAGCGAAAATGAATTAGAGAGCAATAGGAAAAATAATGCATAAAAGCCATCAGTCTACGGGAGATAATTGTCGGCAATGGGGGAATAGAGAAAACGAATAAACAGCTAAGCCTAGCCTGGATAATGCAGATGAAGAATTAGGAGGCAGAATTCAGTGTAATGAAACAGGAAAACAATATTTAAACAGCGGAAGAGAGAAAAACAAAGGAATTCAGGGAGCAAAGAAATACAACTGAATAAAAGTGCATTCAACAAAAAGAAAACAGAATCTAAATTAAAGGCTTAGTCCAACAAAAACTGACATATCAGGTAAGCCAAATCAATGACTGGCTTCTTAAGGTGGTTGTAAACGTCTGATATGAAATATAAACAAAGCATATCCCTCTATAGTGTGTACTTGACTCAATCAAAAGCACTAAGTGTCATTTCTGTCTGCTGCTTTGTTCCTCTGCTATCAGCATGAATCACTTCTAACAAGTTTTCCTGACACCAAGAGCAAAATGGTGACAGGGTAGGGCGCTCCAGCACACAGCCTATGATTGACAGCCACAGATCTGTTCCGGTTAGCTGTGTAAAGGGGGAGGGGGAATCTCCAGAATGTAACTTCAGCTCCCCGCACCCTGCTTTCTGAAACCTCAAACTGTACAAATCCTGTACTTTGCACAGGTGTAGAGAAGAAGAGCACAGATAAACAGGTACAACTTATGTAGGAGGATTTGTTTCATCTATGTGTATCAAATGGGGCCAGTCACTTCACTGGGTATTTGGAAGGGTTTACACCTACTTTAAACTTCACAGGTTCAGCAGAAGCAGCAGGGCGTTTGAGTTAAAGCAGAACTCTGACCAATGTAATGATTGGGTTTACATATACAATATCTCACAGAAGTGAGTACACCCCTCACATTTTTGTAAATATTTTATTATATCTTTTCATGTGACAACTCTGAAGAAATTACACTTTGCTACAATGTAAAGTAGTGAGTGTACAGTGCAAATTTGCTGTCCCTTCAAAAATGTTAGAGGCCCTGCACTCCTCCAACTTCCGTTTGAGGATGCCCCACAGATGCTCAATAGGGTTTAGGCCTGGAGACATGCTTGGCCAGTCCATCACCTTTACCCTCAGCTTCTTTAGCAAGGCAGTGATCGTCTTGGAGGTGTGTTTGGTGTGGTTATCATGTTGGAATACTGCCCTGTGGCCCAGTATCCGAAGGGAGGGATCATGCTCTGCTCCAGTATGTCACAGTACATGTTGGCATTCTTGGTTCCCTCAATGAACTGTAGCTCCCCAGTGCCGGCAACACTCATGCATCCCCAGACCATGACACTCCCACCACCATGCTTGACACTCGTCTTTGTACTCTTCACTTGGTTGCTGCCACACACGCTTGACACCATCTGAACTGAATAAGTTTATCTTGGTGTCATCAGACCACAGGACATGGTTCCAGTAATCCATGTCCTTAGTCTGCTCATCTTCAGCCAACTGTTTGCGGGTTTTCTTATGCATCAACTTTAGAAGAGGCTTCCTTCTGGGACGACAGCCATGCAGACCAATTTGATGCAGTGTGCGGCGTACGATCTGAGCACTGACATGCTGACCCCTTCAACCTCTGCAGCAATGCTGGCAGCACTCATACGTCTATTTGCTAAAGACAACCTTTGGATATGACGCTGAGCACGTGCACTCAATTTCTTTGGTCGACCATGGCGATGCCTGTTCTGAGTGGAACCTGTCCTGTTAAACCGCTGTATGGTCTTGACCACCAAGCTGGAGCTCATTTTGAGGGTCTTGGCAATCTTCTTATAGCCTAGGCCATCTTTTTGTAGAGCAACAATTCTTTTTTTCAGATCCTCAGAGAGTTCTTTGCCATGAGGTGCCATGTTGAACTTCCAGTGACCAGTATGAGAGAGTGAGAGTGATAACAACAAATTTAACACATCTGCTCCCCATTCACACCTGAGACCTTGTAACACTAACAAGTCACATGACACCAGGGAGGGAAAATGGCCAATCGGGCCCAATTTGGACATTGTCACTTAGGGGTGTACTCACTTTTGTTGCCAGCGGTTTAGACATTAATGGCTGTGTGTTGAGTTATTTGGAGGTGACAGCAAATTTACATGTTATACAAGCTGTACATTCACTACTTTACATTGTAGCAAAGTGTCATTTCTTCAGTGTTGTGACATGAAAAGATATAAAATATTTACAAAAATGCGAGGGGTGTACTCACGTCTGTGAGATACTGTATATGAAGCTCTCTGCCCCACACATGATCATTGTGATTGGCAAACAAAGCAGTCACATGATCGGAGCTCCCAATCAGAAGCCATGTTGGTCACAACTCTGTCAGTGTGCTAGGAAATACAGCGAGCATGATCTCAGCACACAACCGCAGACCGCCATGAATGCAAATGTGTGAGGGCCAGGGGCGGACTGACCATTGGGGAACTCGGGCACTGCCCGAGGGCCCGGGGTCAGTAGGGGGCCCCATGAGATGGCCCTGGTACCTTTCATAGGCTTTTTTAGGTGTGATTTGAGTGTGGGCGAGAACACAGGGGCCCCATGACCCCCTTTTGCCCGGGGGCCCCATGAGTTGTCAGTCCGCCCCTGGTGATGGCTGGGCATTAAGGTCCACTCTATCTGCAGCCGAATATATACGCCACATAGTTGGAAAGGGGTTGATGCTTATATGAAATAATGCACAAACTAAAAAAAAATGGAGATCAAAAACCACCTTATTAGCGTCATGTTTGTACATGTTGAGAAAATGTGCTGGTTTGTGAATGACGTCTAGGTCCATTACTTAGGCTGGAAGTGTCATCTCCCCCAAGATTAGAGCTTACGTGTATTTGAGTCCCAAAGCTGAAGATGTCATCAACAGTATGCAATGTCCATCCTCATTAATGTAAGATGTCACAACGCTGCTACTAAAAACACAGCAACAGATGGGACTATTTTTTTTGTTTCTCTGTTGATCAAAAATAGTCTTTGCGAAAAATTGCTTCACAATAATTGATTCCCAAGACCGATTTGTTAACTTTTCTTTCTGCTTAATTTGTGGGTGCAGATGGACCATAAAATCAGGAAGATATATTGTTATCAAAAAGCCATTTGGTGCCACCCCATACCTTCAGATATGAAGTGAGCAGATACAGGTGCTGTATGCATGTGTTTCCAGCTCTTGCACTTTTTGGTAGCATTGCAGATTCCTCTGCTAACATACTATGTGTCTCCGGTGGTCTCATAGCATCACCTTGGTGACAATATCTTCACTGTTTCTTGGCACAATCATTTCAACTAAAATCTTCTACTTTCTCCTGACCACAGACAACCAGTGAATCATCCATGTATATATGTATTTGTATTTATCTGTTCAATCATTTGCAACTCTCAGTGATTATGTGGGTAAGTTCCCTGGGCGAAATCTCCAGTATGCTGGAGAGCCTTTTTCCATAGAATTGTCTTGGGAATTTTTCATGAGATAGGTTGCCAGGTCTTTCTTCAACCCATCATATTCGCCCTGCCTGGGACCAGCATACAGAATATAACAACCCATGCGCATAACCAACTTGTACTCGCGTACTAGGGCCAATTTAGAGAAGAGCTGCTTAACCAACCAGCACGTCCTTGGAATGTTGGAAATAAGCATAGTGCTCAGAAGAGAACCCTGTAGACACAGGTAGCACAGAGCACATAATGTCCTGACGAGGATTCGAACCAAGCACCCAAGTGCTACAAAACATAAGTGCTAACCACTAAGCCACTGTGCCACCCTGGGTCAGTGTATAATATACACCCTTTCTAAAACCATGCCTCTTAAAAAAAAAAGTCACTGAAAACTTGTTTTTCTACAAAAGATGGAGAATTTTATTATGACAATATTGTTTTTGTGGTCCGAAATGAAGTTACATGAGATGCTGTGACTAGGTTTGGACTATGAGATATATACAGCATAACTGTAGACACAGTCAAGTACAGATGGCTTCAAACAACTGTAGACATCCCCTTTCAATGACAATATAGACAACCTGAAGATTTCCCACCAGGGAAAGAATAACTATAAAAATTGTAATCCTGTTCAGCCTTGAAACACTGCTAAGCTAGAGTGTGACCCAAACGTGTTCCATGACAGTTTTAGAGCTTCCTGCTTGATCTCAAAACGCAATGGCCAGTCATCCAGACATAATGAACAGTAAATTCATACAACAAAAAGAAATGCTCTCACCGAGATCCCATATGGAAGTTGAGAAAACCGATGCCCAGGCTGATAGCGTCCCCAGTAAGACTCGAAGTACAGAATACAGAATAGAATACAGCCAGCAACTCGGTATTATCTGATTGCAGTAATATTTATCGACTTGAAAGTCGGTACATCGCTGCACTTACATGAAGGCTTCACAGCCGAAACATGTATACACATATCTATGCAGTACTCACCCTAACCCTTTCGTTGCCAGGTCCGTACATCGTATGGACCTGACAGCAGGGGGTTTTACACACTATTCGGTAGCTGTAAACTCTGGGATTTTGTATAAAAGTGACAAGTAGACTCCTGCTTGTCAGGTGGAAGTAGTCCAGCAGCTGCCCATTTGCTTTCACGAACCCCCTTTAACGACCCCACACACATACACCTCCGCTTGCCAATCTGCGGGCCCAAAGCCGACATGGCAGGTGCAGGCGGGTGGAGAGGAGGGAGGAGAGTGGACACACGTCCCGGAAATCGAAGTGGGTCATCCGGTCACTATTCTAGCCAGGGAGGAATGTATTGCAATGCGATCCGCATTGTAATACATTCAGTAGAGCCCAGAGGAGGCATGCAAGGTCTTTTAGACCCGGCATGTCTTATAAATGAGAATCTGCCACCTAAAAATTATCACATTGGGTACTTTGCGTCCTCTATGTGAGGGAAAAAAAAAGTTAAGCAAAGAAAAAAAATTTTTTACTGCAAAAAAATAAAGTTACACCCAAGCACAATCCCCCCAAAAAATGTTGAGCCCCACCCCGACATATAGGCACGTACAAACATAGACACATGCATCGAGGGCACCTACACGTGAAAACGTCAATTGTGATACACAGGTCATATATCAGAGTGAGAGCAATAATTCTAGCACAAGACCTCCTCTGTAACATTAAACTGATGACCTGTAGGGGCTTCTCAAGGGTCACCTATAGAAAATATAGGGCACTGAAGTGTAAGGTTTGACATTTTGGGTATCTATTTACTCGGGGCAACCTCATCTTTTATAAGTTACCAAAAATGTTGATCGTTTATTGCAATTTTTGCCCTAAAACTAATTTTAGTGTGATTTTTACTGACATTTTGTGTGTCTTAAACCTTTGCGGTAATATCGTTTGACAAAAAAAAATTGGAACTACCACTATTTTATTATAGGGTAGGGGTGTCAAACTGGCGGCCCTCCAGCTGTTGCAAAACCACAAGTCCCATCGTGCCTCTGCCTTTGGAAGTCATGCTTGTAGCTGTAAATCTTGCAATGCCTCATGAGACTTGTAGTTTTGCAACAGCTGGAGGGCCGCCAGTTTGACACCCATGCACTAGGCTGTCTGCTTTCAGAAAATATATAATGTTCGGGGGTTTTGTGTAATCTTCAGGCCTAAAATGATTTTTAAACATGAATGCAAAAGATGCAAAAAATGGCTCTGGCAGCTGAAGTCGCTGGCTATATTCCATTCTTATCATTAACAGTATGTCAGGAGTCTCAGAATCACAAGATTAGCTAAACAGAATCACAAGATTAGATAAACAGAATCACAATCCTTTTTTTTTTTTTAATTGGCAAAATAAACGAGTATATATAAAATCTTGTTTTTTCTTGTTAAACAAATATATCACATGATCAGGATTGGTAAATGGTGTTCAACACGGTTTTTAAAAGTTCACATACCTCTATACCTCAGCTGCAAAGCAACACTCTTTTCTGAAAAGCTGATATGATAAAATATGACAACAAAATAATACAAATCTTGAATTACAATTGTATAATGATACTTGCATAGGCTTTTAAGGTCTTCAGCTTATTTCTGTGTGAACTATACTGTACATATATGCATCTAAACTGTGTTTATTATTTTTTTTGGAGTTCCACGATAGAATAGGAATATATAAAAATCCGCATCCATAGATGTGAAAAAGATTTGAAGGGAATAATATATCTAAAAATAATTATAAAGGAAATGTAAAGGGTAAGCGAAATATGGCCAAGAGGCAAGTTGGCTCTGCATGCATAAATAAAGTGTTAGTAAACAACCATATGTGACAGAATATATAAAGGAGACTACAATAGATAAAGCAAACCATATATAAGGAAGACAAGCATAGGAGAATTGAAGAAGATGGAGTTTAGATAGGAGAGTGCTGAAGCAACCCTTACAAAACAATCCATGTAAATAAAACTGACAGGAAGCGGAAAAATTACACAAGGCAAATGTCTATATAGCTATGTGTGTTAAAGATATATAAACTAAAGACAAAGAGCAAAATGTAGTAACTACTAACCATCAATCGCCGAATATATATATATATATATATATATATATATATATATATATATATATATATTTTTTTTTTTTTTTTTTTTTTTTATTTATTTATTTATTTTTTTCAACTGTGAGGATACGATCGCTAGCTTTTAAAGTGGACCTGTCATATATAAAATGCATCACATTTACATTAAAAACAAAAAGAGAGACTTCAACACTCCCTACTAGGCAATCACTTGGCAAGTATATTGATACATATAAATAAAAAACTTTTCATGCGACTACCATAGATCCTATTTTTAAAGAAAACTAAAGGGGGGCTACATCCAATACATAAGAGAAAATATCTTTGAAATTTAGGAAACATCACCAGGGACAGCCATATAGCGCCACTGATCAACCCACAATGGCCACCGCTCCGAGCTAGTAAGCGTGGCCCTGAAGACGTGCATGCGCACGAAACGCGTCGGGTTAAACCTTACGTGCTGATGTCACCGCGGTCAGAGCGGCAGCCATTTTGGAGGATCCTTTGCTGGTTTTGCATAGCCCTGACCCTAGAGAAGTCCGGTCCCTATTTATGGCTTCCTGAGACCCCTCATAAGGATCAGCATTAACGCTATTATACAAGTAGCGTTCTGGTGAGTGCACATCCATATACATTAAATCCTATGTTGGATCATGAACACTCCCAAGCATCCCAGCTGGTATTGCTGCACCTTGTAGTTCCATGAACACCGGGCATTGCTGTGACCTGTAGTGCCACGGACTATTTATAATCACCATTATTGCAAAATAAGCACACATATATCACTTGGCACTTCTGTGACCTGCAGTGCCACGGACTATCCACTATTTATATTCAGAATTTGAGGTTTTTTATGATTTTATGATTCTATGTGATCTGAGACATTTTATTTGATTTATTTCACTGGAATATTGTATGAACACCTCTTCACATAAGCACTTTATGATTGCATTTGTCACTTATGGTTTATCGCTGCACTTACATTTGAATTGATTACTGTGGGTTTGTTACCTTGCCTTTTGTGCTAGCGGCTACCATATTATCTGTGCTTGCCTCATATCTTGTGTTATACTTTACTGCATATACAGGCTGATTTTACTGTTGTGGGTTTAGTAACACTTTAAATTTGCCCAATAGAATGTTGTTTAGATACCTGCAGCTTAGGCATTCAGTGTTAATGCAGTTCCCTACCACTGTTACCCTGGAATCCGACCCCCTAGAATGCCTTTTGACATCTAGGACAAATGGGAAACCATTTGCATCACTCTACCTTCGACTCTCTATTGATCACTCCGTCAAGTTGTGTGAATTATTCTCAAACTGGCAGGCTGATTTGCCGGACCTCTTCAAAGAGGACTGGGATGACTGTACATGACACTATGTTACTACTACTACTACTATGGTCCTGGTGCAAGATGGGCTTATCCAAGTTAAATTCCTTCATAGAGCCATTTGGCAGGCATATACTGTATTCAGCAGTTAGCCCATCATGTACTAGATGCCAGTTAGGGCAAGTCCAATCCATGTGGTGGAAGGTGCCTACAGCTAACTTTCAGGAGTTTTGGGCGTCTGTTTTAGAGGTTATTAACCTTATGTATGACTTGGCACTTAGTTTGGACCCCAACGTGTCCCTTTTGGGGGTACTGGATGGTGCAGAGCTGAGCACCTATGTCAAAGTTTGTTGTTTTTTTAATCTCCTTTTATGCCGGAAGAGAGATACTTCTTAAGTGGAAATCACCGTTATAACGTACTGCGTCTTCCTGGCATACAACCATTAATGCTGTATTTTCATTGTAGAAACATACCTATGAAAGTCATAACTGTCACAAGAAATTAGACAAAAACTTGGACAGCATGGATTGACTACAGGAGCACATGACTTAATTTTTGTGTATGAGTTTCCCCTCTTCCCTCCCTTCCCATGTTCCTTCCTTCTCCCCTCCCCTTGTCCTCTCATTATTCCTTCTTTGCCTACTCCCCTTTCAGTCTATCTCCTTCCTGCTTGAAACTGGGCAAATCTGCCACAGAGACTTTTGACATGGTTTGGCAAGTTTATGGCAATGTTGCAATGAGTTGTTTGAGGTGTTTTGAATGGAACGTGCGATTCTAGAGCAGAGGAACATCACTGGAAGACGATGAGAGATCAGGAAGACCTTCCATAAGCTCAACCCCTGAAAATGCCCTCTTCCTGAAGATGAAGATCCAGCTCAAAGGTCGCCATTTTGACAACATTGTGAAGATCCGGCAATTTGCCCAGTTTCACGCAGAACTTCACATTTGCTTTTTGTTCTAACTTGCTGTCCATGATGAAATGACAGACGTGGTAACGCACATGGTCAGAATAGCACAAGATGCACAGCTCCCGATGTACACAGAACAATGTATTTTGCAACACTGAATTGTGAAAGTTGGTGCTCCCTGTGACTGTGCATGCAGCCTTGTGCTGCCATCTGTTGGCGTGTTACAAAACAAGCTGGGTTATTACCAGAAACTGACACTTTGCCCTGAATAGGCAAAGAGGCAGGATTTTTTCAAGTGGAAGTTCCTTGCGATGACTAAAAGTACGTTTTCAAACTGCTCCCTAAATGACTGTAGACCCTTTGATAATTGAGGCCCTGTAACCTTGGTCATCAAGACTGCACAAAGAACGACGATTTTCACTCACTGTAAACAGACCAAATTAAAATTCAAGCTGATCACAGTCAACTGCTTTGACTTGTTCAATCAGAATGATTCTGGGTAGAGCACCAAGCAATAATGCCATCCAGCAAAAATCAGTACAATGGCACAGATGAGACATTATGAGAGCTGTGAGGAAGTCATAGAGGTGGTGAGAAAATTAGCATACAAGCTTCAGTCTGGTGGCCAAGAATAGAATTCAGGTGAGAGCAGGCAGGGGAGTGAGGAGGAGGTGAAAAATATAAAGAACAGCCGTTTCCCTGTCTGCTCTCTCCTCAAAATCTTCCCTGCTACATCAAACCTCGTATATTATTCTGTACCGGCAAAATTAACCATTAGTCAGAGTCTCATTTAGGTTTGTACTGCATATTTAAAAGCAAAAAGGAAAGGCTCATTAACTTCAACTGCAGGGACGTCACACCAATGACCAAATCTATAAGATCCAGCCTTTATTTTTCCTTCAAGAAACACATACACATGGCAGTTCTTAGAATAATGGCCAAAGTTGGCAATGTACGATTTTAAAAAACGTAGAATTAAACAAAATGTATATAAAATTTGACAAAGGTGAGGATTAAAAAACACAATTTTAGACTTCATGCACATGACTGTACAGGGGCCATAAACACGTTCTTAGAACCCGCAGCTGACACACACAGCTGCCCATTGGGCTGAGTTAGAACAGTGGTCCCTAAACCGCAGCCCTTTGCTTTCCTTTATCTGGCCCTTGGGGCACTATTTCTCCCAGTGACATTAATGGCGGAGCACTATTCCATCTACTGACACCATTAATGGGGCACTATTCCTCCGACACCAATGATGGGGCACTATTTCTCCCAGTGACATTAATGATGGAGCACTATTCCATCTACTGACACCAATGATGGGGCACTATTCCTCCAACTGACACCAATGATGGGGCACTATTCCTCCCACTGACACCAATGATGGGGCACTATTCCTCCAACTGACACCAATGAAGGAGCACTGTTCCTCTCCCTAATACGAACGATGGGGCATTGTTTACTCACATCAATGTCAGGACATTTTCTACTCCCACTGGTCACAGTCCGGCCTACCTGAAGGACAGTAAACTGGCCCTGTGTTTGGAGACCTATAATTTAGTATTTTCCGGCGTATAAGGTGACTGGGTGTATAAGACAACCCCCTAATTTTCCAGTTAAAACATAGGTTTTGGGCTATGCTCACCGTATAAGAGTACCCCCTTCCAAGGCAACACCATTTAAAAACATCAGATTTTTTAATTGAAATGGTTATGACTTACCGGTACTTAAAATCCTCATGTTCATCTTCTGACATCATAAGTTCATGAATGACATCTTGTGATACATTTGTAAGACAGTCATCATATGGATCAAATTCCAAATCAGATGGTTACCGCTTCGGCTACATACAGTATACAGTATATATAAAGCCCGCTGGATGTGCAGTAATGTACATACAGTATACCGCGCTGAGCCAAGCTGGCTCAAAACAAATGTCCCTATGACAGATTAATCTGTCAGCCCGCTGGATGTGCGGTATATACAGTATACTGAATATATACCACTGTGGTTTATACAGTATGCTGAGCCAAGCGGTTTCAAAACGTACCGGTACGTCCCTACGGTAATCAGACCGCTGGATGCGTGTATGTACAGTAGCTGAGGCTACATACAGTATACACTGGGCCAATCACGGCGAGTGATGTATTCTACTAATGAATACAAAGCCTGTTCGGATTGGCTGAGGTTGTGACATCATCAGCCCACCTCTCTGACTCAGCCAATCCGAGCAGGCTTTGTATTCATTAGTAGAATACATCACTAGCCGTGATTGGCCCAGTGTATACTGTATGTAGCCGCAGCTACCGTACATACACGCATGCAGCGGTCTGATTACTGTAGGGACGTACCGGTACATTTTGAAACCGCTTGGCTCAGCGCAGTATACTGTATATACCGCACATCCAGCGGGCTGACAGATTCATCTGTCATAGGGACATTTGTTGTGAGCCAGCTTGGCTCAGCACGGTATACTGTATGTACAGTATTACCACACATCCAGCCAGCTTGACCCAAACAAATTCAAGGTTCACATTTTATACCCCGCGTATAAGACGACCCCCAATTTTTGGGGTATGTTTTTAAGTATAAAAAGTAGTCTTATACGGCAGAAAATACTGTAGTTGTACACTGTTATGTTCCAGGGGAAACACCGTCATGGATGTGTGTTGGGTCATACATCTGTGCGTGCGCAGGTGCTTTACGTCAACTTGTGTCAAATTCAATAGAATACAGGGAAAAGATCCCCACAATTTAGGTAAGTGGGGGCAAATTGAAGGTAAGGAGTTTGAGGAACATGACCATGTTTCCTGTTACACTATGAATAGAGGTGTAACATGTAACATGGTTACAAAAGTGGACTATGCTTTTATAAATGTATTCCTTTGTGTAATCTATTTACAAATTTGGTCAATCTAGTTTTATTAGTATACAAAAAGGTGTAATTTGCCTTCACCAGTTAACAAGTACAATAACCAGTCTTCCTGTGCATTTTCAACACCTTTTCCAGGTCCTTAGCCATAACTAATGCCATTTCAGAATGGGTTGCTTGCTGCTACTTGAATAATGTTGGATACACAGGTGGTAGTGCCAGATGACCGCTGGGTGCAGATGGGCTTTGAGTGGACCAATTGCTGTTTTTTTTTATTGCAAGTAATGTGATTTGATATGCTGACATGTACCCTTTTGAATCACGTGAATTTTAATAATAGGTCCCTTTTAAGAACAATTTGATGTAAAATGTAATTTGCTGGCAAAATCTGACAGTCTACCAGCCGCTCAACATCATCTCAGCCACTATGCAGCTCCGTGCAAAGCTCCTGCAAGCCCATCACCAGAAAGTGGAGATAGCACAAAGCTTCAATCCAACCCTGCTAGCTAAAATCACATTATGTATTTATTTTAGGAGACATTTTTACCAGCCCCATCCCTCCATGATGAATATCTTGTTTCATATGCCGACACGTCCTCCGTGAAAGTACACGCTGGATTCACAAGCTGTCATGCATGCGTCAAATATTTACAACCTCGGGCAGAAAACTGCTAAAATATCTTTCTGTATCTGTGTGTGTGAAAAAGGGTAGACAGGAACAATACCAATTAAATTTTATGCATTTGTTGTACCCAGGACTTGGGGGCTTCCGGCCAATGAATGTGTTCTAAGCATTGGATGAATACAGGATCTTCTTCCCAAGTAATACTTAACACAGTAGGACAGTAATATGTAGATATAACAACATAAGGTGATATAGAGGCTTATTTGCCAAGGCAAAAGTGCACTGTCAACATTGCTTTAACCCCCAGCAATCCATCAGATCTAAAGTAGATCCAAACCACGACAGGAAGACATTTACCTTTCTAAATCCTTTTATACCATAAACCATTACATTTGTTTTTTTTCCCTAAAATATGTTTTTTACCTTTATAAACTTTTTGTTGCACCTCATTGATGCTGATCTTGCAGCCACATCCTGACTATATGCTCTCACTTCAGAACGGACTGCAAATCACTACTTCCCGATAGTGACAAGAGTGGGCCATGCTTGTGTAATCAAGGGTGCATGTGGCAGGATGAAATAAGAGAAGGACAACTGGGACAGAGTTGCCACCCCATAACAGAAAGGGTAGGAACAAGGACATCTATGGCAGGACCACCAGATATTTTAATGAAGGCTGCACATTTAAGAAAAAAACTGAAGACAACTTTGGAATTACATCAACACATGAAAGCACTATAAGATTTAGTGCAGCCATTTTGAACTTTTTTACCCCCAGGGAACCCTTGAAAACATTTTGTAGGTCTAGGGGAACCCCTGCTAAAACAACTTTATCAGGGATCAGTGGGAAGAATGCCACTTACTTAGGTAATCAGTGGGAGGAATGTCCCCCGTACTTTGGTGGCCAGAGGGTAGAATGCCTACCTTGCAAAGGACGTCAGAATGCCACATTTCAGACACCTCAAAAGGACATTAGTGTCTTGCCATTGGCTCTTTCTAGTGGCATTGGCTCTGGAACTATGTAGGCAAAAGGGAGGTGAATCAACCACAACTCAAGAAACCCCAATCAACCTCTGGAGGAACCCTAGGCTTCCACAGAATCTGGTGGAGTATGACTAGTTTAGTGATTGGGTTTAGTTCTACTTTAAAGTGAAAGTTGCTAAACTGCAGGCATTAAAACCATATATACATGTGTATATATTTTTAAGACCACCCCAGAAACATCAAAGCCCAGGGTGCTCTAGTATGCAAATAGCAACTTTAGGAACTGGCACTTTACTTGTCCTGCTCTGTACTGTGTCTCTTTATTTTAACAGATATTGTTAATCCATGAGATAACTGGTAGCCTTATGGGATCAGAAAGGATTTTTTTTCCCCGGTGGTACAAATTGGACCATTGGAGAAATTTTTTTTTTTACCTTACTATTAACCAATTGTGGGTACATATATTTGTATTATATATGAATGTTTTCATTCTATGTCTTTATTAATTTTTGTATTGGTTAAACTAGATGGACTCGTGTCTTTTTCAATTTATCTATGTATTTAATTCTTGATCAGTAATGATGTTCAGCATACTGCTGAACCAATCAATATGTATACATCAACGTTCAACTCTAAAATCCAAGTTCTGGCTTACCCCTCACAATGCACAGCTTTCCATTGGTCAGAAAATCATTGTGCATTTTGTTAAGAGATGTATAGCTATGGCTGCCATCTGTAGAAGAAGTGCCTCAGCTTCACATGTTGTTTTAAGTTCATGAGTAAAAACTAGACAGTTTGAAGCTAAACTATAATTTTAGATAATTTTATTGAAGCAAAGACATTTTGAAATATATTGATCTTGTAAGCATACAAATGGAACTCCAACATTTAAAACAGTGCCCTTGGCTTCCCAAGGCATTGAGGGCTGAATTATTCTCCGACATATCATTCTGAGCTTCATTACTCACAGATCTTTGGGTGGCATCCTTGTGTTGGTGGGCCTGGGGCAAAATCCTTTCTTTCTTTCACTTTATTAAAGCAGCTGTGATCTTCATGTGTACTAGGTATAATTAGTGAATCGTGATCTGTTATTATCCCACATATACTGTATAAAACAAGTAGAATGCTTGTCTCATTGTGTAAGGTATTGGAACCACTTCTCAAGTCTCTATTTTTATCTATTTTTCTTGCTTTGCATTTATATGAAGGTATGCACTCGTTACCATATTTTCTTTTTGCATAGAGAGGGGAAGGGGCAGAACCTCTGTTGAGG
Organism: Staurois parvus; assembly: GCF_062004578.1. Taxonomy (NCBI): domain Eukaryota; kingdom Metazoa; phylum Chordata; class Amphibia; order Anura; family Ranidae; genus Staurois; species Staurois parvus. The sequence continues at coordinate 1,413,314 of NW_028318751.1, forward strand.
TTTCACAGCTTTTTTGACTCTTGGGAAGAGATTTCTTCTCCTTTCTCTCTCCATTTTTACCCTTTGACCCCAGGACCAGAAATGAAGGGAATAGGGATCACGGGACAGGAAGGCTCATACAGAAATAAAAAATGTAATAAACCAAAGAAACATAAAAAAAAGTCAATTACGGACTTTAGAGGCACTGCAACAAAAATATATTTAAAGTCACGTTATTACTATAGCAATACAATAATGTGATGGTCTACATCCAAATAATAAAGTGATTTTAAAGATATATTTGTTGCAGTGCCTCTAAAATCCGTAATTGGCCTTTATGTTTCTTTGGTTCATCTGATAATTATTATGGGACGTGGCACATAGGAGTCTGCTATATGCTCTCACAGTTTGTCACTGTGTGTTGGGTATTTCTTTCTGTCATTAAAAAAAGTAATGGTAGAGTGGTGAGACGTAAGATGTGTTTTTTTATTTTTGTCTCTGTCCCCATTGGAGAGATGTCCCGTCATTACCTTTCCCAATGACACCTGATGGGACAACTCTCCAATTGGACATCTCCATCTGGTGACAACCAGGGCAAATCTGACAAAGAATCTAAGCCCTCCAAGTTCTAATCAGAGCAAAAAAAGCTTTGGATTGAGTTGAGCTAAAATAAAAGTGCAACTATCGATGATAATTTATCTTGCATTGTCTTTATGGTGGATTGTGATTGGCTGCCAGGATTTAGTGCATCTTGCACTGTAAATACTTACCTTTTCAGTAAGTCCAAAATTCCCATTTTTTAAGCAGTACGGTCTCTGGCAAAGTCTTCAACACTTTTGAGAGTGTGGATGGCCTGCCTCTCCCGTGGCACACTCTGATTCCCTTATGTCACAACAAGACATAGCTACAGCTACAGGGGTTCGGGAGAAACTTTTGAGCGCAGGGGGGTACGCAGCCATTGGGTAGTGTTTAATACAGAAGACTCTGCCAGAGGCTGTGCCACTTATGCACATGGGACCCCACCATTCTGGTTCAGTATTTACAAATTTTGTTCGCAGAAGGAATCAAATTTACATTTTTGCGGCGAAAGCAACAGTCAATTTAAGGCTTTAGAAAAGTGCACAGTAACAATTCCATTCTGGATACTGCTTACTACTACCACAATGAGTTCTCATGAATTTATTAACTGGTCTCCTGTCCACTGCTATCTAGGACCTTCCTACATATTACATTCAGAACACATACCCCACTCTAATAAACCCCAAATCTACCAATTTAATTTCCCCGTATGTTTTTGCTGATCCTGAAGTGACCTTGCTGACTTTGTAAATGTCTTTCCGCTTCTCTGTCTCTTCCCTAACTTTCCTTTTTCTCCATGTAATCACAACTTATAGACAATCATCCCTAGAGCTGTCAAAATGTCAGCCTTGTTTAGGGTGTAACTGGCATTTGACAGGTGTGACACAGGCGTGAAGCATTTCATAGTCTTAAGACAAGGCATGAAACATAGGGTGTACAGGGGGTGAGGATTCGTCATAAGCCAAGTTCTCAAGATGTAGCTAGTGGTGCACAAGTATCTGTGTGTGTCCATCTTACTTTCATTTGACTGCATTTGCCTTGACACCCAAAATGCTCTTAAATGCCAAACTTTAGGCAGATCTTTAAAAAACATTATTCAATCCATCTGTGTATTTATTAAAATATTAAACTTGAACCTATCTTGTTGTGCAGCAGATTATATAACGCTGATATCAACACTTTGGTTCTGTTTATTGTTTTAAATACACCTGGATGCATTCCTAAATGCACATAGTACATTTATTTATTTTTTATTATTACAGGTACTTATATAGCACTGTCAATTTACACAGTGTTCGGGACTGATGTGAATGCACACTATATTTAAAGCACTCAAAGAGCTTACAATTTAAGGTATAACTGGATAATAATATGTAGAGGTAACAACAGCAGGGGTAGATGATCCAGGGAATATCCAATTGTCTCCTGGGGGATCAGGAAAGAATTTTTCCCCACTGGAATGAATTGGATTATGCTTTATTTATTGTTTTTGGCCTCTCTCTGGATCAACTGCGGGTAAAGGATTGTGTAATTGGGTGTTTTCAATATCAATCAATATCTTACCTCAATATAGTCAATGTCAACCTCACTAACTATGTAACTCTGGGAAGGGGACAGACCTAGCATCAGTCAAATGGCTCCATTGGTAGGCACAATGCTGTCAGCCAACAATGTGAACATGTTTCAGAGGACAGAGATGACCTCATCAGTGTGCCACTGCACTTTCTTTTCCATTTAGTAGCCTGGAGTAGGTGGGTGACCAAGCTGTATTCCTTAATTGCAACAGAAGAGTGAGGCCATCCTTCTGCTATCTGACAGTGTCAGGATTACAAAACTGGCTAAACAAAGTACAAATTGGGGTTGATTTACTAAAACTGGAGAGTGCAAAATCTGGTGCAGCTCTGCATAGAAAGCAATCAGCTCTCAATATTTTTTGTCAAAGCCTAATTGACCAAGCTGACGTTAGAAGCTGATCGGTGTCTAGGCACAGCTACACCAGATTTTGCACTCCCCAATTTAAGTAAATCAACCCCATTGTACCCCATCTGTCACTTTACCCATTCAGAGCAAAGTTTTATAAAAGCAAACCCACCCAATGTCTGGTGTTTCCGAGTATGATCGAGCAAGTGGCCTCCTACTAGTATGCAGTGAGGAAGAAGATGTCATCTACATTATTTATGTTTCAACACCATCTGACCCAGAACTTAAAGTGGGTTTGACTCCCTGCTTCGAGGAAGAAGAACAGTGGAGAAGGTGAGTGGAAGACGATAGGGATGAACTTTTGAGAAATAAGTGGCAGAATTTCTTCAATGCTATGAATACATAAGTGGCAACAATAGGCAGTTGAGTAGCACTGTTAACTGCTCCACAAGCACCTGCCTTAACTGCGCAATGGCAGGTGGAGGGCAAAGTACATATTGCCACAGCCACCATGCCTCTTGGTGTGGAAAAATCTAAACAGCACGTCTCACTTGGCAAGCAAAACTAAACCTTCCTACCCTTTTTAGAGAAGGACATTGCCAACTTAGACTCTGTTTGATAAGCAACTGCCATGGTGCTGCACGTGTAACCAGTTATGACACCGGCCATTTGATGGTTTGACAGATCGGTTGAGAACACAAGCAAATGTGACAGCACTCCCGACATACCGGGAATATAACTGTTTTTTTTAAACCAATAAATCAAAGGGTTTAGTTCCGCTTTAAGTGAACGGGACCACGCCACAACTGCCCTGCAACAGCTTGCAATGCACATAGTTGTGGCATGGTATTGCAGGCTTTCATTGGTTAAACAGGCTTTCTGTAAGCAAAATATCCAAGCTGCATGTCAAATACCTCTTAAAAGCAATCCAATGCCAATGCCAATCCAACGATTGCTTTCATAGAAGTGATGGTGAACACCGCCACAAGTGTAAAACAGCCCTTTGAGATAAAATGCTTTGTATAGCTTTCATTAGAAAACCCTTCATAAAAAAACATTTAAATTTCTACATTTTTTTCTTTCTTTCTCTTATGTTTATAAAAAAAGTCAAGAGCTATAACACTAGATACTGAACCTTGATAATAAAGAAATAAACGTATTTTATACCTTTTCATGGGCACAGGTTCTACAGCACTTTGCTCTCTAAGTACACCTTCCTTATTCTGCAGCTGGCCACATTAGGTCAAGTCACTCAAAGCCTGTACTTCAAAATATCAAACAATTCACATATCTCCATCTGCTTCTAGCCATTAAACAACTCACATGTCTGCATGCGCTTTTAAGCACACTTATTAGAGGTATTCTGAAGAAACTCTATTCATCCAACCCTTCTAATTATTGCCTTGTCTCTCTTTGCTTCTACACTACTTGGTAGACAATTGGCTGACCCAATTCTTGCGGCTAGCTCTCAACTTGAACCTTGGCAATAAGAAACTACTCTCGACATTCCAACAAGGTCTCATACAAAAAGTAACGTCCGCTCTGCAACTCCCAAGGACTGCTAATGTATTAGCAAAATTCTCTTAGATAAAAATCAGTAAAAATAAAAAGCTGAGTTAAGAAAAAAAATACAAAAATTCTGAAGAAAAGAAAGAAAAGCTGAGGAGACTATAAAATATGGTACAGAGAGTACAAAAAAGAAACAAATGTATAAACACTTAGTTTTTGTTCATACTCAGAAAGGACCTACTTTAAAAAACCTCTTTAGAATTCTAAGTCATGAAAGCCTAGGTCTCTGTGCAATAAGAAGAAAAAATACTGAATCACCCAGCACTTTCATTGTGCCTCTTGAAGTGTGGTTCTTAGACCAATCTGCAGAAATACCAGAATTTTAACAGTAGTGGCATCCTTTAAAACAGGGGTGTCAAACTCGATTTCATTGTGGGCTGCATCAGTATTATGGTTGCTCTCAAAGAGAAGCACAGGGTCTGGTGGAGGAGTTCTCTCCTCCACTCTACTGCCAACTGCTGAGACAAATTGGGAGTGGAGATGAGGGGGGTGGCACAGATGCAGGAGAGGAGCGAGAGCCACATCAAAGGGCCTTGTGGGCAGGGTTCAGCCCACAGGCCTTGTTTTTGTCATATGTTCTTTAAATTGAGAATTACCCAACCGTCCAGAGAGGTGTATCCTGTCAAATGAGACCTGATTTGAACTTCCAGGTGAGAGCCATCATAAATGTATTAAAGTGTGACGAATGTGTGCTCTTAGCTCTTTTGTAACTAATCAGTAAAAAAAACCTAATTGACCCTCTCTCTCTTTTCTTTTCCTTTTTAATTTTGTTCTTCTTGGAGTCTGATCCTTTGGAGAACGGAATACTCTTGCATTTGGTCACTATCATTTAAAGCAGCGGTTCTCAACCTGGGGGTCGCGACCCCTTTGGGGGTCGAACGACGCTTCCACAGGGGTCGCCTAAGACCATCGGAAAACACATATTTCCGATGGTCTTAGGAACCGAGACACCGCTCCTCGCCGCCGCCGTCTCGAGGTGTGGGCGGGATGACATGCCGCCCCTGTCATCTGGACACACCTCGAGATCAATCCTCGCCTGTGATTGGCCGCCGGCACTGTAGCTCAGGAGAGGCACACAGGCGGCCAATCACCAGCAAAGAGGTGGAGCTTGGAGAGGAGGAGCCGAGCGGCACCGCGAAGATCGAGTGAGTGAAGAGGAGGAGAGCGGCCGGAGAAGGAAGACATCTGACAGGTAAGTGTTGGTACCATGGGAGAGGGAGGGAGCGAGCGAGCCCAGGCTGGAGCAGGGGTCTGCAAGGTAAGTATCATTGGTGTCAGTGGGAATAGTGCCCCATCATTGGTGTCACTAATACCAATGATGGGGCACTATTCCTCCCACTGACACCAATGATGGGGCACTATTCCTCCCACTGACACCAATGATGGGGCACTATTCCTCCCACTGACACCAATGATGGGGCACTATTCCTCCCACTGACACCAACGATGGGGCACTATTCCTCCCACTGACACCAACGATGGGACACTATTCCCCCCACTGACACCAACGATGAGGCACGATTCCTCCACCAAATGACACCAACGATGGGGCACGATTCCTCCCCCCACTGACACTAACGATGGGGCACAATTCCTCCCCCCACTGACACCAAGGATGGGGCACAATTCCTCCCCCCACTGACACCAAGGATGGGGCAGTATTCCTCCCCCCACTGACACCAAGGATGGGGCAGTATTCCTCCCCCCACTGACACCAAGGATGGGGCACTATTCCTCCCCCCACTGACACCAAGGATGGGGCACTATTCCTCCCCCCACTGACACCAAGGATGGGGCACTATTCCTCCCCCCACTGACACCAAGGATGGGGCACTATTCCTCCCCCCACTGACACCAAGGATGGGGCAGTATTCCTCCCCCCACTGACACCAAGGATGGGGCACTATTCCTCCTCCCACTTATACCAATGATGGGGCACTATTCCTCCCACTGACACCAATGATGGGGCACTATTCCTCCCACTGACACCAACGATGGGACACTATTCCCCCCACTGACACCAACGATGAGGCACGATTCCTCCACCAAATGACACCAACGATGGGGCACGATTCCTCCCCCCACTGACACCAACGATGGGGCACAATTCCTCCCCCCACTGACACCAAGGATGGGGCACAATTCCTCCCCCCACTGACACCAAGGATGGGGCAGTATTCCTCCCCCCACTGACACCAAGGATGGGGCAGTATTCCTCCCCCCACTGACACCAAGGATGGGGCACTATTCCTCCCCCCACTGACACCAAGGATGGGGCACTATTCCTCCCCCCACTGACACCAAGGATGGGGCACTATTCCTCCCCCCACTGACACCAAGGATGGGGCACTATTCCTCCCCCCACTGACACCAAGGATGGGGCAGTATTCCTCCCCCCACTGACACCAAGGATGGGGCACTATTCCTCCTCCCACTTATACCAATGATGGGGCACTATTCCTCCCACTGACACCAATGATGGGGCACTATTCCTCCCACTGATACCAATGATGGGACACTATTCCCCCCCACTGATACCAATGATGGGGCACTATTCCTCCCACTGATACCAATGATGGGACACTATCCCCCCCCCCACTGATACCAATGATGGGGCACTATTCCTCCCACTGACACCAATGATGGGGCACTATTCCTCCCACTGACACCAATGATGGGGCACTATTCCTCCCACTGATACCAATGATGGGACACTATTCCTCCCACTGATACCAATGATGGGACACTATTCCTCCCACTGACACCAATGATGGGACACTATTCCTCACACTGACACCAATGATGGGGCACTATTCCTCCCACTGATACCAATGATGGGGCACTATTCCTCCCACTGACACCAATGACGAGGCACTATTCCTCCCACTGACACCAATGACGGGGCACTATTCCTCCCACTGACACCAATGACGGGGCACTATTCCTCCCACTGATACCAATGACGGGGCACTATTCCTCCCACTGACACCAATGACGGGGCACTATTCCTCCCACTGACACCAATGACGGGGCACTATTCCTCCCACTGACACCAATGACGGGACACTATTCCTCCCACTGACACCAATGACGGGGCACTATTCCTCCCACTGACACCAATGACGGGGCACTATTCCTCCCACTGACACCAATGAAGGGGGCACTATTCCTCCCACTGACACCAATGACGGGGCACTATTCCTCCCACTGACACCAATGACGTGGCACTATTCCTCCTACTGCAAAATTACAGTTATGAAGTAGCAACGAAAATAATTTTATGGTTGGGGGTCACCACAACATGAGGAACTGTATTAAGGGGTCGCGGCGTTAGAAAGGTTGAGAACCACTGATTTAAAGGGTAAGTCTAGCCAATTTTTTTATTACATGATGAATATTTGGGCAAGGGAGTTAAACAAGGCTTGTCTAACCCGTGGGCCAACATGGCTATGAATTTTTGTCCAACCCATGGCCTGCATGTGGCCCAAGACGGCCATGAAAGCAGCCCAATGAAAAAAATTGTAAATTTACTTAAAAATGTTGATTATTTTGGAGGGGGGATTTTCTGAAACAATGCATTTATGCTTAGCCAACTCATGCGGCTGAAGAAACATTTGACAGTGTCTCTCTACTGGACTTTTATAAATTTTATCTTCCCAAAGAAAAATCTCCTCTGAAACACGTTGACTTGCATTTTAATACAGCTATAATATAATAAGTATTCTTGGGACTCCTAAACCATTACAATCCCTCCAGGATCACTAGGAAAGACTTCTGCCAGAACTTCCAGAACCCATGTCAGTTCTTTCAATAGAGCTTGCAGAATCCTTTCCAAAACTTCCAGAACTCCCTGACTCAGTGCACGTTTCCTCTGACCCAAAGGGTATTTAAACATCAGCGCTAAAGTTGCCTGGTGCTATGCCTTCTCACAAGCTATTCGTTGCCCTGATCCCTGCCTGGACTTGACTATTCTTTGGTAATTTCCTAGTGTGCAGTCTCCACACTGTATCCTTCCTGTCTTTGTTCACCCCTTGGTGGAGTGATCCCAATGGTTATCTGGTATCAGCCCACAGCAAAGTGTTCCAGTGTTCTTCTATCTTCATCATCAGGAGTTTTAGTGAAGATCAGCTGGTGCTTAGACTCTGCACCTGGGGTGAGCTCATGTCACCCGCAAAAGCATGGTTTCTCAACCAGGGTTCCATGAAACCTAAGGGTTCCTCCAGAGTCTGCTAGGGGCTCCTGGAGCAATAGGTGACATTTACCTCTCAAATGAGTAACCATTGACATCAATGATCTTTTTTAGCTATCTGTAAGAGTGGAATTCTTTCCAATAGTCACAAATGTAAGGAGCACCTTCACACTGACCATCACACTAATTTACTGCGTACTGTAAATATCACAAATATTAGCAGGGATTTCCTGAAGCCAAAAGGTTCTTTTAAGGGTTCCTCCATGTTAAAAAGGTTGAGAAAGGCTGTGCTAGAGTGTTCTGCCGTAGCATTAATCTTTGGTTTGACACACTTGTTTTTCCATACACCTTCCCTGGCTTCTTTGAGGCCTCCTCATGTTAGTGGGTTGTCTATCCAGGGTCACTGTACTCTGCAATATGGACATATCTTCACATTGAGAAAAATTACTCTGGGGAGGACAATTTTGACTAAGGCACTTGATTCAATCTCTCCATAAAAAAAAAAGTCTGGGCTGAAGACTTAACCAATATTGTAATTGTGTGCAGCTATTGTATGTAGTATATACTAACCAATGCAGTTGGTTATGTGGAAATACTGATGCTGGAGTCCTGGCCAGCTGGGAATTAAATCCAGCCTACTCCATCTAAACTGGAGACATCCATTATCAATGCAGTTGCTATCTGCTTTAGATAGAGCTGACCTTTACCAAGGTCAGTTACTGAGCTTGCAAAATAAAAAAAATACCCCACAAATATTTTTCAACATGAGGTCTTGGGAACAGTTTCATACATATAACTTTGTAGCCATTTTGAATAAGGCAGCTCTCATATTGTTTGATTCTTTCCGCTTTAATCAGTGTGAGGCAGCTGACGTTTTTCATCTCTGTTGATAGAGCTGACTTGACTTGCGGAAACTGTTTAAATTACGCTTATGAATTTTAGCCGCGATAGCGGTGCCATTATAGAGTTCATATTTTCACATCCTTAGGCAATCTGTATTTAATATCTATCAGTCAATGCAATCTTTCAACATCTTCATCTCTACTATGTCTGAATAGAGACTGAGCGGAATCTACCCCTTGTCTGTCTGCCGTTGCTATAGATTCACCTGCCTCTTTCAGACTCTTTTCCGGGGGCTAAATAACATCCATTAACAAAGCCAGCCGGAGATATGACCTAGCCTTTATAGTGTTTTCTACTTTACCAATCCTAAGCCCATCCTAACCATAATGATGAATTTTTGCATGCCAGCACATGGTCAGATTGGGTCAGGCAGGATCATGAATACTCAAAAGTACTTCTCCCCTCTTCTCAAAACTTGGACAGCTGTTAGTTTGCAGAGATATGTACATTCTCCAAAATTTTTGATGTAAATGCTCTAAAATCATTAAGAATTCAACATGCGGGACAGGTTTGTCTTCTCTAGCTTTAGTACAATGAGTAGGATGGAGAAGGTTGCATCACTACCCCTTTACTGACCGTTACATAAAAAATAGTGATTCCCCAAAAATGAAAATTCTGGACCAAAACGTCCGGATGCACTTGACCGAAAACCAAAACTGAAATGGAGAGGTTTTTTTCTTTTTTAATATATATATATATATATATATATATATATATATTACATTCAACTTTTTAATTAATGGAGGTTGTATTCGCTCACCTTTAATAGCCGTTATATAAAAAGTAGCGGTTCCCCCGAAATTAAAATTCTGGACCGAAACCAAAAATTCTGTATGCACTTGGCCGAAAACCAAAACTGAGAGCTCCCCCCCCCCTCATTGGCTGACTGGCTATGATCGGGAGCCAATGGCTCCCGCTTACTGTCTCAGCCAATGATGAGGCAGTAAGGTAAGGTAAGGTAAGTACTGAGGGGGCTGGGGGCACTGCTGTACACAGAAGGTTTTTTTTACCTTCAGGCATAGAATACATAGAACAACCTTCAGCCTTTACAACCGCTTTAAGCATAATTTAAATACCTGTAGTCCTTTCATTCTTAATTTCTGCTGCACACCAACTGAAATTCTAAATCATGCCAACCATGTGGGAGTCTACAACATTTAGAATGATAAAATGAGATAGAGGGACTGGTACAATAATTTATCCTGCCTTCAGTTTTGGGGAGTCTTACTACATACAGTACAATAATGTTTGGTAGGAGACCTGTTTACATAGCTCACAAAGGTCAGGGAGAATTCAGACATATTCACCAAAGAGTCTCCATTCTGCTCCTATTCGCATATGTACAGTATCCCTAGTAAAGAATATAACAATGATTGCCTTGGAGCCTGTGTATTACAAAAACAAATCTGCTACCATAGCCTTCATATATTTCTAACCTAGCAAGTTCCCTCTTTAAAGCAGAATTAAACCCTCCTATCCTTTTCGGCCAAGGAAGCTGCCATCTTGGCCTCTGTTTGATCTGCAACTGCCATGATGCTGTGAACAGTTATGACACCGGCCATTTAATAGTTTGACAGATTGGTTGGGAACGCAAGCAAAGGTGACAGTTAACATTCACTGCATGCTGTGCATATAACTGTCTTTTGAAATGGTTAAATTGATGGGCTTAGTTCCGTTTCAAAGTGGAACTGTCAGCAAAATCAAAGAGGACATCCTCCTCCCCATAACACAGTTTTATTCTTTGTCGATCCTGCCAGTAGATCTGTTTCATTTCAACGTTCTTTACCAGACCAAGCTGTTCAGCAAAAGTGACAGTCAGAAGGTTGAGACAAAACAAATTTAACACTAAAAGATGTGCTTGCAATGGCTCTGTTGGACTCTTATGCAGAACTGAGCAATGTGGGGTTTTTTTTAGGTCCCTGGTCTAACCTAGGCATAACCATTCCAATGAGCACTACGATTCAGGTCTGGCAGCAGGTCACTAAATTTTTAGGAGAACCTGACACAATTTCACCTCATACATCGTTATGGGGTAACCCTACTCTCCAATCAATTCCAGATCCCATTGTGTGGGCAAGATATGGTATCACAACCCTTAAACATCACCAATGGATCCCTCCTACCATTTAATATCTTAAAATCAGAATTCCAGCTTCCTAACCACGTTTTTCGGGTACATTCAATTTCCCACCAAGGTCTCATTCCATAGAGAACTTCTTGACTTGTAAAAATGCGGACCGAATACTCTCCTCACTTAACCTGAGAATTGCTGGGGAGGAGATGGCTAAAGCTGTCCAACTGTGTCGTATCTGGCAGAATGATCTCCCTGCAGATGATTGGGGGGGAAGATATACAATTTATACCACTGATGATATCGGCCAAAGACAGATTTATCCAGCTTTCTTACATTGTGCATATTATATCCTGCAGAGGTTATCCATCATTTACCCTACAGTGGACAAATATTGTCCCCGAAGCAATGTCACAGGTGGGCAACTTTCTACATATGATTTAGTCCTGCTCAAAACTACAATCCTACTGGTAGGGAGTGTTGGTGGATCTTAATACTATCTTAAATCTTCGTCTACCCTTGGACCCAGTCTTTCTCTTGCTGGGTATGGGAAGTTGGATTTTTTTTTCCATTTAAAGTGCATTCTACACGCAAAAGCTTATATTGATCAAGTCCTGTGAGCCACCCATGATTCAACAGTGGAGAACTATGGTGAACCAGGTGCTTCCTCTTTACAAATTGATTTATATGGGTTGCAATTGTCCTAAAAAATGTATTAAGATCTTGAGTCCTTGGGTGGAGGCTAGGAACTTGTCTTTATAATGCTAAACGCCTACTCTCCTTCTTCCTCTTCCCTATTTCATGAATGGTATTACCAGCTCTGCGTGAACACCTTGTTTAAACAAAAATAAAAGGTGCATTGTACTTGGGACCTCTGCCTCATTGCAAGTGTTTTTTTGCCCTCGTTTCTGCTGAACCCTTTTTCTTAACTGAAGGATATTGTTTTCTTGACTCTCCTCCCTCCCTGCTCCTCCCCTTCCGCATCCTCTCTCTCTTTCCCCTCCCCTCTTCTATCCGAGGGTTGAATTATTAATGTTTGTTTCCCTTGCTGTGCACCTAAGTTTTATGAGGTTATACTGCTCCTTTTCATGGACTATTCTACTGTTTCAATTGCTGCATCAGAGAAGTATGCCCTCAATTGCATATGCTGCTGTTTATGTACCATATTACTTTTATATATCTTTTGCACTCTACATTGTTCAGACCTTTTTGCGTTTTGTATTGTTTTCTACTTTTATGTAAAATAAAAAAATATGTCTGTTAAAAAAAAAATGATGCTATGGCAACTTATTTCTATTCACATAGCCTTGGCTGAAGAGTAAACTAACAGAGTACATAGCCGTCCTGCTGTTTATCTGATATGCAGACATCACCAGTCCTTTTCCTTACAAACACACTTCAGACAGACTGCATTAGCGAAGCTGTGTTATGTTGTCTCAGATAAGGCTGGTATTCTTGGATCCTATAGGCCTCAAGCCCATGAATGAGGCTATTATTTCTATTTTTTATATAACTCGCTACAATAAAGTATTTTGTTTTCTTCAAAAGTGCGATTTAGTAAAAAAAAAAAAAAAAAGACATTGGTAGCGTTGTGTCATCCAGCTTGGTTTCTCTAAACTAGAGTAAGACAATGAATCATGCATGTTCACCGCTCAAGCAAACTGAGCAAATTTCATTACCCTAATTTGGATCCTGGCTTGGAAAACATGTGACCTAATGTTCAGCACTCTTGCCTTACCACATCAACATCTGAATCTAACTTCAAATCCCACTTATGATACTATCAATGAAGGGTTTTCTTGCCAATAGTCCAGAAACCTACCTGTAAGGGACCGCCCGACGGTACCACTAGCACTCCACTGAATAGACGTCCCCAGCGCATGGAGTCTAAGTCCCAGGGTGCTTGTTCACCAGGGCCCCTGATGGTGGGGATGGACTTGGAGCCCCCCGAGACCAGGTCGTGGCTACTGCGTGCGTCCGTCAGTGGTAGTGGTATGCGCCAAGGGCTCCCACGGGAAAGAGTCTGATGTGAGGAGGTCAGAAGACCCCACTGCGAGGGATGGGCGGATGGATGGATGGATGAGCAAGGTCAGACGGGCCAGGTCGGTAACAGAGAGGACGGTAAGGTACAAGGCAGCGGGCAGAGAATGGTCGGGTCACACGCCAGGTCAGCAACAGCAGGTCAAATCTAATAGGGGGCATCCAGGAGAGAGGTCAGGCAAAGCAAGGGTCAGAATAGGAGAAAACAGCAAGGTCAGGTACAATCCAGGTCAATAACTTACAGGGTACAGGTTCGCAGAATCACAGGATGCAGGAAAGACCAGAAGGCACTGAATGACAGCTCAGGGCCATTTAAATATCCCGCCCTGCGCTGCCATTGGTGCTCAGCGGGCAGCCGCAGCTTCTACTGCGCATGCGCGAACCCAGACCTAGTGCCCGTGTCCCTGCACAGGGCGGTGCACTGCGCCTGCGCCGGGACCATCGCGGCGGGGATCGAGGAGATCCCTGACACTACCACAGGGTTATAGGACTCAACATAACATGGACCTAGTCTCAATTTCTTGCTCGGCCGATCATGACTTGAGCAGTTATGGAGATCCATGCAGATGAAGTCCTTGTAAGCTCTTGAACCAAAGTAACCGGACGAGGATATAATGGCATAGTGCATAAGGGTTTGGTTAACATTCAAGCCATTTGTAATTCTCAGAGTAGTCAAACGGACATTTGTATGCTCTGTTTGTTAAATGTATTTTTGGTTATCCTTACTGTTGTTTTCTTGAGTGTTCTTTTTTAGGCAGCAACGAAGAAGTATAAAAAGTTATAACTGTGTTAATCAGAACTTTGTTCCTATGGGGGCGGTTTTGTGCGACATCGTGGAAGAAGTGAGTGTTGTACCAGTCATATGACCTGTCAATGGCACTGGTTAAACACATGGATGAAAGCAGGACAATGAATTATAGTAGCACAGATCTCATCATGCATTTGGAAAAAAGTTTTTCATGCACTTAACTGCACCAAAAATGTGTGAACAGGATTTATAGGTACATTGCTCCAGGGGTGTCATGCTAACCTTTGTTTCAAAACCTGAGTGAGTCACTGACCAGGGACAAGTATGTATGTAGCACACCCTAGTAGCACCCCAGTTGGCCCACTGTAGGTCATGGAACAGGATAGGTCGGATTACCTCCTCCTCCTCTACATCATGGGTACTCAATGACAACTTGTGACAACATGGCCTAAATTAAATAGAACCTCACAGTTCATGGGCATAGGAGGTGGAAACTGTTTACTTAATAAGCTTGATAATAAGCAGACTGAAAGGGAAATTCCCTTTCTGAATCATTCTCCTTTACTTAAATGTCAGAACAGCAGTGGGCTCTCCATACTCTGTCTTACATCCTGATAGCCACATGAAAATACCAAACAACCTGGACTCGCTGTGTAAAAGGCCAAAAAGAGTGTGAGAATTCTCAGCGCTATGTACCACATCATAGTCATCCCAGCTCCCCAAGTAACAGAATGTTTAGTCAGGGAACTTAAATTTCTAATTCTTCTCTAAATGGTAAATGGCTTTACAAGGACCAAATAATGGTACAGTCTAATTTTCTCCATAGCACTGTTGTCCTGTATTTGGATGCCAATGTTTTTAATCTGAATCTTTTTATGGTCTACTCTCTTTGTCTCTTACATGAATGAACCAGGTCCAAGCTGGGGCCCACTGAGGAGAAACAGGTTGCTATCTTACCTACACCTAATTGAGCTCTCCATGGATCCACTATTCCCATGCACAACCACATTACCAGCTCCACCCCCACTTTATTTACCCTCAAGGGAAAACTAGGTCCAGCCTACACTGGTTGGAAACAAGGTGGAGACCATCCAAAAGGACTCAAATCTTCTCTTACATGTAGGTCAGCTTTTAAGCCACTCCATTGGCTGTATGCTCACAATACCAATCGAAAATCACCTCATACCATACCCTCTTGGTGTCAGGGCAGGAGCAGTGGAATGGACGGGCAGGCCTAATGGTAGGGTCACATACCGACTGACGACAGCCACCACTCACAGACTGGAGTCCCTCAGGGCGCGGAGTCTAAGCCCCAGGCTGCGTTTCACCAGGGTCCTTGATGGTGGGGATGGACGTGACGCAGCCAGGGACCAGTTCGCAGCCCCCGAGTAACCCCAGCTGCGGTAATGGCCGCCGCCAATGGCGTATAGCTGGTGGGAACCAGATGGGAAACGATAGCGTAGTCGGACAGGCCGGGTCGATAACAGCGGGACAGACAGTACAAGACGGTAGGCAAGAATACACAGGTCACGAGCCGGGTTCAGCAGGTCAGGTCAGATAAAGGGATAAGGCAGAGAATAGTCTTAGTCAAAGCCGAGTCGGTTTCCAGGAGAGCAACAGGAGTAGAACAAGAGCTTGCTGTAACACAATCATACAGGACACAGAATGCAAAGAGCAAGTGCAGACAACAGGCTTAAATGTGATCAACCACACCCCTCTGGAGGAGGGACCGCAGAGGCCTGAAAGCATAAAAGGCTCCCACCATGCTTTGCAGAAACCTAAGATGGATGCCAGCACATGGAGCAGCACCAACTCTGAGGAAAGGTAGGACCTTGACACTTGGCTACTCTAGTAAAAACGAAAATGTGATTGGCTTATTTAGTAAAAGACCAAGATGACGTAACAGCAAACAGCAAGTGTCTAACACCTTTCCTAGTTTATTACTATAAAAGCATGAAAAAGAAATGCAACAAATAGAGGAAGGTCAGTAAAAGGAGACCTAAAGGTGCAAAGAGTGGGTGTAATGGATGCTGACAGGTGCCCAGGTGTGCAACTCAGAAGTCATCCAGCTGGTGGTAGCACAGCATAAAGCGTCAGTGCCTAATGAAACAGGTGCACAGAAAATCTGCCTACTTACTACAGAGCTCCGGAAAGATACATGCAAACAGACGTTCCGTTAATTGCGTTTAAAATATTCTGTATCTTCCGGGAAAAGGTTGTACCTTTCTCTTCCATTAAAAAAAAGCTTTTCTTTGGCTTTTCTATGTAGAACAATACAGCTGTATCCACCGTTTCCCAGCTGTATTTCTACCCCGCCAAGTCGGTTAAATGATTGTAACATAGCCTGTAATTAGCAATCAATACCCAATTAATGGTTGCTGGGAAGCAGCAGGGCATGCCGGGAGAGAGAGGTGACAGTGTGTGAAGGGCTGGACAGTATCCAGGCCAGAAAAGAGTCTCACGGGACACAGCAAGTGTCAGGAAGGAGAAGATGGTTTCTGAGGAAGAGGACAGACATAGCAAAAGAAATGAAAAGAAGGGCAGAAATGGATGGAAATTAAGTATGAGAATAAATAAATACTAGGGCAATCAAAGATGGCTAGAGTGAGGGAGCATAGGATTTAAATGAGAAGGCTAAAGTTCTTATTAAAGGGTAAACACATCTTTATGCAACTTCAGCAATGGACTGCCCTGCTAAGAAAATGTTCAGCAGAGGGACTTCTTCGTGATACAAAGAAAACAAACAGAGGGCGCACCGGCCTACTGCATTACCGTAAAAAACTTTTATTGAAATAATAAAAATAGGTATCGTACTCACAAATGACATAAAAGTCAAAGGCACATCATAAAGAACAGCACTGTCCAATCCACGACATGTCGATCCGCAATGGGAACCATGGCCTTCCAACAGGCTAACGCGTTTCAAGGGTTTGCCTCTTCCTCAGAGTCAGTGGCCCATTGTGGATGGACATGTAGTGCAGATTGGACTTTTATGTAATTTGTGAGTAAAATACCTATTTTTATTATTCCAATAAATGTTTATTTACGGTAATGCACTAGGCCGGAGCGCCCTCTGTTTGTTTTCTTTGTATCCAGTGCATTTGGACTACACCAGTCCGTTGAGGGCAGCAAGGAGTGCACATTCCAGGACATCCGAGATGTAGCCATAGCCCAAGCTGAGTCCATTCCCAATCGCAGGAGTATTTGGGTTTGCAGTTTTTCGGACTTCTTCATGATGCCTGCCCTATTTGGGGCAACAAATTCTAGCTATAAGACGTCTAGGAGAGAAGGTCACGCAAACAGCTAATGAAGTTTTGGGGGAGGGATCTGACACAGGATTACCATTGGCACAGACTTAACCCCCTTCATTGTATATACATTCCTGCTTCTTGAATGTCCCAAAACTGGACACTGTAAATACGGCACTAGCCCCATACACATTGGGGAACATAAATGAGTAGGTCTTCTGACGATAAGGATTTCATTTATTTACTACCAAAGTAGGCTGGGTCTCATTCATTTCTTTAGTTTTGGATCAATAACACAAAATCATAACGCAACAGAAGACACCATAATGCACATAATGCTGTGCAAAGCCCCATAAATTCCTGTAGACCCTGCCAATGAAATCCACCTAATCCAACAATGCTGTACTGCTCCAAATGTTATATCAGGGTTGACATTCTCATACAGGCTGTGTCTGCTTGCACTACAGTGGAATAAAAAGATGTTTGCAGGGGGTCATGGCTGTCAGCATTGTCATCACGTCAATCAGCACTCGGCCAAACCTAGTCCTACCTACTGCTTATTGAATTGGCAGCACTGCTTCCTTTGCTGAACCCGACCCACTGTGAGCTGCAGTGTCTGGGAAGGGGAGTGCATTTGACACAAATGGAGGAGGATATGGCTCTGTCAGAGAAAATAAGAGAAGAAACTGGAGAGGGAGAGAGAGAGAGAGAGAAGAAAGAGGGGAGAGAGAGAGGAAAGAGGGGAGAGTGAGAGAAGGGAGAAAGAAGGGGGGGTGAGAGAGGGAGAGAGAGGAAAGAGGGGGAGAGAGAGAGAGAGAGAGAGAGAGAGAGAGAGAGAGAGAGAGGAAAGAGGGGGGAGAGAGAGGGGGGAAGAGGGGAGAGGGAGAGGAGAGAGGGGGGAGGGGGGGGAGGGAGAGAGAGAGAGGAAAGAGGGGAGAGAGAGAGGAGAGAGGGAGAGAGAGAGGAGAGAGGGGAGAGAGAGAGGAAAGAGGGGAGAGGGAGAGGAAAGAGGGGAGAGGGAGAGGAAAGAGGGGAGAGGGGGAGGAAAGAGGGGAGAGGGGGAGGAAAGAGGGGAGAGGGGAGGAAAGAGGGGAGAGGGAGAGGAAAGAGGGGAGAGGGTGAGGAAAGAGGGGAGAGGGTGAGAAAGAGGGTGAGGAAAGAGGGGAGAGGGAGAGGGAGAGGAAAAGAGGGAGAGGGAGAGGGAGAGGAAAGAGGGGAGAGGGAGAGGGAGAGGAAAGAGGGGAGAGGGAGAGAAATAGGGGAGAGGGAGAGAGAGAGGGGGGGAAAAGAGGAGAGAGAGGGGGGGAGAAGAGGAGAGAGAGAGGGAAGGGGAGAAGAGGAGAGAGGGGGGGGAGAAGAGGAGAGAGAGAGGGGGGAGAAGAGGGGAGAGAGAGAGGAAAGAGGGGGAGAGGGAGAGAAAGGAAAGAGTTGAGAGAGGGTCAAGAGGGGAGAGGGAGGGGAGAGGGAGAGAGGGAGGGGGAGAGGGGGAGAGGGAGAGAGGGGGAGAGAGGAAAGAGGGGAGAGAGAGGAAAGAGGGGAGAGAGAGGAAAGAGGGAGAGAGAGGAAAGAGGGGAGAGAGAGGAAAGAGGGGAGAGAGAGGAAAGAGGGGGGAGAGAGGAAAGAGGGGAGAGAGAGGAAAGAGGGGAGAGAGAGGAAAGAGGGGAGAGAGAGGAAAGAGGGGAGAGAGAGGAAAGAGGGGAGAGAGAGGAAAGAAGGGAGAGAGAGGGAAAGAAGGGAGAGTGAGGAAAGAAGGGAGAGTGAGGAAAGAGGGGGGGAAGAGGGGGAGAGAGCGGGGAAGAGGGGGAGAGAGCGAGGAAGAGGGGGAGAAGAGAGAAAAGAGGGGGAGAGAGAGAGGAAAAAGGGGGAAAGAGTGAGAGAGGAAAGAGGGGATAGTGAGATAGAGGGAGAGGGGGGGGGGGAGAAGAAAGAGGGGGAGAGAGAGAAGAAAAAGGGTGATAGAGGGAGGGGGAAAAGGGGTGAGAGGAGAGGAAAAGGGGTGAGAGGGAGAGGAAAAGGGGGGAGAGGGAGAGGAAAGGGGGGAGAGGGAGAGAGGAAAGGGGGGAGAGGGAGAGGAAAAGGGGGGAGAGGGAGAGGAAAGAGGGGGAGGGGGAGGGGGAGAGAAAGGAGGGGGAGAGAGAGAGAGGAAAGAGGAGGGGGGGAGAGAGAGAGGAAAGAGGGGGGGGAAGAGAGGAAAGAGGGAGAGAGAGAGAGAGGAAAGAGGGGGGGGAGAGAGGAAAGAGGGGGGAGAGAGAGGAAAGAGGGGGGCGAGAGAGGAAAGAGGGGGGGAGAGAGGGAGAGGAAAGGGGGGGAGAGGGAGAGGAAAGAGGGGGAGAGGGAGAGGAAGAGGGGGAGAGGAGAGGAAGGGGGAGAGGGAGAGGAAAGAGGGGGAGAGGGAGGAAAGAGGGGGGAGAGGAGGAAAGAGGGGGAGAGAGAGGAAAGAGGGGGGAGAGAGAGGAAGAGGGAGAGAGAGAGAGGAAAGAGGGGGGAGAGAGGAAAGAGGGGGAGGAGGAGGGGGGAAGAGGGGGGAGAGAGGAAAGAGGGGGGGGGAGGGGGAGAGAGAGAGGAAGGGGGGGAGAGGAAGGGGGGGAGAGGAAAGAGGGGGGAGAGGAAAGAGGGGGGGAGAGAGGGGAGAGGAAAGAGGGAGAGAGAGAGGAGGGGGAGAGGAGAGAGACAGAGCGCAGGGAGAGGGGGGAGGTAGAGACACGGAGAGAAGAGGGAAGAGAGGAGGAGAGACACGGAGAGAAGAGGGAGAGACACAGAGAGAGGAGGGGAGAGACAGAGAAGAAGAGAGAGAGGAGGGAGAAGAGGGAGAGAGGAGGGAGAGACACAGAGAGGAGGGAGAGACACAGAGAGGAGGGAGAGAGGAGGGAGAGACACAGAGAGAGGGGGGCATGTGTAAATTTATCTCAATACCGCTCGTGCTTTTGTTCTTCTGGCACAGGGTTAGGTGAAGCCATTGCTCTGTGCAGACAAATCGATGGGCTACACAACACCTTATAGTCCCTGCTGCTGCATAATAATACTGCTTCATATATTGTTTCCTAATGACTGATTCAAGTTGGGATCGATAAAAATGAATCAGTTATGGAAAGTGAAGGAGAGAAGGACACAAAAGCCACCTAGCTACCACGTTATAATTCAGCATGAAATGAGATTGCAATCCCACACATTTCAGCTGAAGCTATCAGTGCCCACTGAAAAGTATCTGTGCCAGGTAATGGAAAAGATCCAGTGACGGGTAAACATCGAGCACTGAATAGATGGGTACATCCAGATATAACCTTGTCTTTCACTACCTCTGTGTCACAGACAAACTCATCAGCCAGAGCTGGCAAAGGACAATGACAGAAATCCAAGGCTTTGAAGATGCATTAACTGCAAGCCTACAGGTGTATTATAGGCGCATTACACTGAAAGCCTTCACCCGCATAACAACTGTCCTAATACACTCTGTACCATATGATGAATAGCGACACAACATATGGACTTAAAACCACTCTTTTATCTTCTGCCTTTTCATCAGCCTTTTACACATTCCTTTACATCTAGGCTGGGAACTGTCCTCCAATCATCCCCACCTGAAGGCCACTACAGAATTTTGGGTGGAAGGTTTTTTTTAAGCACAGAGGGCCATTTCTGCTAAGTGTAGCTATTCTACGGATAAAAGAGATGAAATCCTAGTAATATGTCAGGACCACATTCATCACGTGTAAGCAGTCTTTCATTTATCTTTATTTAACATGCAGGTAAAGACCTCCCCACTGAAGCAAACAGCTTCCCACTCCTATGTTGCTACAGAGTCTCTGTAAATTAAATCTAAATTCAACATCTTTGGCAGGTTAAATATCTTCCATATAGGTATTTCAATTGATTTGGACTTCTGTCAGCCCAGCCCTGTATTTACACAGTCCTGCCAAGCTGAAAACTGGACTTTTTTAACCCATTTACGACCATGGGAGCCAACTGTTTATGTGGGCCATGACACCCGAGGCTGGTGGAAGGGACTCCAGATCATGCAACATATTTGACTGCAGGGTGATGATGCTAATAGAAGCCCATCTTACTGGCTCCTGATTGTTGCTAATTGACTTTGAGCTGTTGGAGACAACTTGTTCACAGTTTTGGGGGCACCGAATGAGCACACCTTTCAGAACAACACAGCAACATATATACGGTGTGAAGAAATAGATTAACTCCAGATGCTACACACCCTCAGAACCCAATAGTCTATATGGCAAAAGCAGCCTCAGCCCAGCTCCATCCATGCCACTACACCCCCCCCAACACATTTCACCCTGCCCACCAGGCATACTCAAGGAGGTGACAGAACAGCAACAGGTAAATGCAGAACATAGGTGTTAAGGCTGACACATATATGCATTAGGCTGTCTTAAAGGGGTTAGACTACCACAGCCTGTAATTGGTCAATGAAGGAGTAGCAGACTCCTTCAGGATGGACGGAGCTGGGAACTTAAAGTGAAACCAAAGGCATTTAACAAAAGATTGCAAGCAGGCAGGCTATTACCGTAGAAGAGGCATGCAATGTCTCTTTTGCAATAAAATACACCCTCCTGCCTACTCACAGTCATGTAAACTGAGCAGCCCATGCGTAGCTCAGCTTAGATCGCCGGGACACAATCCCTGTGTGCCAGGATGTCTGAATCCTGTAATAAACATGATTCTACAACCCTTCAAAACTGCAGAGGATACCCAAGAGCCGCACATGTGCCCGGACTAAAGCCCCACAAACTGTCAGAAAGGCATCCAAACGAAAAGGTTGGTAACACCAAGTTCCATGCTCTCCAATTCTTCTTTATGAAAGATCAAACAGGAGTTACAAAATCCTATACACAGAGGATGTTGACACCTTTCAGCTTGGTTGGTCTTTAGTTATGACTAAAGCCAACCCGGGTTGAAATGCGTCAACATTCCCTGTGTATAGGAGTTTGCAACTCCTGTTGGCTCTTTAATAAAGAAGATTTTAAGAGCATGGAACATGGTGTTACCAACCTTTTCGTCTAGATGTTGGATTCATGTGACTTAACACAGGTGTTAAGTCATCAGGTGCTGACCAATGCAGATGCCCGAAGATCTGTACTTGGGGAGAAGATGCCAGCACTGGCATCGGACCCAGACTGTTAACCTCCCTAGCGGTCTGATTATGTCAGTATTTCTGTGCTCAAAGCGGTACTTTTTTTGCATGGAAACATGTTTTTTTTATTGTAAGCCTGTAATTCTTAGGAATAACTCACTGAAATCTGTCTGAACAAGAGTCTAGTAAACATCCCGGGTATGATAAAATTTGAAACACGAAATCATAAATTATAATTTAATAAATAATCATAAAAAATAATAATATAATAATAAATTTAATTCAATAATATAATCAAACCAAAAACACTGAAATTTGAAATAGAGCGCCAAGTTCGAACATCACTGAGCTTAGTCGCAAAATCGTTTTCAGTGTCTGATGATGAATTTCCCCACGAATCATTATCACTCAATTCTGCAAGTGGTTCTAATTTACGATCGCTGTTCTCTATCCGGTCTAAAACCGCTTTTGACCTAAAGGGACGCTTTTTGGACGCCATGGACATTTCTCAGTTTCCAGGCAGAAATAACAGTAAAAATGCAGGCAGGGCACAGGACAAAGCACTCGGGACAAAATGTATGTGAAATGGTTTGATACAGTAATGTTTTACTATGAGATTTTAGTGTATTGAGTGAATGTCACTTTTAACATTTTTTAATTTCCCGCCGGTTCCGTCCCCCGTACAGCCTGACGCTCGCAGGGAATGGAACCCGGAAGACGAATACTGGCATTGGCCGGAGGAGATGGCTGGGAACGCTGCAGGGGGCACTTTGCAGGATGAAGGACAAGGTAAGTGCTAGAGGGAATCCCTGAGCAATGCTGCAGGGTAATCCCGAATGTAGCTCGTGGTTACCGCTTTTGGTACTAAAAGTTAACCCCGAGCTACACTCGGGCATACCGCCAGGGAGGTTAAAGAAGAAGTATGTTTAGTGCCTCTAATTCCATCTTAAGCATTTGTTTGCCCATTTCTCCCAAACCCGCAAGCCTAAGCTAGTTTTTTTTAAGTTTTGTATATAGGTTAGTGAAAATGTGGAATAGACTCTCTCAAGAGTTGGTTCCAGCCAGCTCAGTGGATTGTTTAAAAAAAAAAAGCCTGAGTTCTTTCCTAGATACACAGAATATAACTGGATACCAACATTTATTGGTAAAGTTGATCCAAGGAATATCCGATTGCCTCTCGGGGGATCAGGAAGGAATTGCAGGAGCAAATTGGTTCATGCTTTGCTGGGTTTTTTGCCTT
Source organism: Staurois parvus (assembly GCF_062004578.1). Taxonomy (NCBI): domain Eukaryota; kingdom Metazoa; phylum Chordata; class Amphibia; order Anura; family Ranidae; genus Staurois; species Staurois parvus. The sequence continues at coordinate 1,436,892 of NW_028318751.1, forward strand.
CCTCTGAATCAACTGTGGTTATAGGATTATAACTTTTTTTTTAATGGTTGAACTGGATGGACGTTTGTCTTTTTTCACCCAGACTAACTATGTAACTATGTTAGGGCTGGAACCTTAGTCCATTTTTACCGTTTTCTGCTGCTCTGTTGAGAGATTTTCCCTTAATTTCTGTCCCGGTGACATGATGCATGGAAAGTAAAGGAAATCTCCAAGAGTGGAACAGATATTCCTCTTGGAGATTTTTCTTCCCCCTTTACTATCCTCATTTCAGTCCAAGTGCAGATGTGCAAGGGATTAGGTATTAATGCTCAATGCATTTAAATACTATACATATAATCAGTTTTTTAATGAATATAGAACTGGATTATGTGGAGTCTGTTTGCTGGCAAATGTCATCCTATAATTATCCCGTGACATGTGACTGTTCATTAACTTAAAAGGCACAAGCACACTGCAATAAAGCTGACTGCACTCATATAACATAGTCTACATTATCAAAGAAAAGCACTGTTATGTAAAATATCTTCTTTGAACGTGTTTAGCGAAATCAATTATGAAGAAAAAAATGTGATAATATGCAAAATGTTAATATTTTAATGCAGCATGATCACATAATAGAGCTAATTCTCTTCCTGATTTGACATCTATGTTCTTTAAAACCGTCTAAACAAAGACACATTCACTGAAAATGCAAGTATGTGTAGGATGTTCATAACTGGCAGTTGTCTTCAAATTTTTAATGCTTTGAAAATCTCTCTTTTAAGTTTTACAAGATCTTCATGAATGTGCTATTATAGGTGGTAAAAATACTCTATTCTTCATCGTTAATTTATTGGCAACATACATGTTCCTTTGTACCCAACATAAATTCCTTCTGGCTACGGTCACATGACTATTTCTTTAATATCATCCTATTAAAAATAGTCCGACGGGCATCCCGTCAGGCATTTAGCAAGCTACATTAGCCATTCCTTAAGCTTTTAGGCCAGATTTACAGCTATGTGTTGTGATAATGCATTGTATGTTTATTATATTCATTTTGAATGGCACCCCAGTGCACATTCAGCAAAAGGAAAAAAACACACCTGCGATATAGTGCATCACAATGCACAGATGGTAATGCTTTCTGTGTTGTGGTGCACTGCATTGCCAAAAATAGTACAAGTGTATTATTGTGTGTGCTGAGACACATTGAGAGCTCATTCACACTTTGTATTCGCCAGATGTGTTTTTCTTTGCACTGTACGTCAACACATGGCACATCTGAGTACATTGATGCGCCTTAGCAGGCATTTACGCTTGTTGATATCAGTTATTGTGTGTGTTGATATGGAAATAGGAAACTCATCTAGCAAAAATCAGACAAGTGTAAAAGTGCCCTCAAAGAGAATGGCCTATATTCTAAAGAAAGACACAGAGTTAAAAGGAAGCAACTACAAGACCGCAGGGCATGCATGGCCTGGGTGAGAAGGAGAGCCAGATAGCTGAAAGGTGAAATGGTGTGCAAGCCGGTGAAATAAAGGTCATTTGCCTGACTGGGAGAATCTCTAGAGGTGGTCAGTAAAGAGGAGGGATGTAAGTCCATTTGGAGATTTGCAAACACAAGAGAACTTGCTGCCCACCTACTAAAGTTGGATCAACTGTAAAGGAAGTTGTGGCAACCAAAGAGCAGTTTTTGGGGTCTTTGAAGGTGGGTACCTGACAATTGTACATCAACACCAACTCAAAGTGGAGCAATGTAAGTCCATTTGAAGATCTGCAGATTCCAAGAGAGCTTGCTGCCCCCATACCCTATACTACTATAGTTGGATCATCTAAGAAGTTGTAGCAGCCAAAGAGCACTTTGGGGTCTTCGAAGGTGGGTCCCTGACAATTTCACATTAACACCAACTCAAAGAGAGCTTGCTGCCCCCATACCACTATAGTTGGATCAACTAAGAAGTTGTAGTAGCCAAAGAGCACTTTGGGGTCTTCGAAGGTGGGTCCCTGACAATTTCACATTAACACCAACTCGAAGAGGAGTGATGTAAGTCCATTTGGAGATCTGCAGACTCCAAGAGAGCTTGCTGCACCCATACCCTATACTACTGGGCATACTGAGCACTTTGGGGTCTTCAAAGGCGAGTTCCTGACAATTTCACATTAACACCAACTTACTGCCTTCAATCAATGTGTGGCCAGCCTTTAGTGACTGTGAATTTTAAGAATCAGGAGGTGTCTGCAGTTAGTTTTATATTGTCCCCAAGGAAGTGTGATACAGCTGTGGGTCTAACATATATAGTTGGTTCCACAGATACCAGTATTGTGTTTTGTTCTTATATTGCCTCAAGCACCGGTTTTAATGGTTGAACTAATGGACTTTTGTCTTTTTTCAGCCAGACTAACTATGTAACCTGCAACCCTATCTGAATTTATCCACTGTATGTAAAATGTGTTTATAGTTTATAATAAAAAGCAGTTTTGGTAATTAAAACTGTCACATGTGTGGTCGGTCTTTTTTGTTTGAAAGGGCAAGGGGTTGGCGTCAGGGTGATGGTGGGGTTGTGTGAGAATGATATGTGGTTACGTCTGACGTATCCTATTTAAAAGCGCTTCAAGCTGCTTAAGCTAAGATTGCTTCCATTCTAGGCAAAGTAAGGCAGCCCATACATTATACATTTTTTTTCAAGCAACCACACATTCAGCGTAGATGGGGGAATCCCTTCCACTGTGGTATTGTATTCTGTATTATATTCTGACCACAGGGACCCTTCCCCACTGTCAGACTACAATGATCAGTGTTGCCAGCTAAAGCCAGTGGCACTGATCATTCGGGAAAAACCCAACAGGATGGTTGAACACAAGTTGACCAATAGATCAACTTGTGTACAACCAGCCTGCCCGTACATGGAACAACATTTTCCGGTCCTTGCTGAACCAGCCGAATTTTGATCCATGCATTGCTGCCATAACAGACTGCCTTTAACGCCCAACCTCCAACTCACTTATACTCTGCTTCAAAGCTCTTTATCACTGCGCCTTCCTCCTTCACAGTTGTTGCAAGGTACTCTGTGTAAGCTCCATGTCAGAGCTTACATAAGGTTGATGGTATCATCCCCTCCACCATGTAACTGTGTTTAGGCCTGCTGATTGGCCACTAGGTTTGAGCACTGCATCATGGGTTGAGGTCCCATACTCCCTTATACCTAAAAACTTGGGTATTCCACAATGGCTGGGATGAAGGACCGGTGGGATTGGACTTTAGGGCCTGTGTTGACAACCTTTTGTTCGCATCAATTCTTCACTTCCGTACAAGTCTAAAGGAATGCAACACATTCCTTTAGGAGGTCAACTGCAGGCCGAATGCATTGACACAAGCCCAAAGCTCTTCAACCCAAGACTCTGTACCAGAACTGTCATTTCATTCTGTACACACAGGAATTCTTATGTCTGAGTTAAGTTACAAACTGAGGCCTATGTATACTATAAGGGAAAATGTTACCAGCACACCGAGGATCACCAATATGGGTCCAAACGTTTTAATGAACGATCACATAGTTACAAGCAAGGCCTTGCTGTAACTATGTGATCGTTCATTACAACGTTTGGACCCATATTGGTGATCCTCGGTGTGCTGGTGACATTTTCCCTTGCTGATTCTGTTCGGTTCCAGCCAATGGTCGCCGCAGCACCCACTTATACACACACCGCCATTTTTAAAGCAGGAATATGTGCATTTGGATTGTACACTTGCACTATGTATACTATAAGCACAGAAATTAAGAGCATATAGAAAACAAATTTTAAACTAACAGAGGTACTTCGCCATACAAAAATGATTTGTAAACATTGTACGGTTACATGTGTACAATTCAGTCAGCACAGCTTGCTGTTCTTTACAAACATAAGTTAATATTTTCTCCCTGGCCTCTCGTAGGTACCTCTTGGCAACGTTTGATCTCCACTGTTTAGCAACTTTACTGTGCAACCTTTCACTCTACTCCTACCAAATCCACACTTATCTAGCCGCCTCAGAGAAGAAACAGCGGCAAAGCCGGATGCAGAGATCCTTATCTACTGGCTGTCTCTCCCGATCTCACCTCAGGGAGGGAGGCGAGGTAAGCACAACAAGGGGATCAAGCTGCTTTCTTAACTTTTTTTACCGACCAAGTTGATGTTTAATGGTGCGCTTGTTAGTAACAGATAAGAAGAAGAGACAAAGATTATACTAGACCGCCAAGTACTGTTCATGCTGAGAATGCTAAGATAACTGGCGTATGTCTAACTCCATATTGATCCAAACATTTTATCGCAAAATTGACAATCTATTAATAAAGTAAGAAAAAGACTTTATGACTGCAATAGGCCTATTTTAAAGCTGAACCCTGGGAATTACAGAAAATACCCTTGCAAGGGTTAAATGCTTGTTATAATCTAAGGGGTAGAGAAAAAGGCTGTAATACTTGCCTTATCTCGTTTCCCCGCTGCGTTTCTTTGATGATCTGTGGTTGCGGATGGGCCTTCGACATGTGACATGTACGGTGCAGGACTAATGGTCTTGCTGTGTAGTTGATGCAACTACCAGCTGGAGCACTTTAAAGAAGAGGCTTTGGAAGACTGGTCATACAAATGGAAGGAGTATGTCGGAGTGAAGATAAGTATTACACTTTATTATTCTACCCCAAGAATTGACTAGCATTCAAGCCTTGCAGTGTCGGGGTGGCCACATCAGGGGCAATTTTTTTCTCTGCCTGGAGTGAGGTTTAAATACTGAGGTATTACATACCATCAAGGTAAAATGTTGACTAAAGAACTGGGAAAGCACATTAGAAACTGGATTGTGTGACCCACTACTTTCAACCAACGTGACCACAGGACACTCAAATGTGTGAGACTCACAACTGGCAAAAACTGTGTCTTCACCTGACACTATGCAAAAAAATAAAGATGGAGGTATCTACTGTAATTTTTCAAAGCCTGCAAATCACCCTGGGGATACGTTCACCTACAGGTTTGCTTTAAAGTGTAACCAGCCAAAACATTTTATTTTTGCTAGAGCAGAGTTGGAACCCCTGCTGGGAAAATTTCCTTTCACTGCACTGTACTGGTAACAACACTTTCACTTAAACCGATCTTGAGAGGAAATCTTTAACGGTGACAAAGACTGCAAAAAATACACACATTTAATAGTATACAGGAAAACTAGGAAGCCCTTCATCTTTTTATTGCTTCCTGTGTCTCTGTTCAACCAAACCCAAGAAAACAAAATGTAATATACTGCTCCAAAACAGTCCTTAGATCAGGGTTTTGCAGCCAGGGTTGCACGGAACTCTATGATTCCTCCAGAGGTTGCTAAGGCTTCCATAAGTAATGATCCACACCATGATAACACCATCAGATGAAGGGGAGGGCATCAATTCAATGTAAGGAAACGCTAGAGCAGGGTTTCTCAACCAGGATTCCATAGAACCTTAGGGTTACTCCAGAGGTTACTGGAGGTTCCTCGATCAATATCTTACTCTCAAATAAGTTCCCACTGACACCATTGATCGTTTTAGCTATCTGTAAGGGAGGGGGAATTCTTTGCAATGACCACAAGTGTAAGGAGCATTTTTCCCACTGACCATCACACTAATGTATCATGAGTTGGATAATGTTTAGCAGTAATGTTTAACTTTCTGAGACCAGAAAGTTATTACAAGGGTTCCTCTGTGTTGAAAAGGTTGAGAAAGCCTTCCCTAGGGTGCACTTAGGGAGCATTTTTTGTTTTTAAGTTAAGGACATTTTCAATCAGTGCACAAAATACCTGTTGATCTTTCCATAACTGCGGTGCCCTTGGCACTTCTGATGAGCTGAATTGGAAGCAGAAAACAATGTTATCCTCCTTTTGTAAACTAGTGCAATGGAGAAGAACAGCAGCAGACGTGTTTGAAATCATAGCTCCCACCCCAGAAACGAAGGAGTGAGTTTGGCCACCCAGGGACAGAAAGTGTATGGTCTGTAACATCATTTGGACTTGAGTGCTCTCAAGGCCAGATCTTGACTGTAGTGATTCTTGTTCAATGACCATGGGGGGTTGATTTACTAAACTGGAGAGTGCAAAATTTGATGTAGCTGTGCATGGTAGCCAATCAGTTTCTAACTTTAGCTTATTCAATTAAGCTTTGACAAAAAAAAAAAATGGAAGCTGATTGGTATCTATGAAGAGCACTCTACAACTTTAGTAAATCAACCCCCATGTGCCTCTCACTCCTTGGTGAAAGCCTTTGGTACTAGAGTCACAGTTTGGTTCTGTAGGCTCTTCAAAAGCACCCTTTGAACCTACCAAAATAAATAAGTGCAGTCACCACATCTAGGAAATGGTAAAGGGCAGTATATTAAGTTTTTGCTTTTGAGTTTAATCATTTTCTTTACCTTCCTGTTTTGGAGATCTTGCCACCAGAAAAAAATCTCTACAGCAAAGCCAAAAAGAACTGTAAAAACGATACCAAAACAAAAAAAGAAGTTTTGCCTGAAGATACCATTTAGCTTCCAGCAAGAAAAGTGAGGACAGCCAACCTGCCTGTGCTGCATGGCAGGGATGCCTGGACTGTAACTCTGGCTAAGCAGAAATATAATTTTTATGGCAGGTAAGACAGCAAACATACAGATTTGAACTGTGGATTTAACTTCTTTGTTGAAATTCAAGTGAAATTCAGCTAACCTGACAGTATCTCCCCATTAAATGCAAATGTCATTCATCCTCCAACCAAAAGAAAATGAATCATTTTGAGTGGAAGTCTTCTTTATCCACTCGATTCACTAGAGCTGTCAAAAAAAAAAAAAATACTCCTTTACAATAGATGGATGTTTATAATGAGCTAGACCCATGTGGTGATCCAAGATTAGCTACAGAAAAGCTGCAAGGGTTCTCCCAATAGTATAGTAACAGGAACACAGATCTGCAGTCTCTCTATTGTAGAAAATACAAGTTAGTTAGTGGTAACACCAGTCTTGCTGTCTACAGAATCTACTACAAAGGCAACACAAGGTTCTCGCATAGCCAGGCTTCCCCTATGATCTATAGTACGGAAAATACATGTAAGCATCAGTTAGCCTCCCTTGACAAAGAATCTATTTCACGGACAATACAGGGCAGCAGCGGAGGGAAGGACGTCTGTTACCTAAGATCTATTGGAAAAGAAACACAAGGCGGCAAGGAAGATGGGTCGTCTCATTCACTGTCACGCAGCAGCGACCAGGCAGGGGAAAGTGCAGGTCTCCCTTGGATGGGCTGTATTAGATAATATAGGGCAGCTTCCCAGCAAGACACATTCCAGGTTGTGCCATACAAGTAAAATCGGAGCCGACAGTTCAAATTTTGAATGAATAGGTTACAAAATGTCAAACTCGAAATTTTACATTTAAACTCAATCAAGGGACATAGGTTACTTGCTGAGAGGATTTCGTTTTCATCTTGGCCTTTCATCTTGAACAGCTTGCTCAGTCCCTATGGTTATCATTATTCCTATGTTTATGCAAAAAAGGATTTTATTCTTATTTTTCAATTGATACATTTTTATTGTTTCTTTCCTTTTATCAAATTCACATGTCATCTCATAGATATTTATGAATGCAAGTAACATTGGAATTGGAGTTCAAAAATGCTTAAGGCCCTGAAGTAGCCAGCCATTCTTAACCAAAGTTCTGAGGAACCCTAGGGTTCCTCCAGAGGTTCCTTGAGCTGTGCCTACCCTCATACTTGATGGTGCCAGCATAGTTTCGAGAATAATACCACTTGACAGAGCCAGCGGCAAGACATCAATGATCTTTTTAGATAATGGTAAGGGGACATTCTTCCCACTGGTGACCAATATAATAGACATTTTTCCACTGACTCCCAATAAATTGCTTTTAGCAAGGGTTCCCTAAAACCTGAAAATTTCAAGGGTTCCTCAGGGGTAAAAAGTTTGAAAATGGCTGCCCTGAAGCATCATGCTGCATCATGAAAGCAGATATAATGCCATACAAACATAGTATATAACTACTGGGGATATCTAGGTGGTATAGATCTAAAGTCCCTACCTCAAATTAAACCTTGTCAAAACCGAGCTCCTAGTTTTCCCACCAGCCCGCGCCCCCCCCCTCCCCCCCGACCTCTCCATCACGACCAACAACGTCACCATCAGCCCCACCACGCAAGCCAGAGTACTAGGTGTCATTCTAGACTCCAATCTGTCTTTCCAGCCCCAGATCCAATCACTGACAAATTAATGCAGACTCCACCTCTGCAACATCTCCAAAATCCGCACGTTCCTAACTCCAGAAACTTCAAAGCAACTCATTCACCTCCCGACCTATCATCTCCCGACTTGACTATTGCAACTCCCTCCTCGCCGGCCTACCCCAACACAGGCTATCCCCGCTTCAGTCTATCCTGAATTCTGCGGCCAGACTCATCCACCTTACCAACCGCTCCGTATCCGCCACCCCCTCTGCCAATCCCTCCACTGGCTTCCGATTGCCCAACGCATAAAATTCAAAATATTAACATTAACATACAAAGCTGTTCATAACACTGCCCCAAACTACATCACCAACCTGATATCCATCTACTACCCAAAACGCACTCTCCGCTCCTCACAAGGCCTCCTTCTCTCCAGTTCCCGTCTACAGGACTTCTCCAGGGCTTCCCCCATCCTCTGGAACTCACCACCCCAATCCATCAGACTGTCACCTTCCCTCCTCACCTTCAGGTGCACCCTGAAAACCCATCTCTTCAAAGAAGCCTACCCCGCCCTCACCTAATTTGCTGATTCTCCGCTCTTCCCACCACTCCATCCCCCACAGCTATTTCCTCCTGTACCACTCTCCCCTTCCTCCTAGATTGTAAGCTCCAAGGAGCAGGGCGCTCGAACCCCTCATGTATTGTATTGTTACTATACTGTCTTGTGTACTGTCTCCCATTATAATGTACAGTGCTGAGCAAACCGTTGGCACTATATAAATACTGTATAATAATAAAGTGCCAAATGATGAAACGGTTTCAAAAAGGCTGTCGCCTTGAGGGAATAAGAGTATCAATTTGGAAAATAATAAACTAAGAACATAGGGAGAAAGGTGGGGGTGACCAGACATTGGGGTAGCGCTGAAGAATAAGGGAGTGGAAAGTAATATCAGGGGAGGGGAGTATCCTTATTTTTTAAATCCTAAATCTTGAGCGTTGATCCTATGGGAAAGAGTGACCATTTTTATCAGATAATATTCAGGCAAAGTAGAACCTTTCCACTGATATACAGACCACAGTGTATTAAAAGTTCAAGAATAATCCCTTAAACCAGCTTCTCTCAACCTTTTCAACATGGAGGAACACTTAAAATAAATTTCCGGTCTCAGGGAACCCCTGCCTTTATCTACAACTCATGATGCAGGGGTGTGTAAATTTTTAAAAAAACTACTTGTCCAGTGACTAAATTGGGGTCCCAGTCTACTTGTCCCTCATGACAATCTACTCAACCTGATAATTTTTTTTTTTTTAACCAAAACTGTATTCAAATCTGAGGTGCTTTTAGGAATGTCTGGGGCTTTTAAAATCAAAAGGGGCTTTATGGCGACTTTAACATTTAATATTTTTAACACTGCGCTCAATATCTATTCCCCCCCCCCACACCTGTCTCCAGCACTGGACCTGCGGACTAGCAGGGAGGAGAGAGATCTTGCAGTACAATAAACACTGATTGGCTGCTCGTCAGGAATGGGGAGTGTCAGTCTTATCCTTTGTCTCTTTCGCTGCCAGAGCCGTTTTTGCGTTTTTTGCACAAGTTTAAAAATCATTTTAGGTCTGAAGATTACACAAAACCCCCAAACATTATATATTTTCTGAAAGCAGAGACCCTAGAAAATAAATAGTGGTAGTTCCAATTTTTTATGTCGCATGATATTACTGATATTTCCACAAAAGTTTAGTAAAAAATACACTTAAGTTAATTTTAGGGCACAAAAAAGCAATAAATGACCCTATTTTTTTTTGGAAAATAGAAAGAGATGAGGTTGCATTGAGCAAATAGATATCCAACATGTTAAACCTTAAATTTGCGTGCACTTGTGGCGTTATACAACATGTATCGTAATCAAAGTTTTCATGCGTACGCGACCCAGTGTGTGCTTTTCCGTTTATACGTGCGTGGGGGGAGGGGCAAAAACTTTTTTTTAGGGGATGGTATGTGCTTGGCTGTAACTTAAATTTTTTGAATTGAAAAAACATCTTTTTTACTAAATGTTTTTTTTGATCACATACGGGACAAAAAGTCCCCTATGTGATGATTTTTGGTGACAGGTTCTCTTTACTGAGACATCCAAGGTCTAAAAGACCCTGCATGTCTCCCCTTTAAGCCACTGAATGTAATGCAGTGCACATCGCACTGCATTATACTCTTTCCCGGCCTTAATGGCCAGGAAATCTGTCAACGGGGGGCCGGAAGTGACATAACATCACCTCTGGGTCAGGACAAGAAGGGGAAAGGAGCGGACGTGTCTGCTCTCCTCCCTCCGCTCTAGTTGATGGCGCAAGCTGAACCGGTAGACATAGTGGGCAGGGAGAGGTTCACACGGGGGGGAAGGCGGAGGCTGGCACTGTGGGCTGTGTGAAAGCAATCGGGTAGCAACGTGGCCGCCCAATGCTTTCACCTGACAGGTGAGCTCTGCAACCTCTGGAGGAACCTGGGTTGAGAAACCTTGCCTTAAACACTTAAAGTGGAACTAAACTCTCCCAATCAACATTATCTATCTTTAATCCTTAGATCCTTAGTAAATAGATAGGAAGGTGTAATTTATTTACTTCTTTCAAGCTTTTGTTTTTTACATTTCATCAGTTTCTTTCTGGTTTAGGCCAAAACAATGTCATACTCTCCATGGATCTTCATGGGCCTCTTTTTTTCTTTCATCTGACAGGAGAAGAGGAGGGTTTTTTTTTCCAGCTAAGCACGTCTTCCTGCATACATGCCTTAGCTAAGGGCAGATGGATTCCAGGAAGTAAAGGCTACATGAATCATCTGCCCTTACTCAAAATGGCCATGGATAGAAATGCTAAGGGGGTGTTTTTTCAAGATGATAAAAATAAAATAAAATAAAGCATGGGGACATGGATATCCATGCGTTTGCTTTTAATAATAAAAATTAACTAAACAGAGTTTTCAATTGAGTGGAGCCCAAAGGAGACCCTGCACGTGTCAATAAAGAGAACCTGTCACCTAAAAGTCATCACATAGGGGACTTTGTGTCCCCTATGTGATGAAAAAAAAATGTTGAGCCCCCACATATTTGCACGTATAAACGTAAAACGCACACGTCAGGGCGCCTACATGTAAAACTGTCGATTGAGATACACGTTACAAATCGCCACATACTCCAGAGTGAGAGTAATAATTCTAGCACAGGACCTTCGTAATGCTAAACTGATGACATATAGGGGGCTTTTGAAGCGTCGCCTATAGAAAATATAGGGTACTGACCAGGGGCGGACTGACAACTCATGGGGCCCCTGGGCAATAGGGGATCATGGGGCCCCTGTGTCCTTGCCCAAACTCAAAAAAGCCTATAAAAAAGGTACCAGGGGCATCTCATGGGGCCCCTGGGCAGTGCCCGAGTTTCCAAATGGTCAGTCCGCCCCTGGTACTGACGTTTGTTGGCATTTCACAGGCGTACACAAATTTAAGCTTTGGCATGTTTGGTATCTATTTACTCGGCACAACCTCGCCTTTTATATTTTACCAAACACTTGGGTCATTTATTGGGTTTGTTTGCCCTAAAATTCACTTTAGTGTGTTTTTTTTACTGAAATTTGCGGTAAAATCGTGGGACATAAAAAAAATTGGAACTACCACCATTTTATTCTAAAGGACATCTGCTTTCAGAAAATATAAATTTTTTGGAGGTTTTGTGTAATCTTCAGGCCTAAAATGATTTTTTTTAAACGTGTGCAAAAATGGCTCAGGAATCAAAAGGGTTAAAGGAAAAGCATAATTTCAAACAAAGGGGGAGGGGACTGGTAGTAAAGGTGGTAAAAGAGTAGAGCTGTAGGATCAAAAATTCAAATGTCAACACATGCACTAAGCAGTTAGAGTCATAGGACAGCAATAAAGGTCTTTTTCAGAAAGGGTAGAGTACGTATTTATAATGCACATTTATAATATTTAGCCATCTAAGAAGCCAGCAGTAGTTGCCTGAGTACCACCAACTAACAGAATTGTTTAATAATGCATGAAAGGCCACCTGAGACCCTCTAATGGCCAATCATAGCGGTGAAATAAGTCATCTTCTTTACTAGCTTACGCTAACCTCAAATATGGGAATTGCAGAAAAGTAAATGATCACGTTCGGAAGAGGTATGCAGAGGAAAGGGAGTGATTAACGGAAGACATTACCTTGCTTTTAAAACTCAGCATTTTCTGATCACTCAGGAATGTACTACCCATTAGCAGAAACCCGTGTTAAAAAGAAATATGCAAATTGATATTGCAGTCCTCCTGAAGATACTACATGTGAAACTCGGAAAATTAGAATATCGTACAAAAGTTCATTTATTTCAGTAATGCAACTTAAAAGGTGAAACTAATATATGAGATAGACTCATTACATGCAAAGCAAGATAGTTCAAGCCGTGATTTGTCATCATTGTGATGATTATGGCTTACAGATCATGAAAATCCCAAATCCACAATCTCAGAAAATTTGAATATTACATGAAATCAATAAAACAAGGATTGTACATAGAACAATATCAGACCTCTGAAAAGTATAAGCATGCATATGTACTCAGTACTTGGTTTGGGCCCCTTTTGCAGCAATTACTGCCTCAATGCGGCGTGGCATGGAAGCTATCAGCCTGTAGCACTGCTGAGGTGTTATGGAAGACCAGGATGCTTCAATAGAGGCCTTCAGCTCTTCTGCATTGTTTGGTCTCATGTCTCTCATCTTTCTCTTGACAATGCCCCATAGATTTTCTATGGAGTTCAGGTCAGGCAAGTTTGCTGGCCAATCAAGCAAAGTAATCACACATTCATTGAACCAGGTTTTGGTGCTTTTGGCAGTGTGGGCAGGTGCCAAGTCCTGCTGGAAAATGAAGTCAGCACCCCCATAAAGCTCATCTGTGGAAGGAAGCATGAAGTGCTCCAAAATCTCCTGGTAGATGGCTGCATTGACCCTGGACTTAATGAAGCACAGTGGACCAACACCAGCAGATGACATGGCTCCCCAAATCAACACAGACTGTGGAAACTTCACACTGGACTTCAAGCATCTTGCAGTGTGTGCCTCTCCATTCTTCCTCCATACTCGGGGTCCTTGGTTTCCAAATGAGATGCAAAAGTTGCTCTCATCAGAAAAGAGGACTTTGGACCACTGAGCAACAGACCAGGTCTGTTTTTCTTTAGCCCAGGTAAGACGCTTCTGACGTTGTTTGTTGTTCAGGAGCAGCTTGACAAGAGGAATACGACATTTGAAGCCCATGTCCAGGATCCGTCTGTGTGTGGTGGCTCTTGACGCACTGACTCCAGCCTCAGTCCAGTAAATATTGATATTTCATTCACAATGCTCAGACTTCAGGTTGCTCAGGTTCAGTAATGGTCCAGAGCAGCCTTTCCCAACGGTTTCAGCACAGAGGAACCCTTGAAATAACTTTCTGGTCTCAGGGAACCCCGGCTAAATGACTCATGATTCATTAGTGTGATGGCCAGTGAGAGGAATGCTCCTTACGCTTGTGGTCATTGGGAAGAATTCCCCCTTACAGATAGCTAAAAATTCAATGGTGTCAGTGGGAACTTATATGAGAGGCAGAAATTGCTCATTGCCCAAGGAACCCCTAGCAACATCTGGAGGAACCCTAGGGTTCCATGAAACCTTGGTCCAGAGTAATTATGTTCAGCAGATGCAGGTCTGAATGACCTATAGAAAGGAAGTGGCTGAAAAAATCTGGAGGTGATCAACACCACCAATATGTAAAAGAGAATGAAAAAAAGTATTTTATGGAAAATAATGGAAGTCGTTCATGATACACCTTGCTTTTGAATGTAAAAATAATCCGGTTAGATCTAGGTGGTACAGCAACCACTGCATTAATAACTCTAAACAGGCATCCAATGAAAATACACTACACTTTGGCTTTTGGGGCATATTCACATTTGCAGCTGGGGGGGATACAAATTGGCAGTTGAGCTACAATTTTGCCACCTCTTGATTGGCCCCTTTAACCCAACACAGCAGCCAGAGGGGGTTGTATACATACTGCAGGTACAGCAAAAATTATACCCCCTGTCATGTTTGGCTGCCAGTTCAAGTGGATGGGGCTGAGCAAGGACTCAAAGGGTTAATCCACTGAAGGTTATGTCTAAGGCCATGTAGGCTGAAACGTGTCAACTGACTGTTATTGTAACTTTTACATTGTGGTTTTCCAAATAAAGACGAGATTTTAGAACCACGCCGGTTGTGCAGATCACGTTTATGGACAATTATTCTCAGCTGTGCGACTGGAGATCAAACACCCATTGACTCCATTGATGGAGGTCTGTATGGGTGGTAGCCCCATATTCTCTTTTCTTGACTCCACCTAAGGCCACTTGCAGCTTGGGGCGATAAAAATAGGAGGGTGACCACAGCCTTAACCAGACACAGCAGCTAGAGGGGGTTGTACACACGCTATGGCTGCAATCCTTTGCTCGGTGGACACAACCTTCTATTGAGTTCAGCAGCCAATACCACCACCAAACACGACTCATTCAAACTAACGGGGCTGCAAAACAATCACCCTGCCACCGCAAGCTTTTCAGAGCTATAACAGCCATAGAGAAGGCAAGATATCACTTTCCAACCTTGATCCACCTCTGATGGCTTCTCAGAGGGGTGGTAAACATAAATACAAGGTCACCTTTCCAACAAGGCAGAGGCCTTTTTTAACATACCATATAATTGCTTGCTATATTGTACACCCTATGAGGAAAGGTAGGTAAATCTCTGCATACAACCAGACAAATGGTTTCCAAAAGGATAGGTTGGATTATATAAAAACAGAATACGAGGTGGAGTTCCCCTTTAAGCATTCTCACCAAGATCCTTGACACAGAATCGATAACACAATCACCATAGAACAACAAAGGCAGGCTCCCCTCCAATAGAAGCTCTCTTCCATACCCCATAAAACCTCTTGCTAGTCCCAGCTCCCACACAGCGGATCTCTGCTCTCCGCGAGATATAAATGGAACCTTCATGAAAACACAGAGCTTAATTACAGGAACAATGGCGCAATTACCACCAAAACACTGCCTGCGTTATTAAATAAAGACGCAGTGGAGAAGGAAGACAATTTGTGTGTCTTTCGCCTCCCCCGGCTGAGATTGAGAAGAGATGTCGAAGAGCGAGACACCCGGGCTTTACACATTAACTCCTGCGTAGCTACAGCCTATGTCAGGTTGCATGTACGTCGTGCAGAACATCTATCAGCTGTGCGGGGCTGTTGACAGATTAATATGCAGCAACGTTTTTGGTGATGTCGCAGCCAAAAAGTACACCGTGTGACTCTCTTCCGAGCCAATAATTACGCTACAGACAGGAGCTTCGTAGATTAACTCTGTAAATGGAAAGGAGCATTCGGCAAACCAATTCAGTGCATGGAACTATCACGGCATCTACACCTCCCTGGAAAATATTTTAAAATCTTGTCACTATGTTGCATCACTTGGGCGCGATACAAATAGGAGGGTGCATGCACTAGTATGCATGCATCATACATACGGGGGGGGGGTACAACTGGGGGAATCAACGGTGGAGAAGGATCTGGGAGATCTGGTAGATCACAAGCTTAATAATGGCATGCAATGCCAAGCTGCGGGTTCTAAAGGGAGCAAAATCCTCTCTTGTATTAAAAGAGGTATAGACTCCAGAGAGAGAGATACCATTTCCCCCGGTTAAAATCATTAGTGAGACCTCATCTGGAATATGCAGTTCAGTTTTGGGCACCAATTCACAAAAAGAACATTGGGGAACTGGAGAAAGTACATAGAAGGGCAACTAAACTGATAAGAGGCATGGAGGAGATCAGCTATAAGGAAAGATTAGAGGAACTGAATTTATTCTCTCTTGAGAAGAGGAGATTAAGAGGGGATATGATCTCCATGTATAATACATAAGGGGGGGATATGATCAACATGTATAATACATAAGGGGGGATATGATCTCCATGTATAATACATAAGGGGGGATATGATTAACATGTATAATACATAAGGGGGGATATGATCTCCATGTATAATACATAAGGGGGATATGATCACCATGTATAATACATAAGGGGGGATATGATCACCATGTATAATACATAAGGGGGGATATGATCACCATGTATAATACGTAAGGGGGGATATGATCACCATGTATAATACGTAAGGGGGGATATGATCTCCATGTATAATACGTAAGGGGGGATATGATCTCCATGTATAATACATAAGGGGGGATATGATCACCATGTATAATACATAAGGGGGGATATGATCACCATGTATAATACATAAGGAGGGATATGATCTCCATGTATAATACATAAGGGGGGATATGATTAACATGTATAATACATAAGGGGGGGATATGATCTCCAAGTATAAATACATCAGTGGTTCATATAGTGAACTCGGTGTAGAGCTATTCACCCTGAGGTCATCACAGAGGACAAGGGGGCACTCTTTACGTCTGGAGGAAAAGAAATTTAATCTCCAAACACAGAAAGGTTTCTTCACAGTGAGAGTTGTGAAAATGTGGAATAGACTCCCTCAAGAGTTGGTTGTGGCCAGCTCAGTGGATTGCTTTAACAAAGTCCTGGATTCTTTCTTGGATACACAGAATATAACTGGATACTAACATTTATAGGTAACGTTGATCCAGGGAATATCCGATTGTCTCTCGGGGGATCAAGAAGGATTTTTTTCCCTGCAGGAGCAAATTGGATCATGCTTTGTTGTTTTTTTGCCTTCCTCTGGATCAATTGTGGGTGTAGGGTTATAACTTTTAAAAAAAAAAATTTTAATGGTTGAACTAGATGGACTTTTGTCTTTTTTCAACCAGACTAATTATGTAACTATGATAAAGTCTACTATGTATTATGTAACTATGATCTGCGTCAGATGTCTTGCAAATCGCACCCAAAATCGGCATCTCACCCGATTAAAGTCAACTGTCACTTTTGAGAAAATGCAAACTTTTACACCCCAGTCACACCGATCCGACTTTAAAATCGATTTCAAAATCGGATGGTATACCGACTTGCGGTGCGGCTTGCAAGACACAGATGTCTATGCAAGTCGCACCCGAAGTAGTGCTTGCACTACTTTAGAAATAGGTGTGGCTCTGACCAAGTCGGAACCGCGCCGATATGACCACCTTAATTGAGGACAATAGGGTGTGGCTTGCCATGCGATTTGAAACTTGCATGGTATTGCAAATCGCATGGCAAGCTGCACCCCGGGTGTTAATATTTATCTTTAGGTAAGCATGTACAGTAGCTCGGCTAAATGACAATGATCATATTAAAGTGTCGCCATTTTTTTTTAATACCATGTTTTTATTTAGAGATTGTAATTCGTTATGCAAATGAGGTTAGACATATTTGCCCACCCTGCTTACTGTTTAGTAGCGTGGAGTGTTTTTTTTTTTTTTTTTATTTGGGGGGGGGGGGAGGACTTGTTGCTGGGAAGATTAAAACCACAAAACGCATCAAAAACGTGAAAAACGCAAAAAAACGCACTACATGCGTTTTGTTTTCTGCAGCGTTTCTATTGAAGTCGATTGAACATTTTGCGTTTTAAAAAAAAGTCTCTGACCCCTTCCGAAAACACATAGATGTGAATGTGTCCCATAGCAAACCATGTTAACTGGACTGTAGTGCGTTTCTGCAAAAAAAACTAAAAAAAAATTCATTGGTGTGAACTAGGGCTTAGCCGATAGACAACTGGTCACTAGGGAAAGGAAATGGTTGTTAGGCAAGAAATTGTATGGAAAACATGCATTAAGCTGCTTTCACACGGCATCCCTTTAAATTCTAGCTCTTCATACTGGTCTGTTGCGCTTCAGTTGAAGTTAAAAAAAAATCCTGCTTGCTGCATTTTTACTACATGGTTCGGTGAAAAAAAAGCACTAAAAACGCATGCCTCCATTGAAATAAATGGAAACTATATCAAAAATGCATCAAAGACGCAACACAACTGTGGGAAGTTCTCAAGCCCAGATTCACAGAATTGCATGACATTGGAAATCACATTATACTTAGTGGTGCCCTTCCAATTAATCCATCACAGAGCGATTTTGGAAAAGGTTCCTGGGGGACTTTAGTAGGATTTCAGCCCCATAGAATTCCATGTTATCTCACATGGGTCTCATCATCATAGATAGGAAGCATTCCTATGCAACTTTGTTGACATGAGTTTTTATTTTAACCCTCACCTCTCCCCCCTGGTCATCCTTCATCCATGGATTATGATACACCTGCGATTTTAGACCCTTCAATGGACTCTTCCATTCTTCAATCAAACCTTTAATTGTTCAATCGACCCTTCAATCAATCGATCAACCCTTCCTTCGATTGAACGATTGACCCTTCGATTTACTGACCCTTCTATCGATCGATCGACCCTTCCAATGAACAATCGACCCTTCCGATGAACAATCGACCCTTCCGATGAACAATCGACCCTTCCAATGATCAAGCGACCCTTCCAATGATCAAGCGACCCTTCCAATGATCAAGCGACCCTTCCAATGATCAACTTATCCTTCCAATGAACAATCGACCCTTCCATTGAACAATCGACCCTTCCAATGAACAATCGACCCTTCCAATGATCAAGTGACCCTTCCAATGATCAAGCGACCCCTTCCAATGAACAATCAACCCTTCCAATGATCAAGCGACCCTTCCAATGATCAAGCGACCCTTCCAATGATCAACTGATCCTTCCAATGATCAACTGACCCTTCCTTCGATCGATCAATTTACCTTTTCTTCGATTGATCGACCCTTTCTTCAATTGATTGATCGAACCTTTCTTCAATTGATTGATCCACCCTTTCTTCAATTGACTGATCGGCCCTTTCTTCGACTGATCGACCCTTCAGTCGATGGATTGATAGAAGGGTCAATCTATGGACAGGCGATCAATCAATGAAAGGGTGAATTAATCAATTGGCAGGTCAATCGATCAATAGAAGGGTCAACAGATTGATGGAAGGGTCAATCAAAGGATCGTCGATTGATCAATCAATGGAAGAGTCAGTCGATTGACTGATGGAAGGATCGACCAATTGATTGGCCGATCAATCAATAGACATGTCAATCGAACGGTCGATGGAAGGGTCAATTGATCAGTCCATAGAAAGGTCGATCGAAGGAAGGATCAAAAGCCCCTTTACACAGCAAGGACAACTGGAGGAGGAAATGTGAGGATTAAAAAAAAAAAAAAAAACACTGATCCATCAAAGTCGCATGTTTCTTATCTATGATTCTGTGAGAGACCATAGAAGTCTAAGGGGCTGAAATTCAGAAGTCTAAATAAAATGTCATTTCCCTTGCCATGCGATGCTGTGAACCCCAGCTTGAGAACTTTTAAAGTCGCACTGAAGTTGCATCCAAATGGAATGAAAATCGCATTAGAATAGTGGAAATAGGGGAAAACGCAATGAAATTGCAGCAAAACGCATTATGCTTGGCGCTAAAATTAATGCAACGTCGGAAAAATACAAATGCATTTCTGATGCGATTTTCATACAGAGCAGTATGAATGTAGCCATGTTGTATTTTTTTAGGCGCTCTTATTGAAGTCTAACGGGGCCAAAAACGCATCATCATGCCCCAAAGATGCTCTTATACTTTTTCTGAGCATGGAGCAAAAGCATATCACACAGATGTGACCAGACACAACAGAATAACATGGAGATCTGGTGTCCATCGGCATCAAAGTGCTTCTGAGAAATGCGCTTCAAATCGCTCAAGTCTGAATTAGGGCGAAGTTGCATTTAAAAAGTACATTTCATGACACTCTATTACAGCACTGCATTTATTTGTGTCTTTCATATCTGCCTGGATCTTCGGCTTTAAGATAGCTTAGGATTTCCGGTTGCGATGGGACATCAAATGGCGCATTTTCACCCTCCAGCTGCTTAGTCATGAC
Source organism: Staurois parvus (assembly GCF_062004578.1). NCBI lineage: Eukaryota > Metazoa > Chordata > Amphibia > Anura > Ranidae > Staurois > Staurois parvus. The sequence continues at coordinate 1,457,057 of NW_028318751.1, forward strand.
CTTTTAAAGAGACTGTGAACAGCTGGGAAGGGAGGACGGGCGCAGTAAATGATATTGTATTGGTTTGCCAGTTTTGATGTGTAAAATTGTGTGTTACCTCCCTTGTTCTCTTTTCACACCTCCAGTAGCACCCATAGCACTGTGTTATCAAGAGCTAGAGAGTCAAATCCAAGCCGATGTGTTGAAAGATCAAATTTAAAGGATCAGCAAACTCTTATTCGAAGAGCGACTTGAAACATTCACAAACGTTCATGCGAAAAAATACATATCTACGCAGAAAGAAGATAGATGGATTTTTAGGAAATTCGCTGAGATGCCTATTGTTCTACCGTCCATATGTCCACATTGTATTCTTGCTATTCATTTTTTTTTTTAGGAGTACTACTATTGTTGTTAGAATATCATCTATTTAGCATTTTAGAAATATACATTTTCAATCCTGTAATTCTCTTCTTACCATTTTTATTATATTCTGAATTCATTTTATAGTTAATAAGTTTTATAATTACAGTATAAATGTATAAATATATTTATTTTTTTCCATGTGATTACTTTGAAGTGTATAACAGTTTACAAATTACCAAAAAAATGTAATAATAATTTTCAGGTAAGGGAAACTATAGTCTATTCCAAACACAAATTGAATGCAAAGCCAACGTGTTTCAGGGGCTGCACACACCCCTTCATCAGGGCTGAATTGTGGCATGAAAGATAAAAAATGTAACAGTTTATTATTGCATTTATATAACATGACAGATACAAAAGTAATAATAAAAGTAATAATTTTCAGGTAAGGGAAACTATAGTCTATTCGAAACACAAATTGCATACAAAGCCTAAGTGTTTCAGGGGCTGTACAAAAAATAAGTAGATGATATTGTAACAGTAATAACTGTGCTCCACAATCCACAATGTGGTAGCAACACCCACCCATGGATCAACATGTCTGTACAAAGCAGATAATGGAGTGTGTCCAAACTCAAATATGTAAAAAATGAAAAAGCGTAGTATGTATTTATTTAACTACGAATATATGTTGCGCTCCTAAATACTTCTCAATAAATAATAATTAAATTATTACCGTTAAATTAATTCAAATTATGATACAAATAACTAATAAAAGTGTATAAATACCAAAAAATATTTAAATAGTTTCAACTAATCAATCTCCTCCAAATAAATATCAAAATAATTCCACATGAAATACTCCTCTAAAAAAATATTTTACCAAGTGCTCATAAATCATCTATTAGTGACATTATGTACTTACTAATACCCTCAATTTCATTTATATTCATAATACCCTCATTTAATATAATACAAATAGTAAACCAACTAATAACCCTCAACTAAAACGCATTTAAATGATCCCCCATAAATAAAAATAACCAAATGCTCATAAATAATTAATAGTGATTCGTATGAATCCAAATATCAAAATAATAGTCCCATTGAATAAACAATTGTTTATATATAGTGACTTGGTGCTTGTTGCTACACAGTTGTAGTTATGTGTTTCATGTTTGCGATCCTCTAGTAATTATCACACCTGTGGCTCGCAAGTCACTCTGATTCATCTATACATGTATTTATTTAAATTTGCTTGTAGAAAAAGTGTATATTATTATACAGGATTTATATAGTGCCGATAGTTTGCTCAGCGCTTTACAATATAATGGGAGACAATACAGCAACAATACAGTTCAATACAAGAGGGATAGGAGGGCCCTGATCCTTGGAGCTTACAATCTTGTATACTCTCACTACGATCAGCTTTATGTAAGAAGGAGGTGCAGCAGAGCTTCAATTTATATATATATATATATAAAAATAAATTATATATATATAAATTGCAGCTCTGCTGCACCTCCTTCTTACATAAAGCTGATCGTAGTAAGAGTATACAAGATTGTATACATATATGTATATATACACAATATACAATACATGTATATGTATGTATATCTAGGATATATATATATATATATATATATATATATATATATATATATATATATATGTATCCTAGATTGTAAGCTACAAGGGACAGGGCCCTCCTAACCCTCTTGTACTGAACTGTATTGTTGCTGTATTGTCTCCCGTTATATTGTAAAGCGCGGAGCAAACTGTTGGTGCTATATAAATCCTGTAAAATAATATATATACACAGTTGTGTTCAAAATAATAGCAGTCAGACATCACTAACCGGATCAATCACTGTTTTTGGTAGAAATGATATTTCTACATGGCAAATAATTTACTAGCAGGTGTAGTAGAGTAATAGAAATCCAACAGACCCAACAGTCATGACATGCATGCTGCTGATTCTGTGTAACTGAATCACTAATTGAAAGGGGCATGTTCAAAATAATAGCAATGTGGAGTTCTATTAGTGAGGTCATTCATTCTTTGGAAAACAGGTGGCAATTATTGCCCTTATTTAAGGAAGGAAGGCAGCAAATGTTGTACATGCTGGTTACAGTGCATTTCTCTCTGAAATTCTGAGGAAAATGGGTCGTTCCAGACATTGTTCAGAAGAACAGCGTACCTTGATTAAAAAGTTGATTGGAGAGGGGAAACATATAAAGAAGTGCAGAAAATGATAGGCTGCTCAGCTAAAATGATCGCAAATGCTTTAAAATGGCAACCAAAACCTGAAAGACGTAGAAGAAAGCGAAAAAATACCATTCGAATGGATGGAAGAATAGCCAAAATGGCAAGGACTCTGCCAACAATCAGCTCCAGGAACATCAAAGGTGGTGTAAAGTTCCCTGTGAGGACTGTTACAGTTAGAAGACGTCTATGTGAAGCCAAGTTATCTGCAAGAAGCCCCTGCAAAGTCCCACTGTTGAAAAAAAGACGTGTGCTGAAGAGGTTACAATTTGCCAAAGAGCACATTGACTGGCCTAAAGAGAAATGGCGCAACATTTTGTGGACTGATGAAAGTAAGATTGTTCTTTTTGGGTCTAGTGGCCGGAGACAGTTTGTCAGACGACCCCCAAACACTGAATTCAAGCCCCAGTACACTGTGAAGACAGTGAAGCATGGTGGTGCAAACATCATGATATGGGGATGTTTCTCATACTACGGTGTTGGGCCTATTTATCGCATACCAGGGATCATGGATCAGTTTGAATACATCAGAATACTTGAAGAGGTCATGCTGCCTTATGCTGAAGAGGAAATGCCCTTGAAATGGGTGTTCCAACAAGACAAGGACCCCAAACACACCAGTAAACGTGCAACATCTTGGTTCCAGACCAACAAGATTGACGTTATGGAGTGGCCAGCCCAATCCCCGGATCTTAATCCAATAGTAAACTTGTGGGGTGACATCAAAAATGCCGTTTCTGAGGCAAAACCAAGAAATAGAGAAGAACTGTGGAATGTCGTCCAATCATCCTGGGCTGGAATACCTGATCACAGGGGCCAGAAGTTGGTTGACTCCATGCAACACAGATGTACAGCAGTTCTCAGAAACAGTGCGACTACAACCAAATATTCATTAAGTGATTCAAAGGAAAGCAAAATCTTCAAACGTTTTTCAGTTTATATAGTGAATGTTTGAGTTTGTAAAGAAGAATACAAACAGCTATTTTTTGAACAGTCTAATATTCACTTTTCTTCAATTTTGTTTAGAGGAACAACACAAATTTGATCTATTTTTCTTCATGTTTTGATTTGGAATAGAATGTGTAGTGTTCCCAATGCATTTGTGTGTATGGAAATAAAAGCTATTAGAAGGATTTTGAGCTTTATTCACTTTTCTCAACACACTGCTATTATTTTGAACACAACTGTATGTAATAAAAATAAAATGACACCTGCACTCATGGTATGTTCTCATTCTTCTAAAGTAATAAGATGCTGACTGCCATTTAATTTGTAAGATTGAGGACATCTTGAGGTGGTAAAGAGGTACTGTAGGGTTAAGCTCAGGGATGAAGAAATGACCACTCCTCCAAATTGACATCCACCTATCAAGGCACTTTGATATTTTCATAACTCCTCCCAAGAGCCACCTCACTGCTTGCAGTAAAGTGGTTGTAAACCCTTACATAGCCATGATGTGCCTGTATTGCATAGAGAAGAACAAAGACCTAATGATAACATCACTGTTAAAAAGTTAAAATAGGTAATGAAACATGAAAAGGTTTTTATTAAAATGTAATTAGCATGTTGATGGGGGGGATTAAAGAGGCAGGAAAGGAAAAATATAGGAAGAATAAACAGATTTAAATATCTGTGGAATAATGAGATTTTGTTTACATTATACCATACCATTGACTCATTCATAAAACACACATTATGGCCGTTCCCTAAACACGATACACTTCTCTTCTGCCTGATTATGTTGTTTTGGGGTTAGAAAAGCATACAAAGTCATTGCTTGTCATTCCGGATGACAAACAAAGAAGAGTAACATTCCTAATTAAAATATTAACGCAACACGAGTTTTACCATAGCAACTTTAAGAAAGAAGTTATTGTGCGGCAAGTGACAATTAGTAGCTGAGAAAAAAGAAAAAGGGCTGTTTCAAATATGACAAAGTAAGTGAATGATTTGGTGCGTCACCCACAGTAGGGTTCCGGTGATTTAACCATTGCCAGGCTTGTGCGATTCATTAACGGCTAGCTCCAGTCCAACACAAATCTTTGGCATGCACGCTAACTTGATGGCGAGTGTCCTACCTACTAAGTGGCTTCGACTTCTAGCCCAAATTCCCGCTTTGTACAGTTGGCTGCCGCGTTCTCGAGCACTCTATTTACACCTTTACACGCACATTTTTTCTCTACTGATGTTAAGGAAGTCCAATGACTGTATGTTAACCCTAACAATTAACATTTCTTCTTTATTTCCTTTTGGTCTTCTGAAAATAGGACCAGCAACAACATACATTACTCCCAGGATGCTCACCATTTCTTGATTGGATTGGATGGTGATTATCAGATGCCCGCCTTAAAAGTGAATCTCTGATCAACAACCATATGTCAGCAGAAAATTAACAGGTCACACAGTAATGACACATCACTACGCTTATAAATCATTTATTCCAATGACATGAGTTTGCAGGATGACAATCCACCTGTCAACCACCCGCCCCAACGCGTTTCATCCAAAAGGCTTACTTATGGAGACCTACCATATTATTAGTAATACCTCATCTGGAATATGCAGTTCAGTTTTGGGCACCAATCACAAAAAGAACATTGGGGAACTGGAGAAAGTACAGAGAAGGGCAACCAAACTGATAAGAGGCATGGAGGAGATCAGCTATGAGGAAAGATTAGACAAACTGAATTTATTCTCTCTTGAGAAGAGGAGATTAAGAGGGGATACGATCACCATGTATAATACATAAGGGGGGGATATGATCTCCATGTATAATACATAAGGGGGATATGATCTCCATGTATAATACATAAGGGGGGATATGATCTCCATGTGTAATACATAAGGGGGGATATGATCTCCATGTATAATACATAAGGGGGATATGATCTCCATGTATAATACATAAGAGGGGATATGATCACCATGTATAATACATAAGGGGGGATATGATCTCCATGTATAATACATAAGGGGGGATATGATCTCCATGTATAATACATAAGGGGGGATATGAACACCATGTATAATACATAAGGGGGGATATGATCTCCATGTATAATACATAAGGGGGGATATGATCTCCATGTATAATACATAAGGGGGGATATGATCACCATGTATAATACATAAGGGGGGATATGATCTCCATGTATAATACATAAGGGGGGATATGATCTCCATGTATAATACATAAGGGGGGATATGATCTCCATGTATAATACATAAGGGGATATGATCTCCATGTATAATACATAAGGGGGGATATGATCACCATGTATAATACATAAGGGGGGATATGATCACCATGTATAATACATAAGGGGGGATATGATCTCCATGTATAATACATAAGGGGGGATATGATCACCATGTATAATACATAAGGAGGGATATGATCTCCATGTATAATACATAAGGGGGGATATGATCTCCATGTATAATACATAAGGGGGGGATATGATCTCCATGTATAATACATAAGGGGGGATATGATCTCCATGTATAATACATAAGGGGGGATATGATCAACATGTATAATACATAAGGAGGGATATGATCAACATGTATAAATACATTAGTGGTTCATATAGTGAACTCGGTGTAGAGCTATTCACCCTGAGGTCATCACAGAGGACAAGGGGGCGCTCTTTACGTCTGGAGGAAAAGAAATGTAATCTCCAAACACGGAAAAGTTTCTTCACAGTGAGAGCTGTGAAAATGTTGAATAGACTCCCTCAAGAGTTGGTTCTGGCCTGCTCAGTGGATTGGTTCAAAAAAGTCCTGGATTCTTTCTTGGATGCACAGATCATAACTGGATACTGACATTTATAGGTAAAGTTGATCCAGGAAATATCAGATTGCCTCTTGGGGGATCAGGAAGGAATTTGTTCCCCTGCAGGAGCAAATTGGATCATGCTTTGCTGGGGTTTTTTTTTGGCTTTCTCTGGATCAACTGTGGGTATAGGATTATAACTTTTTTTTTATGGTTGAATTGAATGGACTTTTGTCTTTTTTCAGCCAGACTAACTATGTAACTGTGGTTCATTCATTTCTTTCTGATATTTTATTGAAAGTGTTTTGTTATATCTGCTCAAGAAGCGCAAAAAAATCTGTTGATCCTGTCTTGTACAAATGTTATTCTTCCCAGGTCACCTCTGAACTACAACAGAAACCAGCGCTCAAATCTCTCTTGCTGCACTCAAAACATGCAATCTAGCGCTTGCTGAGGTGCTGCCCTTGGCAGATCGGGGAATCTTGATACTAGCAGAAAAGAACAAAACAGGTCGCACTCTCCTCGTGCATTACTGTAATAATATGAAATGTATTATAAACATACAAATGCATACTCACAAGCCAAAAAAGTCATAAAAACAGAGACAAGGAGTCAAAGGATGCCAGTCGTGTACAACATATGTTGTGTAACGCGTTTCGGGAGTCGAACTCCCTTCCTCAGAGCAATAGATGACTTTTTTGGCTTGCAAGTATGCATTTGTATTTTTATAATACATTTCATATTATTACGGTAATGCACGAGGAGAGTGCGCCCTGTTTTGTTCTTTTCTGCCACCTCTGAACTACACTCCAAATCGGAAGCAGCAGCCTAGAATTACAACGCAGCCCCTCTATGAATACTGCACGCCTTTTAGATTGTATGTTCCTATGAGCAGGGCCCTCTTAACCCTCCTGTACTGAATTGGTGCAATATAAATCCTGTATAATAATAATAATAATAATAATAAATACAGTGAGTGAGATTTGTCACCATAGAACAGGACGTGTGTTACTGGCCGGATCTACATATGAAAATAAAGGGCATATACCCTGAAAAAAATAACAAGAAGCTTTTACTTTTTTTCTTGGGTTTTCACACAATTAACTGATTGTAAAGAGTTATAAAACTCTCAATGTGTCTTGGAGAGCATTACCAGTTATACTGGGAGAAATGTAGATATCATTATTGGATCTCCTCCGGAGAATGCTAGTCTCTGGATTTATCTCTGATTCACTGAAGCGTGCAGCCAATGAAATCAATAGGAAAGCAAGAGGTCACAATGATCTCAGGTCACATTCAACTTTATTAATCCTGGGTATAGCACACTGCAGTTCTGCTTAGGATACGGGTCCCTGGTGAGGCTGCAGTGTGTTATGTGTAATAGGATGGATGTGACTGGCCGTCATGTGACTTCTTGTTTTCCTATTGAGTTCATGATTTGGGTCCCTTTGATCAGCACCCAGAGTTCCAGTATGGGCTTAAAGCAGTGACATCTCTCCACAATCTATTATGCAGCCAATAAAGTCAAACGTCTTTGTCTAAGCACCTGCTCCAGGCCAGTGCTTTAGAAATTGCTGAATGCAGGCAATTAGCAAAGGCAATTTATCTCACCAAAGGTTTCCTTTACAGAAAAAGTCCCTCTAGCTTGGTCTACATGTACTTTCAAGCTCAGCCTATCTCTGGTATACCCCAGAAGCAAGCCCTAAATGTCCTCCTACTCATCAATATTAGGATGCTTTGGAACAGCCATTCTCAACCAGGGTTCCTCTAGAAGTCGCTAGTGTTTCCTAAGTTGTGATCAACTGACCCTACCACCACCACCATGGGATGATGTCTGCTTAGTCTTAGTTCAGAGACCAACACCATTTGGCCGAAGCAAGCACCAGTGATCTTTCTAACTTTTGGTAAGGGTGGAATTCTGACCTCCACTGTAATGGGGGTATTCTTCTTGTTGACTAGCAATGCATGTGCCATTTTCCCATTGGCTCCTGAAGAATATGTTTTTATAGGAGTTCTTTGAGACCTGAAAATGATTCAAAGGTTCCTTTGGGATTGGAAGGTTGAGAATGGCTGCTTTAGAACAATCCCTATCCAGAATGACTTAAGGGTTCCTCATGGATTGGAAGGTTGGGAAAGGATGCTTTAGAACAATCCCTATCCAGAATGATTTAAAGGTTCCTTTGGGGTTGGAAGGTTGAGAATGGCTACTTTAGAACTATCCTTATCTAGAATGATTTAAGGGTTCCTCAGGGGTTGAAAAGTTGGGAAAGGATGCTTTAGAACAGTGGTGGGCAACCTTTTTTTTCAACTGAGCCAAATCTCGCCAAAACCATGATTGAAATTTATTTTGAGAGCCACATTTTTAAAACTGAAAATACATCTCCCATATAGTAATTCATCCCCCATAGTAATTCATCCCCCATATAGTAATTCATCCCCCATAGTGTAATTCATCCCCCATAGTAATTCATCCCCCATAGTAATTCATCCCCCATATAGTAATTCATCCCCCATATAGTAATTCATCCCCCATATAGTAATTCATCCCCCATAGTAATTCATCCCCCATATAGTAATTCATCCCCCATAGCAATTCATCCCCCGTATAGTATTTCATCCCTCGTATAGTATTTCATCCCCCGTATAGTATTTCATCCCCCGTATAGTATTTCATCCCCCATATAGTATTTCATCCCCCATATAGTATTTCATCCCTCATATAGTATTTCATCCCCCATATAGTAATTCATCCCTCATATAGTATTTCATCCCTCATATAGTATTTCATCCCCCCATATAGTATTTCATCCCTCATATAGTATTTCATCCCCCCATATAGTATTTCATCCCTCATATAGTATTTCATCCCCCCATATAGTATTTCATCCCTCATATAGTAATTCATCCCTCATATAGTATTTCATCCCCCCATATAGTATTTCATCCCTCATATAGTAATTCATCCCTCATATAGTATTTCATCCCCCCATATAGTATTTCATCCCCCCATATAGTATTTCATCCCTCATATAGTAATTCATCCCTCATATAGTATTTCATCCCCCCATATAGTATTTCATCCCCCCATATAGTATTTCATCCCCCCATATAGTATTTCATCCCTCATATAGTAATTCATCCCTCATATAGTATTTCATCCCTCATATAGTATTTCATCCCCCCATATAGTATTTCATCCCTCATAAAGTAATTCATCCCTCATATAGTAATTCATCCCCCATATAGTATTTCATCCCTCATATAGTATTTCATCCCCCATATAGTAATTCATCCCTCATATAGTATTTCATCCCTCATATAGTATTTCATCCCCCCATATAGTATTTCATCCCTCATATAGTATTTCATCCCCCCATATAGTATTTCATCCCTCATATAGTATTTCATCCCCCCATATAGTATTTCATCCCTCATATAGTAATTCATCCCTCATATAGTATTTCATCCCCCCATATAGTATTTCATCCCTCATATAGTAATTCATCCCTCATATAGTATTTCATCCCCCCATATAGTATTTCATCCCCCCATATAGTATTTCATCCCTCATATAGTAATTCATCCCTCATATAGTATTTCATCCCTCATATAGTATTTCATCCCCCCATATAGTATTTCATCCCCCCATATAGTATTTCATCCCTCATAAAGTAATTCATCCCTCATAAAGTAATTCATCCCTCATATAGTATTTCATCCCCCACAGTACTATTCCCCCCCCCCCCTTCTAGTAAGCCAAGTCCCCCGTGTCAATTCACTTACCTTTTGCGTTCCTCTCGCTGTCTTCCCGCGCCGTTCGGGTCTTCAGGGCGGACTGTGAGAGGAGCCTAGCTCCCCTCCCCTCACGTTCGGCACGCTGCCCCGCCTACACACATCCTGACAGCCACATCCGCAGGCCGGATTAAAAGGTCCGCGCGGACTTTTGGGGCTGCCAACCGAGAGGAGGCAGGGGAGCGGCCGACCGAGAGGAGGGAGGGGAGCAGGCGCCCGGCACACAGAAGAGCCGCATTAGACTGGGTAAAGAGCCGCATGTGGCTCGCGAGCCGCGGCTTGCCGACCACTGCTTTAGAACAATCCCTATCCAGAATGATTTAAAGGTTTCTCAGGGGTTGGAAGATTAAGAAAGGCTGCTTTAGGACAATCCCTATCAAGAAAAATGTAAGGGTTCCTCAGGGGTTGGAAGGTTGGGAAAGGCTGCTTTAGAACAATCCCTATCCAGATTCTTCCCACCATGCTCATAGAGATCAATGATCCTAGCAGGTGGGGCCATAGTAACTCCCAAAGACACATTGCTTGGTAGTCCTCAGAAGCCCTTAAAGCATCTCTATTGATTTTCTCTTGACTCAATTGTATGACTCATACTAGTTTTTAAGGCCAAGCTATAGATAGTTATATGTCGATTGCCTTACCCATCCTTTTCCATCAGTTACAAGAAGCTGCAAGAAGTCCTCAGATTCCCTTTTCCCAACATCCAGCACATTTTCTCTCTACTTAGATTTTCCTCTTCTAAAATATTATTTTGTGCATCTCAATTACACACCGAAAGTGAAAGATGAACCAGTATTACACGCTATGGAAACAATGTATATGAGCGCATATGTTATATTAGCAGAGTGAAGCACAGTTTATCCGGGCATATGGAGGGAGAGTATAAGCATGTGCCAATGTCTCTGTCTATATCTGGGCATACAGTATGAAGGCAGTGTGAGTCTTGCTAGCGCCAAGACTCTGCTGGCAGAGGAGGCTGTATTAGTATGCACAATATGCAGGCTGTGAATATGTGGGTGCCAGTACTAAGCTGGCATCTGTGCATACAGTATAGTAGAAAGGCATAGGAAACAGAGTATTCTTGAGCTCATAGCACCAAAGGAAGGAGTATGTCCTCAAAGTTACAGAATTGTCAAATGGTAACTGTATGATGGAATGAATTACAGAGAATAGGAGAGCAAGGGGGAGCACTAGAGGCCAGTCAGGTGTACTGCAGTGCATCTAGACAAGGGTCATGCTGCAGGAGGAGAGAGCAGAGTGACCAGGGGGTTAAGCTTCTCACTATGCTTCTTCCTCACCGGTAATCCCTTTTCCCAATATCAGCCATGCTGATAGCCATCAACAGGCTAGGGGCAGGGAGGTCACCAAGCTGTATTGCTCAACTGCAGCAGAGAAAAAGAAGGTCGCCTACCTGGCTCCGGTGGCATTTTACATTCACCTACAGCACGGGTGTCATACTGGCGGCCCTCCAGCTGTTGCCAAACTACAAGTCCCATGAGGCACTGCAAGACTGACAGTTACAAGCATGACTCCCAAAGGCAGGGGCATGATGGGACTTGTAGTTTCGCAACAGCTGGAGGGCCACCAGTTTGACACCCCTGACCTACAGCTATGCAACAGAACTGTGCAAATCTCTGGACTGGATAAACAGAAATTATGCTTGTGCTTTCCTATGTATGCTTTATGTTCTTTATCTGTATATTTAGCCATTTGCCTAGATCAGGGGTCTGCAACCTTTAAGACATAAAGAGCCACTTGGACCCGTTTCCGAAAGGGAAAAAAAGACTGGGAGCCGCAAAACCATTGCAACATTTAAAACAAATCCGACACTGCATATATTGCAAAAAGCGCTCTGGTCATGAAGGGGGTTTAAGGGCCCAGTAAGCAAAGGGTTAATCAGGGCCACAGTGTATCATCATAATCACAATCATAGCCTTAGGTCAGTGGTGGGCAACCTTTTTTTTCAACTGAGCCAAATCTCGCCAAAACCACGATTAAAATTTATTTTGAGAGCCACATTTTTAAAACTGAAAATACATCCCCCATATAGTAATTCATCCCCCATAGTAATTCATCCCCCATATAGTAATTCATCCCCCATAGTAATTCATCCCCCCTATAGTAATTCATCCCCCCTATAGTAATTCATCCCCCATAGTAATTCATCCCCCCTATAGTAATTCATCCCCCATATAGTAATTCATCCCCCATATAGTAATTCATCCCCCATATAGTAATTCATCCCCCCTATAGTAATTCATCCCCCATAGTAATTCATCCCCCCTATAGTAATTCATCCCCCATATAGTAATTCATCCCCCATATAGTAATTCATCCCCCCTATAGTAATTCATCCCCCCTATAGTAATTCATCCCCCATAGTAATTCATCCCCCCTATAGTAATTCATCCCCCCTATAGTAATTCATCCCCCATATAGTAATTCATCCCCCCTATAGTAATTCATCCCCCCTATAGTAATTCATCCCCCCTATAGTAATTCATCCCCCCTATAGTAATTCATTCCCATATTGTGTCAATTCACTTACCTGTACTCCGCGCGTTCCTCTCGCCGTGTTCCCGCGCAGTTCTGGTCTTCAGGGCGGACTGTGAGAGGAGAGGAGTTCGTCACGCTGCCCCGCCTACATCCTGACAGCCAATGTTTGCCACGCTCCGCGGGCCGGATTATAAGGTCCGCCGGGCCGTAGTTTGCCCATTGCTAGGCTAGCTGCAGAGTCCTGACTTTTGGGGCGGCCGCCCGAGAGGAGGGAGGGGAGCGGGCGCCCGGCACACAGAAGAGCTGCATTAACCTCCCTGGCGGTATGATTCCTTCCGATTTTTTGTGCTGAAAGCGGTACCATTTTTTCGCATGGAAATAGTTTTTTATTGTAGGCTGTAATTTTTAGGAAAATTTCACCACAAATCATTATCACTCAATTCTGCAAGTGGTTCTGATTTACTATCGCTGTTCTCTAGCTGATCTAAAACCGCGTTTGACCTAAAGGGATGCTTTTTGGACGCCATGGACTTTTCTAAGTTTCCAGGCAGAAAGAACAGACAAAATGCAGGCAGGGCACAGGACAAAGCACTAGGGACAAAATGTATGTGAAATGGGATGAAACAGCAATGTTTTACTATTGAAAATTGAAAAAAAAAAAAAAGACATTTTAAATTTTTAAAATTTCCCGCCGCCGGCGGCGCTCGTACGTCCCGACGTCACGGGGACCGGAACACAGAAGCCGGATGCCGGCATCGGCCGGAGGAGATGGCCGGGGACGCTGCAGGGGACACATCGCGGGAACGAAGGACAAGGTAAGTGCTGCAGGGACCCCCAGAGCAGCGCCGCATGGTAAGCCTGAGTGTAGCTCGTGGTATAGAAATTCTACCACGAGCTACACTCGGGAAAACCGCCAGGGAGGTTAAAAGAGCCGCGGCTTGCCGACCACTGAGCTACGGCAACCCTATTGCCTGTCACCTGGTGGGCAGTGTGCTCCGGAGCCGCAGCAAAGGTGAAAAAGAGCCGCATGCGGCTCTGGAGCCGCGGGTTGCCGACACCCGGCCTAGATGAATATTGTCTAAATACAAGAGGTCTGCAAACTTAAATGCTCATGTCCTTTCCACATTTCTTTCAGATGTGTGCAGTAATTCACCACGAAACAACCTCCATGTAACATCCGCTGTAATAAAGACCAGTCACTGCAGCTATCTCTCCTTGTGCAGTGTGGCTGGTCTTGTATCCTCCCCTTTCTGTAGTGGGTGGAGCTTGTTTGGTCCCACCCACAGCTCTGTTCTCTGCACAGGCTACGTACAGCACAGTAATGATGTATCTGGGTTTGGTGCACACAAAGTGTTGGTACTGCAGGGCTTGACCAATTTGCTTCGAATCTAGGATCCAGCTAAAAAAGTTAGGAGGCAGTTTTTGTTTTTGGGGGGTTTTTAGCATCACATGGGTTGTCAGCGCCCGGGGAAAGGCAACTTTTGGATGACAAGCTTTACGCGATGCGAATTGCCGCACGACAATCACGGCAAAACCGTACCCAGTTTTAGGTGCCATTGAAAATAATGGCACCTGATCCTACATTTTGCAATCACAGGAATTCTGCCATGATCCGAAAGTGCCCAGGTGCGAATGGAGCCACCCTGGTTCACACATATGTGATCCTGGATGTGTTTTCAAACTCACAGATTCGCATGACAGGCTAGATATTATGTGTTCCTATTGAGGTGGTGCATACGCATTGTATTTTCAGTGCTATAACGAAAAGGGTCCTGTGGGAGTTTGTAGCGGTGCATTCCAGACTCGCAAGTGAGAGAGTAGAGTGGCATGCGGAGATAAGTGTTCACATGGGATTGCGATTGACAGGCGTTTTTGCCTGAAGTCAACGGGATGCGAATTTGCACTGAAGTCAACGGGACGTGATTTTGCACTGAAGTCACCGGGGTGCGATTTTGCACTGAAGTCACTGGGATGCGATTTTGCACTGAAGTCAACGGGACGCAATTTTGCATTAAAGTCAACGGGGCGTGATTTTGCACCGAAGTCACCGAGACGCGATTTTGCACTGAACTCACCAGGATGCGATTTTGCACTGAAGTCAACGGGACGCGATTGTGCACTATAGTCAACGGGACGCGATTTTGCACTGAAGTCAATGGGACGTGATTTTGCACTGAAATCAACAGGACACGATTTTGCACTGAAGTCAACAGGATGCGATTTTGCACTAAAGTCAGCAGGAAGCGATTTTGCACTGAAGTCATCGGGATGCGATTTTGCGCTAAAATCCGCAGAATGCGATTTTGCACTGAAGTCAACTGGATGCGATTTTGCATGAGAGTCAACGGGATGTGATTTTGCACTGAAGTCACCGGGACGCGATTTTGTACTGGACTCACCAGGATGCGATTTTGCACTGAAGTCAACAGGTACGATTGTGCACTAAAGTCAGCAGGAAGCGATTTTGCACTTAAATCAGCAGAATGCGATTTTGCACTGAAGTCAACAGGACGTGATTTTGCACTAAATTCAACTGGACGCGATTTTGCACTGAAGTCAACGGGACATGATTTGACACGATTTTGCACTGAAGTCAACAGGACTCGAGTTTGCACTAAAGTCAACAGGACGCAGTGTGTGTAGCTAGGTACCAGGATGCAATTTCTAGTCACCACGGCGACCTGGCTCCTGGGATTTGTCAAGCCCTGTGTTACTGTATATTCTTTGCAGCGATTGTAGAATATATTTAAATGAAATTCTTTGCGTCCAGAGCTTAGCTCTAAAGTGTTACTAAACCCCAGACCCTGCATTCACTATATCTGGTCTCCCACAATACACAGAAATGCAATTATTTTAGTAAATATAAACTGCTAAATACCTTTTCTCATCAGTGGTATATAGTAGTCTTGTGACTTCTATCAGTGTCCAGCTGAGCACTGTAGGAGGAGTTTCACTAGGAGGATGCAGAACCCCTGACCTCTGTCTGGACAGTGCTGATTGGCTCTGTGCTGATCATGTGCACTTTCCCAAGAAGAAAAAAAAAAAACATCTCTAGCACTACACACCAAACTGTGCAGAGTGTCTCCACATTAGATGTCTTATCAGGAGATAAGAGGGCGGCATTGGAAGAAGGGGAGAATCAGAGAAGTCAGGATCAAACAGCCTTTTTACACAATGCAGAGGATTAACTCCTTAGGTTCCACAGTGAGTATAACAAGCATGCTATACTGCATATACAGACTGATTTTACTGTTGTGGGTTTAGTAACACTTTAAATAATCATGTGCAATATTTAATATCTATCTGGTTAAAAAATAAAAAAAAAGCCTTTAAAATAACCAAGGGAATATTCTGTGTGCACACACATGTTGTTTGCTAGAACGCATTAGCAGGTCGCTCACTGAGTGCTCTCCGGACTTGCTCTTTAAATTGACGTCGATGCAGAAAAGGCTGTGCGTTTTCCCGGGGAAGAGTAAAGTGAATGCAGATTCCCCCACTAATGCAAGACACATAATTAATTCATTCTCGGGGACTGCACATGCATTTTTCATAGGACTTGCGTTAAATGAAAGCTTCGGTAAGACTCTCCGTCTTTTTAATGAGGCGGGACGGTTGTGTATGTGTTATAATTACATCTTCTCAGGTCGAACCCTTTAAAGTGAAACTGTCGTCAATTAATATATTCCAGTTCAGTAGAACTTCTAATCTAATAACCACATTTCTATTTGTTTTACTGAATACAGCAAACACAAATCTGCTTCTGTGATTACTGCAAAACTACACTGATGAAAAGCCAGAAAAAAAAAACAAAACAACCAAATGTGGAGCAGGGCAGGCGTGAACCAGTCCAAAATCTTCACATAGCCTTCGCAAAACTGTAATTGGGAAGCTTGGTTTTGTATTTCAATATTTTTATTCAAAAGCAGAGTTCCGGCCCCCGCTACCTCCCAAAAAAAAAATTAAAAGTCAGTAGCTACAAATGTGGCTGCTGACTTTTAATATTGGGGCACTTACATGTCCAGGCATCCAGCAGTGTCCTCACCCTGAGCCGATTCTTCAATCTACTGGCGGGTGCTGGCGCCGCCATCTTGACTAAGGGAAAGCAGCAGCCTTGCGGTTTCCTACCGCATGCTCGAGGCGCTTTGTGAATGGGCTGCAACTCTCTGGGACCTGTCCTCCCCATGTCAACCCCCCCCCAGGTCAATGCCCCCCATGTCACTGCCCCCCCTCACGTCACTGTCCTCCCCATGTCACTGACCCCCCCAAATGTCACTGTCCTCCCCATGTCACTGACCCCAGCCCATGTCACTGTCCTTCCCATGTCACCGACCCCAGCCCATGTCACTGTCCTCCCCATGTCATAGCCCACCCGTGTCACTGACCCCATCACGTTACTGTCCTCCCCATGTCAGCCCCCCCCCCCACTGTCCTCCCCCCCACATGTCACTGTCCTCCCATGTCAGTCCCCCCCCCCTCATGTCACTGTCCTCCCCACATGTGACTGTACTGCCCATGTCAAACCCCCCCCCCATGTAACTGTCCTCTCTCCGATCCACGATGCTCACCAATACGCATCTTTGATCCATCTTGCTGGAGCATCGGTGGCTAGTGATCCGCTGTGTGTGTAAGTGTAATCAGCGGTGCAGCAAAAAAGGGGTTAACTGTAGAACAGGGGTCCTCAAACTTTTTAAACAAGGGGGGCCAGTTCACTGTCCCTCAGACCGTTGGAGGGCTGGACTATAGTTTAAATAAAAAAAAAAACTATGAACAGTACAGGAGATGACCAGAGACTGCGGACATAGTACAGGAGATGACCAGAGACTGCGGACACAGTACAGGAGATGACCAGAGACTGCAGACACAGTACAGGAGATGACCGGAGACTGCGGACAGTACAGGAGATGACCAGAGACTGCGGACATAGTACAGGAGATGACCAGAGACTGCGGACACAGTACAGGAGATGACCAGAGACTGCGGACACAGTACAGGAGATGACCAGAGACTGCGGACACAGTACAGGAGATGACCAGAGACTGCGGACACAGTACAGGAGATGACCAGAGACTGCGGACACAGTACAGGAGATGACCAGAGACTGCGGACACAGTACAGGAGATGACCAGAGACTGCGGACACAGTACAGGAGATGACCAGAGACTGCGGACATAGTACAGGAGATGACCAGAGACTGCGGACACAGTACAGGAGATGACCAGAGACTGCGGACATAGTACAGGGGATGACCAGAGACTGCGGACACAGTACAGGAGATGACCAGAGACTGCGGACATAGTACAGGGGATGACCAGAGACTGCGGACATAGTACAGGAGATGACCAGAGACTGCAGACACAGGACAGGGGGGGAGATGAGGGGGGAGGGGGGAGAGAGAGGAGGGGGGAGAGAGAGGAGGGGGGAGGGGGGGAGAGAGAGGAGGGGGGAGGGGGAGAGAGAGGGGGGAGGGAGAAAGAGGAGGGGGGAGGGAGAAAGAGGAGGGGGGGGAGGGGGAGAGAGAGGGGGGAGGGAGAAAGAGGAGGGGGGAGGGAGAAAGAGGAGGGGGGGGAGGGAGAAAGGAGGGGGGGAGGGGAGGGAGAAAGGGGAGGGGGGAGGGAGAAAGGGGAGGGGAGGGAGAAAGGGGAGGGGGGAGGGGAGGGAGAAAGGGGAGGGGGGGTGGGGAGGGAGAAAGGGGAGGGGGGGTGGGGAGGGAGAAAGGGGAGGGGGGGAGAAAGGGGGGGGGGAGAGGGGGGGGGAGAAAGAGGAGGGGGAGAGAGGTTCCTCTGTACATCTGCTCCAGTCGCACATTCCTCGGTATATCCTGATGACTACTGTGAATACCATTCATTCCTAGCGATCTTAGAATATGTCCTATAGAACTACTACAGCCCATAAATCACAGATCAACTTCTCAGGGGCAGGGCGTGGCCCTGGAACATGGAGGCGGGGATTCTTCCGTGACGCCAGCCAAGGCTTAGGAGCGCACTACTGCAGGCAAGGGCGCGGCAGGGAAACCAGGGCGGAGTGTAGAGAGGCGGGAGTGGTTGAGAAACAATAGGCGGGGTTTATTCTGTGGAGGATAAACTGGGGGAGTTGTAGCAGAGGCAGGGTGTGGCAGATGATTGGGGGCGGAGTTTTCCATAACATGCTCAGATGCGTCAGGGAGACACATCTTCATGGGGGAACTGATCTTGCCACTACAGGAGAACTGATCTTGCCGCTACACCGGCTCGGAAGTGTCAGCATGCCGTTATACCGGCTTATAAGACGACCCCCGACTTTTGAGAAGATTTTCATGAGTTAAAAAGTCGTCTTATACGCCGGAAAATACGGTATTTATTTGCAAAATGTTATAAGAAAACCACTTTTTTTCAACATTTTTGGACTTTTTCATTTATATAGCAAAATTAATAAAAATACCAGTGGTGAATAAATGCAACAAAAATAAAGTTTTATCGGTCTAAATAAAATGCTAAGAAATTCACATGGGTAGTGTTGCATGACCCCGCAATTGTCATTCAAAGTATGACAGCGCTGAAAGCTGAACATTGTCCTGGACAGGAAGGGGGTAAACGTTTCCGGACAGGAAGGGGGTAAACGTTTCCGGACTGGAAGGGGGTAAAAGTGTCTGGACTGGAAGGGGGTAAAATTGTCCTGGACAGGAAGGGGGTAAAAGTGTCCGGACTTGAAGTGTTTAAATTAATAAATTAAATATTTACATTTATTTTTTAATTTATTTAATTCAATATCTCAAAATGTCTGTCCAACCAAAACTTTTCTTTTTCTTTTAGTTTTGCAAATAGTGGGGCCCCTGTTGGTTTTTTTCACTGCTATCTGGGGCTATTAGGTTTACTTCATACTGGCAGCAGAGGGGCAGTAAAAAATGATCCATGCTTCTACAGACTCCCCCCCATCTATCCAAGACTAAATGAACATGCTATATACCTTTGAAGAAGTAAATGAGCATTTCACCTGATATATACCAGGTACCATAATATGTGGATTCTAAGGAACTTTGAAGCTACAACAATTTGTAGTCACGAGAAGTAAGGAAATCAGCATGGTCTAGGGCAGTGGTTCTCAACCTTTCTAATGCCGCGACCCCTTAATACAGTTCCTCATGTTGTGGTGACCCCCAACCATAAAATTATTTTCGTTGCTACTTCATAACTGTAATTTTGCAGTGGGAGGAATAGTGTTCCATCATTGGTGTCAGTGGGAGGAATAGTGCCCCATCATTGGTATTAGTGGGAGAAATAGTGCCCCATCATTGGCGTCAGTGGGAGGAATAGTGTCCCATCATTGGCGTCAGTGGGGGGAATAGTGCCCCATCATTGGCGTCAGTGGGGGGAATAGTGCCCCATCATTGGCGTCAGTGGGGGGAATAGTGCCCCATCATTGGTGTCAGTGGGAGGAATAGTGTCCCATCATTGGTATTAGTGGGAGAAATAGTGCCCCATCATTGGCGTCAGTGGGAGGAATAGTGTCCCATCATTGGCGTCAGTGGGAGGAATAGTGTCCCATCATTGGCGTCAGTGGGGGGAATAGTGCCCCATCATTGGCGTCAGTGGGGGGAATAGTGCCCCATCATTGGTGTCAGTGGGAGGAATAGTGTCCCATCATTGGTATCAGTGGGAGGAATAGTGCCCCATCATTGGTGTCAGTGGGAGGAATAGTGCCCCATCATTGGTGTCAGTGGGAGGAATAGTGCCCCATCATTGGTGTCAGTGGAAGGAATAGTGCCCCATCATTGGTGTCAGTGGGAGGAATAGTGCCCTATCATTGGTGTCAGTGGGAGGAATAGTGCCCCATCATTGGCGTCAGTGGGAGGAATAGTGCCCCATCATTGGCGTCAGTGGGAGGAATAGTGCCCCATCATTGGTGTCAGTGGGAGGAATAGTGCCCCATCATTAGTATCAGTGGGAGGAATAGTGCCCCATCATTGGTGTCAGTGGGAGGAATAGTGCCCCATCATTAGTATCAGTGGGAGGAATAGTGCCCCATCATTGGTGTCAGTGGAAGGAATAGTGCCCCATCATTGGTGTCAGTGGGAGGAATAGTGCCCCATCATTGGTATCAGTGGGAGGAATAGTGCTCCATCATTGGTGTCAGTGGGAGGAATAGTGCCCCATCATTGGCGTCCGTGGGAGGAATAGTGCCCAATCATTGATGTCAGTGGGAGGAATAGTGCCCCATCATTGGCGTCAGTGGGAGGAATAGTGCCCCATCATTGGTGTCAGTGGGAGGAATAGTGCCCAATCATTGGTGTCAGTGGGAGGAATAGTGCCTCATTGTGGGTGTCAGTGGGGGGAGGAATAGTGCCGCATCGTTGGTGTCAGTGGGGGGAGGAATAGTGCCCCATCGTTGGTGTCAGTGAGGGGAGGAATAGTGCCGCATCGTTGGTGTCAGTGGGGGGAGGAATAGTGCCCCATCGTTGGTGTCAGTGAGGGGAGGAATACTGTCTCATCGTTGGTGTCAGTGGGGGGAGGAATAGTGCCTCATCGTTGGTGTCAGTGAGGGGAGGAATAGTGCCCCATCGTTGGTGTCAGTGAGGGGAGGAATACTGTCTCATCGTTGGTGTCAGTGGGGGGAGGAATAGTGTCTCATCGTTGGTGTCAGTGGGGGGAGGAATAGTGCCCCATCGTTGGTGGCAGTGAGGGGAGGAATAGTGCCCCATCGTTGGTGTCAGTGAGGGGAGGAATAGTGCCCCATCGTTGGTGTCAGTGAGGGGAGGAATAGTGCCCCATCGTTGGTGTCAGTGGGGGGAGGAATAGTGCCCCATCGTTGGTGTCAGTGGGGGGAGGAATAGTGCCCCATCGTTGGTGTCAGTGGGGGGAGGAATAGTGCCCCATCGTTGGTGTCAGTGGGGGGAGGAATAGTGCCTCATCGTTGGTGTCAGTGAGGGGAAGAATAGTGCCCCATCGTTGGTGTCAGTGAGGGGAGGAATAGTGTCTCATCGTTGGTGTCAGTGGGGGGAGGAATAGTGCCCCATCGTTGGTGTCAGTGGGGGGAGGAATAGTGCCCCATCGTTGGTGTCAGTGGGGGGAGGAATAGTGCCCCATCGTTGGTGTTAGTGGGGGGAGGAATAGTGCCTCATCGTTGGTGTCAGTGAGGGGAGGAATACTGTCTCATCGTTGGTGTCAGTGGGGGGAGGAATAGTGCCTCATCGTTGGTGTCAGTGAGGGGAGGAATAGTGCCCCATCGTTGGTGTCAGTGGGGGGAGGAATAGTGCCTCATCGTTGGTGTCAGTGAGGGGAGGAATACTGTCTCATCGTTGGTGTCAGTGGGGGGAGGAATAGTGTCTCATCGTTGGTGTCAGTGGGGGGAGGAATAGTGCCCCATCGTTGGTGGCAGTGAGGGGAGGAATAGTGCCCCATCGTTGGTGTCAGTGAGGGGAGGAATAGTGCCCCATCGTTGGTGTCAGTGAGGGGAGGAATAGTGCCCCATCGTTGGTGTCAGTGGGGGGAGGAATAGTGCCCCATCGTTGGTGTCAGTGGGGGGAGGAATAGTGCCCCATCGTTGGTGTCAGTGGGGGGAGGAATAGTGCCCCATCGTTGGTGTCAGTGGGGGGAGGAATAGTGCCTCATCGTTGGTGTCAGTGAGGGGAAGAATAGTGCCCCATCATTGGTGTCAGTGAGGGGAGGAATAGTGTCTCATCGTTGGTGTCAGTGGGGGGAGGAATAGTGCCCCATCGTTGGTGTCAGTGGGGGGAGGAATAGTGCCCCATCGTTGGTGTCAGTGGGGGGGAGGAATAGTGCCCCATCGTTGGTGTCAGTGGGGGGAGGAATAGTGCCCCATCGTTGGTGTCAGTGGGGGGAGGAATAGTGCCCCATCGTTGGTGTCAGTGGGGGGAGGAATAGTGCCCCATCGTTGGTATTAGTGACACAAATGATGAGGCACTATCCCTCCCACTGACACCAATGATACTTACCTTGCTGACTCCTGCTCCAGCCTGGGCTCGCTCTCTCCCTCTCCCATCTACAGCCTGCATACCTGGCTGCAGCAGCAAAATTTGCACTTACCTGTCAGCTGTCTTCCTTCTCTGGCCGCTCTCCTCTTCACTCGTTCCTGCAGCTCCCTCGATCTTCTTCGATCCGCGCGCTGCCGCTCGGCTCCTCCTCTCCAAGCTCCACCTTCTTGCCGGTGATTGGCCGCCTGTGTGCCTCTCCTGAGCTACAGTTCCGGTGGCCAATCAGCAGCGAGGAGGCGGTGACAGGGGCAGCATATCATCCCGCCCACACATCGCCGGAGACAGGAGCGGTGTCTCGGTTCCTAAGACCATCGGAAATATGTGTTTTCCGATGGTCTTAGGCGACCCCTGGGAAATGGTCGTTCGACCCCCAAAGGGGTCGCGACCCCCAGGTTGAGAACCGCTGGTCTAGGGGCAGCCAAGAAATGTATGTGGATAATATACACTTATCTACGTATATATCAGAAGGTGGACAAATTAGTATGGAATTCAGGAGCCAGTAGGATTTTTTTCTTTTTGTTGTTTTTTTTTTATTTTTGTTCATTGACAACTAGATGAAACCTTTTTGAGGCGCATTGGCGACCTGGTTCCTGGAATTGGTCCATCCTCGGTCTATATGCATCAACTGTGAGTGACACCACTTTCAACTTCAAGCGAGAACCTTATATCACCATTTTCTGAGCACACCAGGCAGTTCCAGCGACACCAGGACACGACATCTGGGGAGGTTGTGAATTTTTACTGTTGATCTGGCAGTCACATTTTGTTCATCAAACTAATATGGTCGATCTGTTTAATTTAACGGTTTGGTATCGGAATGCCAGTTTCTCATTGATGTTACTGTAGCGTCTGTGTTCATTTGTTTCCAGAGCCTGACAATCCCCGTTGTATATGTCAATCTGTGCACAATGGTGTGTGGAGATAGACTTCATGACAAGGAAAGGGTTTTATTAACAGCGCATTGAAAGAGCATTCAAAAACAAAAATTGGATCTGTCAGGTATAAAATATCGGTTTCACAACAAATGAACAATGAAATGAACATAAAGATGGACCAAAATCATCAGTATTTCACGGTAACCCAATTATTTCACAAAACATAACATTACTCTAACACATGGTTGTGAATCCGGACTACAAAGAACAGAGCAGTTCATTTGGAAGAAACACGTAAGATTTCATTCTCACTGCTGAGCACATTTGGGCATTTTGGGGGAGTTTTTTTTTTTTAGCATTTGTGCCACACCACTGAGATGCAACAAAGGATAAAAAAAACAAGTATTTTATGAAAAAATGGGAACAAAAAATTGCAGTGCTTTTCCAAGCTATGTGCCATCTAGTTAGGGTTTAGATCCACCTTAGCCCCAAATTACCCCAATTATTTATATTATTATTATTAGTTAAGGTTTAGATCCACTTTAACCCCAAATTAGCATAATGATGATTATGATAATAATTATTATTAGTTAGGATTTAGATTCACTTTACCGAAAAGTAATTCTTACTTGCCTCTGTAAATATTATTATTATTATTATTATTAATATTCACGTTAACCAAAATTATTTCTTACTTACCTCCATAAATATTATTATTATTAATATTCACTATACCCAAAATTATTTTTTACTTACCTCTGTAAATATTATTATTATTTTCACTTTACCCAAAATTAATTCTTACCTCCATAAATATTATTATTATTATTATTATTATTCACTTTACCCAAAAGTAATTCTTAATTACCTCCATAAATATTAATATTACCATTTTATTTAATTTTTTTAAATTTATTTCAAGTACTTATATAGCGCCGTCAATTTACACAGTGCTTTACATATATATTGTACAATCACTCCCTAACCCTCAAGGGGTGTACAATCTAAGGTCCCTAACTCACATTCATACATACTAGGGCCAATTTAGACAGGATCCAATTAACCTACCAGCATGTCTTTGGAGTGTCGGAGGAAACCAGAGTACCCGGAGGAAACCCACGCAGACACAGGGAGAACATGCAAACTCCAGGCAGGTGGTGCCGTGGTTGGGATTCGAACCAATGACCCCTAGTACTGCCAGGCTGAAGTGCTAACCATTTAGCCACTGTGCTGCCCATTACTACTGCTACTACTACTATTATTAAGGTTTGGATTTGCTTTAACCACAAATTATCCCATAATTATTAATTTATTGTTAGGGTTTAGATTCACCTTAACCCAAAATGAACCCCATAATTATTATTAGTAGTAGTTAAGGTGTGTTATTTTTGTTATTATTATTATTATTATTATTATTATTAATAATAATAATAATCATAATAGGAATAACTTGGAGCTGAAGTGGATTTAAACCCTAATAGTAATAACAACAACAACGATCAGTAGTAGCCAGGGGCGAACTGACAACTCATGGGGCCCCCCGGGCAATAGGGGATCATGGGGCCCCTGTGTCCTTGCCCAAACTCAAAAAAGCCTATGAAAAAGGTACCAGGGGCATCTCATGGGGTCCCCTACAGACCCCGGGCCCTCGGGCAGTGCCCAAGTTTCCAAATGGTCAGTCCGCCCCTGGAAGTAGCAGTAATAGTAGTAAAGGCTTAGATCCACTGCAACTCCAAATCAACCCCATTATTAATTAATTACTGAAATTCCTCCCTGACTGTAATATTTATAATTATGTGGTTAACTATCATCATCAGTAGTAGTAGATCCACTTTAACCCTAAATTAATATGATTAATAATATTTATGATTATTATTATTAGTTCTGGTTTAGATCCATGTTAACAACAAATTAAAGTGTTAGTAAACCCACAACAGTATAATCAGTCTGTATACGCAGTAAAGCATGCTTGTTATACTCACTGTGGAACCTAAGGGGTTATTCCTCTGCATTGTGTAAAAAGGCTGATCATTTTTTCTCTGCCCCTCCTCTTGTTGAAATGACCACCTGATACAAACTGAATCCATATAGTGAATGCAGGGTCCGGGGAGACCAGATATAGTGAATGCAGGGTCCGGGGAGACCAGATATAGTGAATGCAGGGTCCGAGGAGACCAAATGTAGTGAATGCAGGGTCCGGGGAGACCAGATATAGTGAATGCAGGGTCCGGGGAGAACGTATATAGTGAATGCAGGGTCCGGGGAGACCAAATGTAGTGAAAGCAGGGTCCGGGGAGACCGGATATAGTGAATGCAGGGTCCAGGGAGACCGTATATAGTGAATGCAGGGTCCGGGGAGACCGGATATAGTGAATGCGGGGTCCGGGGAGCCCAGATATAGTGGATGCAGGTTCCAGGGAGACCAGATATAGTGAATGCAGGGTCCGGGGAGACCAGATATAGTGAATGCAGGGTCTGGGGAGACCAGATATAGTGAATGCAGGGTCCGAGGAGACCGGACATAGTGAATGCAGGGTCCGGGGAGACCAGATATAGTGAATGCAGGGTCCGGGGAGACCAGATATAGTGAATGCAGGGTCCGGGGAGACCGGATATAGTGAATGCAGGGTCTGGGGAGACCGGATATAGTGAATGCAGGGTCTGGGGAGAGCAGATATAGTGAATGCAGGGTCCGGAGAGACCGGATATAGTGAATGCAGGGTCTGGGGAGAGCAGATATAGTGAATGCAGGGTCCGGGGAGACCGGGTATAGTGAATGCAGGGTCCGGGGAGACCGGATATAGTGAATGCAGGGTCTGGGGAGACCGGATATAGTGAATGCAGGGTCCGGGGAGACCGGGTATAGTGAATGCAGGGTCCGGGGAGACCGGATATAGTGAATGCAGGGTCTGGGGAGAGCAGATATAGTGAATGCAGGGTCCGGAGAGACCGGATATAGTGAATGCAGGGTCTGGGGAGAGCAGATATAGTGAATGCAGGGTCCGGGGAGACCAGATATAGTGAATGCAGGGTCTGGGGTTTAGTAACACTTTAACACCATTATTATTTATTATTACAAGTTAGGGTTTAGGTCTACTTTAACCCCAAATTAAGCCCATAATCATTATTATTATTAGT
The DNA here is from genome assembly GCF_062004578.1 of Staurois parvus. NCBI lineage: Eukaryota > Metazoa > Chordata > Amphibia > Anura > Ranidae > Staurois > Staurois parvus. Next base: position 1,483,710 of record NW_028318751.1, read on the forward strand.
ATTAGCAGTAGTAATAGTAGTAGTTGTTAAGATTTAGATCCACTTTAACCCGAATATTATTATTGTTTATTGAAATACCTCCCTGACCACCTCTAATCCACACTTATCTTCTGTTCACTTAAAGCAGAGCTGCCGATAAGGGGGTACCACCGTTCCTCCTGTGCGGGCCCATGGCACACAGAGGGGGTCCAAGAGGCAGGGGGGATCAGATTTGGGCAGGACAGGGTGCTGGATCAGTTTTGTTGGGGGGGGGGGAATTACAGGAACGATGCCCACCCTGTGTGCATACATCTACATCCACGGGCCTGTAAAGTTGGACCAGCAGCTGAGTTTGCCACCTATAGGCCACAGCACCTATGTGAATGAGCCCCAAGACCTCATTTACACACTGAGTTTTAGTAAAAATATTGTTTTCACTGGGGGGCCAATATTGGGGGGCTGTCAGGTAGGCCATGTTTTCCAACAGCAGCCCTAACTGAAAGCATTAAATGTTATTGCCAGCACCAAAAAACATTTCATCATCTTTAAAGCTAAACTCTGGGTACAAAACATTTCATTCAACTATTTTCCTCAATAGCCATAAAGCATATAAATCCACCTTCTGTGCACCAAACGGCTTTGCAAACCCAGATATTACCTTGTAAAAGCACCAATGACATCATCACTCTACTCTACATAACCTGTAAAGAGAGCAGCGCTGTGGGAGGAGACCAGCATGCCCTACCTATTACAAGCTGCCTACAGAAAACTACAGGAGGGGGCGGAAACCAGACCAGTCACCCTGCCCAAGGAGAGAGAACAGCAGTGTCTGGTCTTTATTACAGGAAGCTCCTGCACAGAGGGAACGTTTTATACTGGATTACTGTACAGATCTGGAAGAAATACAAAAAACACACCAAGGTTCAAGGAACAACACACATGGATCTTGTATTTAGCCAATATTTGCTTAGCCCAGAGTTCCGCTTTAAGCCCAGGTTCACACTTGTGCGGTGCGGTACATCGCATGTGATTCGCACAAGAACCGCACCGCATTCCTGTGCAAATCACATGCGAATTGTGTGCGGTGCGATTGGAGCCATGCATTTTTTTTGTTCCGCACTAGAATCGGATCGCATGAGTATTCACACCTATGCGATCCGATTCTGCACATTGCACCGTGTTTTGCAACCCGATTTCGGGGTGTTGTTACTTTAACATAGTAAATCAAAAACAAATTCTCCTGCACTCTAGGACCCAAACAGGTGGCGAATGGATGGAACCAGACCTGGAAAATCGACCACCAAATGCATGTAGGGCTCCAAACAAGGCTGGGGAAGCCCGACCAATACTGCAGAACGAAATGAAAATGAAAAGCGCACCAACCTTGCGCATTACCTCAATAACCAAAATGTATTAATCATAAAAGTATACTCACAAACAGCGAATAAAATCAGGCATGTAAGTCCTCAAAGGGACTTGAAGACAGCGCTAATCCCATCAAGGGGATGGATATTCAGTACATACAAATAGCTATTGTATGTTGATGACACCTTGGCCCCTCCTACTAGCCTGAGACTGCCCAACCCAGAGGGGAGGGCCGAATTTTAGTCCTTGGGTACATATAGGAGTGAGCACTCCCAGTTCAGTTAGCTCTGATGAAGAAGGGACACCCGTCGAAACGCGTCAGCTGTACTGAATATCCATCCCCTTGATGGGATTCGCGAATAAAATCAGGCATGTAAGTCCTCAAAGGGACTTGAAGACAGCGCGAATCCCATCAAGGGGATGGATATTCAGTACAGCTGACGCGTTTCGACGGGTGTCCGTTCTTCATCAGAGCTAACTGAACTGAGAGTGCTCACTCCTATATGTACCCAAGGACTAAAATTCGGCCCTCCCCTCTGGGTTGGGCAGTCTCAGGCTAGTAGGAGGGGCCAAGGTGTCGTCAACATACAATAGCTATTTGTATGTACTGAATATCCATCCCCTTGATGGGATTTGCGCTGTCGTCAAGTCCCTTTGAGGACTTACATGCCTGATTTTATTCGCTGTTTGTGAGTATACTTTTATAATTAATACATTTTGGTTATTGAGGTAATGCGCAAGGTTGGTGCGCTTCTCGTTTTCATTTCGTTCTGCAGTTAATTTAACATACACACCCGCAGCGGTTCACGTGAACGGGGTGCGATTGTGATACGGTGCAGAATTCGCTGCGCAGTGTTTTCTAAGATCAGGAAGGAAAATGCAGGACATTATAGGCTTTTTTGTAATAAATCCAGATTTTGTCCACTTGAACACTGTATTTTCCTCCCTGTTTTAGGTTATACGATTAAATATTAAAAAAAAAAAAAAGAAATCGGACAGCAAACAGCCGCTGTAGAAGATTATGATTTTTTTTTTTTTTCCATTTTCATTTAATCCATCAAGAAGATAAATCTTGCAGGAAACATAAACACACCGCTAAGTACTGGAGGCTTAAACCATGATCATCTGTAATCAAATGCATACATGCATAGAACGGATTACACATGACAGCATTATCTGTTACAGGCCGGGGGCATTCCTACCTTTACTAGATAAACGGCCATCAATGACACCTAGCCGCAAGATCTGCCCTGACTCCTCCCCCCCACCTGTCAATCACAGTCCAACCCAACTGGATCTGCCTGGCGGTCCGCAGAATGGAACATACAGGGGACAATCTATTGACCGGGATTTGATTAGACCTGTCTAAGTATCATTACGGGTGAGTGCGGTAGGGAAGATTCATTGCTTGCGAAGGGCCAGCTTGAAAATTGTACTGCTGCGGGCTAGTTCTATTGATTGGGCCGGGTAATAGACTTTCCAGGTAGGCCTGCCATGGCAGGACTGAGGCATTTGCAATGCTCCGGCGGAGTACAGTGTACCTGCAGAAAGCTTTTATGCAGAAAGTTAAATGTTCGCAGATCAATGCAGTGTTAAGAATTAGATCTGCTGGGCACTGCAGGCGCATATCAATTGACGGCTAGGGGAGACTTCCTGCCTGCCAGCACTCTGAAAGCACTGCATAATATAGGTATTGCCATGAGCCGACACGGAGACGGATGCGCCCTTGGAAGCTGGAAAAACCTTTTGCGCGAACGGATTCTGCCTTAAAGTGAAACTATAGACTTTTGATGTTTTATGTTGTTGACTTTTTAAAGCAGAACGGAATATCAAATATTAGAAAAAACAGTAGGAGGTAATGTTTTATTTAAAAAAAAAAAAAATAAATAATAAATATAATAAAAAAGGACATACATTTTAGAAAACAGGAACTTTACAAGAATCAGTAAAGCGCTGCGTAAATTGATGGCCCTCAATCTCCTCACGTATCATAAATCTACTAAGCGACATATCAGCATGGATATATGGGCAGCACAGTGGCTTAGTGGTTAGCACATCTGCCTTGCAGTAAATGGGTAATGGGTTCAATTCCCGACCATGGCGTCTCCTGCATGGAGTTTGCATGTTCTCCCTGTGCTTGTGTGGTTTCCTCCGGGTGCTCCAGTTTCCTCCCACACTCTAAAGACATGCTGTTAGGTTAATTGGCTCCTGTCTAAATTGGCCCTAGTATGTGTATGTATGAATGTAAGTTAGGAACCTTAGATTGTACACCCCTTGAGGGTTAGGGACTGATGTGAATGTTCAATATATATGTGTAAAGCGCTGAGTAAATTGACAGTGCTATATAAGTGCCTATAATAAATAAATGTCACATCACTACCTTAAACTCAATCTTTCAAAAACAGCTTGTAATATTTCCTCCTCCCCGATCTCCCACTCATGCCTTTACCATTAAGATCAACAGCACAACCATTGATCCTTCTCCTCATGCCAGGGTGCTAGGCGTAATCCTAGACTCTGACCTCTTCTTTGGGCCCCACATCCACTCACTGGCTAAATCCTGCCGCCTCAACCTCCGGAACATTTCCAAAATCCGCCCCTTCCTGACCAATGACACCACAAAACAACTTATCCACGCCTTGGTTATATCCCGCCTCGATTACTGCAACTCCCTCCTCACTGGTCTACAGAGCTGAAAGCTGAAAATTGGCCTGGGCAGGAAGGGGGTATAAGTGTCCGGTAGGCAAGTGGTTAAAAAAAACACCATTTTATTAAATCCAATATAAAAAAAAACAGAAGGATTCAATAAATCATAGCACTTTGCAAAAATGGCAATTGTTTGGCTGCATTTCATCTAGAAGAAAAACTCTAACGCGTTTCAAAAGATTTATATTTTGATAATAATATATACACACACACACTCACCGGCCACTTTATTAGGTACACCTGTTCAATTGCTTGGTAACACAAATTGCTAATCAGCCAATCACATGACAATAACTAACGGCATTTAAGCATCTAGACGTGGTGAAAACGACTTGCTAAAGTTCAAACTAAGCATCAGAATGGGAAAGAAAGGGGATTTAAGTGACTTTGAACGTGACATGGTTGTTGGTGCAAGATGGGCTGGTCTGAGTATTTCAAAAATTGCTGATCTCCTGGGATTTGCATGCACAACCATCTCTAGGGTTTACAAAGAATGCTCTGTAAAAGAGAAAATATCAAGTGAGCATCAGTTGTGTGGAAGAAAATGCCTTGATGTCAGAGGAGAATGAGCAGACTGGTTCGAGGTGATAGAAAGGCAACAGTCACTCTTGTCAACATGGACCAAAATCTCAGAGGAATGTTTCCAACACCTTGATGAATCTATGCCATGAAGAAAGGTGTGCGTATGTACTCTCCAGCGCCTCAGGATATGCACAGCCAAAAGGGAAGCCAAGGGTACCAGGACAGCGACAACCAAAAGGAAATGTTCCAGGGGTGCAGCCCTCCTCAGACGGGGAAATCAGCCACTGGATAGAGAGAAAACAGGTGGCGCACACACCTAGTGCATTATCCAAGGTTTATTGTAGGAATTAAATCATAAAAACATACTCACAGACGAAGCATGTATCTAAAAAGCATAGAAAAATGACAATGGTAAAGTAAGATGCACGATGAATGGAAAGTAAAGTAAGAGCCCTGCTGTTGATGCCTCATCAACAGCAGGGCTCTTACTTTACTTTCCATTCATCGTGCATCAGCATCAGAGGTTGGTCATCAGCTCTGAGGAAAGGGATTCGTCCCTGAAACGCGTCAGCCATTTGACCGCACTGACAGTGAGAACACCTTGCCCGCCGTTGTGGCCATTGTCATTTTTCTATGCTTTTTAGATACATGCTTCGTCTGTGAGTATGTTTTTATTATTTAATTCCTACAATAAACCTTGGATAATGCACTAGGTGTGTGCGCCACCTGTTTTCTCTCTATCCATGAAGAAAGGTGTACCTAGTAAAGAACTGGTAAGAGTGTGTTTGTGTGTATGTGTATATATATATATATATATATATATATATATACACACACACACACACAAATACACATACATACACGCACACATGCACTGCTCAAAACAAATTAAAGGAACATTTTTTAATCAGAGTATAGCATCAAGTCAATGAACTCCTGGGATATTGATCTGCTCAGTTAAGTAGCCGAGGTGAGCTGGACAGGGCTGCAGAAGGTCCTTAACACATCAGCAGGACTGCTATCTGCTCTTTTGTGCAAGGAGGAAAAGAATGAGCACTGCCAGAGCCCTACAAAATGACCTCCAGCAAGCCACTTGTGTGAATGTCTCTAACCAAACAATCAGAAACAGACTTCATGAGGGTGGCCTGAAGGCTCGACGTCCTCTAGTGGGCCCTGTGCTCACTGCCCGGCACCATAGAGCTCGATTGGTGTTTGCCATTGAACACCAGAATTGGCAGGTCTGCCACTGGCGCCCTGTGCTTTTCACGGATGAGAGCAGGTTCACCCTGAGCACATGTGACAGACGTGAAAGGGTCTGGAGAAGCCATGGAGAACATTATGCTGCCTGTAAGATCGTTCAGCATGACCGTTTTGGTGGTGGGTCAGTGATGGTCTGGGGAGGCATATCCATGGAGGGACGCACAGACCTCTACAGGCTAGACAATGGCACCCTGACTGCTATTAGGTATCGGGATGAAATCCTTGGACACATTGTAAGACCCTACGCTGGTGCAGTGGGTCCTGGGTTCCTCCTGGTGCATGACAATGTCCAGCCTCATGTGGTGAGAGTATGCAGGTAGTTCCTGGAGGATGAAGGAATTGATACCATTGAATGGCCCCCACGCTCTCCTGACCTAAATCCAATAGAACACCTCTGAGATTTCATGTTTCGGTCCACCCGACGCCATCAGGTTGCACCTCAGACTGTCCAGGAGCTCAGTGATGCCCTGGTCCAGATCTGGGAGGAAATACCCCAGAACACCATTCGTCGTCTCATTAGGAGCATGCCCAACATTTTCAGGCATGCATATAAGCACGTGGGGGCCATAGTGAGTACCATTTTGAGTTGCTGCAATGAATTTTCAGCAAAATGGACTAGCTTGCTGCATCATTTTTTCACTTTGATTTTCAGGGTGTCTTTGACAGGCAACGACAAGTCTTATCTATGGCTGAAAATTGCATTTTGTCTGGTTATTACAATTTAATTACGTATATACTCAAAATCATCTAATCTGTACACATAAAAGGTGTAAATCCGTCTTCATTTTGATGGATTATGTCTTTCTGTAGTTGGGGGGATGGCTTAGTTTATGTCAAAAAGGATACACCACAACACTTATCACCTGGCCGTGAGGGACCCGCGGCCTTTTCGTTTCCGTCTCTTTTGTGAAATATGATTATGATTTCCTTCTACATATGTTTAAGATTCATTAAGACAATGGCAAGTGTTGGCATGTACCAAGTACTTCCCCAGAGCCATGCCCGCTACTTTTTTTATTTTTACAAATCTCTGCTGACAGTAATAGCTGATAAGAGACAGAACGACCCTGATGATGAATACAAAGGACTTGTGGAAGAGTAAGAAAATAATTAGTCATCACTCAAGGCGGTCGCTTAAGGGACTGCTGGCCTTATTAGCATTATCTTCACACAGGACTGTTTGTTTAATGTCTCTGTGCTTCAAGTTGCTGTAAGCTCTTACCTTGTGGGTTACTGTCGTGTGTCATTTCACAAGTTCAACAATAAAGCTTTTTTGAAGAAAAAAAAAAGCATAGTTAAATGATTGGCCCATAAAACATGTCACCTCTGCTGTTGCCTAGCCAAATGGTGACAAGGATCCAATGTGACAATTGTAAAGTTTACAGTGTTGCAGTAAATGTTTGGCTCCAGGGAGATGTGCTGAACTTTTCCTGTTTTGTACACCAGCAAAGGATTCCGTGTTTTTATCAACAGATGAGAAGTGGCAAAGGGGGAAAATGCCCCTTACGTCAATCTTTCTCTACTCATTAAAAATTGCGGAGATCCGTTTCACCACCTATGGTCTTAGTTTGAAATTATTGTTTATATAAAGACTAAACACAACCAAAACCTTTTATTTCATTCTAAATAGAACACGGAAGGGTTAGAGCCAGTGTCAAGTTTTTAGGTGCTGTATGAGCACCTATTGGGGAAATTACCCCTCACTTCCTGTCAAGACAGGAAGTGATAAGAAATCTTTCTAAGGACGACATAATTAAAGAAAAATACACAAATTTAGTAGAGCAGGGAAGGGTTGGAACCCTGGTGCCCAACCTGCGGCTCTTTGGTAAATGATGTGTGTTCCTCAGACCACAGCAGTCTGTAGTGGTTTTGGGTAATAGTGTTGATCTCTACTTGCTCATGTAACATTTTCCCAGTTTCATATTGTCTTCTGCAACATATCTCCAGCCAAAAATGCAGCATGTCCCCAAACTCTGACCCTCATTTCGTCTATTAGGTCTACAGTTTTTGACAGTCCTTTCAAGTATTGCATATATTGAACCTTATGTGGGGTCCTTTGGTGATGTCATGGAACGCATTTGAGGACCCCTGTAGCTCATAAGTTGACTACCACTGGAACCATTTGTAGTAGAACCACCACTAGGTTAGAACTTCTGAAAGGTTTTTTTTTTTTTTATTGGTCCTAATGGCAACTATATATCTGAAAACAACGAAGTCATTTATTATCTACAGGTTAAAATTGTACTTCATGCTTATATGTTTCGGCCAATCTATACTTGAATGCAGGTAAAACAGCTTTCTTTTAAATACTCTTAAGGAGACAGGTGTATCCAAAGGAAAGGACATCACGTCCGGTAAGAGGGTCAAACATTATAAAAATACACCTTAATCACACACTGCCTTCTTCTTAACTTACTGTACCATATTGAACAATTGGAGGATGACCACTTTGTGTTGTTGACCTGCGTGCCATACTCACATCAATTGTGTATTTTAATGGCTCTCTATCTGCTACCTTTAAAAACAAAAAGAAAAACTATTGAACAGAAAAATACACATTAACAATTAAAATCATTAGATGTATGCATTAACGAGTCCACAAAAGTCCAAGAGCCATATCTCCATATTTTAAATATCTACTGGCAGACAACAATATTCACCAAAAAAAAAGGAGCACTATAACACACTATATATGCAGGTCAAGGTCCCATCTCCGGTACGAGACAGGACAATATCCAAGGTTTAGGTATGAAAATCCAAACAGCCTTGCCAGAAGCACCCGTCCCCCACACCAAAATGAAGAACACGGTCTAATCCCACCATGAAACCTCCTAAAATGTCTGGACACCTTGAACTGTCTCATCATTGGGGGATTCTGGCTTGCACAATAATGCTCTGCAATTCTGATCCAAAGAAGATAAGAGGAGTTCTTAGGGCACATCTGCCTTGGAGACCAGTGGAAGGAGACAGTGGAAATAGGCACAAGAGCAGAACTTCCAGGAGAAGAAGCAGACTCTGGGCAGAACAGAAGAGAAAGAAGGCACTTCTAAGTGCAGTACATCCACATGTTTATTGGTAAAAATGGTTAAAACCACTTACGAAGGTGGATGTGGATTACATGTGGATGTACTACACTTAGAAGAACCTTCTTTCTCTTCAACTCTGATCCAAAGAAGTCTACCTATACAGTCATCATACTACATTCTATACTCTGAACAAGAGATGATGTACACAACATTGTGAGTATTACGGTTAATAAAATTGTTGGATGAGACTCCATAATTCTGGTTTTCTTATGTTGATGACATAAGCCAATAATAAGCCAAGTGGTAGAAATCCTGTTTGGCCTAACTTTTTCAAAGTAACTGGGAGACACCAATGATGGTGGGCACCTAGTGACAACTGCTCCCAAATCTCCTGCACAGGCATCACAGCAACAATAGAGACGGGAAATCTCCCCATAGGGAGTCACAAACACAAACAAAAACCTGTGGTAATTTCAACTCTCTTTTGTCTCTTTCCTTATTTTAACTCTTCCTCTTTGGCCTGGTGTTAGGATTTAAAACTATTGTGCTGTATTTATCACATATTCTAATGATCAACTTTTCACTGGATCTCTGAAGGCTATAGTTGAACTAATAGGATTTATCCCTCTGCAGTCATCTCTTGCTAAGCAGATGCTGTCTTTTTATGAGCTCGATCAATATTTCAAAGAATGCAGCTTCTAATTTCATTAGGAGCCACTAGAATTAGCAAAGAATAGGTCGCTGAACCAGAAAGCAGCATACAAAATGGCTGCCACCAGTGACTGCAGGAGAACTGTACAGCCACTGCCATAGTAGTGAGTAAAAATCAGATGTTATACCCGATCTATACTATTTTATTACATGTTTTAGTTGTTGCAACCGCCTGCGTATATTGTCTCAAGACGCAGCGGGAATGCCAGGTGTGATATCCGAACAACAATGGCTCTCCCCATGGAATGTATTATATAGATGTGTTACGAGAGGACAGTGAAAACACTCAGCAAGCATAAACATTTAATCTTAGTGAGATGAGAAGTCATTAATTCCAGTACCACACTAATGTCAGCTTCTTCTTAGCGATAAAAGCTCAAAAGAACCAAAATATATCGTAATGAGAGAAGCTAGGTAAAAACGTCTGGCAATTTTACATAATGCTCTATGAGATGCTTTTGTTATTCTCTTATTAACTGGGAGGAGACCCAACGATGGATCCAGATCATGATGGATAGAAAACACTCAGCTAACAAAGAGCTGAATCATCCACAAGATGGCTTTTGCAGATGCCAAAGACCTGGTGGGTTTCCAGGGACCCCATCTACAATATTAATGCTCTTAAAGTAGATCAGGAGGATAGCACAATCGGTCAAAGCTGTATACTTCAAAGAAGATCTTTACAATTCCGCGCTATATAAAGTTATTGAAAAAATTGAAAGAATAAATATTCAATCTACATGAGCAGCCACCACAGCATTGCAGGCAACAATACGCATAAATGATATACAAAAGTGCGGCGCTTCAAAACATTTTTAAACTTAAAAAGTCCAATCCACAAAAATTAAGATATATAAAATAAGCCCCTCTTCACTGGAACCTCAATGTTACTTTCAATGTCTCAAACATAGCCAGGAGAAGATAGAGAAAGGTCCACCCTCACCAAACACTCTGACTCTTACCAGATCATATTGACCCCCAGTTGCAGATGTAAATTCCAAAAGGCAAGCCGCAGACCTGGACGCTCTTTGGTTCCAAGCTTTCACATCAAAGAGTGGACTATAAGATGAACCTGGATGCTCTTTGGTTCCAAACTTGCACATCAGAGAGAAGATAGAGAAAGGTCCACCCTCACCACTCTGCCTCTTACCAGATCATATTGACCCCCAGTTGCGGATGTAAATTCCAAAAGGCAAGCCGCAGACCTGGACGCTCTTTGGTTCCAAGCTTTCACATCAAAGAGTGGACTATAAGATGAACCTGGATGCTCTTTGGTTCCAAACTTGCACATCAGAGAGTGGACTATAAGATGAACCTACAAAGGAATTATCCTCATAGAGGACAACCCCATACAAATCGGAAAAAGAATCCTCATAGTGTAGTAGGATAATTAGAATTTATTGCCTCAGAGCATAGTAATGAACGTACATCAATCAAGATATAAAACAGCATGTCACCATGTAATGAATGGGAAGTTTCTAACCAACAAGATGGCTGCTACGTTCAGGTATGTGCTGGCATCACACGCTCTGTCTCCTCCCAGGTTCCGGTGAAGAAGGGCTTATTCTATTTATCTTCATTTTTGTGAATTGGACTTTAAGTTCAAAAATGTTTTCAGGTCCGCACTCTTGTATATCAAAGCTGTATACTTGCCTCTTGCTGTAAAAGGCAGGTTGGGCTTTTAGGCAGTAGGTTTGTGATGCTGATCATGCCAGCAAAGGCAATGTAAATAAAGCAGTTTACCTATATTTATTGAAATCCTTATCAATGCAATTCAAAAGGTACTGGGGGGATGGAGGGGGCTGCTATTTTGCTCTAACTCCCTGGGGCAACATCCCGACAAATTAGGTCCAGTTGACACCTGAGAGATTTGAACTGTATTCCCCAAACACTCAAAATTCCCATTATAGTCATTGGTTCCTGTTCAATGGTACATGAGCTTTTTTGGGGCAGAATCTAGTATTTTTGATCCCTATTGACTTCAATGGGAGCACCTAAAAATGGCCAAAAACGCGTATCGCTATTTCTTTCCTCTCCTTTTTCTAGAAACTATCTATCGAGCATAGTCAGGATTGGACCTGTTTTAGTCAATAAAAATTGGCTAAAACAGAAACATCCAAGCCTGACTATGCTCAAAAATGCGTGTACAAAGGCACATTAAAAAGAGCTTCAAAAATGCCTGAAGAAGTTTAAGCATGAATGTAGCCTTAAAGCCTATCTCGGGGCAAAAAATATATATTTTCCCATGCACTGGGGCTGGGTCTGCATTACACAGGTTAACTGCTCATTTTTGTCTAGGGGATTGAAAATATGAGACATACTTACCTAACCCTCCGATCCTCCCGACACAGGACCGGTGCAGCACCCCTGTGCTCCAGCAGTCTTGAGTTGTGGACTGTTCCTGACGCCATAAAGCTGACAGCAGACCAGGACTGTGTCTGTTCCACAGAGCAGGAACAGTCCACTGCTGGTCAATGGGGGAGCGCTGTTTACTGGTGGAGTGAAGGATCAGGGGAGTATAAGCTTTCTCTTCACCCTTAGACAAAACGAGCAGTTGACCTGTGAAGTGCATGCATTGCCTTTCTGAATGGGAAAAGTTTTTTTTTTCCTGGAGTTGGATAAAGTAGCTGACTCAGCCTTTTGCTCCAGGTGGCTCCCTGGCATGATACCAGTGGAAACTGTTCATGGAGCACTGAATAGGTATCTATAATGTTAATTTCAAATTATTTTTTACAGATTTTTTTAAATTGTTAAACCCAGGTTTAATATTATTTTGAGCACTAAGCTCTCCTCTGCAACTTGACCCATACCCCCTGTACGCGCGTTGGTTGTAAATTTATTTTAGCCTATAGGGTTGCGGGGTGCATGCAGAAAGCTAAGCAGGAAGTCTATGCACTCAACTTTCTATGAAAACACAATCGTTGACTTGCTGAGCAGCTTACAGCATTGTGTACATCAGAAGGTACTCATAGAAAAATTAGACCAGGAGGGAACATTTATTTTTTACATCTAATTGTGAACTCATCCATTCATTTTTATTTTTGCCTTTTTTATAAGAGACTTGAATAGGTTTTTTTAGGGTTTAATACTTTAAAGCAGGGGTCTCCAAACTATGGCCCTTCAGGTGTTGAGGAACTGCAAGTCCCATGAGGCCTTGCAAGATTCTGACAGCCACAGGAAAGACTCCCAGAGGCAAAAGCATGATGGGACATGTCCCATCATGCTTCTGCCTTTGGGAGTCTTCCCTGTGGCTGTCAGAGCCTTGCAAGGCCTCATGGGACTTGCAGTTCCTCAACACCTGAAGGGTGAAGGGTACATGTAGTACTTTCACAGCTGGAGGCCATAGTTTGGAGACCCCTGCTTTAAAGTGTTACTAAACCCACAACAGTAAAATCAGTCCGTATATGCAGCAGAAGCATGCTTGTTATACTCACTGTGGAACCTAAGGGGTTAATCCTCTGCATTTTGTAAAAAGGCTGTTTGATCCTGTCTTCTCTGATCCTCCCCTTCTATTGTCCCCAGTCCAACTGCTAATAGTACAGTGCTCTTGGAGTCATTCTACACATGCTCAGTTTGATGTGTATTGCTAAAGAGTTTTTATATTTCTTTGGGAGGGTGCATGTGATCAGCACAGGACAAATCAGCATTGTCCAAACAGAAGGTCAGGGGTTATGCAGCCTCATAGGATTGTTAGAGGAGAATGAAAATGTCTCCTACAAGATTAACCAGTGTTCAGCTGGACACTGATAGAAATCACAAGACTGCTATATACTGCTGATGAGAAAAGGTATTTAGTAGTTTATATTTACTAAAATAATTGCATTTCCATGTTGTGTGTACTGTGGGAGACCAGATATAGTAAATGCCGGGTCCAGGGTTTAGTAACCCTTTAAGGCTCTTTAATTAGACCATAATTGTTCTTTAACTCAGAAAGCAGGCAAATCAACAGAAAACCAACTTTAAAAGATAAAGGCATGCCCCCCTCTGATTTAGCAAATCACCAATTGCAAAGCACTCTGGGACATATACCAGTCATACAGAGCCAAAGATGGCCTACTCTACCACAAAGTTACTCCCAGAATCCCTCCTTGCTCCTCAGAGAATTGTTAAGCCCTGACGCACAATGCAGCACTCGTGTTTTCAGGTCAAGACAAACAATTCGACTTATATCTGCAATGCCGCCCTGAATAATTAATACAAATATTAAAATAGAGCTGAAGTAATCACATTTACCGTAAACAGCAGGAACAAATAGCAATGCGTTACCGCCCGCAACAATTTAGCAAAGGATGCATTTGCCGAGAAACACAAGATAAATTCTTCTGCATTACCCATTGACCTGCGTAAAATGAATTTACCGATTTGTAACACGTATGTAGACGCTATCCTTTTTTTTTTTACTCCACCTCTTCTGGCTTTCATGTACAATTTTTCCCTTTCATATCTTTTAACGGGGTTGTCAGTAGAGTAGTCAGAGGTGACAATCCGAATTCTGCGCTCCTCCGTAGTTCGGGAACTTTGGCTAATTACTGCATCCAAGAGATGGATGGCGCTTATTACATGTGTAAATTTTTACGACATGCTTACCGACTGTATAAATCAAATTGAGAAAGAAGAGCGGTAATAAAATGCCTCTGATAACAGAATTTGTCTGAGCTATGGTGTGTGTAAATTCTGCATATTTATCTGTCCGTTCATTACCCTAATTAACCCTTTTCAATACGGCAAGCATGGGAAGTGGCAGTATAACAAAAAACTGCAAGGCAGTTGAGCTACAGACCTGATGCATAAAAATTGGCCCCTTTCAATTTAATTCCTACATTAAATTTTCTCCACATGAGAGCAAGCAATTCACTGGTGGCTATGCCGAACCTTTTTTCTCCAACTTTCCTTCGCTCCCGTGTTGTATATAAAAGAATTCTTGGATGTGTACTGAGGAGCGCCTGGTACAAAACGTTCATCTCACTTGATGGGAACATTTAATGGTTAAAAGCACCAAATGCAGTGTCTTGGCGGGGAATCCTCCTTTTTAGGGCTCGATGTAACTAAAATCTCGACAGAATGCACAAGGGCACCTGTGCTGAGGCTTGATGAAGACTAACGCCACTCAACGACACGAAGGGTAGCATGATTTTAATAACACCAACTCTGCAAGCCCTGAAGAAAGGGGAGGCTTTCCCCACCCAAACAAGTGGCCTGTATTTGATTCTTTTGACCATTAAAAGTCCTTCAAGCGAGGTGAATTTTGGTGGCAGGCCCTCCTAAGTACACATTCAAGAATTAATCATCTGGTAAGCACTCCTTTTGTCGTTATCAGAGAGGTAGCAGCTTAGGACCAGAACAGGGTCCACCTATACTGTAGTTCAACCACAGATTTGCTTCTTTGAGGGAATATACAGTAATCAGTTTCTGGTAGATCCATCAGACCCAGCTTTTACTTCTATCATCCGAATCCAATCACATACATATCATATAATATTAAATTATATTTCATGTCAAAGCAGAACTAAAGGCAAAACATTTTTTTTTATTTTGGATAGAGTATGAGATGGTTATAACCACTGGAGAACTTTACCTTAACTTCCTGTCCCATAACCATAACAGGACGTGAATGAAATCCATTTAAAAGAAAGGGAATCTCTGGTTGACACCAGAACTTGTATCCCCATTGGAAGATTTCCCCTGTATTCCTGTTCTGAAGACAGCCCAAAATTTGAGATGTTCCTGTGGGGTGGACTCCGCTTGCTCACTAGGGGATCTGTCCTATGATTCCTGCTGAGCTCGCTTACCACTTATTCAGAGCGGACATAAACACAGCCCGCTCTCCTCTATGGGCAGTCGGATTTAAATACACTGCCTGTCCATTTACGCCCAACTGCCATCCAATCTGCTACACAAGATAGAAGGGGAACAGATCCCAGATCTGTCGGTTTTTAGCAGATCAGGTTGGATGTAGGTGCGTGTAAATGGATAAATGTCCATTTACACCCGTTGCTCCATAGAGGAGAATGAAAAACTGACAGGCGGACTTCATTGGTCCATCCATGTGAAGGAGGTCTTACTTTCTCTTTTGGTGATAACTGTAAACATGACGAACCGAGAAAGTGAATTACCCTTATGGGGACATATTTGAGAAATGAAAAAAGTTCTACTGCGCTTATGGGTATAGTCAATGGTAACAAATAACCATTTGCAGCAATCTTAATTGTGAACTAATACACACAACATCATAAGTGAATACCATACGGACCGCGCATAAAAAGTGCAAAATATGAATATCTTTGTGACAATATATGGAAAACAATACTGATATTAATAATTCAGTCCCAGTAAGTAAAAACAAAGTGCAAAGTGCTAAAATTCTTGATTGTGAACTCCGTGTACAATAACAGGTGCTCTACATGGACTGACATTCACCGTCATCCCTTGACCACCTATCTCTGGGATGGTCGTTTGCATTTTTAGGACTATCCCAGTATGCAGTGTTGCTAATGGTAACCGATTGTTCCTCCAAAAGTGCTGTATCAATTCCAACTCTCTCCCTCTCCACAGGTAAAATAAGCGAGTACTCAGCATGTATAAAAAAAACGAAATAGACACCCCATAGTGTAAAACCGCTTTTACTTTAATAGTAGGGACATAACTAAGTATTGAACTCACAAAATAGGTGCCCATAACCTGGCACCTGGTGTATTCAGCCATGTTGCTTGTGTAATGAAAAAATGAACCCAAAAGCACAAACGACCATCCTAGAGATAGGCACCAGTCTGAGCACAGTGGAGCACCTGCTATTGTACACGGAGTTCACAATCAAGATTTTTAGCACTTTGTTTTTACTTATTGGGACTGAATTATTAATATCAGTATCAATATTGGTTTCCATATATTGTCACAAAGATATTCATATTTTGCACTTTTTATGCGCGGTCCATATGGTATTCACTTACGGGGACACAGACAGCAGTAAAAACCTGATAGGTGTTCTAATCCCTCTTCATTCTGTCCAAAACTAGAAAAAAAAAAAATTGCCTTTGGTTATACTTTAAATCTGAAACAAATATATTTTATCCTTCTATATGTGAACTAAACGATTAAATTTTATAATGGACCATAATACTGTTAATACTTAGAAACTAAAGTAACTATTATATCTACAAACTTAGCGTGTTGTGCCAAGTGGGTTTATGAAGGAAGAAAGGACCAAAAATGTGCTTCCTGTTGCTCATAAAATAATGTTTACTGTATAAACACTACATGATTTGTAGTCAGACGATGAGAATGTTTGCTTGGAATAAACTTGGTCATAGTTCTTGTGTATGTAGACCGTTTATCTCCGCCAAATTTAGTATCAGCGTATATTTGTTTAACGATACACTTTATGAAATGTGGCCTTTCAAAAGATGTTCTTGGGCCTGCTTCACACATGTAAGCAACGTTATCCCGAAAAGGGATTATTTTGTTTTGATAATTCATGTTTAATCAACTGATTCATATTGGCATCTCTCCCAACTTTCTGCGATGACGAAGGACGACACCTCTTAGCACAAAGTATGTAGGCAAAGTGGTCACCCTACCATGCCTCCAGTTACACAAGCCACAAAGAATACACAAAAGCAGCATGGATAAATCCTTATGTACCTTTTTTCACTATTATTTTTCTTTATACAGAACTATTAAAATATCATATGCAATAATGTAGAGGTCAGATAACAGGTCTACACTAGACCAAAAAAGGTAGACAACTAAAGGAGGAAGGGATGGTTCTAAAAGCGAGACAAACAGAGCAGAACTACAACCACTGCTGGGATATCTCAACAACTCCATGGCTCAATACCCAATACTCTGGCTGAATGGTCTCTAGGAACCTCACACAATATACAAACTTCTAGTGGAATCCAGAATATTGGTAAATGTCAGCTAGAGGTTGTCCTTTAATAAACAAAGTGGAATACAGCCATTAGAAGCCAATGCGGTTTGGCCATTCAGGACTTAATCATGGCCATTGGGTCCAAAAGACCAGAGAGATATTCCCAACGTACATGTTCCTGGAAATGGCAGCAAAGTAAATGGGTGCTGCAGTGACCAATGGTTGGGAACCAAAAAACCGCACAGATTAGAAGATATGTCTCCAGCATGCCAAGGATCTCTAAAATAGGATCCAAACGGTTTATTTAAATGCTCCCATCACTGCAAAATATCAGAGCCACACAAGCCCTTCTTCAGGCATGTGACTTGTCAAATGCCTGAAGAAGGGGGTTCTGCATGTCTCCAAATTGTTGCTACTTTATGTTGTGTATAAGTATTTTAATCAACCATTTGGACGTTATTTTGGAGATCCTTGGTGTGCTGGATTCATATCTTCCAATTGGTTCCAAAAGAGACACAGGCCCCTATGCCTGAGGGACAAGTGGAAGCAATGTATTAGGAATTTACTTAAAAGGAGATGTTACAAGGAGTTTGTTACAGGCAGGGGAATGCTGACACATACAATGTCATTTTGCCCTACCACACTTAACAACATCTTTGCACCAGTCCCCAGGACACTGTCATCTTTGCCCACGGCCCACACTTGACAATGCCTACCTCTCAGATTACAACCACTTCCTGGGTGGACTTGCCCAAAGAACACCCTTTTCCAGGACAATCCCTTCCCTAATTATACAGTACCTGTCCACTCATAACCACAGTCATCTCAGCTAATACCATTTTTTTTAGCTACTGCACATGCTCAATAACTCAAACAAGGGTGATGCTATCATCTCTAGACACAGCATCATCGGGACAGATATTTGACAGTCCCAGCAAATCTGGAACAGTTGACATCTATGCCCCACATGGGCTAAGTACCAGTGCCTCTTGAACTCCGTGAAACCATCCTAAAGTTTGGTTTTACTGCTAATTCTTATACCGCAGCTACTTTTCCTGGCTGAAAATTGAGATGGATGACAAAGCTATGCAATCTATACCAAGAAACGGAATTCTGAGATCTAACCTTTACTTAGGCCCTAATAGCCCAAATATGAGTCATAAATGTTTAATGAGGGTGAACACTCCAGCATGTAATTGTTACATATGTTAACCCTAGACAGCACTTAACAAAAATGCAAGCTAAGCACCTTACTGTGTACACGATTCAGCGATTGTTTACCACAATGCAACATGCATTCTCCTTATTAGAAATAAAACATTACTTAAAGTGATGTATCCAATGTATGTGTCCGAAGAGTGGTACCAACATAATCCACTGCACCAGCAGTTTTTAGTGCATTCCCTCTTTTCCAAACTGTGCAGACAAATAGATGATATTGATATGCAAATTTAGCGAGCAGCTAAGCCCGCATGGCCTTTTGGGGGTACTGGAGGACCTCAAGTTGGGAACCACTGCCCAAGGCCTTGTGTTGCCTGCCTCTTACCCCAAACACGTTGAGGTTGGGAAGGCAAAAGCTTGAATAGACAGCCCACCCATCCTAGGTTGGTACACCTAGAAATAATGACTAAAAGGGTATGGCAAACTGTGTATTTTTGTTGGTGGAATATTGTACCATGTATTCACTCAAACTGGGCAGAGGCAGCAAGAAAGCGGTTGCAACCAGACTGCATCGTCAGGCAGGGCCATAGTCTGAATCCCTTCATTATATATGGGAATGCATTATGCTCTCGTCAGAATGATCCTGGCAATCCTTCCGCCTAGGTCATGGCCTACGCTGACTATGCAGAAATCCGGCCTTGGTCGTTGTACATCTATGAGCAATCAAAGTGCCCATTGTACTTAAACGGAATCATGCGCAATTTTGTTTTGGCAACTTGGGAAGAGCATGCATAGTGTACCAATTTGTGCATGGCTTTATAGTGAAGAGAATCTATCCCCTGTAGTGTTTATAGAGGTTTCCATGTTTTGCGCAACACATTCTGCCATTCAAATGACTGTTGTTGTGTAACTTTAACACACTATCAGGTCTATTTATAAATGCTTTCACACTAGATTGACACACATTTCACCTAGAATTCATCCATTTTCCACTTGTATCCAGCTAGAAAAATGTGTGACTCTTGGGTGAAAATTATGTAAACATTTTTAATAATTCTACCCCTATATGTCTACTGTGTTTTTACAATATGAGTTTGGTTTTTAAATGTGCCAAGGCAAACCAATTTGAATTCGGGACGCTTTCATTTTTTTCTCCAAAAATTCTTTAGCTAGACAGTTGTTCCATTAAAAGCGGAACTTATTTTTCATTGGGCACATATTGATTGCTTGTACGTGCGTACACCAAGTTTTGTGTGCATTATTACAACCCTCTAAGGGCATGCCCTTGCTGTGACCTCTAAATCAATTACATTGTAAATAAACTAACATTAATCACCCTAAATTGCCTTTAATTATACCTTTCGTAACCAATATGTACTATTTACAGAACTGCAATGTATTGGGCTTCCAGTTAGTCGAACGAAAAAAGTCATTTACAGAACAGCAGACTTCTTATGTAAATGCTGGAGGAAGTCAAACAGTACAAATGTGAAGTTTAATTTAAGGTACATCTGTCTTGAGTAAAATATGGGGGCTGCCATGGCGGGTAGCCTTCCGAAAATGCAGGTTGTCATAGACTAGGGTAAAGCATTTTAGCATATAGTTGGAAGACAGTCAAATGTCTTTTGCTCCAGGTCTTTAATACTTTCTGAGAGACTCAGAAAAAAAGTTAAGTATATTAGTATAATAACCAGCAATTAGTATTTTTGGAAGAAAAGGTCAATGGTGGTCTACATATTTTTCCTAGGGCAGGCTTCCATTTAATACATTGCATTGGAACAGTGACAGCAGTGATATGACCAGTGGTTTCGGCCATACGGACACTATACAATGAAGTCATTTATAGTAACCAATCGTATTTATTTATTTGTTTTTTTTAGCCTCTAAGGCAGCCTTTCTGAACCTTTTCAATACAGAGTAACCCTTGAAATAACTTTCTGGTCTCAGGGAACCCCTGCTAAAAATTACTATATCTACACTTATGATACATTAGTGTGACGGTCAGTGGGGAGAATGCTCCTTACACTCGTGGTCATTGGGAAGAATTAACCTCCTTAGATCAATGGTGTCAGTGGGAATGTATCTGACCAGCAGAAACTGCTCATTGCTTAAGGAACCCCATAGCAACCTTTGGAGGAACTCTAGTTGAGAAATCCTGTTCTAAGGAAAAGTAGTTTGCCAGGGGTTGCTGCTCAGCATTGATCTATATCAGGGGTTTCCAAACTTTCTAAACAAAGGGCCAGTTTACTGTCCTTCAGTCTTTAGGGGGCTGGACTGTGGCCACTGGGAGTAGAAAAGGTCCTGATGTTAATGGGAAAAAACAAGGCCCCATCTTTGGTGTAATTGGCAGGAATTGTGCCCCATCAATGGTGTCATTGGGAGGAATTGTGCCCCATCATTTGTGTCATTGGGAGAAATTGTGTCCCTTCATTGGTAGCAGTGGGGGGAATTATGCCCCATTGTTATCAGTAGCTGAAATAGTGCCCCAAGGATAAAAGCAAGCAAAGGTCCCCAAGCAGCAGTTTGGAGAACACCGATCTATATCAATACTTATTACGTGACCAATCGCCATTAGCAAAGGCCATTAGCAGGACAGTACACAAAATGTTTTGTAACTAGGACATATGTAAAACCATCTTTAGAAAATATTTAGATTCTTTAGGGCTCATACACAACATGCCCAACACTTAAACAATCTCACAAGAAGAAAGCGATATATCTGAATGGGCCAAGATCATTAGATGCCAGCTAGACAAGGGTTTCTCAGCTAGAGCTCCATAGAACCCAAGCGTTCCTCCAAAGGTTGCTAGGGTTCCTTCAGCAATGAGCAATTTCTGCCTCTAAGATAAGTTCCTATAGACACCACTGATCTTCTAAGCTATCTGTAAGGGGGTAATTCTTCTCAATCACCATAAGTGTAAGGAGCATTCTTACCAATGACCATCACACTAATGTGTCATGAGTTGTAGATATAATCATTTTTAACATTGGTTCCCTGAGACTGGAAAGTTATTTCAAGGGTTCCTCTGTGTTGAAAAGATTGAGAAAGACTGATCTAGACCCTGCGGACAACATTTCAGCATGTATGTGCTGCAACTCTAAGCAAACTAATCTGGCTCAGTATACAAATTGGCCCTTACACTTCATTCTAAAATTTCCTGTCCTCAGCTCATTAATTTTAATGGCAGATGACTATGTAAAGTCTCAGCCGTGCCGAGACTGACAGCTTATTATTGTTTTGGATGTGCTGCCATAGAAACTTAGAATTAAATATGTATTTATAGTAGCAATTTCTCTCTCAGATCAGAACTCAAACATGGCTCAGCCATTGACTTTCCAATAGCAGTTAAACTGAGAGACGCAAATCAAAGAATGACCCCATTTTGTAAGAGGAAATCATGTGATAGTTTCCTCCAGAACCTCTTAAATCAATTAATTAAAAGCCAGTATACATTTAAAATAGGTATGTTGCCTGAAGGTACAGTTAAAACCCTCAAGGAAAATAACTGTAGCCTCAAAAAAGTGAGTCTCCGGTGCAAAGTACCTCTATATATGTAAAGCATGGTTCACCCTGCCAAAACCAATGACAACCTGCACCGAGAAAAGGGAGACAGAATTCCATCAATTCCAGCCTCATGGAAAAAAAAAAAAAAGCAAATGTATAAACAGCTACATGGCCATGCTGTCCGTTCATTTATTTCCAATGTATCGGTGATTTGAGAAATGTCTCAGCGCTCATCAGGTTATCACAAGCTTCCATTCCTCTAGGAACACGGAGTTGATTACTAGGTTGTCTGTTTGGAAGCATGTCCTTATAGCTGACAGCTCTGAATTCCGAATTCTGCGGCCACAGTAAATTACGTATCTCAATAGTTCCTGGTACACGGGAGAGATTTCAAACAGGGTTCAGCGAGAACCAGACAGGCGTACAATATGGAGGCTTGAGGTGTCACCATTGCCAAGGTGCACAACAATCTAGGAAGGGTGAGCAACTGGTACATTTAGAAACCGTAATGATGTCAGTACAAACTTAAATATTCTTTATATATATATAAGAAACCCGTTATAGTCTAAACTGTGTATTCATTAAAATATAATAATAATAATAATATTTTAACTGCTGACCATAGAGCCATTTAAACTATTATGGGCCTGGGTGGTACTTAAGCCATAAGCCCCCAGCATTAGAGGGTATTATGGTGGCCTTTCGCAGCAGGGATTCTGGCTTCGAGTTCGACATTTCTCACAACGTTCACATAAATTTTGCTTGTGTTCCTTTAATCCAGAAAAATCTTAATAAATTAAGATTTGCTCAATATAGTGTGTAAGCATGTGGTACGGTCAACACCATTGCAGGCAGGGAATAATATCAATGTTGGCTGTATACTTAAAAAACATCATTTTCTTAAATATAATAAAAAATAAATACTTGGTTGTAATGAAACTTTCATAATCCCTAATTAAAATATAGTCCATTACCACAGCACATGGAATACGAGATAAGACTGTCTTCACAAATTCATTGAAATATTATTCTCAGCCCATCACTCGAGCCTCATTTTCTTTCATAGGAACAACATAATTGGACCAATGGTCTTCAGTATAAAAAGGGTCTGACCTCATAAAATGATTTACAGTGCGTGCCTTAAAATATAATGTTGAAAAAAATAAAAAAGGCAGTGGGGGGTTAAAAAGAGAGAAATGACAGAACTTGTGTGTGTGGTCATCATTTGGTGAAAAGCTCTCGCCCCTCAATACAGTATTTGCAGAATCTACTCCATATATGTGGAAAGAAATAATATATATTGTAATATGGCTGGGGAAGGAAATTAATATAAAAACAATTCCACACCCTATCAATTTTATGTCCAAAGTTAAATGGGACAATGGTTCCAGAGCAGAGACAACATTAAACAAATGGAGGACCTAACCAGTACTCTTAAAGGGGCAACTCAAAAATTTCATAAAAAATGGTTCTACTGGTTGCACTTCTCCTACATGGAAGATTACAGACGAATAATGACTAGCTCTTCTCCCTCATGCTCTGTGATTTCTCAGCTGTCTACCTCTTTTATATGGAGTTTCGTTTGATTTCTACCTATACAAGCATATTTTGATTGGACATGTTCCTGATTTTTTCCCTCCGTCTAATGCGGGTCACCCACTTTATCCCGCCTCCCCACTCCACACTGGCCCCTTGTAAACTATCTCTATTGTTTGTTTCAAAGCTTCTCCTACCCCAACCTATGCTGCATATTAGGGACTTGGCTCCACCATCCTTGTTGGGGTTACTTTTTCTTAAAGTATTGTGCATACTCTTGTGGTCCTATCTCAACATGGTGTACTCCTCATATGAACTGAATGTTACTACCTGGTCTGGACAATGGTTCCTATTTGGTCCTAGGATCTCCCCTGGTGGGAGAACTCTATACCACCATTGATCCATTTATATGATTATTATGGTACTGCACTTATTGTGAACTGCCATTCTTCTTCACTGTAAGATTCTTCCTTTGCCTACCCCATTGCCATTTGTACATTTTAAAATATTTATTTCTTGAATTAAATTTTTTTTTAAAAAAGTTAAAGAATGAACATTTTGTAGATCCATCAAAACAGCAGAAAAATTAAGATATAGGCCACCTAAACTGTTACATTTTTGAGTAGATAAAGGTAAATCTATTCATCCGTACGTTAGAGATATTCTCAGGAACATCTGAACTGACTCAAAATAAGATGTCAGTACTGGGTTCCCAGCATCACCCACCTGCAATAGCAATAATGAAAAGGTCACATGTTTGAATTTTCCATTGTATGTTACATGAAATACCATGGGATAACAGTCCCAGAGAAAATCAAGCAGTTAGAGGCTCTTTCAACCCATGGCCTCTACTCTAAAACTGAAATATCAGTTTTAGGTGACTTTATCTTTTAAGACCTACACACATCAAATGATTACTGTAAGTGCACTAAAAACCTTATAATAAGGGTTTTCAAGATACTACCGTTATAGGATATATATCACGTATGCCCCTCAGGACTTGATAGAATGTGGTTCATGTAGAATGTCATGACAGTAAATTCCCAACCAGAATACACCTGACAGATATCTCCTACTTCTGTCAAAATCTATCACAACAATGACGATGCAACAATGAAGTTATGTGAGATCAAGACGTTCAATAACAACAGAGCTCCTTTAAAACCAAGCAGCTTCTGAAATGCACCACAATTCATTGTGGCAAAACACCCCATCCTTTAGATAAATTAGTCTTCAGGATCGAGGCTCCTAACTCAGCCTAGGTCATGCTACTCTAATACTGATGTGAGGGCTTCTCGCATAGGTTGGATCACAGTTCCATTGTGATCTTAAACACCCCAAAACATTGCACTTATATATACTGTACAAAATATAAAACCTTCACCTCCCATCTTATGTTTTGTGGCCAATGCTACCTGAAATAGCTAAAAAGGCCATTGATGTCATGCCACCGGCTGTCTGTAAGGGTGTCATTCTTATCACCATTGTATAGGGTGGTATTCCTCCCACTGGCCACAAACGTAAAGAGACATTCTTCCCACTGACCACCAATGTAAGAAGCATTCTTTCCACTGACTGCCAATGTAGGGAGAGACGGCCTACCAACTGACCTCTAATGTAGGAGGCATTTTTTTCACTGCGCTCCAACATAGGGATACATTCTATTCACTGAGCACAAATGTAGGAATACATTCTACCCACTGACCACCAATGTAGAAAGACATTCTACCCACTGACCACCAATGTAGGGAGACATTCTACCCACTGACCACCAATGTAGGGAGACATTCTACCCACTGACCACCAATGTAGGGAGACATTCTACCCACTGACCACCAATGTAGGGAGACATTCTACCCACTGACCACCAATGTAAGGAGGCATTCTACCCACTGATCACCAATGTAGGGAGACATTCTATCCACTGACCACCAATGTAGGAAGACATTCTATCCACTGACCACCAATGTAGGGAGACATTTTATCCACTGACCACCTATGTAGGGAGACATTCTCCCCACTGACCACCAGTGTAGGAAGACTCCCAACTGACCACCAATTTAATGTGCATTTTTCCAACGATCCTTAATTAAATGTTTTACCTGGGGTTTCCCTAAACTTGAAAATTATTTCAAGGGTTCCTCTGGGGTAAAACGGTTGAGAAAGGCTGATCTAGCCTCAACTGGAGAAAAGGAACACAAAATCTGCTATGGACAGTTTCACTTTTCTTGTAACTTATTTACATACATCAGTCCCTTTAGATGACGTATGAATATGTTCACGTTTGTTTTAGCTAAATAAATACGAACACTCAACAAAATATTTTATTATTCTATTTGTCAATAAAAAACAACATTTTCCTACAAAAAGTTTAAAGTGACACTAAACAATATTCTTTAAAAATAACCCATACACATTCACTACATAATGGCTTTGTCACCTATTTTTCATGAAATTGTTTCTGTTTTTTTGGCACCTAACATCCTTCATGAGCTTCCAAACCTTTCTTGCCCCCTCACTAGCATTTTACATATTAATTGTACTACTATATGAACACCACAAATCCATAGTCATCCTCAGGCGTGAGGAAGAGAGGGTGGCTACTTTCCTACATAGAGTGGGACCATGGAGAATGAACGTAGCCACCTTCTAACAGGAAGTCAGATCACAGCAGGGAGAAAAGGGGATTTGGAGGAGGCTGAGAGTAATAGAAGGGACTTATTTTTGTTAAGAATACATACTTGAATATAATTTTTTTTCTAAAGCTAGAGTTTAATGTAACTTCAAGGATGAGGTCTGTTTGTCTAAAAACATTTTACTATTAAGGCAAAGCACAATGCAGAACCTGCAATAACCCACAGCAACCAATCATCAATCGTGCCTCCTTGTCCGGACTGATATACAAATATAGGCACTGAAATTGTTCTGCTCAGGTCCTATCAGTGTATTGTATTCCGATCAGTGAAAGGTAACATGTGCTCGGTTATTATGGCTTACAGAACTTGGCAAATAGCTCTTTTTAAACATCCTTTTAATAAACCTTCTCCATATCTCTCTCTTCCGTACAAGCTGCCCCCATTACCAAGCTGAAAAATAAAGGATCTCCCACCATCCGTCCGATGGAATGTGGCATTAGGAACACAAGCGCTCCCACCATGCACAGAAAAAAATGAATGTTGACAATAGACTTTCTGTTAATCTGGCCCGCTAATTATCCTGGCACAAGTCCCACACAGAGCATTTCAAATATTTTCTATGTCCGTGCCTACTGCAGAGTGGTGAGACTCCCAATCCCCTGTCTTTTTCCCTTTTCCATAAATTACAGGCACAAACAGAAATCGGTTTGTCTTCCACCAAAGGGAGAAAAAGAGCCACAGAAAGGAAACGCAAGGGCGAATTAGTTCAGCTGGCTTGTTAAGAGTTCCTTGCAGCAGATGGTCCAAGGGTTAACGCTCGGGACCTAATGGAAGGGGTGGTTTACAAATGAACAAGATAAACGTCATTAACCTTCGGCCTTCAGTGCGACTACAAAACCCAGAACCTCTTACTGAAACAAGTCAGGGCTCAACTAGATGGTTCGTTAGTTGAGGTGGAACAAACGGTTGGGGTGGAACCACAAATGGCAGCATAACCAGGCAGGGTTTGGTGAAAACGTTTAATTCCTCAGCATCTAGAGTGGAACTGCAAATCCCAGCATAACCTGTAAACATTATCAAGGCTGCAGAAGAAGACATTTCCACCTGTCTGGCATGTTATGAAAAGATGACCAAGTTTTAGGTGATCTCCTCACCTACTATAGTGAAACTACATATGTCAGCGGACTTTAAGGAAAAAGATCAAAGGCTGGTCATGTGATGGGTAAAAAGGGCAGCAGGACTAGAAAAAAAACAACAACATGCTTTGGCATGCTGAGATCTGTAGTTCCACCATTGCTAACAAGCTTCATCCTGCAGTGGATCCAAGGGTTAACCAACATTAACATTCCACTAGGATGCTACCAGAGCTGCTGTATCAACGCTTCATTACGGTCTCTCTGCAAAGTACAGGTGGCAGTTTGGTCTGTATACCAGAAGAGGGTGTGTTTGCATACATTAAGAGGTCTGCTACAGCACCTCCATCCCCCCCTCCATACATCCAAACCAAAACATCTCACACCGACCCTTCACAATGCTGTACTGCTTATCAATAGCACCATACCCCCCCAACACTGCTACCAACCCCAGCAATCGCTGACCCGTAAACTGCGACAGCTGGGTAACCCTAGCCTGCCCTGCAACCATACCACCATAGCCCTACATGCCCTATGCTCATACAGAGGTCAGGGCTCCACTACATCCATCGCCCTGCATTCCCCTCATTGTCCAGCACAGGCAAAATGAACAGACATGACAATCCCATTGTCTTCATAGGACCTGATCACACCAACACATGGGGGGCTACAGAGCATCCTGCTGCTGCATTATTCCTGCACTCACCCGCATCTACACTTCTGCCACAAACACAACTTGGCCAAAATTGTATGTCAACACAACGCACGGTAATGTATGCGTGACGGTGGAAATGAGCCCTTAGGATGACTTGTGGCTGCAAATCCTATAGAGGTACGACACAGATACACTGCGTGCATGCTCACCGATGGGCTGTTTAGAAGACATACAGTATATGTGTGTGTATACACAATATATATATACACACACATAGGATGACAGTGCATACGTATATATTTTAGTGCTTTTAACATCACATGTAGAGTATATACATTGCCACGTCTTTAGATTCCTCTATAAGTGTATATACACACTAGATATATACTATGTGTGTATGTATATATATATATATATACACACACACACACATACACACAGTATATTCTATATCCCCAAACTGTATTATATATACACACACACAGTGTTATATACACCCTATACATATGCTGTATTCTATACCCCTATACTGTGTACTATACTCCTTATATTGTATTCTGTATTCTATACCCTTATAAAACACATATATTGTCTTCTATGCCCCCTATACCGCTATATATACACACATATATTGTATTCTAAACTTTTATGTATACATATACTGTATTTTATAGCCATATATAGATATACAGTATTCTATACCCCTATAGATGCACATATACTGTACTGTACACCGCCTATATTTAAATCTTTACCCGTATATATACTGTATTCTATACCCCATATATACATATATAGATATATATACACACACATATATTGTATTCTATAGCCATAAATACATGCATTATATTCTATACCCCATATATACATATATTGTATTCTATACATTTATATATACATATACTGTATTTTATAGCCATATATACATATACTGTATTCTATTCCCCTTCTATATACATATTTGTAATATATACCTCCTATATACACATATTGTATTCTCTACTTCTATATACATATATTGTAATATATTCCCCCTGTATTGTATTGTACACCCCCTATAGACACATACATTGTATTGTATAACCCTGTATATACATTATACCCCTGTATATACATATAATGTGTTCTCTATGCCTGTGATGTGTTCTATACCCCCTGTATACACATATATTGTAATCTATACCCCATGTATACACATATAATGTATTCTATACCCCCTGTATACACATATAATGTATTCTACACCCCCTGTATACACATATAATGTATTCTATACCCCCTGTATACACATATAATGTATTCTATACCCCCTGTATACACATCTATTGTATTGTATACCTCTATATATACATATATTGTAACATATACCCCCTGTATACACATATAGTGTATTGTATACCCCCTGTATTGTATTGGCCCCCTCTATAGACACATATATTGTATTGTATACCCCTGTATATACATATACTGTGTTCTACATGTCTGTGATGTATTCTATACCCCCTGTATACACATATAGTGTATTGTATACCCCCTGTATTGTATTGGCCTCCTCTATAGACACATATATTGTATTGTATACCCCTGTATATACATATACTGTGTTCTACATGTCTGTGATGTATTCTATACCCCCTGTATACACATATAATGTATTCTATACCCCCTGTATACACATATATTGTATTCTATACCCCCTGTATACACATATAATGTACTCTATACCCCCCGTATACACATATATTGTATTCTATACCCCCCATATACACATATAATGTACTCTATACCCCCGTATACACATATAATGTATTCTAAACCCCCTGTATACACATATAATGTACGCTATACTCCCTGTATACACATATAATGTATTCTATACCTCCATATACACATATAATGTATTCTATACCTCCATATACACATATAATGTACTCTATACCCCCTGTATACACATATAATGTACTCTATACCTCCATATACACATATAATGTATTCTATACCCCCCCGTATACACATATAATGTACTCTATACCCCCCGTATACACATATAATGTATTCTATACCCCCTGTATACACATATAATGTATTCTATACCCCCGTATACACATATAATGTACTCTATACCCCCCGTATACACATATAATGTACTCTATACCCCCCGTATACACATATAATGTACTCTATACCCCCTGTATACACATATAATGTACTCTATACCCCCCGTATACACATATAATGTACTCTATACCCCCTGTATACACATATAATGTACTCTATACCCCCTGTATACACATATATTGTATTCTATATACTCCCCCCCCCCCCCCATATGCAGTATATAGAGCAGATCTGATGCCAGTGACGATCCCCCCAGGAATGATGATGATGATGTAGATCGGACTCACGGTCATAGTTGGACACATTGGCCCCCGATAATCCGATGAGAGCCAGGAGGAGGAGGGGGGCAGGTAGGTACATGTCGGTGGTCGGTCGGTGGTCGGGCTGTGCAGACAATAGTCCCGGTACGATCCTCGGCGGTGATGAGAGTCGGATCTCAGTGCTGATCAGACGGGGGGATCGGCCAGGTTGTCCCCGGGGAGGACACACACTGCATTCAGAGAGATAGAGGAATACAGATGGGAAGAGGTGTAGTGATGGCGATAATTCCAGGGAGGAGGAGATCGGAGGCGATCGGAGGAGATCGGGGCTCTCCCCTATCAGGACACTGCTGAACTAGTGACAGAGCAGATATGATGCAGCAGTAGAGGGAATTAAATAGGGGAGCAGGACTGGACCATGAGAGCGGGGGGAGCGGTGGATGCGGGCTCCGGGAAAGGCTGGCAGATGGTACACGACTCTCCTCCGATCTGCCTCCTGCCCCCCTCTAGGTGGGGATTGGTGGTGCGCTCCGCTCTGATCCCCCTGAGATGTGGAGGGGAGGGAAGGAGAGGGGGGAGTCCATGTAAGGAAGGGGGGGGGGATTTTTATCTGTGTCTCTGGAAAGTGGATGAGATGTGATTCAGTGCTGGAACAGCTGTGCAGGCATCACCCTCCTCTATGTGTGTATTCCCTGCAGGGTGACACCTGACTGCTACAGCCATGACACCAGAGGGCACCTGTGATTGGATGATCCCATCACACCTCTATAGATAGATGGTCAGATCTACATTGGGACCCCCAGGCTGGGGGATTGGGGTCATCCGCATGAAACTTGCTTTGTGGATCATGAGGAACATACCAGAGGTGTCATGTCCTAGACCAGGGGTCTTCAAACCGCAGCCCGTGGGTCAAATGGAGCCCCATGCTTGCCCCTTGGGGTTCTTCTCTTGCCGATAAGGGGCACCATTCCTCCCACTGACACCAAGGATGAAGAACTATTCCTCCCACTGACACCAAGGATGAGGCACTATTCCTCCCACTGACACCAAGGATGAAGAACTATTCCTCCCACTGACACCAAAGATGAAGAACTATTCCTCCAACTGACACCAAGGATGAGGCACTATTCCTCCCACTGACACCAAAGATGAAGAACTATTCCTCCCACTGACACCAAGGATGAAGAACTATTCCTCCCACTGGCACAAAGGATGGGGCACTATTCCTCCCACTGACACCAAGGATGGGGCACTATTCCTCCCACTGACGCCAAGGATGGGGCACTATTCCTCCCACTGACGCCAAGGATGGGGCACTATTCCTCCCACTGATGCCAAGGATGGGGCACTATTCCTCCCACTGACACCAAAAATGAACTATTCCTCCCACTGACACCAAATGTGAAGAATTATTCCTCCCACTGATACAAATAAGGGGCACCATTTCTCCCACTAACTCTAGTGATGGGGCACTATTCCTTTCACTGGCACCAATGATGGGGCACTATTCCTCCCACTGATATAAATAATTAGGCACTATTACTCCCACTGACACCAATGACAGGGCACTATTCCTCCCACTGACACCAAAGATGGGACACTATTCCTCCCGCTGACACCAACAATGAGGCATTATTCCTTCAACTGACACCAGGATGGGACACTATTCCTTCCAATGAGACCAATGATGAGGCACTTTTTCCTCTCACTGACCCCAAGGATGGGGCACTATTCCTCCTACTGACACCAATAATAGTGCAGTCTTCCTCCCACTGACACCAAAGATGGGGAACGGTTTCTTCCACTGACGCCAATGATGGGACACTATTCTTCCCATTGACACCAATGATGGGGCAGAATTCCTTCCACTGACACCAATGATGGGGCACGATTCCTTCCACTGACACCAATGATGGGGCACAATTCCTTCCACTGACACCAATGATGGGTTACTATTCCTCCAACTGATACCAATAATCAGGCACATTTCCTCCCTCTGACACCAATGATGTAGCACTACACTTTGTGCACTATTACTAGGCAAGTTGTATTTCTGAGGATTAATTTCATTATTGAATAAATACAATGCTCTCGGTCAATCCAAAATGTTAATAAAAGTGAGGTTTGGCCTTTCTTAGGAGAAGATCTATGTGTGCACAGTTATTGGCCATCTATTAGTGTGTAGAATTATTATTCTTACTTTGTTACTAAACGAAAACATTCCCATCTCACTTGTTTATTTTTATCTGTTAAGTGAGAATAATAAACAAACAACTCAAAATTTACAAATAAACATTCCTGACATTAAAAAAAAAAAAAAAGAAATCAGTGTCCAATATAGCCACCCTTCTCTTCCAGAACAGTCAAAAGCCTCCCATTCATGGAGTCTGTCAGTTTGTTGATCTGTGGCTGAACACATTTTTTTGTGCAGCAGCAACCACAGCCTCCCAGACACTGTTTAGAGAGGTGTAAGAAGAGCCCACAAGTCCTCAGTAGGGTTTAGTCCACGTGAGGAAGGGGGCCATGTCATTATTCTTCTTATGGTCGTAAAGGATCCAGATATTTTACCTTCATGCATTCCAAGCATGAAGGTAAAATAAATAAAACCCGTATGTAGCAGCCCCCCCAAGCTTACCTGAGCCCCCTTTTGATCCAGAGATGTCCACGAGAGCCTTGGTTCTCCAGGGATGTCAACGAGAGCCTTGAATCTCCAGGGATGTCAACGAGAGCCTTGGTTCTCCAGGGACTCTCATTCCTGATTGGCTGAGGCAGCTGTCAATCACAGTCAGTAAGCCAATCAGGAAAGAGAGGGGGCCCAGGGCTGAGCCGCAGCTCGGGAGCAAGATATTTGCTATAGGGGCACCCAACAGGAGGGAGGGGCCAGAAGTACCATCTGGGAGAGGAGGAGGATCCATAACCAATGCACAGAGCAGGTAAGTATAACATATTATTATTATTTTTTAAAACAAGACTTAAAGAGGAGCTCCACCCAAAAGGGGAAGTTCCGCTTTAAAGACTGCTCCCCCGCTCCCCATTAAGGATTGGCACCTTTAGGGGGGGTGGGGGGGGAGCGGGTACTCGAATTTGATAGGTACCCGCTCCCACTTCTGGTCCGATCGCCTAGGCGATCAGAAACGGAAGATGTCCTCCCTCCCTGTAGTCTTTTGGGACACGTGATAGGACTACAGGACCATTCATGAAGCGCAGCACTACTCACGCATTCGCAGTGGGTTCCCGGCTGTGAAGCCACAAGCTGTAACAGCCAGGTGCCCACACTGAAGATGCTGGCCTCCAGGAATACAGGACAGCCGGTGAAACGGACTGCGGGGGACACACAACGGGACCGAGGGACAGGTAAGTGGCTGTTTTTTAAAAGTTAGCAGCTATAGTTTTTGTAGCTGCTGACTTTTATTTTTTGACAGCGTGAGTGGAACTCACCTTTAAGTATCACTTTAAGGCCTTTACTAGATAGCCACGCAGTGGAATACTTTGATGCATGCGATGGAGCATTGTCCTGCATAAATATCATGGTCTTCCTGAAAGATGCCTACTTCTTCCTGTACCACTGCTTGAAGAATGAGTCTTCTAAGGACTGGTAGTAGGTTTGGGAGATGATTTTGAGTCCATCCTCAACCCGAAAATGTCCAAACTAGCTCATCTTTAATAATACCAGCCTATACCAGTACCCCACCTTCACCTTGCTGATGTCTGAGTCAAAGTGGAGCTCAGTGCCTATTACTGATCCAGCCACGGGCCTATCCATCTGGTCCTTCAAGAGTAATTCTCATCTCATCAGTCCATAAAACCTTTGAAAAACCTGTCTTGGCCCAGTCTTGATGTTTCAATTTACTGTATGCTTCTTGTCCAGTGGTGGTCGGGTTTCAGCCTTGCCTACCTTGGCCATGTCTCTGAGCACTAAACATCTTGTACTTCTAGGCAATCCAGGTAGGTTGCAGTGCTGGAATATGACAGCACTGGAGGATAATGGGTTCCTGGTAGCGTCACATTTGATTCTACCTAAATCTTTGGCAGTTACTTTGCATCTTTTTTCTTGACACATTATTCGCGACCCTGTTGACTATTTGCAACAAAATGTTTGATGGATCTGTGATCATGTCCCAGTATCTTAGCAATTTCAAGAATACTGGATCCTTCTGAAAGACTTTTTACAATTATTGACTTTGAGTCAGTTAAATCTCTTTTATGGCCCATTTTGCCTTTAGAAAAGAAGCTGCCTAATAACTATGCACACCATGATGTAGGGTGCTGATCTCCTTAGGCCTCATTACACAAATACACATCACCTGTGTCAGGGATCCCGGCCGCTCAGCGTTGCGCGCATGCGCAGATCGCCAATTCTTCCTAGCCGGCGAACACAGAGATCGCGGCGGCGGCCGCGCATGCGCACTAGCGATCACGGCCGCACCAATGAGAACACAGGGCGCCCTATTTAAACCTGCCCTGTGCATCTCCAAATTGCCGCAAGGTCTTGTTCCTGTTCCCGTGTTCCTGCTAGTACGTTTCCTTGTTGCCAAACTCTGCCTGTTCTGATTTATGCTGACCCTCTCCTGCTCTGACCCCGGCTCGTTCCTGACTATTCTTTGCCTGTCGTTACTACTATTTGGACCCTCTGTTACGGAACCCGGCGTGTGACCTGACTACTCTTTTGTCTGCTGCTTGGTACCGCATCTGTCCCCACTGTTACCGACCCGGCTAGTCTGACCACGCTCACTCCTGGCAGTCATCCATCCATCCCGCTCGGACCTGGACCTGTCATCCCCTTTACAGCAGGCTCATCCCGGGCACATACCCTCAGCGGGACCCTCTACCATAGTTGGGTGCACCCAGGGGTCGCGACCTGGTTCCAGTCGTGCATCAAGTCCATCCCCACCATCTGGGGCTCTGGTGAAAAGGCAGACTGGGACTTAGACTCTTTGCGCCCTGGGGAATCCCGTTCTGTGGACCACTAGAGATCCCATTGGGCGGAGCCTGACAACCTGTTATGGCTTAACTCCAATAAGCATTCAAGTTTATACAGCTTAGAGTTGGAGAATATGAATAAAAATGATGATTTGGTCAAAATACTCACTTGGCTAATAATTGTGCACATAGTGTATTCCCACTGAAACCAATGATGTGGCACTATTCCTCCCACTGAAACCAATGATGGGGCACCATTCCTCCTACTGAAACCAATGATGGGGCACTAATCCTTCCACTGACACCAATGATGGGGCACTAATCCTTCCACTGACACCAATGATGGGTCATTATTCCTTCCGCTAACACCAAAGATGGAGCATTATTCTTCCCACTGATACCAATAATGAATGAATATTCCATTTCACACCAATGCTAGAGTATTTTCTACCGCCATTAACCACAATCTGGCCCCCTAAAATCTGAAGCACAGTAAACTGTCCCTTTGTTTAGAAAGTTTGGAGACTCCTGCTCTATACTCCCAATTCCCAACCTGTGGGCCTTTCACACTTACTCTGCATCCAATAGGCAAGGAGGTTACTTGCATAGGTTGATATTTATATGAATGTTATCAGAGTGCAGTTACTGATCTCTATTAGTTTCTGATGACTAATTTGGAGCCCAGGGGCCACATGTGTCCCTTTGGCACTTACTATGCAGCCCACAGGGCCTCTGCACTAAGCTGGACTAAGAGGTAACTTACATAAATTGATATTCACATAAACGTAATCAGATTCTCTGCAGCTCCTCCTGTACCATTTTTTTTTTTTGCCCCAGGGTTGCATGGGGCCCTTTGGCACTTACTAGGTGTCTCTTGGCACTTTTACACTAAGCAGGGCTAAGAGGCTACCTGCATAAGGTAAATCCAATTACTGATATCTGTACTGTAGCCTCCTGTAGTATAATTTGGAGCTCAGAGGGTTCCATGTGGCAGCTAGGAACTTAGTGTGGGAGGGCTAAGAGGTAACTTGCCTAAGCGGATATTCACATAAAAGTTAGCAGAGTAGTTAATGATCTCTGTAGGCCCTTCGTGTCCAATTTTTGGCACAGGGGCTACATGTGGCTCTTTGGCATTTACTAGGCGGCCGTTGGGGCCCCTGAAGTAAGTAGGACTAAGAGGCTACTTGCATAAGTTGAGTCCAGTTAACTAATCTCTGTAGTCCCAAATTTGGGCCCAAAGGCCAAGAGCGACCCTTGGTGCACCTGCAATAGGCAGGGCTAAGAGGCTACTCGCATAGGTTGATATTCAGATAGAAGTTATCAGAGCCCAGTTACAGATCTCTGTAAGCTCTGGTGCCTAATTTGCAGGGCAGGGGTTGCATGTGGCCCTTGGGGCACCTGCAGTGAAAAAAAGAAGATATTCCTTGCTTAAGTTGATATTCATATAGATGTTATCAGTGTCCAGTTACTGATCTCTGTAAGCCCTGGTGCCCAATGTGCTGCCCAGGAGCTGCATGTGGCCCTTTGACACTTATTGGAAGGCCCTTGGCACCTCTGCAGTAAGTCGGGCTGAGAGGCTACTTGCCCAAGTTAATATTCATATAGAAGCTATCAGATTTAGTTTATGAGCTCTGTAAGCCTGGTACCCAGTTTGCAATCTTTTGAGCTCTGTAAGCCCTAGTGCCCAATTTGAAACCTTTTAGCACTTACTGTGCGGCCCTTGGAGTCCCTGAACTAAGCATGGCTAAGAGACTACTTGCATATGTTGAGTTCAATTACTGATCACTTTAGTCTCCAAGTGCCCAATTTTGGGTCCTAGAGCTGAATGTGGCCATTTGGCACTTATTGTGTGGCCCTTAGGGCCCCAGCACTAAGCATAGCTAAGACTATTTGCATATGTTGAGTCCAATTACTGATCTTTGTAGTCTCCTAGTGGCCATATTTGGGTCCGAGGACAGAATGTGGCCATTTGGCGTTTACTGTGTGGCCCTTGGGGCACATGCAATAAGCAAGACTAAGACATTACTTGCATAGACTGATATTCATATAGAAGTTATCAAAGTCCAGTTACTGATCTCTTTAAGCTCAATTTCTGGCCCACAGGATTCATGTGGCCCTTTGACACTTATTTTGCAGCCCTTTGGGCTCCTGCACAAGGGAGGCATTAGGTTACTTGCCTAACTTGACATCCATATAGAAGTCTAATTTTTAATGTATTGCTCCCACACTCCACCAAAATTCAGCGGTTTGACTGTTGCCAAGGGGTTTCTTGGCACAGTTCAGGTGTGACCAGGGGTGGACTGACAACTCATGGGGCCCCCGGGCAATAGGGGATCATGGGGCCCCTGTGTCCTTGCCCAAACTCAAAAAAACCTATGAAAAAGGTACCAGGGGCATCTCATGGGGCCCTCTACTGATCCCGGGCCCTCGGGCAGTGCCTGAGTTTCCAAATGGTCAGTCCGCCCCTGGGTGTGACATTATTTATATATGAATAACATCAATATAAATGTAATATTATGTATTTGGAAAATAGCAGCCTTGTTTGTTCAAATTTGATGGAGAATCTTTAGTTTCCGATATTAGCCAGACATATTTTCTAGGCCTGGGCAGAAAATTCAAAGAAGGACCTTTCTTCCTTTTTAGCCAAAACTTCAATTATTTTTATTCTCTGAGGTCAATGAGGTCAGTCTCTCTGAAGCCGATATATTTCAGGAGTGAGTGAACAAAGGATACATAATTGTCATTGAGGGTAAACCATATCCTGATAAAAGGACAGTATATACAGATATCTATCAGACAGGCAGCGCAAAGAACAATGATGGTGTGCTATCAAATTAATCAGATTTCAGCCTTCTGTGGCCAGACCAAAGCTAGATGAAATCTGTTTACTTTGGGTTAGTTGACTTTGCAGATCATTTTCCATCTCTTTTAATTAGTTTCTAGAGATTTTTTGTTTTTCTTATAAGAAATATTTTAGGCACATAGTATAAAATAAAGGTATAGAACAGCCTTTCTCAACCTTTTCAACACAGAGGAACCCTTGAGATAGCTTTCCCGTTTCAGGGAACCCCTGCTAAAAATGACTGCATCTACAACTCATGATACGATAGTGTAATGGTCAGTTGGAAGAATGCTCCTTACATGTGA
Source organism: Staurois parvus (assembly GCF_062004578.1). NCBI lineage: Eukaryota > Metazoa > Chordata > Amphibia > Anura > Ranidae > Staurois > Staurois parvus. The sequence continues at coordinate 1,522,220 of NW_028318751.1, forward strand.
TCAGTGGGAAACATTAACTCCTTACAGATGGCTAAAAAGATCAGTGGTGTCAGTGGGAACTAATCTGAGAGGCAGAAATTGCTTAATGCTCTAGGAACCCTGAGCAATCTCTGGTGGAACCCTAGGGTTCCATTGAATCCTGGTTTAGAAACCCTGGTGGGGACTATTGAGCTCTGTCTTTAGGTTCATAGTACCAAAACCAACTAATTTTGTTGGCTGAGTGCTGGGGAACATTAGCATTTTATTTTTAACAAGTGAAGTGACAACATACAGATGTTTTAGCTCTCAACCTACCCAGTGATGTACAGTCCAACCTTATTGTCGCCATCAGTTCCTGTACATCCTTTATATCCTTCCAATGCATGTGAGCTTGGCCTAGAAAGCTTGCTGAATGGAATAAGGACTGCACTGGACACTACAATACGGGAAAGCTGCTGAAAACATATAAACCTATATGGTGCATTTGGAAAGTATTCAGACCCTCTTCACTTTTTCAATTTTGTTATGTTGCAGCCTGATATTACAGTTGTTTAAATTTATTTTTCTTGTTAATCTAAACTCAGTACCCTATAATGGCAAAGTTAAAACAGAATTTTAGAAAGGTCTGTGAACTCATGCCAATGTGATATTTCAGTTTTTCCTTTTCAGACCCCTTGCATCAACACTTGAAATTTAGCTCATGCTTCCCATTTCTCTTGTTCTTTGCTGAGATGTTTCTACACCTTGATTGGAGTCCATGTGTTGTAAATCAAAGAAATGAAGCTGTTATAGCTGCAAAGGGTGGGGCCAATTCAATATTGAACCCTACGGACTAAGACTGGGATGCCATTAAAGTTCATGTGTGTGTAAAGGCAAGCGTCCCAATACTTTTGGCAATATAGTGTATAAAGGATGTCAGAGATAAAGTGGCTGCTAAACTGGTGCTCATTGGAGAAGGTCGCCTTATATTGGTGTCAGTGGAGAGGTTCCCTCTCACATTGGGAATCAGTGTAGTACCACCCTATATTAGTCATTAAAAAATGTGCCTCCTTAAATTGGTGGTCAGTGAGAAAGAGCCCCCATACGTTCGTGGTTAGTGTTGAAGGGATCCATTACATTTGGTGGTTAGTGTGACAACATCCTAAAATGTTGGCAAGTGGATAAATGTCTTCAAACATTAGTGATCACTGTTGTGCCCTCTTTACACTGGTGGTCAGTGATGAAGTGCTCCCAAACATTGGTGGTTAGTGTGGTGCCCTCTTACAATGGTGGTAAGTGGTACATTTGCTAATTTTATCAGTGCCCTCTTATATTGGTAGGTAATGAAAAAGGGTCCCTTTACATCGGTGATTTGTGGAGAAGCACCAACTTACATTGGTGGTCAGTGATGAAGGGCTCTATTACCTCCGTGGTCAGTGTAGTGTCCTCTTACTATATTGGTAAGTGGAGAAATGCCTACATTCATCAAATTATTGTCCCCTTGTTTTGGTGGTCAGTTGAAAAATGCCACCTTACACAACTAGCAATTGGGGAAGTTTTCCCTTGCTTTGGTGGTCAGTGGAAACTTGCTCCCTTTCTTTGATGGGCAATGGGAACTCAGTTAAGTGAACCACTGGTGTCATCCTTTCCTCATTTGAAGAGGAGAGGCTCCTGTGCCATGGGCTCTGGTTATACAGAAAGCAGTGAGCTTCGAACTTCCCGTACAGCTCAAGACATACACAGGCACCATTAGGCAGAACATAACTTTCCCCAGCACTACCAGCAGTCAATACACCCCCTTATTATGGCACTTGGGATGGACCAGCTTCCCTTGGTACAGCACCACCTTTTCCTACTCCTACTTAAAGGACAACTCCACTTTTATGAGAAAAAAAACAGCAAATAAAAAAATTATATTGTATCCAACTGTTACACGAGTCATATTGTAATTGAAAGTTTGTAATTTTCTGTAAAATGCAATGCATAAATGTTGACCTTGAAGCCATCTGCACACCCCACCCCCTCAAAATATAATTTCCTGCTTGTGTGATTGGCTCACTGATTTTACCATACGTCAGCACAAAGATATGTCAAATTTTAAGCATCCTCTGCAACAAAAATTTTTGGTGAGATACTCCCAAAGGGAAATCACGTCTAAAGAGATGCAGACCCTGCCACTTTCCTTATTAGAACACTGCAAATGCAGCAGCTGATTGATAATTATAAAATCCCTCCCATACAGATTCACTCTGTACTTGGACACAGACAAGCAAACAGCTATTACTTCAGAATAAAAAAAGGTAGGAATCTGCCAGAGGGAATTTTTTTTTCTCAACAAAATGGAGGTATTCCTAAAATTAGCAAATAAATCAAAATATCACATGCATTTTTGAACTTTTTTTAATCCGATGTCACTCCACTTCCTCAAACTCAATCTTTCCAAAACTGAGCTCTTAGTATTCCTCCCAGCCCGTGCCCCCTCCCCTGACTTCTCCATCAAGATCAATAACACAATCATCATTCCCTCACCTCATGCCAGGGTACTAGGTGTAATCCTAGACTCCCATCTGTCCTTTCAGCCCCAAATCCAATCTTGTACTCTTCACCTCCGCAACATCTCCAAGATTCGCCCGTTCCTAACCTCGGAAACCACTAAGCAACTTATCCACTCCCTTGTTATATCTCACCTTGACTATTGTAACGCCCTCCTCATTGACCTACCTCATCGCAGGCTATCCCCTCTTCAGTCTATCATGAATGCTGCTGCCAGACTCATCCACCTTACTAACCGTTCCATATCTGCCACCCCTCTCTGCCAATCCCTCCACTGGCTTCCAATTGCTCAACGGATAAAATTCAAAACATTAACAATGACGTATAAAGCCATTTATAATTCTGCCTGAAATTACATCACCGATGTTGTCTCTAAATATCACCCAAACCGTACTCTCTGCTCCTCACAAGACCTCCTGCTCTCTAGTTCCCTTGTCTCCTCCTCCCATGCTTGTCTCCAGGACTTTTCCAGAGGTTCTCCCATCCTCTGGAACTCTCTACCCCAATTTATCAGACTATCGCCTACTCTGCTCACTTTTAGGCGATCTCTGAAGACCTATATCTCTTCAGGGAAGCCTATCCTGCCCTCAGCTAATAATGGAATCTTCTACTCTTCCAACCAGTCCATCCCCCACAGTTACTACCTTTTGTACCACTAGCCCCTCCCTCCTAGATTGTAAGCTCTAAGGAGCAGGGCCCTCAAATCCCTCTTGTATTGAACTGTATTGTTGCTGTATTGTCTCCCGTTATATTGTTGAGCGCTGAGCAAACTGTTGGCGCTATATAAATCCTGTATAATAATAATAATACGTTCACCAAAGGTTTTATGCCTGAAGTGGAGAACAAAACATGAGCTATTCCAGATAAGAATAAAATAAAAGTGCTTGAGATAAAACATAAATAATAACATTTATCATGGAAAAAATGGACTATCAAATGCATGTAAATTTTTTCTATTACGTGTCCCTATTAGAGAGATTTCCCACCACTTCCTAGTCCCTATGATTCTCTGCCATTTGAACAGGAAGTCAAGGGAAGTCTCCCCATTTGGAAGAAAGACATTAAGAAAAAAAAAACTAAATGAACTTCTGAAAAATTATATAACGAGAAAAAATAATCTCTCTCTGAGTTTGGATTTACTATAATAGTTGTATGATATGCATGGTTGATATTTACCGAAGGATTTTCAATAACTGATAAGTAAATTTGACAAATAGTAATATTTTGCAGAAATATTTGTGTTTATTTTCTGCGGCGACTGCATTTACTTTTCGCTTTGATAACCGACAAATTATATTTTGACCAGATGCACCCAAGCTATTGCATGCCACTGCAAATACAGTACTTCACCTATATAACTATAAAAGACACAAGCAGTGTAAAGTACGGATTTGCTTGAACACTTGAGGTTACACATGCAAATGAACACAATCCTCATAGGACACAAGGAGCCTTCAACAGTAATGTTACGCAAATTACCGAATCCCACAAGATAAAGACTTCTTATAATGGAAATGTGCAGCTTCTGTAAAACAGCTGAGACTGCATAGTGTGCGTGTAAAGACATACGCAACCACAACATATATACACAGGACTGCACCTGCCAATATTATGCTTCCACTTTTTGAAATTTTAATACCTTCCCCAATTATCTCACCTCAGTACATTAGACATACAAAGATATCAACCTGCTCCCTTGCAAAAAGTGGGTGAGGATTTCTTCCCTGCGTGTTATGAGGCACGGGAGTCCATTCAAATGAATGGGCTCTCGTGTCCGCGCAAAACGTGGTCTGCACGTCTGCATATATGTGAACCAGGGCTTAGGCCATAACACAACTTGACTACTGTAACTCCCTCCTCACCGGCCTACCCCAACACAGGCTATCCCGGCTTCAGTCTATCCTGAATTCTGCGGCCAGACTCATCCACCTTACCAACCGCTCCAAATCCGCCACCCCCCTCTGCCAATCCCTCCACTGGCTTCCGATTGCCCAACGCATAAAATTCAAAACACTAACATTGACGTACAAAGCTGTTCATAACTCTGCCCCAAACTACATCACCGACCTGATATCCATCTACCACCCAAAACGCACTCTCCTCTCCTCACAAGACCTCCTACTGTCCAGCTCCCTGGTCTCCTCCTCCCATGCCCTTCTCCAGGACTTCCCCCATCCTCTGGAACTCGCTACCCCAATCCATCAGACTGTCACCTACCCTCCTCACCTTTAGGTGCACCCTGAAAACCCATCTTTTCAGAGAAGCCTACCCCGCCCTCACCTAACTGCTGATCTCCTCCTCTCTTCCCACCACTCCATCCCCTACAGCTATTTCCTCCTGTACCACTCTCCCCTCCCTCCTAGATTGTAAGCTCCAAGGAGCAGGGCGCTCGAACCCCTCGTGTATTTTATTGTATTGTTACTGTACTGTCTCATGTATTGTCTCCCATTATAATGTATAGCACTGAGCAAACTGTTGGTGCTATATAAATTCTGTGTAATAATAATAATAATAACAATAGGCCTCTTTCACACGGACGTTCCGTATGTCCGTTTTTCATCTGTTCATTTACGGATGAAAACGGACACCCATGTATTTCTATGGACTAGCAGATATAAACGGATGATCATCCGTTAATGCCCGTATCCGTTAATATCCATTTTTTTTTAATGGAAGAAAACACTATTTTTCTTCAGTAACAAAAAATGGAACAAAGAATAAACAGATGTAGACTGACGTAAACGGATGTAAAGGGATGAAAAATGAATGTAAACAAATGTATATGGGCAAAAATGGATGTAAATGGATGAAAAAGGGATGTAAACGGATGAAAAATGGATGAAGAAACGGATGAAAATGGATGAAGAAACGGATGTAAACTGATGTGAAAAAACGGATGTAAACTGATGAAAAAAAAGGATGTAAACTGATGAAAAAAAAAGGATGTAAACTGATGAAAAAACAGATGCAAACTGATGAAAAAACAGATGTAAACTGATGAAAAAACAGATGTAAACTAATCGCTTTTTACTGGAAAAATATGACTGAACTGATGAAAAAAAACAGAACGTCCGTGTGAAAGGGGCCTTAAGGCTATTTAAAGACTCGAGGTTGGTGACCACTGCCTAATACTGTGTAGACGCGATTTCTCCTGCGCTCTAGGACCCAGGCGGGTGGCAAATGGATGGAACCAGAACTGGAAAAAGCGACCACCAGTGCATAAAAGGTTGTGCAGCTCCAAACAAAGCTGGGGAAGCCCGACCAATACTGCAAAGTGAAACAAAAACGAGAAGCGCACCAACCTTGCGCATTACCTCAGTAATCCAAATTTATTCATTAGAAAATGGTACTCACAAACAGCAAATAAAATCAGGCATGTAAGTCCTCAAAGGGACTTCAAAGATAAGGAGCCAGCGCGAATCCCGTCATGGGGGTAGACACTCAGTACAGCTGATGTGTTTCGAAGGCCATACCTTCTTCATCAGAGCTAACTGGACTGAGAGTGTTTGCTCCCATTTATGCCTAAGGACTGAAATTTAGCCCTCCCCTCTGGGTTGGGCTGCCCATGAATTAATTATCTTTGGATGAGGTTTGGGTCTAAAGCTGTTCACAGATGGATTGAAATTTGCTGGTTCAGCAGGGATTGACCAAATTTCGATCCATCTGTAGCTACTCATGCTCGACAGAAGCTGACCTAATGATAAACTTCGGTCGAACAAGATCTTGAAAACATTTTCTTTAGTGTATTCTGACAGCAGAGGGGTCCCCACTGTCAGAATACAATGGCAAAGCGCTGATGATTCCTCCATCCACCTTGCTTGTGTAGCATTACCCTCTTGAGGGCCGCTGAATTTGTTTTAGGTCCCCCTAAGCTCTGCACGGCCAGGCAACATGTATTTTCCACACTTGCACAAAGTCAGTAAACAGTTCTGGTTTACGGTTTAGTTGTTTTTATTAAGGGGTTAACAACTTGGATAGGGTCTAGGGGTATATGGGATGTCCAAGGAACTGCAAACTTGAGGACAAATGTCTTAGCAACAATACTGTACAAGAAAAAGTGGATCAAAAATAGCTACTCTGACAAGGATGCTTTAGTCTCCTTGGTGTACCTCTTCAGACCCCAGATGAATCCTTCCTCTTCACCCAGTTGCACTGAGGGTATCCCTGGGCAAGGGATTCCAAGATCTAACAGTTGAGTAGTCCTGGATGAGAGCTAGTTGGGTCTTACACCTGACCATCCTCTCCTTGTATCTGGCCCAGGGGGTGTAGAAGTACTCACACTGTCCTGTCAGCTTGGTGGGTTGAATCTGCTTTTAGACCTTCGCTGGGCTGGCCCCTTCCCTGCTGACAGGTTGTCCTCCCTAGGAGATGGTGGGACAGTGGAAGTCATTCTGCCCAGCAACCTCCTCTGTATTGTATAAAAAGGCTGTTTGATCCTGACTTCTCTGATCCTCCCCTTCTTTCAGTGCCCCCCTCTTATCTCCTGATAAGACATATAGTGTTGAGTCACTCTGCACATGCTCAGTTTGGTGTGCACTGCTAGAATGGTTTCTTTTATTTTCTTGGGGAGTGCATGAGATCAGCACAGGGCCAATCAGCACTGTCCAGACAGAGGTCAGGGGTTCTACATCCTCCTAGAGCAAAATGAAAACTCCTCCTACAAGCTTTAACCAGTGCTCGGCTGGACGCTGATAGAAGTCATACGACTGCTCTAATTGCTGATGAGAAAAGGTATTTAGCAGTTTATATTTACTAAAATAATTGCATTTTCATGTTGTGTGTACTGTGGGAGACCAGATATAGTGAATGCAGGGTCCTGGGGAGACCAGATATAGTGAATGCAGGGTCCGGGAAGACCAGATATAGTGAATGCAGGGTCCTGGGAGACCAGATATAGTGAATGCAGGGTCTCGGGAGACCAGATATAGTGAATGCAGCGTCCTGGCAGACCAGATATAGTGAATGCAGGGTCCGGGAGACCAGATATAGTGAATGCAGGGTCCTGGGAGACCAGATATAGTGAATGCAGGGTCCGGGAGACCAGATATAGTGAATGCAGGGTCCTGGGAGACCAGATATAGTGAATGCAGGGTCCTAGGAGACCAGATATAGTGAATGCAGGGTCCGGGAGACCAGATATAGTGAATGCAGGGTCCTGGGAGACCAGATATAGTTAATGCAGGGTACGGGAGACCAGATATAGTGAATGCAGGGTCCAGGGAGGCAAGATATAGTGAATGCAGGGTCCGGGGCTTAGTAATAATTTAGAGAGGTAAATACCACTTTAAGTAAGAAGTCAATTATAAAGCAATTACGTATGTGTTTTCCATATAATGCAAGATGATCATTTAAACAAAAGTATTAAAATCTGCAGAATTGCTAAGCTAACAAATACTGCAGATGAGATTTTAATTAGCTGGCAATTTGTTAAAATAATCATCCTGTAATATATGGAAACCATATATACTGCATTATGTTCTAATTTACTAGAACATCTACCTGAATTGAAGTGATTGTAAAGGTAAAAATGTATAAATGTGTCATAATTACCTACTCAGTGTAATGGTTTTGCACAGAGCAGCCCCGATCCTCTTCTTCTCGGGTATCCTGCCAGTGCTCCTGGCTCCTCCCACCCAGCCAAGAGTCTCCATAGCCAGCTATCTCTGGGGGCACTCGTGCGTGCTCACTCCTAAGCTGGCTCTGTTCATCTGTAAGACACACAGTGTATGGCTTGGCCCTGCCCCCGGTCTCTTCTCACTGGCTGTGATTGACAGCAGTTGAAGGCAATAGCTCCTGCTGCTGTGCCTAAGCCAATCAGGAAGAAGAGAGTCAAGAGACCCTCTGCTCTGGTGCAGATCACTGGATCAATATTGGGCTCAGGTAAGTATAAGGCGGAGGAAGGGAGAGGGGGCTAGGGGGGAGATGCATGCAGAAGTTTTTTACCTTAATGCAGAGAACAAAATTCTGATATTTTGGAAAGCCTACCTCCTGAGTTCTCAAAAAAGAACGCTAGGGCTGAAATGTTATGTACACATATATTACCTTTCCTTGTTCCCATGCAGTCCACTCAGAAGGAGGAGCATCCCAATCAGGCGTCAATCTGCTATAGGTCAGGCAAGAAGGTGTCAATGAATACCTAGCTGAATTAATTTCCATAATTTATATTTGCCTGGAATCCACCTGTAATCATTGCTCCTCAATCAGACCAGCATATAACTATCAGAAAATGCAGCCAGAAAAAAATCCACCAATGGAAGTGGAAGAAGCATCATACCAAATGATAAAAGGACCAAAATTATTTATTTGTTTGCATTAAAAAAAAAAAACAACATGTTTCGGGGGTCACTCTCCCTTCATCAGGGCTTCAGTTAAAATAAAACACTTGAAAGGACTGAATATTGGGCTATCCTGTGGGAATCTATGTAAGGAAGTGAATTGCTTGACCAGAAGAATTACTAGCCAACAGCATCTGTGTGAGCAATCAAGACAACTTGTTAACTAATTAGTCATCTTGATTGCTCATGCAGATACCGCTGGACAGTAACTTGCCTAATCCAGCAATTCACTTCCCTACATAGATTTAATACAGGAAAGCCCCATGTTCATTCCTTTCAAGGGTCTTATTTTAACTGAAGTCATGATGAAGGGGGAGTGACCACCAAAACGCGTTGGATTTTTAAAAAAGTGAAAACCAGTAAGTTCCCAGCACATCTTGGATTTTTTTTTCCTCCTCAGAGAAGATCTAGCCAAGCACCCACCACAAAGTGGCACAATCATAATAGGTCTCATCTTCCCTTTTGTGCACAATCTACACAGCTGTCGCCCATCCAGTTCCAAAAGGTAATTCAGACCTTGGAAGCAGTTCTTGGACATAGTCCTCTGTTGCCCAACATGCCAAAGCACACCCATTGCTCCCCAGCTATGGTGTTTGCATATACCCATATATTTCATGGTGAGACCGGCTACTACCTTTGATCCGAATTGAAAATCAAATGGAATGGGGGTGGCATGTTGCAATGTGGTTAAACAAATGAGCTTCATAGTGCAAGTGGTAAACCAAAACGTGTTCTTTCTTCTGGGAGCTAGAGTGGCTTAGAGCTCATTACAAATGGTATTTTATTCTGTAATTTGTCCCTTTTTAGAAGACACTAAAATTATGTCTCTGGTAAATAGCATTTTTTAATACAGAGCTACAAAAACAAGTGCAAATAAAAAAAAAAACAAAGATTTGCACAGGAAAGTCCCGTGTACAGTCATTTCAAGGGTCTTATTTTAAGTGAAGCCTTGATGAAGGGGGAGTGACTCCCGAAACACGCTGGATTTTTTTTTCTAGTGGAAACCAATAAATTCCCAGCCAAGTGCCCACCATGAAGTGGCAGAACCCTAGTAGTTCTTATCTTCCCTTGGTGCCCAATCTACATAGGCAGGTGTTGTCCATTCTGTTGCATAAGAGTAATGCAAGCCTTGTGTCAGGGACCCCCTCGATCCCCGCCGCGATGGTCCCGGCGCAGGCGCAGTGCACCGCCCTGTGCAGGGACGCGGGCACTAGGTCCAGGCCTGCCGTGGCATTCGAGTTCGCGCATGCGCAGTAGAAGCCGCGGCCGCCCGCTGGGCACCAATGGCAGCGCAGGGCGGGATATTTAAATGTCCCTGAGCTGTCATTTCAGTGCCTTCTGGTCCTACCTGTATCCTGCGAATCTAAACCTGTGCCTAGTAAGTTATTTGACCCGGATTGCTCTTGACCTGCTGATTTCTCCTGCCCAGACCCTTGCTTTGCCTGACCTCTCTTCTGAATGCCCCTCATTAGATCTGACCTGCTGTTGCTGACCTGGCGTGTGACCTGACGATTCTCTGTCCGCTCCCTTGTACCATACCGTCCTCTACGTTACCAACTCGGCCCGTCTGACTTCGCACTTGCTCAGCCATCCATCCATCCCATCGGGGTCACCCGACCTCCTCACATCTGGCTCTCCCTGGTTGGAGCCCCTGGCGGACACCCCTACCACTGACAGGTGTGCTCAGTAGTGGCGACCTGGTCCCGGGGTACTCCAAGTCCATCCCCACCATCAGGGGCTCTGGTGAACAAGTACCCTGGGGCTTAGACTCCGCGCTCTGGGCATGCCTAACCAGTGGAGTGCTAGTGGTGCCGCTCGGCGGTCCCTCACACCTTGAAATCAGTGGTGGGACATAATCCTCTGATGCCCAAAATGCCAAAGTATGCCCATCACCTCCCCCTCAGCTAATGGTGCTTATACAGCATAAAGTTCTAAAATTATAGTTTTTGTCTACCAGCTCTAAACGTACTACCTTTTGTCCATGGACAATCGAATGGAATGGGTGGCATTCTGCAACGTGGTTAAACCAGTGAGCTTCAGTTATAAAACATATGGCAATACAAAACCTTGTCTTCAGGAAGAATATGATAACTAAAATGTGTTCTTTCATCTGGGAGCTAGAGCGGCTTAGACCTCATTAAAAATGCGATTTTATTCTGCAATTTGTCCCTTTTTTGAAGGCACTAAAATTATGTCTCTGGTAAAAAGCATTTTTAATACAGTGCTACAAAAACAAATGCAAATTTTTAAAAAGATTACATTCAAATGGCTAAGAAAGGTCAGCAAAAAATAGTTAAAGTGCATGTAAAAGCTAAAACTTCTTTTTATCCTTGGATAGTGTACAGAAAGGTAATGATGCCCTGTCAATTTTTTTTTTTATTATTGTCTGTGTCTGATTAGGGGGATTTATCCTCACATCTTGTCTCGACAGAGACATAGCAGGATGTAAGAGGAAACCTTTCCAATGCAAGGAGCAGAGCTTTTTTTCATTGGAAATGCAGGGGAACGCAGTTCCAGCACCTCCAGCACTGAATGTATGTAATGGCAAGGGGTGCTGAGGTGTGCTGGAAGGCCTATTAATGCTGGGGGATCTTTTGTTACTGGAGGGGATCAATTTTTGATTGGCAGTCTGTTGTTGCTGGGGGGCTCTATTGTTGCTGCTGGTGGAGCTATTGTTACTGGTGGTCAGTTATTGTTGAAAGGGATCCACTGGGAGGGAGGGAGTCAAATGTTTCTGGCTGCTGGGGAGTCTATTGATGCTGGCTGCTGGGAGATCTTTTGTCACTGGAGGGGGATCTAGTTTTGCATGGCAGTCTACTGTTGGTGAAAGGGATCTACTGTTGAGGTAGGGGTCTAATGTTGCTGGCTGCTGGAGGGTCTGGTGATGCTGGCTGCAGGTGATAAATATTATTTTACTGCTTTTCTTGTTATCAATAACAAATTCAATACAAATTACTTAGCATCACAAAATTATACTTAGTTCTGTATTCTTTAAGAGTTACTGGGAGGTAGGTAGGGGGTGGAACCAAGACCCAGTGCCCGTAGGTGGGTGAGGGGCGCGAAGACAAGAAGAGACTTAGAAGGGCAGAGTTCCTGCACCTATTCTCTGATAACAAAAGCCCTGGCAAGGCAATATATTCCAATGGTGACACCTTTTGTGGGGACAGTTGTCTAAAAGGGGATTTTTTGCCCAGTGGGCCGGGGCTGCCTGGATAGGAGGGGCAGCCAGGTGGCACTTAGAGGACTGTACATTTTTCAGTTTCTCTATGTGCCGCCCAGCCGCACCTCCTATCCATCTTCTGCACCGCTGTGGGGGATCTGTCAGCATACCCTGTCCCCAGCACTGACAGCCCCCCCCCCCACCACCACAGCCGGGAGAGGAGAGAGACAACTGCCACTCCTCCTTCCGCCCTCTCCTGTGCTGGCCCTGCCCACACTCCCTGTCAGCCTTGTGTCTTCTCTCCCCCTTTCCTCTTTCTCTCATTTTTTTCTCTCCTTTCTTTCTATATGTCTCTCTCTCTGTCTCCTGTTTCTCTTCTTTCTCTTTCTTTCCTTTTCTCTCTCTCCTTCTGTCTCCTGTTTCCCACCTTCCTTCCTTTCTCTCCTTCCTTCTTTCCCTCTTTGTTTCTTACCCTCCTTCTTTCTTCCTTTCCTTTCTTCCCTCATTTCTTCTTTCATGCCTTCCTTCTTTCCCTCCTTCCTTCTTTTTTTCTATACGCCCCTTTCTTTCTCTCTGTTTCCTGTTTCTCTTCTCTCTGTCTCCTGTTTCTCTCCTTTCTTTCTCTCTCTCTCTGTCCCCAGTTTCTCTCCTTTCTTTCTTTCCTTCTCTCTCTCCCTCTGTCTCCGGTTTCCTCCTTCCTTGTTTTTTTCATTCCCTCTTTCTTTCTCTATTTCCCTACTTCTTTCCCTCCTTAACTCTTTTCTTGCTTTCCCTTCTTCCTTTCTCTTTCTTTCCCTCCTTCCTTCTTTCCCTCCTTCCTCCTTTCTTCCCCTACTTCTTTGTTTTCCCTACTGCTTTTCCTCTCTTTCTTTCTTTCCCTACGTCTTTCCCTCTTTTTTTCTTTCCCTCCTTAATTCTTTTCTTTCTTTCACTTCTTCCTTTCTCTTTCTTTCCCTCCTTCCTTTCTCTTTCTTTCCCTCCTTCCTTCTTTCTTTCCCCCTTTCTTTCTTTCCCTACTTTTTTCCCCTACTTCTACTTCTTTCCCTCTTTCTTTCTCTCTTTCCCTCCTTCATTTCTTCCCCTCCTTTTTTTTCTTCCCTTCTTCCTTCTCTCTTTCCTTCTATACATCTTTCTTTCTCTTCTCTCTCTCTCAGTCTCTAGTTTCTCTTTTTTCTTTCTTTGCTGCGATCTTTCTATCTGTCTCATGTTTCCCTCCTTCCTTCCTTCCTTATTTTTTTGTTCTCTCTCTGTTTCTTTCCCTACTTCTCTCCCTCCTTTTCTTCTGTCCTTCCTTCTTTCCCCCTTTCTTTCCCTAATTCTTTCTCTCTTTCTTTCTTTCCCTCTTTCTCTACGTCTTTCCCTCTTTCTTTTTTTCTTTCCTTCCCTCCTTCCTTTCTTTCCCTCCTTCCTTTCTTTCCCTCCTTAATTCTTTTCTTTCCCTCCTTCCTTCTTTCTGTCCTTCCTTCTTTCCCTACATCTATCCTTACCTACTAATTTCTTTCTTTCTATACATCTTTCTCTCTCTGTCTCCCTCCTTCCTTATTTTTTTTCCCCTCTTTTTTCTTTCCCTCCTTCTCTCCCTCCTTCTTTCCTTCTGTCCTTCATTCTTTCCCCCTTTCTTTCCCTACTTGTTTTTCTCTCTCTTTCCCTCCTTCCCCCTCTTTCTCTCTTTTCCTACTTCTTTCCCTCTCTTTTATTCTTTTCCTACTTCTTTCCCTCTTTCTTTCTTTTTCTTTCTTTCCCTCCTTCCTTTCTTTACCTCCTTCCTTCCTCTCTTTCCTTCTTATTTCTAAATAAAAATATAAATCTATTGACACTAGTGGCGGAACTACCAGGGTCGCAAAGGTCGCTGTTGCGACCGGGCCCAGGCGTTCTGCCACCGGACTCCGAGGAAAGGGTCCCCAGGCTTTGGGCTGCTCAGTCCAAAATGCCCAGGCCTATTTTTTGTCCCAGTCCAGGCTTGGTGACAACCCAAAGATTTTGGATTTAGTATCACTTTCTGTACCAGAGACAGACATTACGAAGTTACTAGGACTAGGACTCTTCTCTATTCTGCCAAAAAACTAAAATAAATGATTTTGGCTTTCTGCAGCACCCAAGGCATGAGAAGGTGTCTCCAAACAGCACTGTACACATGGGTTGGAAAATATATAAGTGTGTGTGTGTAGAGATATATATATATATACTCTACAGGACATTAAATTAATTTATGTATGCTGATTTCTTTGAATTTTCTGTATAGAAACACAAACAAAAGGTTTCTAAATAACAGAAGCTACAAGCCATGTAGATCAGCACAGCCTTGGAGTCAGCGTGTCCTTACCCAGCTCTGCTATATCAATAATTCACAGCTTGAGAAAAATGCATTAGAATATAAAAGTAAAACAATTGCAGCCTCAATAAGACCAAGTTACAATTCAGTATATGTAAAAATCTGAATATTCAGTGTTAAGTGCCCATAAAACACCCAGGCTTACAGATAAAAGATTCATATTTGTCACCTTGTTTAAACTTGGAAGCGAGAGGTCACCTGAGGTTTGACAGTTGGTGCTCAGCCAGTGTCATCAGTAGGGCTGAGATTTGCTTGCATTGAGTTGCACTGGTCATTTTGGACAAATGCTTTGAAGGAATGCTTTGGAAGTTCTATTGAGGTGCTTTGCTCTTTCAGCAAAACATCAAAATTGCATGCAGTCGGACCATTGCTAGTAGGGCTAAATGACTCCTATAAGTAGTGGGGTGGAAGGTATTAGGTTTGTGATGCAGGCAGGTGCTCAGACAGCCTCTTAATTGATCATCTACACCTGCTCTAGCACGGTATCAAAATGCTAATGACTAAAGCAGAACTAAAAGCATAAAGTAAAAATTCTGAGCAGGCAGGTTCACAATAAAAATCTCATCTTCCTATCTGCAGAATGTACATGAAGCTGAGCGTGAACAGCCCTCGTTACATTTCCAGCAGAGTGCCCATGTTCTGGAATGAATGAATCCCGTGCATGCATAGGAGTGATGTCACCCCGCACTGGTCATTCATACTGGCCAGCAGAATCAAGGGAGAAGATGCTGGCAAGGAACCTTGCAGGCTTCAGAACGTTGTAATGTAGAGCCCTCATAGTACATGAGCTCTTAGTCAAGAGCTGGTTAGCAGCTCAGGTGTAAAAGCCAGAGGTGTCAAATTTTGGTCAGGACTGAGAGACTCTGCAGGCCAGCCCCTCTGGAATTTCCCCCTGTTTTGAGGTTTCCGGAGGAGTGCCTTGGAGGCAGTGGGAGGATCTGAGGAGTGGTTGGCTGCACTCTTGAGCGACGTCAGCCAATACCCAACAGGAGGCTTGGCAATGGGCTGGGGCTCTCTTAAAAGTGCAAGAGCCTGCTCAGTAGCAGGAGTGTGGTGGGAGAGATGTAGAGAGAGAGCTGGAGGAAGGAGGCTGCCAGGAGGCCTAGTGAGATGGAGCCTGCCTGCGAGCCTGGAGCTGGAAAGGTGGAAAACTCAGGACTCACTGGCCACCTGAGCGAGGACTACTTGTATGGCAGGGATGGTAGCAGCAGCCAACCCACAAGCAGTACAGGAGAGGATCTGAGTACATCTGAACCCAGTGATATATTTAGGTTTTTTGCCCTAGGCAACACAAATGAGAGTGCGAGAGAGTTCAATGAGTGTGTGTGTATATATATACGATTCTTTCTATTTCTCTTTCTTTCTCCCCCCCACTAGCACATATTCCCCCCATTCTTGCTAGCAAATACCACCTGCCAAAATCCCCATTACACTTCTTAGAAAAAGTGGAGAGGAAAGAGCCAGGAGGAGGTGAGCTTTGTTGTGTTCTCTGGGCTCTTCCTCCTGTTGTCTATGCAGCGCATGAGACAGGATCACTGACAGATTGTATGAAACTGCACACACACAGTATGATTACCACCCCCTACCTACTTTCCTGCTGTACGGAGATGAGCAGCCCTTGCAAGAGGTAGGGCGTGGTAATCATACTGTGTGATCTATCAGTGATCTGGTGTCATGTGCTGCATGGACGACAGGAGGAAGAGCCCAGAGAGCACAACACAGCTCACCTCCTCCTGGCTCTTTCCTCTCCGCCACTTCTCCTCTCCTTGCTCCAGACTTTCCCCTGGTCCCAGCTCTGAGTAAGGGTGGGGGACGGAGCTCAGCGGCCACTCAGGAACACCAGGGCACCCCCTCGGTCTGGCCAGGTCAGTCTCTCCCTCCAGCAGCAGAAAGCTGGTGTAAGGGAGAAGTGTTGAAACCAGCTTTCAGCTGCTGTAGGGAGAGATACACAGGGCATTGTTCTGCAACTGCTCTCCCCCACGACACCGACCCTTCTGCTATCTGGGCCACCTACAGGAGTACAGGAGTACCGGTGGTACTCCTCAGATGGCGGCCCTGCATGGGTCAGTCTGCTGATTCTCACCAGGTCTCTTCTTCCGGGGGTAGCAGTGTCATCCTCCCCGTAAAAATTGCAGACCTAGGCAAACGCCTTGTTTGTTCACAGTAAATACACTGCTGCCTGTACCCCCTGGGTGGATAGGGGAAGGAGCCCTCTGATGGGAAATCAGATTAGCCCCCTAATCTGGTTCACCTCCATTAAAGAGATGGGAGCCAGATCCCTTGTTCAGGTAGAAAGTCTCCAGATTGCTGGGTGAAAGAGAGTTTATCTAGGTTCACCTGGAGAAGGCAATGAGCAAGTCACGTCAGCTCACTGTGTAGAAACTACAATTCCCACTATGCAATATACTTGTGAAGGAAGTTGAAGTGGATGGGATGGCGGGGATACTCCTGGCCTGAGGACGCAATGATAGCGAGCGGGTCAGACTGGAGGTCTAAGACTCCCGGGTCCTCCCAGTACAGTGTGCAGTGAGGTACTCCCAATACTACTCACTGAAACTGGTAATACACAAGGGATGTTACAAGACTGGTGACCGGGGCATAGCGGCCACCAGTCTTACAAAATGGAAATTAAAGTATACGTAAACCCTAACAATTAACTTTTCTGATTTTGTCCATTTTGGCCTGTTAAAGTGCAACTAAACCCATCTGTTTAATGGTTTCCCAAAACAGTTACATTCAAGGCATGCCATGAATCATAACTGTCATAGTTGCTCATGCTGTCAACCAAACTGTCAAGCCATCAAATGGCCGGTGTCATAACTGATTACATGTGCAGCACCATGGCAACTGTAGATCAAACAGAACCTAAAATGGCAGCTTCCTATAAGGGTTTAGTTCCCCTTTAAATATACCCTTGAAAGGGTGTGGTTATAGATGTTTCAGAAGTGCAAAAAAATATCCTGAAATATCTTGTGAGCTGATAATTATCTGCCTGTGCTGCACTTTTATCATTTGTTTCCAGCTCTGAAGACTACAGAACACTTCCCCCCAATGGTATAGGAAAGAGCGGAGCTGTTCTGTAGTCCTGTCCTAGGATGACAACACTGATGCGCTATAGATACAATTTAACGACTGGGTGTTGTCACCTTAGGACTGGAAGTGCATGGGTTTACTGGCATGACTGTTAGGTTAACCCCTTTTCGCCCACCCCATGGTCCCTTTAATCAGTATGGAATGTCCAGGGGGTGGGAAGCATTGGTAATCATGTGATCATTGTCGTTGCAGAGAGGCCTCATTCACTTGAATTGGTCACGGTCAGCATGGAATTGCCACCCGCCAAAAGCAAGAGGGAGTGTGAGATGGGGAAACAGCTCTCATTGTTTGAATACTGCTTGTGTGGAGTAAATTAAGTAATGTTTTGACTGACATTCTGCAGTTTAGCCACAAGATGTCACTGTTTTTCTAACGCAGCCTCAGACTGCATAGATATTTCTATGTTCATGAAGAGGTGGAGTTTTTCACACAGAGAGTGCAGCCATGTTTTTGGCGCATGGTGAATAAGGAGCCCTGTGAGCTGAGAATCTGATGACATCCAGGTGTGAAAGCAT
This sequence comes from Staurois parvus, assembly GCF_062004578.1. Taxonomy (NCBI): domain Eukaryota; kingdom Metazoa; phylum Chordata; class Amphibia; order Anura; family Ranidae; genus Staurois; species Staurois parvus. The sequence goes on from NW_028318751.1 coordinate 1,540,166, forward strand.
CCCTCTGTAACCAGAGCTGCAGCTAAGTGAAGCTGATGAGATTGCTGCCATGAATGCTGATGAGATTGCTGCCAGGAATGCTGATGAGAGCAGAGGAACTAAGCAACATATACGGCGAGACCGCATGCTTGTTGGAGAGACATTTTTTCTGTTCAGAGTCACCAGCGGATGAAAAGCAGACCCGGGTCGGTAAGATCATGCATTTCAGTGTTGGCGCCTTGAGACTGAGTCCAGGCCAATAGTTAGTTAGTTAGTTAGTGTCTCTGTTTGTGTCAGGCCACAAGTGTTACTGATCATTGGAAGGACTCCACAACTTAAAGTGACATTTCACATTGAAGAGCTGATAAAATCCTACAAACTCAAGCCAGACTGGCATTTTGCTCAGAAGGAATACTCAGGCACGTGCTACAGGACCAGTTATGGAAGGGGGAATACTGTAGATTTGTGTAAGATTGTAAGCTGTTGTGCTGCACCGAGGATAGCCCATACCATACACCCATACACTGATTCCTGCTCTTTTAGGGTAATAACGGGTAAGGTGTGGCAGCTTAGTTGTGCCCGCCAGTAGGTAAATTACTTCACTTTCTACCTTCATCCATCAGAAGGCACCGTGCTGTGCAGGACAAGGGTCTCAGCCTTTGGGCTGGGTGTATGTAAATATATTGTATATTCCAGCATTTGTGGTTGTGTTTATTTGCCACATCTAAGTAAAATTCTGTTGTGGCAAAAGCTGGTGTTGGGGTTGCTTTCCTCGTTCATGACTTCATTGTATCCTGGGGAGCCCACCCTGGTACACGGCTTACAGGAGTATAAAGCTTGTAATGGCCACAAAACAAAGTATCACAGCCATGGCATTCATACACCAACGGGCGCAGCCTCTGCATCTAAAGGGGGAGCAACCGAGAAGTTTTAAAGCCCGCCCCCCCCAAAAGCCAGCATGAATGAGCTCTCACAATCATCATACGATCAAGAGAGCATCCCACCAGCTTCCAATCATTACTAACAATCGAGAGCTGTCACAGCTCGGTCACGGTGTTGGGAGTGCACAGGGAGCACACGTTCAGCTCAGAGACCTTGGCAGTCCATTGACACAAGTGTGTGGCACGTGAGTGTTAAATTCCACCCTCTTTGCCACTGCGGATATGTGTTATGTAGATGGCAAGAGGGTAAAATATCAAAAGAGTTGCTTGTGCGCGGGGATCGGCTCTCAATGCACATTGAGCAAGACAGTTCACATGGAGACTGGGCGTTGCAGCAAAGTATTTTAACATGAAGGTATTTATTTCAGGTACTTATATAGCACCGTCAATTTACACAGCGCTTTACATATATATTGTACATTCACATCAGTCCCTAACCCTCAAGGGGCGTACAATCTAAGGTCCCTAACTCACATTCATACATACACATATTAGATCCAATTTAGACAGAAGCCAACTAACCTACCAGCATGTCTTTGGAGTGTGGGAGGAAACTGGAATACCCGGAGGAAACCCACGCAGGCATAAGGGAGAATATGCAAACTCCAGGCAGGTGGTGTCGTGGTTGGGATTTGATCCTACAACACTAGTACTGCCAGGCTGAAGTGCTAACCATTTAGCCACCGTGCTGGTATTATGGAAGTATAACAGAGGCTGCACACACGGCCACACCGGGCTGAAGCACAGAGAACTGTTCAGCAGATTTCACATTCGGTTGATACCTGACAGCACTGGACAGAGGGGGTGGCTGGAGGGCAGACAGCAATGGGAAACATGCACTAGGAAGGGCTACTACCCAAGAAACAGTATCAGTCCCTAGTCTGTCCCTTCTCCGCAGGAACCTGTCTCTATACTAAGAGTCAGCGGGGGTTCCGTCCCTGACTTAACCACTTGCAAATTGTGTGCTAACTGAAGGGGGGCAGTGCTATTTATTACCAATGCGCACACTAAAGATGGAGGTCAGCCAGGGCAGCAGCATCCAATCAGACAGCTGTTCCCCTGATAACAACCACAAAGGCCTTAGAGGAAAATGGGTCCCCTTTCCTCTGCTCCCTTAGCATGGCAGCTGCAGGAAAGCTAACTACACCCATCTTCATGCTTTAAAAAACAGTTACATAGTTAGTCTGGCTGAAAAAAAACAAAGTTCATCTAGTTCTACCATAAAAAAAAAATAAGTTTTTGCCACGTTTTTTGTTGCATTTTGCTGGGTTGTTTTTTCTTGTTGTTAGGCAGATTTAAAACGCAGCAAAAATGCAGCAAAAACGCAATACATGCTTTTCTGCAGCATTTCCATTGAAGTCTATAGAAACAAAAATGCAACTTTTTGCATTTAAAAAAGTTCCAGACCCTTTCCAAAAATCTCACCGGGTGAAAACGCACAGATGAGAACATGTGAAATCATGTTAAATGAACTGTACTGCGTTTCTGAAAAAGGTGAACCTAGGGATAATCCTATACCTACAGTTGATCCAGAGGAAGGCAAAAAAAACCCAGCAAAGCATGAACCAATTTGCTCCTGCAGGGAAAAGAATCCTTCATCCCCCGAGAGGCAATCGGATATTCCCTGGATCAACGTTACCTATAAATGTTAGTATCCAGTTATATTCTGTGTATCTAAGAAAGAATCCAGGACTTTTTTAAAGCAATCCACTGAGCTGGCCAGAACCAACTCTTGAGGGAGTCTATTCCACATTTCCACAGCTGTCACTGTGAAGAAACCTTTCCGTGTTTGGAGATTAAATCTCTTTTCCTTCAGATGTAAAGAGTGCCCCCTTGTCCTCTGTGATGAGCTCAGGGTGTATAACAAGGGAAGGGGGGGGGGGGGGACGGGACGACAGCACAGTGGCTAAATAATATTCAAGCAAGCGCTATTGTAATGAAAATATATAAAATGAATAAATCAATATATTAAAGCAGCTTGCAAAATGAAAAAACCTCTAAATCCTTAAAAGTATCTATATCATAATTGCAACGCTAAAATAATAATAATATCAAATGGCAATATAAAGTGATAAGTGAAACAGTGCTATCAAGGGGTGCAATAAAGTGACAATAGTGCGTCGTCCTATATGGACGAAAATTAGTGACATAAACGCACAGTGTAAACGTATAATAGTCCACACATATTCCTCCTTAGATATGTGCTTATATCATCCAGTGTGTGCGGATACTCAGTAGCTCCTTTACAGATTCAGACAAAAAAGGTGTTTTTGACTCCTTGTGGGTAAGGAAAATGAGCTGTGCTTGCACTCACCGGACGCACAACCAAGATGTGCATGTAAAAGGTATTCTGTAGGGCACTAGCGGTCATCTAGGAACCGATGGGGATATGGTACTTCTCAGGTACTTGTTACACCCTTAACCAGACTTCAGACCTCTCCATGGGACCCTCACAGCAAAAAGGACAGCTCCTCGATGTTAACTCCACTGGGTGTCACTTCTGGGTGGCAGAGAGATCCTCCATGTCTTCTGCCCTCACCGCCTCCTCCTATATAAGCACATATGTAAGGAGGAATTTGTGTGGACTAGTATACATTTATACAGTGGCTAAATGGTTAGCACTTCCTCCAGGCAGCACTCGGGTCATTGGCTCAAATCCCAACCACGGCACCACCCGCCTGGAGCCTGCATGCCCTCCCTGTGCCCATGTGGGCTTCCTCCCACACTCCAAACACATGCTGGTAGGTCAATTGGATCCTGTCTCAAATTGGCCCTAGTATGTGTATGTATGAATGTGAGTTAGGGACCTTAGATTGTACGCCCCTTGAGGGTTAGGGAGTGATGTGAATGTATGATATATACGTAAAGCACTGCATACATTTATTTATAACTACCACTTCCTCAAATACAATAAGTGACAAATTCAAAAAATCAATTAAGACAAAACTTAAATCCCCATAGCACAAATAACACCTTGACCCTTGAAGATATAAAATAATATGAAAATGTGCCAAAATTATGCAAACTAATATTTATACAATCCGCCCCATAAAACAACTATATGTATACTATAAATATTCCAAATAAAATTAAAATAAAAAAGTCCAACAAAAGTCCAAAAAAAATTTGGATAAATCCAAAAAAAATTATAAAAAAATAAAAATAAAATGAAAATCCTTCCAATCCTTTCTCACGATAATAAACCTCAAAAAAAAAGGAAATATCACATTATTTATCACTTTATAATACAATAAAATATTCGTGACAACACTCTGGTGATTATCCAAATAGGAATATAATTTTTTCCTTTTGGTAATTAGTGTAAAAAGTGAACCAAGTGAACAAACATAATTCAAAAAAAATAGTGCAAAACACTGCGTACTGTGAATCACTCTTACAGTGCTCCAAAACAAATCCACACTGTGCCACTTCTATTGTAGTAAGGAATATATACCCTTACCAACACTCCTCAATAAACCTGCTTTCAGTATTTTATAGTATCCTATGGATGGGACCCTCCTATAGTGCTCCCCCAGATTCCACTGTATTCAAGGCACTATTCCAGCAGGATTTTCCATATCTCCATATCATTGGCACCATATAGACAAAAGCATATGAGGGACAAATAGTGTAATACCGCCAAAGTAATGTTCAGAAAGACACTTTATTCAAACTGCTCACATTTGAAATAATTCAAAACCGCTTTTCAAATACCGTAAAAACCGCCAAGCTACCATCCAGGGAACATCCAGGGACCAACACACAGTCTTTTTCCTTTTTTTCCCTTTTCCAAAATGGCCACCGGTCGACTTCCGGTTCCTGCATGCGTCTTGACGTCACAGCCCTTACAGCCCTTACTGCATAAATTGACAGCGCTATATAAGTACCTGTATAAGTACCTTCCATTTTTTCATCAGTTCAGTCATGTTTTTTCTAAGAAAAAAATGGATCAGTTCACATCTGTTTTTTATCAGTTTACATCCGTTTTTCATCCGTTTTCATCCATTTACTTTCATTTTTGTCTGTTTACATCCATTTTTCGTCCATTTACATCCATTTTTCGTCCATTTATATCCATTTTTCGTCCGTTTATATCCATTTTTCGTCCGTTTATATCCATTTTTCATCCGTTCCGGGTTATTTTAATGGAAGAAAAAGAGGGTTTTCTTCCATTCAAAAAAAACAAATGTTAATGGATGCAGACATTAACAGATGATCATCCGTTAGTCAATAGAAATACATGGGTGTCTGTTTTTCCTCTGTAAACAGATGAAAAACGGACATACAGAACTTGTGAAAGGGGCCCAATATTAATAATATAAAACTAGAATCATGAGCATGTTTGACTACTGATCAGTACATAATCCTATTGATGACAGTTACCCTTTAACCACTTGCCCTCCAGAGGATTTACCCCCTTCCCGACCAGCTCATTTTTTGCAACACGGCGCTGCGTCATTTTAACTGACAATTGCGTGGTCATGCAATGCTGCACCCAAATTGAATTTATGTCCTTTTTTCCCACAAATGGAGCTTTCTTTTGGTGGTATTTGATCGCCTGTGCATTTTTTATTTTTTGCTTTATAAACAATAAAAAGACTGACAATTTAAAAGAAAAAAAAACAATATAATATTTTTGTCTTTTTGCTATAAAACATATCCAGTAAAAAAAATCTAATTTTGCCATAAATTTAGGCCAAAATGTATTCTGCTACATGTCTTTGCTAAAAAAAAATCCCAATATGTATACATTAAATTAATTTCTTAAAAAAAAAAAAAATAATAGATAAAATTTTTTCTACACTAGTAATGAGACTAGTAATTTTTTTTATAGTAGATCAGTGACTTATTGCGGGACTGCGGCGGGCATTCTGACATTCTGGGGGGAACTAACTGCCACTGACATCCCCAGTGACACTAATACAGTGATCAGTGCTAATAAAAAGCACTGACACTGTACTAATGACACTGGACAGGAAGAGGTTAATCTACAATCAATAGAGCATTACAACCTCAGACTGATTGGGATCGGAAGGACAGATGCAGGACCTGCTACACCTGAAATAAAAGGGAGAAGTAGAGGGGGTGACCAGAACAAGATGGACGCGGGAGCTGTGGGGGACATCCGATGGAAAATCTATCTAGAACAAAGGAAAGCACAGATCAATACCAGGAATGTGCTGGCGTTGGATAATGACTCACCATAACAACGCTTATTACTGCGTTTCTTTTTTTGCAATAAATATCATTACGCACGCCGTGGCGGTTGAGAACGCAAACACAATTGTATCGTTTATTTGACTATAAATAGTGTCGTTATTGTTTAGAATTCAGAATCACAGGAAAGGTTTTGCTTTGTCTCTGGGATTCAATATTGATTCCGTAACTAGAAGATATATTTATGATTGATTCGGTTCTCACTGGGCGATATGTAAAGTGTAAACAACAAACAAAGGATCTCAATTTACTAAATATATCACATTGGGAGTAGAGGAGTTCTTGGACTACAACTAGGCTTCTTACATACGGCCATAGAGATGAGCATATGGTACTACAGTGTAATATATTTGTGGTGCCCGAGAGCCACGACTGCCCTGTATTTCTGCCCATAGGACTGCGTTACAGAAAACGGGGTGCGCACATAACCACCGGCACCGACATATACTCAAACACTTGTGTGGATGTATTTTTCAAAGCGCAAAATTAAGAAACGGTGCTGGTGGTTACGTGTGTGTGTCGCATTTTCTGTTAGGCCCCAATCACACTTGAGAAGGCGGCCAACTGCGATTATCCAAAGGAGACAAGGGAGGGTGCCCTGTGTATAGCCCATGTACAGCATAGAAACATTGAAAAATGATGGCACGAAAAAGACCAAGTGGTCCATCGAGTCAGTCCTTTTTCTTTTTTTTTTACACGTTTTTGTATTTTTTAAACTTTAAACTTTTTTTATTTAACCCCTTCATGCCTAAGGGTAAAAGAAATCTTAAAGCCTAAGTAAAATTTTACAACTTTGACATGTGCTAGTAAAACCTTAAACATCATCAAAACGACTTTGTACATCCAGGTGGATTATACCTTGTTTTTTTCAGGACAAATTGGGCTTTGATTTGGTGGTAAATGATAATGGTTATCCCCAGATGTGTTTTTTAAGTTTAGTTTAAGGTAAACTAGCCCAAAATAATAAAAAAAAAAATCTTTTTTTTAATTTAGCAGTTTTGATTCGTTACTACCATAACCAACCACCAAAGAACAACCCAAAATAAATTTTCCAGCTCTTGACGATCGCAGCGATACCATATATGTGTATGTTATTTGTACCTGTAGTACAGACCAGAAACAATAGTGCCTGTTTTGGGTTTTTTTTTTATCTAAAAAACACTGACACTAATTCTATAAAATAAAAAACAAAAAAAACCCTGACTTTTGACCTAAACATTATATCAAACATTGATCTAGGTATTTTTTAATATTTATCTTTTTTTTCCCTCTATGCAAGGAGAGAGAGAGAGAGAGAGGAGGGAGAGAGAGAGGAGCGAGAGAGAGAGGAGCGAGAGAGAGAGGAGCGAGAGAGAGAGAGAGAGACTGAATATCTCTCTTCTCCATTCAGAGAGAAATAAAAAACAAGGGGGGCAGGATTCATAGTGACTCATCACTGTGATAGCCAATCAGAGTCTATCACAGAACGGGACCAGGGGCTCTCAGTGACTCCCCGGTCCTTGTGCTGGGAACGCGCTGTGTGGCTCCTGGCACAAAGACAGGTACGCAAATATGCAGCACCACGGAAAAAAAGCCCAGTTCTGTGAGGACGCATATTTGTGTTACGTCGGCGCCAAATGGTTAATGAAATGGGAGGCTGACAGTGCCTGCAGTTATTCGCGGCCATACACATGTAGTCAGTCATCCTGTGGATAATCTGGACGTAGATTTTCAGCCCCACGCACAAGTGTGAATGGGCCATAACAGGCATGACTGGGGCAAGGGGTCGGCAGAAGGGAGCAGCTGCCCTGGGCACTGGTATCATGTGAGGTGGATGGGGTCACAAAAGAGAGTTCCTGATGCTACAAACTGACAAGGAGTAGTTACAACAGTATCACTACTCCTGTCAGATTAGTGGGTAGTGACAAGCCAAATCTTTGGAGGAGCAGAGAGACGGGTCGAGGTGCAGGCTGTGCTCTCTCCTCACTTTAGCTTCACACTCCAGCCATTGCAGAGCTCCTGGTCAGGAACTGTTCTGGGAGAGGGGATTACAGTGGGGCCAGGGGAAATTGATACTCGGAGGGGGGATTTTTGTTTGGGGAGAATTTTGACTTGCAAAGAAAATTTATGCTTAGGGGGTAAGCGTGCAGATTTGTGCTTTATTTTTTTGAGGGGAAGGGGATTTTGCTGACACATAATGTTCATACATCTTGGGGGAAGAAAAAAGCAGTTTGGCATCTTCTCCCTGAGCGCTAGATGACTTTGTGCCGGCACTGACAATGGGCAATGTGCAAACATAGGAGGAGGAGGAGAGAGCAAGGAGGTGTTGCAGGCTGTGCTCTCTCCTCTAGCTTCACACTCCTGCCACTGAATTTATGCTTAGGGTGTAAATGTGCAGATTAGTGCTTGTTTTATTTTTTATATTCCAATAAGAAATATGGATGTACCAACAAGCAAAATGGAGGGCTTGCCTCACCACAGACCAAGCACGTCATAAAATAAACATTGCCATTGTCCTCAAGGCTGCAAGGGCAGCACTTTTGCGTGCAGTGTGGGAATCGGCGCCATCAACATTGCCATTGTCCTCAAGGCTGCAAGGGCAGCATGTTTGGGTGCGGTGTGGGAAACAGTGCCAACAACACCCTTTTCCTCAAGACTGCAAGGGTAGTCCATTTTGGTGCGGTGTGGAAAACAATCCCATCAGCTTTGCCACTGTCCCAAAGACTGCAAGGGCAATGTGTTCCAGTGTGAGAAACAGTGCCATCAGCATTGCCATTGTCCTCAAGGCTGCAAGGGCAGTGCTTTTGGGTGCAGTGTGAGAAACCATGCCATCAAGATCGCCATGATCCCCAAAACTGCAAGGGCGGCATGGTTGGGTGCAGTGTAGGAAACTGTGCCATCAACATTGCCATTGTCCTCAAGGCTTCAAGGGCAGCATGCCTGGGTGCGGTGTGGGAAACCACATCACCATTGTCCCTCACACTGCAAGGGTAGTCGGTTTGGGTGCTGGAAACAGTGCCATCAACATTGCCATTGTCCCCAAGACTGCAAGGGTAGTCCATTTGGGTGCAGTGCGAGAAACAATGCCATTGGTCCTAAGGCTACAAGGGCAGCTTGTTTGGATGCGGTGTGGGAAGCAGTGCCAACAAATCGCCATGGTCCCCGAAGCTACAAGTGCAAATCATTTTTGTGCAGTGCAGGAATTGGTGCCATCAACATCACCATTGTCCCCAAGGCTGCAAGGGCAGTGCATTTGGGTGAAGTGTGGGAAACACCTACACAACACACCTTTCCTGTATCCATTCAGGGGGGAATGGGCCCTTAAAGGTTAAAAAAATTAAAGATAGAAAAATATTGAGGTTATGGAGGGGTTGGAATGCAATAATGAAAATAACAACAAAATGCAGCGCTAATGTCAATGTAAAATTGTAGTTTTGTGTTAATTGTATTTTGGAAGTATTTTTGTTCTCTAAATACAAATACTCTGTTTTTTAGAAATGAACAAATATTTTCCAAAACCTTCAAAAATGTGTTTGGGCTGCGTTTTTTTTTTTGTGCATGTGCATTCTTTATTACTTACTTTTTACTGTTCTCTGAGGTTGTTCATTGGTTGTTACAACATTTTAATAGCCTATTTTGTAACCGGCACATTATTTTTATTTTATCTATTTTTTTGCCTACAATACCTTCTCTATTTTATTTCTTTTTTTACAGAAGAAAATAAAGTAAGGATAACCAATATCATGAACACAATTTATATACAAGTGTCACAAGGGCCTCGTGCACATGGGCAGAAAAAAACAAGCTTTTTTCATTTTTGTATGCTTCTGAACCGAGCTCTGTTTCATCCAACGTATCCATGCACATTGTAGAATTTAGGTTTGTATTTTAGAGCAGCGCTCAGGGGCATAAGAAAAAAAAATGCTACAAATCTGCATTCAGAGAGGAGCTTACTGGCATAAGTTATGCACCTATGCACATAAACACAGGAGTATGCACGCACATTAATTCCGCCCGCCAGAATAAATGAATATGTTCAGGCCCAGGGATTTCCAAATTTTTCAGAATGAGGGCCACATTGTATAGTTTACAAACATTCGAGGGCTGAAAAAAATCAGTTTTACAAAAAAACAAATAAAATTGAAATGAATGAAAATGTTTTAGGCTGGGTTCACGCCTATGCGTGTTGCAATCAATGTGTTTCCCAGCACGTTTTGTGGTGCGTTTTGCATTTTTTGGGGGCCAATAGGAAAGGACTGAGTGCAACTTTGATGAGACGTTGGATGGGTGCGACTGATGCAACTTTTCTTTTTTCATTAAATCATTTTTATTGAACATTTTTTTTCCTGTTACATATGCAGTATAAAAAGCAATACAAAAACTCATACTCAAACATATAAATACCCCCCCCCCCAAAGAAAAAGAAAAAATAAGAAAACCCAACCCCCATCACAAACACTAATATACACTCACTGGCCACTTTATTAGGTACACCTTTCTACCTGGTGTGGTCTTCTGCTGCTGTAGACAATCTGCTTCAAGGTTGGACGTGTTGTGCATTCAGAGATGGTATTCTGCATACCTTGGTTGTATCAAGTGGTTGAGTTACTGTTGCCTTTCTATCATCTTGAACCAGTCTGCCTATTCTCCTCTGACATCAACAAGGCATTTTCATCCACACAACTGGATATTTTCTCTTATTCGGAGTATTCTCTGTAAACCCTACAAATGGTTGTGTGTGAAAATCCCAGTAGATCACCAGTTTTTAAAAAACTCAGAGAGAGCCTGACACCGACTCATAAAGACTGTAAAACAATAATTTCTCCTTCTCTCTGGCTGCATTCCTGCAGCCATTGAGAAATACTGTGCGAACTGTGATTGGTCACAGCCTGTCACATGGTACAAGGCTGTTGTGAATGTCCTTGCACTATGTGACCTCTGTGATCATTCACAGATTTCACACGTAGTAAGCAATGATGTCACAAGTGTCATCTTGTTTACTACTATTCATGTGATCACTGATTGGCCAATCAGTGATCACATGAATCGGGACCTCACACAGAGGTCCTGTACAGTGATCTGTGCTCCACGCGCTCCCAGGGAGCACACACAGGCAATGGATGCTGGGGGAAGTTTTAGTAACGTCCACCCACATCAGCAGCGCTCCCCTCCGGCCGTTATCAACATGGGCAGGATGGGAAGAGGTTAAAAAAAAAACCCTGTCCAAATATATGCGGATTCTGATCTTTGACCCCGACCTTGACCTTTGAACCTTAGTTGACTCAAACACTAACCCTGCCACTGACCTAGATCAAGCCTTGATCTAATTATTTTTTTCTTCTTTTTCTTTTGTTAGTATTTATTTTTTGTACAATCTGTTTTTTTTTTCTCTATGCAAGGAGATAGAGAGACACAATGTATCTCTCTCCGCCATTTAGGGAGAGAAAACACGGGGGGTGGGCTTCACAGTGACTGATCACTCAGCCAATCAGAGGCTATCACAGCGATCAGATGACCCGGAATTAGGCGTTTCGGATCCAGATCGTTAGTATGGGACCCCAGTGAGACCCGTGTCTCGGTGCTGGGGGCGCGCTATCCGGCGTGCTTCCAGCACAAAGAGAGATACACAAATATGCGGCCTCATGGCAAAAAGCCTGTTGCAGCCGGGCCACAAATTTGTGTTAGGTCGGCGTCATTGGGTTAAACTGGGCTGTTAATGCGTGCTTTATCTGCAATTATTGATAAAAACATTTATTTGTGATCCCAAACTCGTCTGGCGGACTGACCATTTGGAAACTCGAGCACTGCCCGAGGGCCCGGGGTCAGTAGGGGGCCCCATGAGATGCCCCTGGTACCTTTTTCATAGGCTTTTTTGAGTTTGGGCAAGGACACAAGGGCCCCATAATCCCCTATTGCCCGGGGGGCCCCATGAGTTGTCAGTCCGCCCCTGTTTTCATGACTCTAAAATTGCAACAATTCCCTTCTGCTTCCAGTTGTCAAAGTTGTCTAATTTCTCAAGTTCTGGTAGGTTATGGTTATCCCATATCGGCGCATATTCTGTAAACCCTGTATACCGAAGCAGTGAAAGTATTGTCCGCCACAGCGGGGGTATTGTAGGGAATCTTCCACCTTCAATGAGCCTGCCTCTGATGCCTCATCTAATGTAAGGTGAGGTGTGCAGGCAAACAATACACGTGCATTATAACATGCATTACCCTCTCTTAACGCACAGCCCTCGGGGTCCTGTAGGTGGGCCGCCAGGAAGTAGCTCCAAGGATGCGGCACTGCTAATCCACCCTTGTCTGTTGGCAGCTCCAGTACACAGAGACGTATCCTGGCCTCTTCTCCACACAAGGCCCGGCCTCTTCTCCACACAAGGCCCGGCCTCTTCTCCACACAAGGCCTGGCCTCTTCTCCACACAAGGCCTGGCCTCTTCTCCACACAAGGTCCCTAATTAAGGTGTCTATCTTCCTAAACCAGATTCCAGCCATCCATACTGGTGAACTATGCAAGATATATAGAGGTTGGGGCAATCTTCATTACCACTGGTCCTCCAGAGGATTTACCCCCCTTCCTGACCAGGTCATTTTTTGTGTTATGGCGCTGCGTTTCTTTAACTGACAATTGCGCGGTCATGTAGCACCTCACCCAAATGAAATTTATGTCTTTTTTTTCCCACAAATAGAGCTTTCTTTTGGTGGTATTTGATCGCCTGTGCATTTTTTTTTTCGTGTGTTATAAACAAAAAATTCCGACAATTTTGAAAAAAAAAAACAACTATTTTTTACGTTTTGCTATAAAACATGTTTAATAAAAATTTTTTAAAAAAATCAAATTTCGTCATAAATTTAGACCAAAATGTATTCTGCTCCATGTCTTTGCTACAAACAAATATCAATACGTGTAAATTAATTGGTTTACTTGAAACGTGTCTACAAATGGCGGTATATATACTGGAATTTTGTTTTGCTATACTAGTAATGGTGATGATCAGCGACTTATAGGGGGACTGCAGTGGGCATTCTGACACGGGGGGGGGGGGGGGGGGGGGGACTGACTAGCTGCCAATGACATCCCCAGTGACACCAATACAGTGATTAATGCTAATAAAAAGCATTGACACTGTAATAATGACACTGGGCAGGAAGGGGTTAACATCTAGGGCCATCAAAGGGCTGTTTGCTGTGTATGTTTTACATGGGAAACATGCTGCTGTGTAGAGGAATACACAGCAGCATGTTACTGCTGACAGGAGAGAGATCTGTGTTGTTTGCACACAGGTCTCTCCCCTGACAGTGTTACTCGGTGATCGCCAGGTGCAGGCGGGGAATCTCTGGCTGGGACCCGGTGAACGACATCTGTAGCCGCCAATGATGGCGCACATAGAGTGGTGCGCATGCCCCCTACCTGGAAATGCAAAATCACATATATATATATATATCTCCATATACACACATATACGTGATTTTGTGCAGCCCTGCCACCCTGTAGCAGTAGTTCTACTATAGGGCGGTAGGGAAGCGGTTAAACTACAACGTCCCACCACTGACAAAGGAAGGCGGCACCACATCTTACATTTTTCTTTTGATACCACTAATAAGGGTGCCAAGTTATTCAGGATATATGATTTAGGTTTTGCTGCTGCTTTTATTCCCAGATATTTAAAACTTTCCACTACCTGTAATTGCCTGGCACTTTTAGACAATTGTTCGGCTAATGCGTCTAGTGGAAGTACGGTGGATTTTTCCCAGTTAATAGATAAACCAGAAAAGGAGCCAAAGCTTTCTGTAATATCCTTTGCTGCAGACAAGACTTGGTCTGTATCCATCAAAAACAGAAGAATGTCATCCACATATAGCAAAATTTCTTCCTCATTCACCCCCCAGCGAAAGCCCCTTATATTCCTTGCAGCTCTAATGGCTATGGCCATAGGTTCCATGGCCAAGGCAAAGAGCAGTGGTGACAAGGGGCACCCTTGTCTTGTTTCCCGGGCCAATGAAAAATAATCTGATAGTCCATTGTTAATCCTCCCCCTTGCCTTTGGGACACTATTGAGCAATCTCACCCACTTTGTAAATAAGGGGCCAAATTTGAACGCAGACAAGGTCTGCCAAAGGTAAATCTACTCAACGCTGTCTAATGCTTTGGCGGCATTGAGGGAAAGGATGGCTCTTGATTCCCTCTCTTCTGCTGGAATTTGTAGATTTAAAAATACTCTTTTGATATTCAGGGATGTTGACTTACCAAGAATAAACTGGGATTGATCCAGATGAATCAATATATGTATTATTTTACTCAATCTAGAAGCCAACACTATTTTTTTTTGGGGGGGGGGGGGGCAGTAGGAAAGTATTGAGTGCAACTTTAAAGAGATGTTGGATGGGTCCGACTTTGATGCAACTTTGAATGGGTGTGACTTGGATGCGACTTTGGATGGGTGTGACTTGGATGCGACTTTGGATGGGCGTGACTTGGATGCAACTTTGGATGGGTGCGACTTGCTGAATGTAAAAAAAGGCAATAAAAGAAACAAAAACAAAACTTTGTGAGGCCCCCCCCCCAATCCATGCCAGGCCCTTCAGGTTTGCTAGGCATTTTGAGGGGAACCACACGCCAATATTTTTTTTAAAAAGAGCATGGGGGTACCCCCCAAAAAAAATCCATCCCAGACCCTTATCCAAGCATGCAGCCTGGCAGGCCAGAAAAAGAAGTGGGACGAGTAAGAAATCCCCCTTGAACCATACCAGGCCAGATGCCTTCAACATGAAGGGGTGAGCTCCCCCCCCCCCAAACACTTGTCCCCATACTGTTGAGTACAAGGGCCTCTTCCCCACAATAACTCTGAGGAAGAGGCTAGTCCTCGAAATGCATTAGCCCGTTGGAGGTCCTATCTGCCCTGTGGGGTGACACGATGATAGAACTATGTTTATTTGATGAGCTTGTGAAAACTTTTGTTTTGTAATTGTAACACTTATTTTAACAATAAATGCATGTTTTAAGGTTAACGCACTAAGCCAATGTGCCCTCTCTCTTGTTTTATGGTTACAGTGGTTTTAGACTTCCTCAGTCTTAAGAGGGCATCAAAGCATGTGACATTCAAGTCAACAAGGATGAGATTGTAGCCAGTTGTGTCTTCTGGACCCACTCTCAAGTGCAGGACAGTTGTGGGGGCACGGATGGTAAATTATTGGAATCTTGAAGCCCCTTTTGATAAGGGGGTGCCCAGATCTGAGCGCCTTACTATGTGAATGAGTATAGGGTACATTTACCAAAAAAAAAAAAAATTCAAACTAAATAAAAACACACAGCCAGTTTTTTAAGGCTTGGTTCACACTGTTCTGGTTTATGGGTGCGAAATTTGTTCCAGCACCCACAACCACCCGCAGCCAAATCGCGCTTCTCTTAGGATCTGCATCTTATCCTACAGTGTGATTACAGGTGTGAGAACTGCAGAGAAACCGCATGGTCAAAAAGACCATGTCGTTTCCCTGCAGCTGCGTTTTCAAAATGGTGCATGCACCCTTATACAATTGCCATTAAAGCAATTTGTAGCTGTGGGATCAGGTGGCACTGTTATAAGTTAGGATGTTATTATGAACCTACCCATCCTAGCAGTTCACAATCCCAGAGGGCAAAAAGCCCTTTAGATTTACCATGATGCCTGAGGCCTCTAGGAAGGGTCCTCAATCATGTGGCACTGTTATAGGTCACAGTGGGGAGGTCATTGGGAGCCTATCCATCCTATCGATTCTCAATCCAAGAGGGCAACAAGCCCTTTAGGTTGACCATGATGCCTGAGGACTAGAGGAGGGGTCAACAATCATGTGGCACTGTGATATTGTGCATAGTGGAGAGATCACTGGGAGCCTACCCTTCCTACCGATTCCCAATCTAAAAGGACAACAAGCTCTCTAAGTTGCCCATGATGCCTGAGACCTCAAAGAGAGGTCCTCAATCATATGGCACTGTGACAGGACGTACAGTGTTGAGGTCATTGGGAGCCTATCCATCCTTCCAATTCTCGCTTGCCTCCCCCCCTTCCCCTCTCCTAACCTGCCGGACTGCATTTTTGGACAAGTGTCTGGTATGGATTTTGAGGGGTACCCCACACCATTTAAGTAAAAAAAAGTGGGGATTCCCTTAAAATCTATACCAGACCCAAAAGGCCTGGTATGGATTGGGAAGGGGGGCTCATGATGTTTTTTTTCCCACTTTTTAATTTTATTTTAATTCCCAGCAATAGGTTTGTTTATATTCAGCTGAAGACTCATCGGTTGTTAAGGACGCAGCGGCCGCCCACTCCTTAACAACCATGTTCTTTACTGGTTGTTAAGGATGCCAAAGGCAGCTTAAATTCACACAAAACGCATAAAAAATACTTTCATTTTTTTATGCGGTTCCATTGAAGTCTATTACACGAAAAATGCAATCTGCTGCGGGGAAAAAAAAGTCCCTGGCCCTTTCAAAAATTTGCTCCGGCTCAAAATGCACAGGTGTGAAATAGATCCATAGGGAATCATGGTAAATGAACTGTAATGCGTTTCTGCAAACTGGAAAACACACTGAAATCTACATAAGTGTGAACCTAGGGTAAATGTTTTATTGCCAGGGCTCATTGTGATTTTGGCCTGATGGTGACAGTGGGGCACATACAGTCAAGATTTTCCCTGTGCCATATTGAAAGCCTCCGATTGCCTGAAGCATTATGAATGCTCTCAAGCACATAAGAAACGGCCTGGAAACTGCTTTCATTAGTCAGATAAATGAACAGATCAAGACGCTTCTCAGGTACTATGTAGCTAATTTATTTAACATGGTTCCAACTACAAAGGCATAAAAACCTGGGTAGGGGAAGATTCAGCTTTAGGGTGACAATTTATCCCAATTACTCTCTGGCCTTGTTAAATAATATGTTAGGGCAGCATCAAACTGATTGGTTGAAGTGGGCAATGGTCTTGCATTTCTTTGAACTAGCTTTATAAATGGGGCCCTCTGTGTATTACTATGAGCACAATATATTGCAGTAAACAAAAGAAACATCCACAAGACAGCTGCAATGAAAGAACTGTAATAATTTATTAAAAGATTTCAAAATCCATGTGTAGAAAAGAAAGCAGAGGGAGAAAACATTAAAGTAATGAGATGACTCAGAGGAGTGATGCTATGAATGTGCATTAACTAGAGCCAGGTAACAAGCAAAAATAATTGAGCTGCTTCTTCTGGTACCATTATAGCTGAAATCTGATTGGTTGGAATAGTATACTAGCTCGGCTATGACCTGTCACTGTGGACTGCTGTCTGACCAGGTCAGATAAACCTTACAAAAAAAAAAAAAGATAGATGCAACCCCACCATAGCGTGTCAGGAGCAGATACGAACAGACTCGGAAGCATCTATGGCTGTGGTAGGTAGTAAATGAATGGAGCCACCTGCAACCAAACACATGACTACATGGGAGATGGCCATTAGGAAACATTCTGTAACTTTGCCAACTTTTATGTCAGTTATCCGCGAAGAAAGCCAACAGTTCTTTAAAGATTGGTCACGGGTGGAGCAAGGAGTGTCAGAAGCTTCAGACGTTGACCTTCAACCTACAGACAGAGCGCTAATCCAACGTAAAGGCACAGACTAGTAAGGAAAAAAACTGTGGAAAGAAGTCCCTGAAGTTATCCTACAGCAGCCTACAATTTCAAAAGAGTAGGAACTCAAGAGAAATCATGGTGCCTATACCGTAAACTTCTCAAACCCACTGAGACCTGGAGACTAGCCCATAAGGAGGTTTTTGAAGAATCTGCCTAAGTTTCTATGTCACAAACACCTTATCCACTAGAAGTTCAGTGATTGTTTGCTTGCTCTGTCTGCTCTTCCACCATTACCTTCAAGATCCCCAGAAGAAGTCATGGATTCTAATATTATTACATAGCCCAATAGTCCATTCTTCTGCTGTGAACCACTATCCAATATTGCTCTTGAAGACACATCACCTCTTGTCCCAGAAGATGAAACCAAGACCCAAATCCCTAAGGCATTTTTCAAAGACCATTAAGATACTTTTTTTCTCTTTATAATTTTGTACCCCCATATGTAATGATTTGTGTCTGATATTTTGCTGCTTACAACCCTCACAATGCAGTGCTCTATGGTAGCAGAGCCAAGTAACAGCCACACCCCTCAGCTTAACCTATTTCATACAGACTTGTATTGTAGATAACAGAAGGAGGTGGCTCCGACGACGGATTTTCTGGTGCATATTGTACTGCATTAAAATTAAACATTCTACACAACTGCTGTAACTAGGAAAGTGATGGTAAAACTAGGAAAATAGAGGTTGTAAATGGAATAACTATCTGCTGCATATCAATTTCTGTGACTTCAGGTAGGCTTTAAACTGGACATGCTTTGTGATGAGCAGACTGTAAAAGTGTCCAATTTAATATTTGCTTGACAAACACTCTAAATTGATTGTTTTACAAAAGCATCCAAAAACTCATTCATGTAGAGGTGAGAGCTACATTATCACATCTTTTTAAAGAGCAAAATAATACTCCTTATAGCAATGAAACACAACATCTGGGGAAGGGTAGAGGTTTTGCAACTGTAGATCACTGAATAATCAATATACTCCACATTTAAACCAAGAGTGCTTTTCTATTTTACAACTTCTTGGCAATACAATTCATCATCAGAAAGGAAAGTACCCACTATATCTCCCACATCGATATCATCTTCAGAGAGAACCTCAAATGCACTCTTGTCATTGTTGGAAGTTTCTGAAATCTTGTCCATTAGACCGTTCTGTATAAAAAAATGATGTTTGCATTGGCCACATACTCAGGAAGATGTATTCTGGAGGGGATCTACTGCCATCAAAGTAACTGTAAAGTAATTTACAACTAATAAAAATGGGGCTTTTTATAAAAGGTTATTATAAAACTAGCTTGACCACCATGGAACAGAGAGCTACCCCTGTAGGGGATGCTGGTAATAGCTTGTTCTTCTCCAATAGTACACCACAAGCATCAGTTCTCCGCCACCACAAGCATCTGTTCATACACTCCAGCTCCAGTAACTCAGCCTAGGGGTAGTCTTTTTGACATTCTATTGCTCGAAGAACTTTAAACTGGAGAGGGGTTAAGACATGGAATACTTTAAAATGATCAGTAAAGAACTATTAAAGGACAATCTTCTCCTTAGGTAATTGTGAATATTGAACAGTCTAAGGCCAAACAGCTGAAGATCATGAGGCAAGTCTCTTTGGCATCTGGTTACCTTGCACCACAGCACAACCTTGGTATCCAATGCAACTTCCAGAACACTGTACAGTCATAGGGCTCAATTTAAGGTCTCTGCTCACAAGTCCCTAGGACAGCTGCAATCTTCCAGCTTCCTCCATACATGATCCAGTGAATGAGACAGTCCTTCCCCAGACCAGATCCCTTGTGGCGAGGTTCTGCACCCAGCTTCTAAGAGGAGGCCTTCAGAACAGCTATACAGTCCATTGGCTGCCTAAGGGCAGTGGCCCCTCAGGCTTCGGAACCTTTCTGGTGAAAAGGAAGAATACTCCAGGGATCCACACTATTTATCACCTCCCTAGCCACCTGTTGGATAATCCTCTCAAAGCATTGGCTGGGCCATAATAAATAGTCAGGCTGATCATTTGAATCCCACCCCCTATATTCTGGAAGCTTCTTCCAGAGGCAGGGGGAAGCAATCAAACTCCCATTGTGTGAAACCCTGAACAGACCAGGCCTAACAATTACTGCTCCCTTGACTACAGAAGGAGCCAAAAACTAAATTTAGCATCCTACACTAGGAGGGTACTACAGAGCTTTTAGCTGGGGGACATAAAAGACCACCACTGGCCACCAATGTAGCTCTAGCCAACACTTTCCCAGTGGGGAGCTTTTCCTTCACTTTCTGTTCTGTAGAAAATTAGAGGAATAATGGATATTAAACAAGAACAAAATGGTAGAAAAAATAATATTTCAATTCAGATTACTCTGAGACAGTCCTGAGACTCTTAATACACAGAGCAGGTCTGGCTGTCAAACTGATAGCAAACCCGTCAGGTTACATTAGGTGAACCACGCTCACAGCCCAGCTGCTCTTGCTCACCACAGCATTTGAAGTGGGAGACTATCTTTTCTGTGCTTCGGTATATGCCCAGCCAGTAACTATGGTTTAAAGGTCAGTAGTTGGGACCTGTTTGCTGTCCAGGTGTTTTTCTATTCTGCTTAAAAACTTAAAAAGAAAGCATAATTTTGCATACATTTGGGTCAAATTTGTGCAAAGTGAGGGCAAACACATTTTCATTTGCTAATCTTTACTTTTAATATTCTGCATTCTTCAAATACAGTCATATTTATGTTATGTGATCAATGGCTTTTTCTTTAGTATATATTAATTTAGATTCATTCTCAGACTCGCAGTTTATGGCAATTGCTAATCTGGCTCACCTTGGGGACCAATTATACAACCTACTTACCAAAAACCAATTCCAACTTGAGGCTAGCTACTAGTGCAGAGATTCAAAAGGACTCAGGATATCTCCATAACAAACCGTGTCCCTGTTTTATGCCCCTTATTCCAGCTCTAGACCCTGCCCTACATACACTATACTTACATTTATAGTGCCAAAACTAATATTTAAACAATGGTTGATATTATTCGACCTTTGGATGGATTTGGGTATGTGGTCATTCCTCCCTGCAAGGTGATTTATGTGCCTCTGAACCCACCCACCCTGGGTGGGCATTTACAGCGATTATACTGTGAACTAGTCAATACTGAGCCCTAAAATGTGAAATCATTCTGAGAAACATTGCTTCACCATGGCATTAACAAAGCTATATATATGGAATAAAACGGATTTTGGCCCCCCCATTTTTTTTTTACCCCTATTTACCTGGTGGCGTGTTATGCATATTTCAATGTAACGCCATCTAGTGTAAGATAGGTCTTTTTGTGCATAGTTAGAGGCTTGCTAGAAGCCTGGTTGAGAGTCAGCGAGGTTACTTAGTTAAGGCTGAAGGGCTCTGCAGGTCAGTTCTCTGATGCCTCCCCCTGCTCTAGAAACTTGGAGAACTTTCTAGAAGTAGTGATCGGGGGTGAGGAGTGGCTGATCTGCATATTTAGGGGAATCTGGCCAATCTCCATGCAGGAGGCCTGGCATGGTGACATGGTCAGCCCTTAAATATGAGAGAGCCTGGCCAGCAGGGGAGTTGTGTGGAAGATAGAATGAAAGTGACACTGGTGTGGAGCCTGGGAGGGGGCCCCTAGAGGAGAAGGCCTGCCTTCAGGCCGGAAGCTGGAAAGGAGGACATCCACTGTCCCACAGTCTACCAGGGAAAGACAGCCTGTCAGCAAAGAAGGAGCCAGCCCAGTGTAAGGCCTGAATGCAGATTCAACCTTAAAGCTATGGGAACAGAACAGTGTGAGTATTTCTACACCCCCTGGGCCAAAGACAGAAGTGGGTGGTCAGGTGCAATACTCAACTAGTTCTCCCTGGGACTGCATTCTGTGTGTATCTTTTAATCCCTTGCCCTGGGAAACTCTCAAGACACACAGCCAGGTGGGTGATATTTTCATCTGGGGTCTGAGGAGGTTCATTTAAGGGGACCAAGTGCTCCTTGCAAAGACTATGTGCTGATTCAGGAAAAGAAAAGAGCCACTCCTGAAGAAACCCTAGGATCTGTTCTTTTTGTGATTTTGATGGGTTTTTGTCCTTTTTGTGTCTAAGAAGTTGTCCTCCAAGTTGTTATAGTTCAATTGGGCATCCCATATACCCCTAGACCGCATCAAAGTTGTTAGCCCCTAATAAAACAACAAAAAAAACAAGCTCATGGACTGTTTACTGACTGATGATGAACGTGTGGAAAATGCCTAGCTGTACAGAGCTTAGGGGGACCCAAAAACTCAGCTGCCCTCAAGAAGATAGTACTACATCAGATACGTACCCGCCTACCAGATCCAGCATTGTCTTGTTGAGATCCTCTTGTCTTCTGCTCCCTCTCAGTCCTGTGCCATTATGTTGCATGGGACATCATCGAGAGGTCTGCTGGCTTTCCCAGGTTCAGCTGGCAAACCACCCGATGACGTGCCTTATTGACACCTTTGACTGCAAATTTTTCATAAACAAAATTAAATGAATAGCACTGTCTTTTTTATTATTATTTTTTGATGTGGGAAGGAGGGGTGCATTGGAGTCAAGTTTATTTAGAGGATGAAGATCTGTTATAAGTATAGAAACTCTAAAATGTATCTAATATTGCTAAGATAGTTCATGGCATTAGAGGGGCTGTGTATATGTATGAAAGCCTACTAATGTAAAAGAAAAAAAATAGCTATTGTAAATCTTTTAAATATATTATTGTGTTAAATATTAGTAAAATATATACTTTTTTACCAGCAGGATGTGAATGCCTTGAAAGTCTTTGATAGACAAACTCTCTTTGTACTCAGACCCTCATATACTGCTGTTCTGCTACTGTAAAACAACACTGCAGAAGCTGCTGTCAGCCACAAAATGGCAATGGCAGTTTGGTGGTGGAATTGTCATTGACAGCCAGGGTTCAACTCTAAGCCCATGAACTGATTCAATTTTATCATATGTGTTGCGCCCCTCTAGATAGCTGGGGGTAGCTATTTACTAACCCCTGACCAATCCACAGGCAGGAGACTTGGCATGGGGTCAGGACAGCACTTATGTATGCTTGAACCTGCTCAGCAGCAAGAGAGTTTGAGTGGAAGATGTGCAGAAGGCTGAGATGCAGAAGCCTGAGAGGGGCCCAGTGGGAAGGAGCCTACCAAAGGCCGGGACCTGGAAAGGAGGATCACTCAGCCTTATCGGTCCCTGGAGGAAGAACCACCTGTAGAGCCAGGGAAGGAGCCAGCCCAGCAGAAGGCCTGAAGTCAGCCACTAACCCAACCAGCTCACAGGCAAGGACTGAGTGAGTAATCCTACACCCCCTGGGTCAGTTAAGGGGAAGAAGCATTCTGGTGGGAAATTTGACTAGCTCTACACCTGGGACTTTTACATTTAAATTGGCTGCTTTGGATCCCCTTGCCCTGGGATATCTCCCGACAGCTGGGTAAAGAAGATGATTTATCTGGGGTCTGGGGTGGTGTTTATTTGGATTTTTCTTGTACAATAAAAAGACAAAAAAAAAATTTATGAAACAAAATCAAACCTTTGTTTGACCTTGTGTTGTTACATTTCAATGCCAGTCAAAAGATAATTGCTAAGTAAGTACAGACGGTAAAGAGATACAGAGTGCAAGTATACCAATGGTCATCTCAAAATAATCCAGCACAATTATCTGACAATATACATTTATAGGGTACACCCTGCTCTCAAGGCCTCCATTTGCAACAGTGTTTCTAGATTCATTAACCTTCAACAAGAAAAGAAAAACCTTCAACCTCGTATGCTTCCGTCTAAACATTGAAAAAATGTAAGGGGTAAGGAAACTTTCCCACAAAGCTTATAGGCAGGTGCAATCTATTTTCTCCACTGCAAGTGATGCTCAACCACAGCGGCATTGCAGAGGGAGAGGAAATCAAGAGGAACATACTCCTCTATGGTTGCTTTGGTCCGTGGAGAGGAAATCTCATGTGACTCTGGTGGCCATCTTGGGTCAGGCAGAGTCTATTTGAGACCCAGGTTCCTGGGCTTGGCGTGCATTTTGCGAGTGGGCAGAGTCGGGACAGGTCACCCATCTATAAGGGAACGTGAATTACAGTAGGGAAAGGTTGCAGACGAGTAGGGACAGGATAGAGACACGCCATCCTTCTTGGAATCCTCCTTCTTGGCTGTAGACCTGACATATCCACATTCTGCCCTCTGAGACTGATGCTGTTGGCATGCTCAAGACCCACTCAAATATTGTGAGTGTTACTAGTCGTGTACCTTCCCGCGGGCTGTTTGTAGACCAAACTTTGAGGTTCATACAATTTCTCTTCTCACAACTGGACTCTATGTAATTACAGCCGCCGCACCACAATGCACCTCCCAACAAGCTTCCTTGCCCTTTTGTCCTCATCCCTAAATCACTATAGCTACATAGATCTGGCTACATGGTCTACAGC
Source organism: Staurois parvus (assembly GCF_062004578.1). NCBI lineage: Eukaryota > Metazoa > Chordata > Amphibia > Anura > Ranidae > Staurois > Staurois parvus. Next base: position 1,564,370 of record NW_028318751.1, read on the forward strand.
ATTGTTTATATACCTCCACCAGCTTCTGGAACTGACATCCATGTTTGTGTGTGTAGCTTCTTAAGCCTCTAAGGAGCTGGTAGACGGATAAGAGCCCATCCATCAACCAGCCCCAAAGAAGTCTAGGGAGTTGAACTGTACAGGCACAGGTGTTGAGAGGAAAAGCTGGTAGAGGTATGTAACCAATGCCATGGGTTTTTGGAATGAGATCTAGGTAAGTAAGATGATTTATGGGGTCAGCGTGGACGAGCTAGACTTACTAGGGGGGGTCAAGAGAGTAAGAAAACTTAATAGGAAAGTCTCCTTACCCGTTAAGGTTTTGGTTGAAAACGACATGATACAATCTCAAATTCCTCCTTACAGTTCAATGTCCTGAAAATACTGGAACATCAAGTGGAGAATTAGGTAAAAAAAATTAGATCATCTGTGAAAACATACAGTACTGTAGGCTAACCAAGCAACTCTAGTAATTAGTGGTAAGCAATGTCAAACAATATGCATTACAAGTTAAAGTCTGCATAGAGTCTCTGTGGAAGAAAAAACTGTAACAAGGAATACCACAGTGCATCTGCCATTAAATATGCAGAAGTGTCTGAGCCATGTGAAAATTATTCTGAAATTCTGCCGACAACAGAGAGAACCTGTAGGAACCACTGAACAAACCTCAAAACAAGCCCCACTGCTGCAATATTACTGCGTGAAGCCATTGCTAAACAAAGAAACAGTGTGAAATGATATGGATGTGATGTAGGCCTGTGCTGCTGTTGGAAATTGATTGAAGGAAGTAGTTGCTCCTGAAAGCCTGCTGATCACTGGGTTTGTTTACCTGTATAGAAGCCACAAATAAGATATATCTATGCAGTTTTTCTCTGATTGAATGTGTCCAAGTTTTGATATCAGGGATGTCTGTATAATATCAGGAGGCCTAAGACATAAAATATAAAGCTGGGTGCCTTTGTGACTTCCATGGTCACCTAAAACTCGAGAAGCCCATATACACTTTCAGCATGTAGTAGGCTTTTACTCAATTCCATTTTTAAATTTGGACCTATCCTTGCAGGAAGTGCAATCTCCATCCTTCTGGCAGATCCCCATATTTAGAGTATGTAGAGTCCAAAAAAACAGGTGTGTCCAAACTTTTTAAATGAAGGGCCAGTTTACCGGCCCTCAGACTTTAGGAGGAGCGGGCGGTGGCCAGTGAGAATAGAAAGTGCCATAGCGCCAGTGGGAGTAAACAATGCCCCAACATTGGTATCAGTGGGAGAAATAGTGCAGCACCAAGGGTGTCAAGTGGGAGGAATGTTATCTCATTGTTGGTGTCAGTGGGAAGAGAGTGCCCCATTTTTGGTGTCAATGGGAAGAATAAAGTCCCATCATTGGTCTCTGTGGGAAGAATAGTGACCAAGTGTTGGTATCAGGGGAAGGAATAGTACTCCATTAATGATGTCAGTGGGAGGAATATTGCAGCATCGAGGGTGTCAGTGGGAAGGATGTTATCTCATTGTTGGTGTCAGTGGGAAGAATAGTGCCCCATCATTGGCCTCAGTGGGAGGAATAGTACCCAAATGTTTTCAATTTGAAGGAATAGTGGCCCATCATTGGTGTCAGTGGGAGGAATAGTGCCCTGCCATTGGTGTCAGTGTCAAGAATGGTGCCCCATTAACAGTGTCAGTGGGAAGAATAGTGCCCCATCATTGGCGTCAGTGGGAAGAATACTGCCCCATCATTGGTCTCAGTGGGAGGAATAGTACCCAAATGTTTTCAATTTGAAGGAATAGTGCCCCATCATTGGTGTCAGTGGGAGGAATAGTGCCCTGCCATTGGTGTCAGTGCAAAGAATGGTGCCCCATTGACAGTGTCAGTGCAAAGAATGGTGCCCCATTGACAGTGTCAGTGGGAAGAATAGTGCCCCATTATTGGTGTCAGTGGGATGAATAGTGCCCTGCCATTGGTGTCAGTGGGAGAAATAGTGCTCCATAATTGATATCAGGAAAAAGAATAGTGCCCTATCAATGGTGTCAGTGGGAAGGATAGTGCCTTGCCATTGGTGTCAGTGGGAGGAATAGTGCCCCAAGGGCCGGATAACGGCAAACAAAGAGCTGCATTTGCCTACTGGGGTGCAGTTTGAAGAATACAAGTCTAAAAGAAAAGAGTGTTCTTTACAATAAAAAAGCCAGATTTAGGAATGCTGCCCCATCGTTGATGTCAGTGGGAAGAATAATGCTCCGTCTATGGTCTCAGTGGGAAGAATAGTGCCCTGCCATTGGTGTCAGTGGAAGGAATAGTGCCCTGCTATTGGTATCAGTGGGAGAAATAGTGCCCCATCATTGGTGTCAGTGGAAGGAATAGTGCCCTGCTATTGGTATCAGTGGGAGAAATAGTGCCCCATCATTGGTGTCAGTGGAAAGAATAGTGCACTCTGCCGTTGGTATGAGTGGGAGGAATACTGCTCCAAGGGTCAGATAAAGGCAAAGCACCACATCTGACCCCCGGGCCGCAGTTTGGGGACCAATGGTCTAGAATAATATTCTCAACAATAAAGAAGCAAGATGTAGGAGTGAATAGTGAGCTCTTGGTTCCCCATGTGGGCTTCCCCCTGCCATTGGTTTACTGCACCTGACACTGTACTGTGGCAGACCAGATATAACGAATGCAGGGTCCGGGGTTTAGTAACACTTTAAATGTCCAGGCATCCTCTGAGAATAATGACACATCCAACCAGATCCAATATTCTTATTATTTTACTTCAGTAACAAAAGTGTTTAACTTCCAAATATTTTTAGTTCTATTTACGTTTATGAAGCCACATTGTCTAGCATCATTCTTGAGGTATCATTCCCTTCAGGTCAGTAGAGGACCCTTTGCAGAAACATGACATGGTCCCTTTGAGGTTAATGTTAGGTTTGGAAGGATCACGTTTTGGCCAGTGTGGTAAGGTTAAGCATTCATTTTAAATGTAAGGATTGGAGATCAGGTTACTTTTTTAAAACTTGAATGACATTTAAGTCCCCGGTTATAAAGCCGCATGATGCAATGCAAAGGGATTCAATATCTGGTAACTATCTTAGTAAACCATGATAGATTTCTTTAAAGAAAAATTCCAGGCAAATTATTATTTTCCCATGCAGTAGGGCTGTTCCTGCACTGCATGGGTCAAATGCCAATTTTTGTCTAGGGGTTTAGAAAGCAAAGATATTTTCTACCTAAACCACAGATCCTCCGAGCGCAAGACTGGTCCCCGCCACTCCTGCCCCCCTCCGCACACTAGCGGTCTTGTGAATGGGCTGTTCCTGACGCCAACAGACCCATAGACCGGCTCCGGATGTGAGGACGGCAGGAACAGTCCACTGCTGGATGTGGAGGAGAGCTGTTTTCCAGAGGATGGGGTAAGTATAGTCTTTTCCTAAACCCCTGGACAAAATGAGCACTTAACCCATACAGAGCGGGCACAGCCCCACAGCCTGAGAAAATAAAGGTTTTGACCGGAGTTCTGCTTAAAGTTGTCACTAAGCAATATCCATATTCTCCAGAAATAATCCATACACATACAATACGTAATGGCCCTATAATCAATTTTTTATGAAATTATTTATTATTGTGTTTTTCCTGCCTTCTTCTAACATCTTCTATGAGCTCTCGAACCTATCATTTTCCACTCACTTCCGTTTGTTGGAAATGAGCAGTGCATGTTAGTTGAGGTCATGTGCATTGCTCTGCACACACTACAAATCCCAAAATCCATGTACATTAGTCCGCTGCAAAACCAAACTGATCCTGTCTAACCGTTCACGTTAAAAACAAGGGGTTTAGTCGTACACGTTTGCAGATAGCTGCAGTGGCCACGTCAAGGCTACCCAGTGTACTGCAGTCCTAAAGCAGGCCATACACGGGTAGAATTGCCAAAGAATTTTCTTTCTAAAATCTTTTCTAAGAATTTTCGTTCGAATTTCGCAAAATTAGTGGGCCACAGCAATGGCCGATTTTCAAGCAACCATTGAATTTGAGTGATCGGGCATGTTGGGAATGTTTTGAAAACCGAACTAATGATGGAAGAATCGTGTGAGAAATGTAGTTGAAAAAAAAAAAATGAGCTTGAGCTGTGACCTGGAAAGAAAAGAAAATTCTTGGCCACGAAAATTATTTTCTATAGCAACATGGTTGGTCAAATTTCAAAATGAATGGTGGCACCAACCAATTACAAAACACACAAGAGTTCTGATTTTTTTTTAAAAAATTTGTTCAGAATTCGACCCATGTATTGCCTGCATAACTATCTATTTGGAGTTTCCCAGATCGGGACACATATAGCAGTGGATGGATTAAGGGCAGGTGTGCCTAGAGGGAGCCCACCCCTCCCAAACGGTACAGGGATGCGCAGGATGCCCAGCAAGGGCACAATGGCAGCTGAAGGTACTCCATGCGTCCCTGCACCCAATTCACTAACTATACAAATGGCAACCACTCCAACCTATAAGTAGCCTTTTCAGTAATGTGCACAAGGAAGGACAATGCACATAGAAAACAAAAATTCCCAGTTCACATTCCAGCTAATCTGCAACAAAACCAAATTCACCCTGTCTAACAGTTCATGTTCCCCCTCACTTCATGTCAGGGAAGGCTTAGCCATAGTGCAGTCAGTGTTCCCAGACATATACGCCTACACATGCGCAGACCGGGCAGATGTGCGCAGACGCAAGCACACACAGCATCACCAGTACTGGTGCCAAACTGGCTTTTAAAAAAGGGTTATAGCAGTGTCCCATTCAGGCCTGGATCTAGGGGGTTGCTGGGGTGGGCTATACACCCCCAGATTTTAGTTGTACCCCCCCAGATTTCTTGAGAGTGCATCCAACTGATCCATGAGACCTGATGGGGAAAATTGATATAAGGGGGAACTCTGATTGGGACAGTTGATGTAAGGGGGAACTCTGATTGGGACAGTTGATGTAAGGGGGAACTCTGATTGGGACAGTTGATGTAAGGGGGAACTCTGATTGGGACAGTTGATGTAAGGGGGAACTCTGATTGGAAAAGATGATGTAAGGGGGAACTCTGATTGGGACAGTTGATGTAAGGGGGAACTCTGATTGGAACAGATGATGTAAGGGGGAACTCTGATTGGGACAGTTGATGTAAGGGGGAACTCTGATTGGGACAGTTGATGTAAGGGGGAACTCTGATTGGGACAGTTGATGTAGGGGGGAACTCTGATTGGGACAGTTGATGTAAGGGGGAACTCTGATTGGGACAGTTGATGTAAGGGGGAACAATGATAGGAATAGCTGATGTAAGGGGGAACTCTGATTGGGACCGTTGATGTAAGGAAGCACTCTGTTGAAGCAACTGATGTAAGGAGCAGTCTGAGAGGGGCAATTAATGTAAGTGGGTACTCTGATAGGGATAGCTGATGTAAGGGGTCACTCTGGACAGTTGATGTAAGGGGGGACTCTGTTGAAGAGATTGATGTAAGGAGCACTCTGATGAGGATACTTAATGTAAGGGGGGGACACTTATAGGTACCTTGATGTAAAGAAGAAGCTTTGAGGAGGATTCCTGATGTAAGGAGGGACTCTGATAGGGACACCTGATATAAGAGACACATGCTCTGTTTAACCATCTTAATACATACTAGTGCTCTCTATTCACCCCCTTTCCGCCTCTGCACTACCTGTCAGATGTTACTTTCGGGTTTTGACTCCATGGTACAGAAGCGTACCGATTGGACAGGGAATATGGGCAGCGCAGTGGCTAAATGGTTAGCACTTCTGCCTGGTAGTACTAGGGTTGCTGGTTCGAATCCCAACCACGGCACCACCTGCCTGGAGTTTGCATGTTCTCCCTGTGACTGGGTTTTCTCCGGGTATTCCGGTTTCCTCCCACTCTCCAAAGACATGCGGGTAGGTTAATTGGCTCCTGTCTAAATTGTCCCTAGTATGTGTATGTATGAATGTGAGTTAGGGATCTTAGACTGTACGATCCTTGAGGGTTAGGGACTGATGTGAATGTACAATATATGTATGTAAAGCGCTGCGTAAAATTGACGGCACTATATAAGTACCTGAAATAAATAAATATGGGTTCTATGCATCTCTGTCACACTGTTGACATTAAGGCCCCTGACTTTTTATTTTACTGCACCCCCAGATCAGATAAGTTAGATCCGGCCCTGGTCCCATTGCTATTTGGTCTACAGCGTTCTGTGTGCTTTGGTAATGGGCAAGTTGGGTCAAGATCAGAGCTCAGGCAATAGTTTGCTACCTGCCCTGACTTTGGTTTGTCCCTGAATTCTGCTACTGCCTCCTGATCTGCCTCACTGTTGTTGACCCTGGCCTGTGACCCAACTATTCTTCTGCCTGCCGCTTTTGCTTAGTCTGATTGTCTGTTACTGACTCGGCCAACCATCTGCCGCCTGTCACCAGCCAGCTCTTCACCTGCCACCAGCCTGCATTGCCTGTTGCACCTGTCTGCTGTCAGCTGCTTCTGTTTCCTGGCACCCACCAGGTACACTAATGGACTTATTACAGGCACTCATACCTTGTCGAGCTTTTGAGGTCACTGTTCCACTACCTGTGGCCCCTGAGCCAGAGCTGTAAGAGAGACCTTCTTCCTCATATCAGGCTCAATAACCAGGTGCATGACACTTCCGTTCGTTGGAAAGGAGCAGTCCACATTAGCTGTGCACACTACAAATCCCATAATCCATATACATTAGTCTATCTTGGAAGCAAACATGAGAAGGTGGCTATGCTCTTACTTACAGTGGGACAATGGAGAATGAATGTTGCCACCCTCTAACAGGAAATCAGATCACAACAGCAAAAAAAGAAAAAGAAAAAGAAAAAAGGAATTGGAAGATTTGAAGGAGGCCGTGAGCAATAGAAGGAACTTTCTGAGTTAAAGCAGTAGTAACCATTTTACCTCCGCCCTACAGACGTTTTACTGCTACAGGGCAGCTCTCCTGTGCAAAATCACACACACACACATATATATATATATATATATATATATATATATATATATATACATATACATGTGATTTTGCACTTCCGCCTCACAGGAGCATGCCAGCGGCGGATCGCTTCTGCTGTGAAGTGTCACAGCAGAAGCTTATCTGTGAGCAGATAGTTGGGCAGGGAAGAACAGGAGGTGCCTCATTGTGATCTGGTGATCCTGCTAGTAAGTCTGTTATTTTTCTACAGAACAAACTGTCCTGCAAATGTTGCAGTTAGAGGGTTGGGATAACCCATTTACTACTAAACAGGGGTGCTTACAATGGTCAAAAAAGAGAAAAAAAAAACCTTACTATAATTACTATAATAGTTACTATAATTGCTGGAATTGGCTTCAATTTGTTAGTGTATCTACATCTGTTAGTACATCTAACACTCCCCTACCCCCCCCCCCCCAGACTGACAATGCTGCTGTCCATAGGTGCCCCCTGTGCTCCTTCATCCAGAGTGGGGCCACTCTAATACAGGAGGTGTGTTACTAGCCAGATCACCAGGTGAAGACAGTAGAAAAAAAAAAAGCCTTAAAAAAGGAAAATGAATGCAGCCACCACATATAATGCGTGGTAGGCTGCAAAATATTACACTTTTGGTCTTGGGTTTAAAATTGCTTTAAAAAAACAAACTTGAATAGAAAAAAAAAAAAAAATATATATATATATATATATATTTTTAATTATTATTATTTTAGTATCAGTATAGGCTGAATGCTTTACTGTTTTGGGTTTAAAATTGATTTAAGAAAACAAACTTGAATAGAGTGAATATATATATATATATATATATATATATATATATATATAGAGAGAGAGAGAGAGAGAGAGAGAGAGAGAGAGAGAGAGAGAGTGTCAAAAAAGAGAAAAAACATACTGTGATAAAAATGTATATATATATATATATATATATATATATATATATATATATATTTTTTATTTATTTATTATTTATTTTAGTATCAGTATAGGCTGAAAGCTATATTGTTTGGGGTTTAAAATTGATTTAAGATAACAAACTTGAGTAGAATGAATATATATACGTAGTTTTTGTTTCTTATTTTAGTATCAGTATAGGTTGAATGCTGTACTATTTTGGATTTAAAATTGATTTAAGAAAACAAACTTAAATAGAATGAATATATATATATATATATATATATATATATATATATATATTTTAGTATCATTATAGGCTGAATCCTATACTGTTTTAGTTTTAAAATTGCTTTAAAAAAAACAAACTTGAATAGAAAAAAAAAAAAAAAAAGAAAATATATATATATATTTTTTTAATTATTATTATTATTTTAGTATCAGTATAGGCTGAATGCTTTACTGTTTTGGGTTTAAAATTGATTTTAAAAAACAAACTTGAATAGAATGAATATATATATAGTCAAAAAAGAGAAAAAACTTATACTGTAATAAAAATGTATATATATATATATATATATATATTTTTTTTTTAATTTTAGTATCAGTATAGGCTGAAAGCTTTATTGTTTGGGGTTTAAAATTAATTTAAGATAACAAACTTGAGTAGAATGAATATATATACATATTTTTTTTCTTATTTTAGTATCAGTATAGGTTGAATGCTGTACTATTTTGGATTTAAAATTGATTTAAGAAAACAAACTTAAATAGAATGAATATATATATATATATATATATATATATATATATATATATATATATATATTTATTATTTTAGTATCAGTATAGGCTGAATCCTATACTGTTTTGGTTTTAAAATTGTTTTAAGAAAACAAACTTGAATAGAATATATTTGTTTCTAATCTGATTTTAGTATCAGTATAAGCTGAATGCTAGGCATAGTATGCCGGTTTCCTCCCCAACCTCTGATTATGTCCCCGGCCCCAGCTTGGTCGCTCATAGATTAATGTGAGTCTTGTCAGCTGCACAGTACCGGTTCAAACTTTTGCTGATACAAAACAGTGGGAAGAACAGAAGCATTCAGCAAGTGAGGGGTCAGCGTTGGCAGCTGATTTAGATCTCATCAGGGAAGGATAAATGTCATATTCTGTCGCAGAGCATCACGTTAAGCCCAGAGGGTACAATGCAGCCTCGCTGCCCTGCTATATTACCCAGAACTGTGTGCCAGGACCACTCCCCGGACCCTGCTCTCTGCCAGATAGGGACGCAATCTCCTAAAGATCTGCCGCAGTGAATTCTGGGAGTCTGGTCAACCTATTTCCAACGTCTTCCCCTTCCCCCTGGCTGTACTTTTACTTTGCGGTAGAAAGGGTGAGGCTTTGATGAATGCAATAAAACCGTAGGCTGGGAAGGTCACTCCTGCGTCTGCTGCTGGCACGTTTGCAATCTGCCCTGTAATGCATTAGTGCTAATTGTTTGAGGACTGAGCGATTCATTCATGGACATAGATTGCAGCTTCATCTTGGAATCATTCCCTGCTCTGCTACAGAGATCTGCCAGCACCTTCGCTCCCTTGCAGGTCTGCAGTAAGGATATTACCAATGACAGAACTGTGCAAACAAGTCATAAATGAACCATTTTTCCGCAAGGACCAGCCCATAGCAAGTGCCGTCGACTGCCGCTGTTTAAAACACAAATTCAGCTAGTGAGCAGAATCAGTGAACTGCCAATGTCCTTCTGGAAATACTGCAGTTGTAAGCTCCCGGGATCAGGCCCTCCTATCCCTCTTGTATTGATCTGTATTGTTGCTGTATTGTCTCCCTTTATATTGTAAAGCGCTAAATAAATCCTGTATAATAATAATAATAAAGTGGTTATAAACCTCAAATATTAATTAAGAACAAAGTATATCCCTCTATAGCGAGGGGGGTGTCAAACTCATTTTTACCGCAGGCCGCATCAGAGATATGGTTGCCCTCAAAGGGTCAGTATCAGTACGCAGGGCCAATGCTAGACTATTTTGCACCTTAGGCAAGACAAGCTACTTGCGCCACTCCCCCCCCCCCCCCCCCTCCAAAAAAAATTAATTTTTTAAAAAACAAAATATACAAAACATGGAACTGCTACATTTCTTTAATTTGAAAAAATAAGGGCCATAAGATGCCACCAGCACCAATATGAACCATAAATCATTAAACAAAAAGAAATGTGTAGAAAATATAAATAGTCCCATTTGTGTTCATAATCATGAACAGTGAAGAAGTCCTGTGCGTTTTTATTTTTTGCACTGTAAAAAACAGACCGACAATTTTGAGAAAAAAAACAATATTTTTGACTTTTTGCTATTAAACATGTGCAGTAAAAAAATTTAAACGATCACATTTCCTCATAAATTTAGGCCACAATGTATTCTGCGACACGTCTTTGCTAAAAAAAAAATCCTAATATGTGTAAATGAATTGGTTTATGTGAAAGGTATACCTCAAATTTTAACGAAGAACAAAGTATATCCCTCTGCATTGTGTAAAAAGGCTGGTTGATTCTGTTTTCTCTGCCCCTCCTCTTGTTCAGATGTCCACCTGCTCAGTTTGGTGTGTATTGCTAGAAAGGTTTTTTTTTTTTTCTTGGAAGAGTGCATGTGATCAGCACAAGGCCAATCAGCACTGGCCAGAAAGAAGGTCAGCGGTTTTGCATTCCTCCTAGAGCAGAAATAAAGCTCATCCCACAAGCTTTAGCTAGTGCTCTGCTGGACACTGATAGAAGGCACAAGACTGCTCTAACTGCTGATGAGAGAAGGTATTTAGCAATTTATATTTGCTATAATAATTGCATTTTCATGTTGTGCGTACTGTGGGAGACCTGATATAGTGAATGCAGGGTCTGGGGAGACCAGATATAATGAATGCGGGGTCCTGGGAGACCAGATATAGTGAATGCAGGGTCCGGGGAGACCAGATATAGTGAATGCAGGGTCCGGGGAGACCAGATATAGTGAATGCAGGGTCCGGGGAGACCAGATACAGTGAATGCAGGGTCCGGGGAGACCAGATATAGTGAATGCAGGGTCCGGGGAGACCAGATATAGTGAATACAGGGTCCGGGGAGACCAGATATAGTGAATGCAGGGTCCTGGGAGACCAGATATAGTGAATGCAGGGTCCAGGGAGAGCAGATATAGTGAATGCAGGGTCCGGGGAGACCAGATATAGTGAATGCAGGGTCCAGGCAGACCGGATATAGTGAATGCGGGGTCCAGGGAGACCAGATATAGTGAATGTGGGGTCCAGGGAGACCAGATATAGTGAATGCAGGGTTCTGGGTTTAGTAACACTTTAAAGACAAAATCAGTGTCAAGGACGGACTGTATCTGTGGCTGGCAGTGGCAGGGTGACAGTTGCAGTGAGTAGAGGATGATGGATCCACACTCTGACAAATCCCAGGCTGGAAATCCCCAGGCAATTGGGGGAGATAAAACACTGTGACAGCAGGCACCTGAACTGAGCGATCCCACACAGTGACAGATCTGACACAACACACCACCACTGACACAGATCAGCAGGCACTAGTAGAGCAAGTTTTGGGATGTCATCACTCACTGACACATTGCACATGTGACGAATGGCTGGCCGGCCGGGTCACACTCACACAGACAAGAGACATCAGAGTCTGACATTACCTTCCTCCGCAGGCGCAGCTCTGCCTCCACTGATGAATGGGAAGAGAAGGGCTGGAACTCCACAGTGATCAGCAGCCACCAGCCAGCTTGCAGTAAGGGACTGAGTCTGAGAGGCACACTGACACTTGGCATCTTCCAGGATGTTGCAGCATCCCACACACAGAGAGTGCTGGCCTGTGCTGCACCCAGGCGCCTCTAGGTGGCAGTGCACCCTAGGCGGCCGCCTTGTTTGCCTAATGGAAGCACCGGTCCTGTCAGTAAGACTAGATGTGCAGAGCACCCCACCCTCCACTTATATCAGATTTTAAGAGCCCCCCCTCCATCAGAAATCGAGTCCCTGACCCACATCACAGTGCACCCCCTTACCTTGTGCTGTTGCTGGGAAGAAGTTGGGAAGCAGACAGTGCAGGGTCTGGAGGAGGACCAGAGGAGGACTGGAGTCAACTGAAAAAAGCTGAGACCAGGAGAGGCAGAGACAAGAAGGGACTGCGGCTGCACAGAGAGGAGGATTTATAGGAGGAGTTCTGTCGTCCTCTCTGCTGCCTACTGCTGAGATGGGAGGGGATGGGGAAGCAGAGACGAGCTCTTCCGCATCTGCATGGAGAAGTGCAGGTTCTGTAGATGGAGTTCTGTCCTATCTGCTGCTGAGACAAGGTCGGGGTGGAAAATAAAGGGGGTGCCGCAGCTTCAGGAGCGGTGCAAGGGCCACATAAAATTGTTGATGCCACCTGCAGGCCTTGTGTTTGACACATGTGCTCTATAGTGTGTGCTTGTCTCAATCCAGAACGCTGAGATGGATATTTACTAAACCTGGTGCACTCACAATGAGGTGCAGCTGTGCTTGGTAGCCAATCAGCTTTTAGCTTCAGCTTGTTCATTTAAGCTTTGACAATAAAACCTGGAAGCTGATTGGTTTCTATGCATATTTTGCACTATGCAGTTTTAATAAATAACCCTCTAAGCAGGGCTTTTTTTCTCAAAAAATAGGTGCAGGAACCTTTCTGAATCACTTACCTCCCAGTACCTCTCCTTTTAGAGAATACCGAGCTAAATAATTTGTATGGAATTTGCAGAAAAATATTCCCAGCAGCCAGCAGCAATAGACCCCCCCTTCCCCAGCAACAATAGATTCCTCCAGCAACAATGGACCTCCAAAACAAAATAACACCCCAGCAACAATAGACCCCCATCAGCTACAACAGATCTCCCAGCAGCCAGCATCAATAGAATCTCCAGCAGCCAGCAACAATAGACAAGGCAATAGACCCCTCCCTCGGCAGTGGATCTCTTCCAGCAACAATTGACCCAATCAACAACAGATCCCCCACCAACAATAGAGCTCCCCAGCAACAATAGACCACCACACAAAAATAGATCCCCTTCAGTGACAATAGGTTCCCAAACAGCCAGCAACAATAGATCTTCCAGCACACCACAGGGCCCCATTACATATTTTCAGAACTGTAGGTGCCGGAACTGTGTTCCCCCAAGTTCCCGCAGAAAAAAAGCCCTGTCCCTAAGCGCCATTTCTGTCTGCTGCCTCAGTTCACTGCAATAAGCATGATGAATTTTCAGGACACCAAGAGAAAACGGCACTTATTGTTGTATGTGACTTCTGTGTGAGGTCCCGATTCATGTGATCACCGATTGGCCAATCAGTGATCACATGAATAGCAGTAGGCAAGATGTCACTTCCTGACATCATTGCTTACTACTTGTGAAATCTGTGAATGATCACAGAGATCACATGGTTCAAGGCTATTCACAACAGCCTTGTACCATGTGACAAGCTGTGACCAATCACAGCTCTCACAGTAATTCTCAATGGCGGCAAGAATGCAGTCAGACAGAAGGAGAATGATTGCTTTTACAGCCTTTATGGGTGTAAAAGAAATCAGCAAAAAGAAAAAAAAATCTTCATCACCCCCCACAAGTAGTACAGTGTCACTGTACTGCTAGGGTGACCGTATGTAAAAAAAAAAAAAAAAAAAAACTAAAAATGTAAAAATACATTTTGAAAAATTATAATTTTTGGTTATAAACTAATTTGGGTTATTTTTTTTTTACTAAAAAGATAGCTGAATACATTTTGGCCAAGATTTATAAAAAAAGATTATTTCTTTGCAAAATTTTATCAGAAAAACACTTTTTTTCAAAATGCTTGGACTTTTTTCATTTATATAGCAAAAAAAAAATCCTAGTGGTGAATAAATACCACCAATTAAATTTTTATCGGTCTCAAAAAAATTCATATGGGTACTTTGTAGACCTACACAAGGCTGGAATTTGCGGTCATGCAATCTTGTCCCCGACATCCCTGGACAGCTCTTTGGTCTTTGCCATGGTGGAGAGTTTGGAATCTGATTGTTTGATTGCTCCTGTGGACAGGTGTCAAAATGAGATTAGCGGCACTCCCTTTAAGAGACTGCTTCTAATCTCAGTTTGCTACCTGTATGAAAGACACCTGGTAGCCAGAAATCCTGCTGAATGACAGGGGAGTAAATACTTATTTCCCTCATGAACATGCAAATCAGTGCATCATTTTTTAGTAATGCATTGCTTGGATTTTTTGTTGCTGATCTGTCTCTCAGCGTTACAATACACCTACCATTCGATTTTTAGACTGATCATTTCTTTGTGAGTGGGCAAACATTCAAAATCAGCAGGGGATCAAATACTTATTTATATATATATATATATATCTCCAATTGCCTAACCGCATGTGATACACAGATAAGTTGTACTTGTTTATCTGCAACCCACTCTTCTCTAGATCTGTTAAAAGTCCAGAATTTACAAACCTTTTCTGAGCTGTCAAAAAAAGGGTGCGGAGAGCTGAAATTACACACTGCAGAGCTCAGTGAGGAGAGCTCGGATAGCTGATTGGAGGGAAGGAACACACCTCCCTTCACACAGCACACAGGAACAGAGCTACAGCTGTGTACTATAGATCCCTCCCATCACCATTTTTGCTCTTGGTGTCAGGAAAATTTGCCAGAAGTGATTCATGCTGATAGCAGAAGAACAAAGTAGCAGAGGAATGACACTCAGTGCTCCTAATTGAGACAAGTACACACTATAGAGGGATATGCTTTGCTCATATTTCATGTCTGAGATTTACAACCACTTGCTATAAATACTGTGCATAGTGAGAACAGAGGGAGTTTGGGCAAGACAGGAGGCAGGGTGTGAAGTTGGCCCTGATGGAACTGGTCGAAGACCTATTCACAGTTATGTAGCCCAGGAAATTTGAGGCATACACCCTCCAGGGAATGCTTGAAGAGGCCCTGTTACCCTAGTAAGAGTAGTATTCGGGACAGGACAAGCATGACCCTCCTGGGGAAGGTAGTGACAACCTCTGCCAGAATTATGAGAACTTGCCTGCCACATCGATCCTGAAGTAAAGCATTGACAACCTACTGGATTCTTCCTTGTGTTTGTTCTAATCTGAACCGGTACCTGGCTCAGTTTTGGAAAATGCATGGCGAAGTGTCATAGCATGATGATGAACATGTGTGGTGACTTTACACTTTAATTGCACCCTTCAGGAGCAGGGACTCACGCTAACTCAATAAACTAGAGCAAAAGGCCTGTTAGTGGTACCCGGGAATGAAATGCTATGCCAACATGCCTGTGCAAGGGCAGGGAGACTTGATCACATGAAAAATGGACTGTGCCCAGAAGTGGACTTTAAAGTCACAAAGTAAAGTAGATACTTTGAACATCCAGGGTGGTACTGCAGCCTCCTATCCCATGATATTTTATTATGCAACCTCTCCTTCTGAGAATTCAAGAGGGTGTGGTGCTGAACTAGAGAACATGAGTCCTGCTTTCCTGAATGCTGAGATCCACAGTCTTTTATAAAAGAAGGGCACCGTAACATTGGAGAATAGGACATTAAGGAAGCCAGCTGCACGTGAGAGAGTCCCATACACCCACTAACTAAGTGAACACTGACAATTTCATCACATCTGGTATCTACCTGAACATAGAAAAATATTTTAACAACTCTGCGGTATAGTATATAGGCATCTGCTTAATATAGATAAATTGATAAATTAATTAAATATGAGCAGCCACCACGGTAATGCAGGTGACAATACATATAATAATGAAAACACAGAGTGCGGCCCTTCAAATATAAAAAAATCAAACAAAAATAAAAGTCCAATTCACATGTGATGAAGATGAAAATAAATCCCTCTTCATTGGGACATCAATAATTTCATATATGCTTCAAATTTGATCATGAAGATGAGAAAAAAAATCAACCATCACCAACACCCAAAAATTCTGCCTCTTACCAGACCAAATGGGTCCCAAATTTTGGACGGATCAAAATGTGCAATAGGAATCCCAAAAACCAAAGCTGGAGATCTGGACGCTTTATGGCTCCAAAAGGATCGAGCTGTCCCCCCAATAGTGAGTGGATGATCATCCGCTGAATTGATCCCAAAAGCAAACTGTAATTCAGACAATTATATGATCAAATTTGAAGCATATATCACATTATTGATGTCCCAGTGAAGAGAGATTTATTTTCATCTTCATCACATGTAAATTGGACTTTTATTTTTATTTGATTTATTGATATTTCAAGCTCAGCACTCTTATGTTTTTATATCTATCTGGACATAGTTGTGGACATTACACATAGTTGCCCCAGTTTGTGGCCTAGTTCTTCCAGCCGCCATCATTGAAACACATGTACACGTTTTCTTTTTTAGGCTTTTATTTACTCTGATTTCACCTGGTGATCTGGCCAGTAACACACCTCCTGTATTTTATAAAAGAAGGGTACCGGTAACACTGGAGAATTAGCCCTGAAGGAAGCCAGCTGCAGAAGACCTGACGAAGGGACCCGTGTGGCTTCAAAACATTGCCTTTGTATGTACCATGTGACCACTGAATAAAACTTTGGACCCTTTTGAGGAATCCTTGGTGTGCTGGTGACATTTCTTCACATCAAGCGTCTACCCAGTCAGTGGTCAATGCAGCACCCACCAACACTGAATAGCCACCTTCAGGAACATGTGCATTGGAAATATTGTAATTGGACTTTTATTTAAAAATAAAAAAAAGGGGTATCAGTAACACTGGAGAATTAGACATTAGGAAGTCAGCTGCAGAAGGTGAACTCTTGGGACCTAATTAGACACACTTAGTAGGGGTTATGTACCCATGGAATCAGTGTAAATGTAAAGTACTTGTAAGGCTGGCCATACATTATACAATTTTCTTGAGATTTTTGGTTTAGATTTACCAAAAACCATATAATAGGAGGTCAAAACTAACAACACTTCCATTTGTATCCAATTAGGCCAGCCTAAATCCATCCAAAGTCCACATAAGACATTTGGTGCGAACGGCCAAAGTTGTTTTACTTGTACGTTTTTTAAGTCTCAAAAATGTTTGCATGTACCTTCATAAAGCACCTCAAGCTCCTCTGAACTCAGGGTTTCACCATACTCAACGTTCAAAATAAACCTAAAAGAGTGTAAATCCGTACAGATGGACAAATGTGTGTATGGACAATAATAAGCTGGATGCCTAAATATAGGTGTACCTTGGTTTATGAACACCTCGGTTAACGTAATTTTCAGTTTCCGAAGGAAAATCCATTGAATATAATGCCTCGATTTACAAATTTTTTACAAAAAACAAAAAACAGAATTAGCTGTCCCTTTCCCCGGAGCTAAAGGATACTTTGTCTTTTTTATCTCGGGAAACAAAAACTAAAAGGAAATATTGTTTCTTTTAACTCGGGGAAATAATCTAAAAGGAAACGTTGTTTCTTTTAGCTGGGGGGGAAAGTGACAGCTAATTCTCTGAGCTATAGTGAAGAAAAAAAAAAAAGCCGGTAATTACATTTAAAAACCGGCACTGACCTATAGTGACAGCGAGTTTATTTTTACTTTTTTCTGACCTTCAGAATGAATTAATTGGTTTTCAATCCATTTCTATGGAAACCTCATTTCGGTTTACAAATTTTTCGCAATACGAAAACTCCCAGAGAACGCATTAAAATTTGTGAATGGAGGTTAACCTGTATGTCAAAAACACGCAAACTTAAAAGGAATATATGCCTCTATCCTCTGAAGTCGCAGGGGCAGGGCTAAACATGTGATGCTATTATGCACGCTGGCAGACTCCAGTGATGCTCATCATTTGTTATATTTTTGTGATTGTCTTTTTATTGTAAGTATATTACCATAATGAAAGATCTATGGTGTTGGCACAACCTTATTTGTGATTTTATCTTTATATGTATTTAGGTTATTGCATATGTTGAGCTCACATTATCAATCTTCTCTTCAATATTATGGTTTGATATAGTTATATTGTATGCACAATTGCACTTTGGAATTTTTAAGGGACAGCGCACCCATTTTTAAGTATTTGTTTTACATCTAGTATCTATAGTGTGTATTGGATGCAGCAGTCTTTATTTATTTTCTGTTTTTGCTAGTGCAAGGAAATTATTTGTTTTTTTTTTAAATGACTGTAGTAGTTGGTGCTTCCAGGTCCTTCTCGGATTCTGTAAGAACGGCTGTCCCATGTCACACTGACCACAGGAGGTTGCTCGCTTAGCTCCACTGCTATTTATCCAATGGCTTTTGAAATGTTTTATTTGTCCTCTGACTGGATGAAGTGGAGTTCAATATGTCACTGCACTCTTCTCTATCTCATCCAATCAGAGAACAGCTTGTATTCATGAAAAAAAAATAAAAGGAATTCTTTGAATGGTGATGGTGACAATCAAGCAATCCACTGAGCAGAGGTGCAGCAGTTCACATAGCACCTGACCAGGGGCGGAATGATAACTCATGGGGCCCCCGGGCAATAGGGGATCATGGGGCCCCTGTGTCCTTGCCCAAACTCAAAAAAGCCTATGAAAAAGGTACCAGGGGCATCTCATGGGGCCCCCTACTGACCCCGGGCCCTCGGGCAGTGCCCGAGTTTCCAAATGGTCAGTCCGCCCCTGCACCTGACTAAGAAGAACGGAACTATCACTGTAGTAGCATAGATAGCTACAGTGATTTCCAGCTTCCCCATAATGTATAAGATATGCATACTTATATTGTGCTATGCTGGACCAATGTAAGCAACAAAACAACAAAAAACAACATGCAATACAAAACAACAAAATTCCTTGAGTTCAGCTTATGATATAATATGAAACCTTATACTTTCACAGGTGTAACAAACGTGATAATCGATAAACATTAGTAGACTCATGAATTCAAACAGAGTACCATAATATCAAAAGGAGGAACACAGATTAAAGTGTTCCTAAACCCTGTACCCTGCATTCACTATATCTGGTCTCCCCGGGCCCTGCATTCACTATATCTGGTCTCCCCGGGCCCTGCATTCACTATATCTGGTCTCACGCAGTACACACGACATGGAAGTACAATTATTTTAGAAAATATCTTTTCTCATCAGCAGTTAGAGCAGTCTTGTGACTTCTTGTGTCCAGCAGAGCACTGGTTAAAGCTTGGAGGAGTTTTGTTTCTTCTCTAGGAGGATGCAAAACCCCTGCCCCTTTGTCTGGACAGTGCTGATTGGCCCTGTGCTGATCACATGCACTCTCCCAAGAAAAAAAAACCTCTCTAGCAATATACACTAAACTGAGCATGTGCATGTGGTTACGGGTTCAGTCCGTCTTATCAAGTGGACATTTGAACAAGAGGAGGGGCAGAGAAAACACAATAAAATGGCCTTTTTTACACAATGAGGATTAACCCCTTAGGTTCCACAGTGAGTATAACCAGCATGCTTTACTGCATATACAGTACAGACTGATTTTACTGTTGTGGGTTTGGTAACACTTTAAAGTGTTCAAAACCTAGAACCCTGCATTCACTGCATCTGGCCTTGCATGGAAATGCAATTATTTTAGTAAATATAAACTGCTAAATACCTTTTCTCATCAGCAGTATATAGCAGACTTGTGACTACATCAGCGTTCTGCAGAGCACTAGTTAAACCTTGTAGGAGGAGTTTTCATTCTCCCTTAATTGTCCTATGAGAATGCATAACCCCTGCCCCACTCTCTGGACAGTGCTGATTGGCCCTGTGCTGATCACATGCACTCTCCCAAGAAAAAAAAATATCTCTAACAATACACACCAAACTGAGCATGTGCAGCTTGTCCCCAAGGCTCTGTTCTATCAGCAGATGGATTTGGGGACAGTAGAAGAAGGGGAGGTTCCAGGAAGACAGGATCAAACATCCTTTTTACACAATGCAGAGGATTAACCCCTTAGGTTCCACAGTGAGTATAACAAGCATGTTTACTGCATATACAGACTGATTTTACTGTTGTGGGTTTAGAAACACTAAGTGTATTTGAAGTCATGATTTTTAATTTTTGAATTGAGTAATTAGTGTCTTTATTTTATTATTTTGATGTCTGTGTTCCTTCAGGGGGATTTCAGGGAGAAGGTTTGCGCTTACCTTTTTCTTCTGTGACAAGTCTAAATTGTTGGATTTTCTATCACTTTCTACACCAGAGACAATGGTCAACGGGATGAATAGAGAGGGTATAGTGAGTACAAAGAGAGAAATAAAAATTTAACAGCGGTTTTAACATATCCTCACGCCATCCAAAACAAAATCAAAAGTTTTGGTTTTATATACAGTTATTTTTTTTATAATATGAGGCAGCAGTAAAAGGAAATAAATTGAATAGGGCATGGACTGTCTTGCCGCTGCAATTCCCAAGAGATATAAGAATTGAGTGGGTGATTCTACCTGCCAGGAGACTGCCAGTTTAATGTTTGCCTATTCACATCAAAACTCGGACACAACAGGGCATATCCCTTATAAACACTATTTAATTAGTATAATTTAATACACTATTAATAAGGTGATAATTTTCCTATAAATAGCTTTCTTCCCAGTCGTGAAATAATGTGAGTGTAATTTCCAGCAACACAATAGCAGCAAGATTATTAAAATTATTTTTCTTTTCTTCTTTTTTTTTGTACAAAGTGTTATTTTTAAGCCAAGTAAAATAGACTGTACCATTACAGGGCACTGCGCCAACCAACGTGAGCTGCTATACAGAGAGTCAATTAAACTGTTAAGTCAAAATCCTTCTTGGGGGACCGTCAAATGACAGTGAACACCGAAAGATGTTTTATTAATTTCTCAAGGAGCATAAAGAAAGTGCAACAAAATATAAACATATATCAAGAAATTAGGGGTCATTGCATACAAAACTTAAGGAAGGCCTGGAGTAAGAAGAAAGAAGACCTGAATGAAGGGCTGGCATGACAGGGGTTAAAGGGGGTTGGGGGAGGAGATTAGCATAAGGGGGGAGTCTAAATGGTTTTAAGGAAGGGGTGGGTGGAGCTACAAAGGGTGGTCTTATAGGGTGTGGCAGGGGGTCTTCAGTCTTAAGAGAGTTTTCACAAGGCAAACTTCCCTCCCTACCGCCCGTTGTTTTATGGTTTGTCTTGGTGGTGGTTGTGCCATGTTGGTGGTGGGGGACGTCCGGCGGGGTGCAAGGTCCTCGTTGGTTAATGTGGGCACAAGAAAGGCACTTTGTAGGAATCCGTCTGAGGTACGGCTTCCAGTTGTTCTGGTGGGGGTATCTGCGGTGGTGTCTGCAAGTCGGTGATGTTGCTGCTGGAGGCCTAGTTAAGCAGGACGAAGGGATTTGTTTTCTTGATGCCTATTGGCGCCTTGAAAAAACATATGTTTATATTATGTTTTTGTTATTTAAATGTTATTTATTGATGGTTGTAATAAAAGGCCATTTTTGGGCCATTAACTCCATTGTGTTGTCAGTGTCGTTACTTAGGTTAAGGATGGGGGGTAGGTATTGGTTTAGTGGGACTGGTTCAAGCCATCTTTAGTCCCCTGGTCATGTTTAGGTTTCTAATAGATTTTGGAAAGGTAACACCTAAAGATTTAACATGCCATGTCTTGGAGTCTTCTTTGGTTCTTGGTGGAGCCTTCTGTGGTGAGAGCTCTGTATTTGTGTTTCCAAGTCTATTTCTGTAGACTACTGAAGAGTCTCATTTTCCTTGTTGGATCTGTATTTTATTTCATATTTTAAGGTGGGTTGATACACCCCACATAACCCATTCTAAGTCTTCCAAACACTTTGGCTCTCTGGAGTCTCCTGTAGGTAGATTTTGTTGTGTTTCAAAGTCTACTTCTGTAGACTACTGAAGAGTCTCATTTTCCCTGTTGGATCTGTATTTTATTTCATAATTTAAGGTGGGTTGATACACCCCACATAACGCATGCTAAGTCTTCCAAAGACTTTGGTTCTCTGTAGGTAGATCTCTTTCACTGTGTTTCCAAGTCTACTAGTGTAGGCTAGAGTTTTTAAACCAGAGTGCTGCTTGGGTTCTTCAGGGGTGCCATGAGCAAGGGACCCAGTTTTCTTTGGGTCAGTGTCATGCCAACCAATGAGGATCTAGAGTCAGGATGTATGGTTTCATTCATTGCTATGGTGACGGCTGCGGGATTGCTTGAACCATGGCAATGCATAACTCTGATCCAGGATGGATGAAAATTCACTTCCTCCAGACCTCCTCCACCTTCTGCCCTCTGCTGCAGAGCTGTAGCCAAAAGATAAAGCTCTAAATTGAAGAGTAGACTGTGTTAGTGGGAAACTCTAAGATGTTGGGTTGCCTGTTTGACTGGGGGACTACAATGTTATGGGTGGACTCTGTGGTGATGGAGGAACTCTCCTTTGATGGGGTGGCTCTGATGTGATGGGGTGCTCTCATGTATAGGGAGATTACTGATGTACTGGGGGGACGCTGATGTGATGGTGGGCCTCTGATGGCAAGAGGGGGCCTTTGATGTGAAGGGGGAAACCCTAAGTTAATTTAATCAAGGTGGTTGTGTTCATCGTCCTAGGCTCTGGTTTACCAATGGTACATTTTTTTACACTTCAAACTAAAAGTTCAGTCGAAAAAACTCCTGGGAAACAACCCACATGTCCTGCCTTGTTGCTAGGAGATGAAAACCACTGGGCACTTACTTCCAGCATTACAGCAGTGAAATCCAACAGTTCTTACATTCTAGCAGCAAGGCAGTAGATGGGAGTTGCTGCCTAGGCATTTGTTTAGCCCGGCTTCCAGGGGGGCCAAATGATCTACAGGTATGAAAATACAATTTAATGAACATTTTAAAAAGCTGCACAGTCGTTTAATACCTACTGGGGCCCCTTGACTACATAGGTTATTACTTAGCCTTTAAAGAGAACTTAGCCTTTAAAGCCCAATAAAACGTTCAGTTTAAATTAGCACAAACGCATTTCAGGTGAATCCAAGCAAAAACTGTGAAAAATCTACAGTTCTTTGAAAAGCAGCCACAGCTGCCAAACCAGTTGATGCCAAAGCCTGTGCTTGTAATTACACTGAAAAAATAAAATAACATTAAAGGTCCAGTTCATTTCTAGTTTATTCACATTGTTGACAATCGACCCCTAATGAAGATACTCCTGAAATGCGTTTGATACTTGTTGGATTTTCCCAGTGACCTTTTTTCACAATAAAGTTGTATCTGAACCTCTTAATGGTGGTGTGGTGCTTCAGTTTCAATTTTTGTTTCCCTGCAGAAGTCTGACCAGGGGCGGACTGACCATATGGAAACTCGGGCAGTGGGGGGCCCCATTAGATGCCCCTGGTACCTTTTTCATAGGCTTTTTTGAGTTTGGGCAAGGACACAGGGGACCCATGATCCCTTTTTGCCCGGGGGCCCCATGAGTTGTCAGTCCGCCCCTGAGTCTGACACACTCCCATGCTGAGTCAAACCTATAGCTCTGCAATCAGCAAAGCTCACAATCCTTGTTGACTGGAGAACTCTAGTTGACCTTTGCAGAGAGACCACTGCTTCCACAAACAAATCAAATATGTTTTTGTGCCGCATGTTGGCAGGGGACAGGCCTTTTTTTTTTTTTTTACTCTTTGAACACTTTTTTATGCTCCTGGAATGTATTTAGCTGATTTAAACTGAAAGTTCAGTTGTATTGAATTTGAACATGACTAGCAGCTATGTACAGCCCAAGTCTGGCATTTAATGGACTACACAGGGAGCCAGAGATCAAATTGAAGATTAACACAAGTGGTTTCATTTAATAACCATGTGCACATGGAGTGAATAAATGTGTGCATTTGCCAATGTCTATAGCTTTATAGGTGGCCTTTTCCCTTTGGTTTGTCACGGCATGATGCCACAGCAGGGGAAAATGCATGTCTTGATCAGATGTAAAATGTGAATTTGAACATTCAAAAGGCAATTTTCTTCATTTGCGAATTATCTATGAATGTGTCTTAAGTGAACATTTGCATAACCCTCCATTTTACTGATTTTCCAGATCTTTATGGTACCTTGTGAGTAAAATAAACTTGTTCAGAAAGGTGTCCCCAACGTGTTGGTTTCTAAACAGATTTCAGGGGAAATGTTGGACTATTTACAGGTACACCATCTACCGGTGTCTTTAAATAATGTGACTATGCAACTATGCTATTTGCCAACTCCATGGAAAACAACGCAAACCAGGATGCAAAGGGGAAAATGTGTGTCTCTAAAAACTAATACCCTTAATATTAGTAATGGGAGTTAAAATAGGAGCATCACAAATCACCCTTACTAGTCCTACCACTTAGGCCTGGGCTTGGTGGATTGTCAAAAGACCCAGAACCTGTGCCCCCCAACAGATGATTTTTTTTATCTTCCACTCCTTATCCATCCTCCCCTAGCCTGTGGAATTGTAATCAAGACCAATGCACCATCACAATTTAGGTTTGGTTTTAAATATGAACTGGAGGAGAGGATATTATATCGATATAGAGATGTCCTATTTTTTTTTTTTAGTACCAATGAAGGGGGCATTCTTGGACCAACGAAACACGTTGGATACTTTTTGGATTGTCCCTCTGGCTTTTGGCTAGGAATAAAGTTGTATCCGGACCTCTTAGACGATCATTCGTACAATATTCTCATCATGCTGCTTGTTTTTTTTTTTTTGCATTTTAGTCTAATATCGAAAGTGAAGTTACTAAAGTTAAGAAAATCCTTGTATGACAGAAAGAAAATTCGGAAGTGATGTAATGTATTTGTATTGTATTTTCATATGAAAACTGATTAAATCATACAATCTGGTATCATACAAGAAAACATTTTGTGCTTTTCCCTTCAAATAATTTCAGACGAAAGCTGTGTATTAACGATCAGATTATCATACGATCGCTTTGAAAGCGATATTTTTCGTACGATTTTCTGATCATGTGTACTAGGCTTTAGCAGTGGTGTGACACTTCAATTTCCATTTCTGTTACATTGTAGAACAAGGCATGGTAAGTTAGTAAAGGCATAAACATCAGCTACTAGGAGACCACTGTCAATACGAGTGACTGATCCCTTGCCTTCTGTCTACATTTTTTGGGCACAACTTTCCTCTTTAAAGTATAACTTCACTCTCTCACCATTAACTATTTTTAACCCTTATGCTGCATCATATTATTGTAAACTTTAATTTTTTTCACATTTCTTTAGTTACTTCCTGGTTTCCATGCCTAGACAAATAATGTCATACATCCCAGGAGTCTTCAGAAGGGGTTTTCTCAGATAAACACACCCTCCTGACTGCACGCCTGAGCTAAGGGCAGATGGATTCCAGGAAGTAAATGCTACATGAGCCTTCTCTCTTACTCAAGATGGCCACAGCCAGAAATGGTATGGGGTGTTTTTCAAAGTAGTTTATCAAGAAAATAAAGCATGGAGACGCGGATGGATGGGTGAGTTTGCATTGAATATTAAAAATGAAATTAAATAGCGTTTTTGCTTTGGTGCTCAGATGCAGTGTAATTCTACTTTGGATTCCAGGCAGATCTAAAAAAAAAAAACCACAAATTAGCTTTACATTCCATACATCACTACAAAACTTACTATGAAATGATTCATAGATAGGAACTGTAATGACTACCTTCTCAATAAAATATTAATGTGAAATAAAAGTAGTAGAGGATGGGACAGCAGGAAGCTTTGTACAGACACCAACCTAGCCATCTTTGCAAGGAAGCAAATTAAATATATCAATATCAATTTTTAGTTGCGTAGACTTTAACTTTACACTGACATCAGATAATGTTGCAGTAAATGCAATGTAAAGGATTCACATTCTATTCTTTATATAGAAAACACCAAGCCTGAATTCCACTCAGCTGATCTCTGCGTCTCATTCTATAATATATTAATCTGCAGAGGAGATTAATATATATGCAGGAGACGCCCTCCGATCCAGGCACCCGTTGACTTATTCCACTCGGCTTGGACCACTTCCGCTGTGACCCTCTCCCACTTCCGCTGTGATCGCCTAGGCATTCAGAAGCGGAAGTTTCCTCCCCCCCTCCCTCCCCGTACTCTTCTGGAACATGTGACAGGTCCCAGAAGACTATGGGGCCATTCATAAAGTGCAGTGCTTCTTCCCTCAGTCACTCCCTCTGAGGAAGTGTTATTTACACGAAACGTGTTAGGGAGGTGCCCCTGACCTGTGTACATATACCACAAGGCTATCCTGACTGACACCCTGGTGGCCAGATCTGATCCGGATGTAAGTTGTATTCTAAATCTGTATATGCTGGATTTTTGCTAATTAAAGACATACTACACTATTAGAAGCTTTCTCGGGGCTCATCATTTCCATGGGAGCCCGTTTTTGAACGTTCCTGATGGTTTTGGAGTGATGTGTGACTCCCCCCTCCCCCACTGGTGATTGTCCTGGTGGATGGCTTACGAATACACCTAGACTGATAACATCTAGTTCATAACCTGCAGATGACATCTTCCTGGTATCTCAAGTGCAGAGCACCAGGAGCGGATCTTAATTGCTCCACGCGCAGTTTATGCGCTATCTGGTTAGTGCAATGTTCGTACATTCACAAGAACACAAGAGTCACGGTTATCCCTGATCATGGATTGTTTGGACACTTGCACATAATCACTTTGTTTTACCACGTAATATGGACTGAGTTACCTAACATATGCTATTGTGCAACTTATGTATTTGATTCTTCATCTGATTTTATTATTATCAGCGCTGCTACTTTTTTACATTTTTCACTGGGTTCCAAAGGTTACCTCTTATGCTAGCGGCTTTATATTCATGCTCCCAGTGCTCAGTTACCACTTTTATATACAGTTGTGGCCAAAATTATTCAACCCCCAATGCTGTAAAGGGGTTTAGGGACTATAGTGTACATTTGGAATTGTATTCAGAATCAAATCCTACAAGGACGTTGTAACTACCCAAATGCAACTAAAATGACATCAATTGTTTATGTAATACAGTAGTAAATGGTTCTTATGTGGTTTCTTCATTGCCACAATTATTCAACCCCTTAAAGACTACCACTCTGAAGAACAGAGGTTCATACAGGTGCTTTCCATCAGGTATTGAAAACACCTGTGGATGTCACCGAGCAGCAATCAAGCATAATAAGCACCAATTAGGCAGCTTTAAAATGACTGTGATACTCAGCTCCTTCTAGACATTTACTGGTGTGGTTACAAACATGGTGAAGGCAAGAGAATGGTCCAGGAAGACAAGAGAAGAGGTGATTTCTCTTCACAGGAAGGGCAATGGCTATAAGAAGATTGCAAAGATGTTAAACATACCAAGAGACACCTTAGGAAGCATCATTCGCAAATTCAAGGCAAAGGGCACTGTTGAAACGCTACCTGGTCGTGGCAGAAAGAAGATGCTGACTTCGACTGCTGTGCGCTACCTGAAGCGTAGAGTGGAGAGAAGTCCCCGTGTGACTGCTGAGGAACTGAGAAAAGATTTGTCAGATGTGGGTACAGAAGTTTCAGCCCAGACAATAAGACGCACACTGCGTAATGAAGGCCTCCGTGCCAGAACTCCCAGGCGTACCCCCTTGCTGTCTCCAAAGAATAAGAAGAGTCGACTGCAGTATGCCAAAAGCCATGTGGACAAACCACAAAAGTTGTGGGATAGTGTTCTGTGGACTGATGAAACAAAATTAGAACTGTTTGGGCCCATGGATCAACGCTATGTTTGGAGGAGGAAGAACAAGGCCTATGATGAAAAGAACACCTTGCCTACTGTGAAGCATGGTGGAGGGTCAATCATGCTTTGGGGCTGTTTTGCTTCTGCAGGTACAGGGAAGCTTCAGCGTGTGCAAGGTACCATGAATTCTCTTCAGTACCAGGAGATATTGGATGGAAACGTGATGCAGTCCGTCACACACCTGAGGCTTGGGAGACGTTGGACCTTTCAACAGGACAATGATCCCAAGCATACCTCCAAGTCCACTAGAGCATGGTTGCAGAGGAAAGGCTGGAACATTTTGGAGTGGCCATCGCAGTCACCAGACTTAAATCCGATTGAGAACCTCTGGTGGGACTTAAAGAAAGCAGTTGCAGTGCGCAAGCCTAAGAATGTGACTGAACTGGAGGCCTTTGCCCATGAAGAATGGGCGAAGATACCCGTAGATCGCTGCAAGACACTTGTGTCAAGCTATGCTTCACGTTTAAAAGCTGTTATAACTGTAAAAGGATGCTGTACTAAGTACTAAGATTGAATGTCACTTGGGGGTTGAATAAAACTGATAATGCTGTGAGCACAGAAAAGACATTTGTGGTTATTTCATTATAACTGTTATGTTATATTTGTCTGACCTACAAGTGCCTCTTTAATGTAAATGTAAGCAAGATGACTGAATGATCAAAAGCAATGTCAAACTGGCCAAAACACTCAATTTCAGTGGGGGTTGAATAATTTTGGCCACAACTGTATAGTGCTTCTTCCGCATGTGCACCCAACAGGGGGCACCCAACTGTGAAGCAGCAAACTGTTACAGCCGGGTGCCCACACGGAACATGCCGGCGCCAGGGAGAGAAGACGGCCAGTGAACTCAGAGGTGGTGAGGACACTGCTGGATCGAGGGACAGGTAAGTGGCTGTATTTTAAGAGTCAGCAGCTACAGTTTTTGTAGCTGCTGACCTTTTTTTTTTTTTTCTCCAGGTGACACTCCTCTAAGTATTTTATTCCTGCAGCACTGTTATGTGGTCACGTGATCTTTTCTTTGACATGGAAAGATCATGGGGAGGGACTTCTAGACTGCAGTATGGGTCTGTGTCTTCACAGCCCTGATTGGTGCTATGCCGATCACATGGCTAAATACAAAATAGTTTTAGAAGAGCAAATTCAATTCAATTAAATATCAATAAACTGTTTTACAGCTCCCAATGAATCTTTTTGAACATCAAATTTGTATTTTTTTTTATTAATATGGTGTAGGTGGAGTCAAAGCTGATGGACACCATCTTTCATTTTGTTCAGACAGCATCTATGCCCAAGGCTTTTTTTTACTTTACAAGTATTGGCAATTGCATTTGATATATTTAAAGTGGAGCTCCACCCAAAAGGGGAAGTTCCTCTTTAAGGACTGGTCCAGCGCTCCCCGTTATGAATTGGCACCTTTGGGGAGCGGGGTGGGTACCTGAAATTGACAGGTACCTTCTCCCACTTACACTGTGATCACCTAGGTGATCGGTGGTGGAAGTTGTACTCTCGCCCCTCCCTACCTGCTCCCCGTAGTCTTTTGGGACACATGACAGGCCCAAGAAGACTATGGGACCATTCAGAAGTGCAAAGCTACTCGTGCATGTGGAGTGGGTGCCCGGCTGTGAAGCCTCAAGCTGTCACAGCCAGGTACCCACACTGAAGATGCCAGCACCGGGAACATAGGATGGATGGTAAAACGGGTTGCGGGGAGGACACCGTGGGATCGAGGGACAGGTGAGTGGTTGTTTTTAAAAAATCAGCAGCTACAATTTTTGTAGCTACTGACTTTTATTGTTTTATAGTTTCACTGGAACTCCGCTTTAATATTGGTGACCATATTAGGTCAATGACATCATGCGCCATTGGGAAATCCCCCAAATCCCCCACCTACAGCCCATTGACCTGGCACTAACAGCTGCCTTCTAAGTTCAGCTAATCATGGATTCGGACTGAACCTGTAGTTAAGCCTAAGCTCATCCCTAGTTGTTAATGTGTCTCAAAGTGGAAATGCTGGCCAGTAACATCTCTCCTTGTTGCTGGCTAGCAATGCTAAGCCATTGCCTTGCAATTACTAGCAGCGTTGTTTGCGTTGGATTGCCTATCAATGGACCTAATGGATAATGGCTAACTCAGGGAATGCACATGGCAGTCTAAAAGCATTGTTGCCAATTTCAAGGCTTAGTGTTTTGAGCCTACACCATGAAATGTCTCTGTTACAACTGTTATTACCTATATATCCAATCAGGTTTATAAAGAATTTTTTGCTAAAGGTAAATTTAAACTGTTTGACACAATGCCAAAAATAGTAAAAAATAGATTTCAATAGATAATTTCTTTCTGTAGCACCCTGGAGGCCCCAAAACCCCAAAATGCTAGTAAGCAATTACCAACTTCATCTAGACCAGTGGTTCTTAACCTTGTTGGAGGTACTGAACCCCACCAGTTTCATATGCGCATTCACCGAACCCTTCTTAATTGGAAAAATAAAATATGATTTTTAAAATTCAAAACATAGGTATATATTTATACATAGGTGCACAAAATGAACAAAACCGTTAAAAACAAAACCATTAAAACATGATTTTCACACAAAAACAAAAACATAATAATGAATATTTACTGCACGAATCATATGAGTCGGGTGTGGGTCTTCACCTCTGCCGAACCCGCGAGACTGACTCACTGAACCCCTGGGGTTCGATCGAACCCAGGTTAAGAACCACTGATCTAGACAATCTGCACTTTGCCCACCCTTCCTGCCAATTACTAGTGGTTAGGTAGGCCATGCATCACATTGGTGGGCCAAAAGAAAAGTGCTAAATATAGGAGGCATTGAGAAAATAATGAAGCATAAAAAACAATTATGATAAACAATATAACACACTAGCAATGTCCCCTTCTCTTGCTACTGTACCCATGTCAACAGATTAAATTGTTGAGCGAAAAAGTAAGAGTCCCAAATTGGTAGCGCATCAAGTCTAGGGAACATGTATGTTGAAAATTGCAACACAAGGACATATCAAAATGGATATGTCTAATGGAGAATTCCTCAGTGCCACCAAAACCTGAATTACGTAAATAAATTAAGTATGTTTATGATAAAAAAACTATTTTCCAAAAAAAAAGCAACCACCATGTAACAGCTGGACCTGTGAATCCGCAAAAGGAAGTCCCAAAAAAAGCAACCACCATGTAACAGCTGGACCTGTGAATCCGCAAAAGGAAGTCCTAAAAAAAAGCAACCACCATGTAACAGCTGGACCTGTGAATCTGCAAAAGGA
The DNA here is from genome assembly GCF_062004578.1 of Staurois parvus. NCBI lineage: Eukaryota > Metazoa > Chordata > Amphibia > Anura > Ranidae > Staurois > Staurois parvus. Next base: position 1,595,290 of record NW_028318751.1, read on the forward strand.
AGTCCCAAAAAAAGCAACCACCATGTAACAGCTGGACCTGTGAATCTGCAAAAGGAAGTCCCAAAAAAAGCAACCACCATGTAACAGCTGGACCTGTGAATCCGCAAAAGGAAGTCCCAAAAAAAAAGCAACCACCATGTAACAGCTGGACCTGTGAATACGCAAAAGGAAGTCCCAAAAATAGCAACCACCATGTAACAGCTGGACCTGTGAATCTGCAAAAGGAAGTCCCAAAAAAAGCAATCATGAGAGTCCAATGAAGCAAGTGCATATGTCGATTTTATTAAACACCGTTAAAGGGACAAGTGTAAATATCCATGAATGGGTGGTCTTACGTGTTCTCTCACTGGCCTCATGGTGTTGGGTTAAACCCGTGAGACTTTCCCTTGAGGGTGGCCAGTCCAGTGCGGGAAGTCCAACAACATACCAACACACAACATAGAGTTCATGTGCTACCAATTTGAAACTCTTACTAACTAAAGTTGGTATTTGCACAAAGAAGCATTTTGTATCTGCCATATTTCACATATGATCCAACTAAATGTTTGCTTGCGGTTTCAACAACAGGTCTTTCTTCTGGTATTGTACTTTTATAACATGTTTAGGATTAATGGTACAGTGATGATACAAAAATGAACAAAATCTGGAAATGTTTCTAACTCTAAATCCCATCTCTTACATTCAATGTTAACATAGTGGTAATACATAGAAAAATGAATGTAACTGTCTTTTGAGGTACATAGGAGACAGAATAAAATACCGTAGGTTCCACTTCCGCTGCAATTAAATGGGCTGCTTTAACCCAATGCAATTTATTGCATGACATAACACAGTGGATTTAGCTGAATGGGCCTAAAGTGGACCTATGCCAAATACACTCCAACTCTCTTGACAACTTTGTTCCATAAAACGTTTTCTAAAACCTATATTAGGAGCCTTATGATCAGTGCAGAGGGAATGTGTCACCCTAGATATGTACCATGTCAGAAGATAGCTGCTATAAATAGAAAACCCAGAAGATGATTCAGCTGATCAGAGGACAAGTTCTGGAAAATAGAGGGATAGCCACGTCAGAACCAGAATGCTCTGGTCCTGAACTTCCCTCTACCCTTCTGACTGAAATCACTTAGGCTTAGTCCATGAATTCTAAGAAATAGTTTTCTTAAAGGACATCTGTACTGGGAGAAACATTGCAGCTGTGATTGCTGATGTCCTTACTGAAAATTAGGGTTGCCACCTCATCCCTAATTTAATGCAGATAAGGCATGGAGTTCAATTACCACCTTAAGCAGCCACAGAACCTGGTTTTAAAGGGATGAGGTGGCAACCCTAGTAAAAATGCTACTTGCTTGACTTCAACACTGAGCCATTCATGCGAGAAAAGTGTATATATTGTCCAGGTCAGTGAATCATAAAGTATTAAAGCTATTGGATCAGCTTGACAGTCAGGCAACTAGCATTTTCATAATAAAGTCAGCAATGGAATCCTACATATTAGTCTGAATATAGTATGTATTGACTTTAAATATCAAAGGACAAATCAGAAGGTTAGAGAAGAGTGAAAAAGCAAGATATTAAGTATTTTATAGATTGGATAATGTTCGAGGGTTTGCCATGTTCTACTGATCTGCAGTACATGGTATACAGTATGTGAACATACCTGTAAAGCATTTTTTTTCTAAGAAACCCTACTGTATTGACAAATGAAACAGGATCTATGAATGGAGGATGAATGGATGATTGAGAGGTCCGCCCCCTCCATTCATATGTCATTTAATAGAAGATGTAGTAGGCTTCTATGTATGGCAGAGCTGGGCGGGTGGGGCGTCATGGGCAGAGGTAAATTTCTACTAACAGAAGAGGACTCAGCACAGGAGATACATCCTACTGACTGCAAGTTGTGTCTCTTGTGTTGATTTTCAGGTTTTTTTTTCCTAGCTATACTTAGGCTTTAAAATAGGAGAAAAATCATCAAAAAATAATAGCTAAAGACAGAAGGTAATGAGGGAGTTAATTAAGGCTGATTATTGAATAACAGTGCGTAGGTAGCATCAATCCTTTTTTTTGGGCGTATGTAGTAAAGGTCGAAGGTCCAAGACTGGTTAAGCAGATCCTGAACATTAACCCTTTTCGGCTGAGACCACTTAAATAGCCAGTGAAAGGAGTACATAACACTGATTTCCAGTGAAAAGGCAAATATCTCCTTGCCTCTTTGCCATTTAGGAGTTTAATGAAACAGCTGGTTTAGAAGGGGGTCTTCTCAATGTGCGGCCATGCCTGATTAATAACAGATACCTGCTATAGTACATTTTAAACAATAGAGATCAGGGGCAGACTGACCATTTGAGCGCCCGGGCTCAGTAGGGGGTCTTATGAGATGCCCCTGGTACCTTTAATTTGCATTTTCATAGGCTTTTTTTGGGTTTGGGTGAGGACACAGGGGCCCCATGATCTCCTATTGCCCGGGGGCCCCATGAGTTGTCAGTCCGCCCCTGATAGAGATCCCACTGTACCACACTCTAATGATCACACAGCTTTAACTGCCTTATTAAAGACTGAAGATCCGACTACATAGCTACAACCTAATACGGCACTTTTTTTGTTATTATTATATTGACCATTACAACTAAAATTGATGTATGTAACAAATGTGCTACGCTTCACGAAAATATATAAATACCAAACAAAAGAAATTAATAAATGAATAAATAAAAAAGTAAAGTGTTCAGTGCCTGGATCCAATCTTCTGTATACATTTTTCCAGTTTCTCTCCCACCTGAGAAAAACACTCAGGGATGCTTACCAGACACATATGACTCTCAAATAATAGATGTCATATAAAGCATTGTGAAGATATGCATATCGTCAAGCCAGGTTTCCTGACATTTTCCTATAGCACCCTCATAGATAGTTGGTAGGATGTACATAGTTAGATTGGTCTAGTTTGCTCTTCTTCCCAACAGGGGAGCTAATAAGTAAATCTATCCTTGGCATTCTGCTTAACAGAATGCTACAATCTATTAGTCAGAACTGCACATAATGCTCTGGTGCTGTTTGCGTTTGTCTTGAGCTCCTCTTTCCTTCTGAAAACAACCAGAGCCTTCCAGAACCTAGGTGGGAACTAGGCAAGTGAACAACATGAATATGGATACAGCTCTGACCAATTACAGGGGAGGGTGGCCCCATGGCATCCTGGGAGCTGGTATTTTTATTCTGTGATCACATGGTCTTATCGTCTTTCTATGAGTGGATTGCATCATGCCAGGGTCAAGGCAGGCTTGCCTCCCCTGGCATCTGTGGCCATGCACCCTCAGGTGGGAGACCTGAAGGCCTGAAGTCAGAAAGAGTGACCCTGGTTCTACAGAGAGCTGGCTGAGGGGCCTGTATATTGGTCTGGTATCACTGGTATAGAGTGTCGCTTAGAAGTTGGAAGGCGGTAACCAGCTGTCCCTGGACATTTTGTGAGTACAGCCAACCTAAAGGATCTATAGACTTGTGCTTTTAACCCATTCATGGTGCTACAGAGTCAGCTAAGTGTCCATACAAGGGAACATTGACTAGGGTTCTGAAGAGCTCTATCCATTTACTCTTTGCTACAAGGGACTTTGCTCTAACCTGTAGTTACTGTTACTACAGAGGAGAAGTCTTTATATGCTCCAGCAAAGACTTCACCTAAAGCTCAATTAGATGTCAGATAGTGTCCTCGTTCTTTTCTTTTAGTTCTTTTCTTGGAGTATCATACTAAATTCCCCATCCCTATCCAAGTTCTCCAATAAACCAAAACAAATATCCCCAAGACTGGTCATTTGAGACAAAGAGCGAAAGTGTGTATGCACCTGGCTATCTGAAATACTGCGTGCTTGGTTGTGGGTGATGTTTTGGGGAAAGGCTTGGGCAAACTATCGGCATCTCCTACGGGGGGTAGTGCTACATTTCTCCCCATAAGGGATCTATATCAAAGGAGTGCTAACTCCCAACAAGTGAGTTGCACTATTTTTTCTCCTAGAAAAGCCAGGAAGACTCCAAATGAGTGTGATTTTTAGTAATTTCCCCATGCCTGCAATAAAATTGATGATCCAAGGTTGTGAATTTCCTCTATGAATGTCCTTGTCTCATTGCACATGTTTTTACCTCTGTAGACAATGGAGGATTACTGGCTGAATTCAGTGGGATAACTACAAACCTTAGCCACATAGAGAGCAAGAGATAGCTTCATGTTCCTAGATCTTCAAAAGTTACGCAACTATAAGTTTACCCACAAGGTAAAGTGAAAATGTTCTCTAAGCATTTTAATAGGAAAACATTTTTGTTAATTTGTTATAAACAGCGCTCTATAACCATAATATAACCTTGTTACCTTAACAAGGTCTCAAGTTCCTCCTGCTTCTACATTTCTCATGCACATTTAAAATATTCGTGAAAACACCAAGACAACGCTGCAGGCAAGCCTCAAACTTGTTCAAGTGTGGTTTTCAATGTAGACACTTGACGGAATCAATGATCATTCTTATAACGTTCATAATGTTATCAAAAGGAAATTGAGCTGAAATCTTTTCCTGTTCCCACTACAATTTAAGATGATCTATCTAAGTAATTTTGCAGACAATTATCAACATAATGAAACCGTATAAAACAAAATAGATAAAAGAATGTGAACAACTTATTATTTAAAATGACTTCTTGACTACTTACGTTCACCTTTTAGGTGTTCATTATGATGTTGAATTATGAATATTTTGAATATGAAGGCCCCCTTAATGAGATCACCAAATATAATTGACTATTTGCAATTGGTAGGAAAAATCTAAAGAGCTTTTCTGGGAAAAATCGAAAATCAATTGGTAAAATGTGTAATAGGAAAAATTGCAGTTTTCAGCTATGGTAAAGTCACTTGAAGGGAAACTTAACCCCTCCAGATGGAAAAATTAGATTTTAACCCATTCTTACCTTGACTGCTGGGTTGAACTATATTAATTACTCAGCTGCCCAGCAATCTAGTGCTTTCCTGCTGTAACCCATCAAAGGTTACTATATGTCAGGTCCTGCACCACAGTCTTGTAATTCAATCATCAGGAGGCTAGCTGTCTTTTCCTAGCAGCTCTACTCCTGATGACACTGCACTTCTCATGTGCAGTGTGTTCTATATAGCCCCGAAGCCTCCTGAGATGTGTGAGGTGGCTATTCCAACAGACTTTGGGCTTGGGAAGGCTACGTTATTTGATGATTTGTGATTTGACTGGTGAGATAAAGAAAACAGATACCAGTTTGAAAGTTAGACTCCCCAACTGGGATAAGGCAATCTACCTACCTAATTTCACTGAGTTGAACTCTTTTGCTAATCACATATGAGCATAGTATCCAACTGCCCTCATTTGAAGAGACTGTCCCTCTTTTTGAACCAAATCACTCTGCCTATCTTTTCTTCACAGTTATCCCTCTCTCTTGGTCTGATTTATAGACCTCTACAAAAATGTTCTGTTTATCTACCAAAAGGTTATACTACATTAAACCTTTCATCCGACTTTAAAAGTGTTGTATTTTTTTTTCTTTTGAAAGCCAGTGTTAAAATAGTGGTAAAAAAAAGCACATGTGGGTTTCATATTCATTTTAAGCATTTTTGTGCTAAAGACATACCTCTTTCCCACACCAGAAAGTTGAAAAGAGTGTACACCACCATACGATAAATGTCAGTAAATTTGTGTACATGTCAGAAAACGTACATACATTTGTTGGAAAGCTTGCAATTTGCACAGGTCTCAAGGATGCTGTGCAGCTAAGCTTCATTAGATGTTAGGATACAGATGGCCACAGTGCCAATGGAGTTCTAGCAACCAGCAATGTTGTGCAGGTAATGCTGATTGGTGCTTGAACTCCAGGAGCCTGCAATGACTGACCATCATTGGTTGCGAGGATGCTGGCTGCCTGGGTGCCACTAGCATCCTAGCAACCACCAAGATGGGGTGGTGACAAACTCCTTACTCCCAACACAAATTAATCAAAAGTGACAATGATCTTATTTACTGCTAGTTTGCTTATCTCCAAATAATCAACATTTTTCTATGAATTTGTCACAGTCATTGCTACCAAATTTTGCCCAAATTTGCTGCACGTCAGTAAATGGCATTTAAAATCACTGTTGCACTGCTTTTCTGAATTTGTGCAGGACATTCTTAAATAATTCCAGAAAAATGTAAGGGATCAGGCTTGGAGAAGGCTAGCAGCTAAAGCAATGGAAAGGTTCACACAGAAACCAGCAGGATAAATCCCATGGGCTCACCCAAAGGAGTGGGTCTAAGCACTAGCCAATCTTCACTACAGCTCCTGATGGAGGAGATGAGTGTCACTGTGTGTTAGTGCCAGGTTTCCTCAGGATCACCCCACCAGGAGGTGAGGAAGCCATGATCTGGTATGTAGCAGGTAGGGATTAAGCAGAAGTATAGTCAATAAACAAGCCAAAGGCTGGTAGCAAGTGCTGGCAAGTTCGGATCAAGCAGAAGCGTAGTCAAAGAACAAGCCAAAGGCCAGTATCAAGCAGTAATTAAGACACAGATAGTAGCAGGGGTGTAAGCAACAGGATATTTGTTGGAGCAGAGCACAATGATCTGGCAAACAGAAAGTCAAAAGGCATAGCTTGAATAGGGAGTTGAAAGGGTTCTCTCCACAGCAGAGGTACGTGGAAACCTGACATTCCTGCCAGTACCTTGCATGGCCGCAGAAATGCACACTGGTGAACATCTATGCACACAGATGTGAGCCAGAATACGCATGCGTAATGGCGCACAGTTACACACACATTAGCCCAGTTTGGCGCCAGATGGCTTTTATAAGGAAGGCCATCACTCTCTCAAATTGCTGGTTGATCTCTGGCTCCCAAGTACCTCTGTGCTGTGTTTTCTTACTATTGTGATCTGCTGTTACTGACTTGGCTTGTTCCTGGACCTGTCTTCCCTGCCTGTCTCCTGATCTGACCTTTCACTTGCTCTACTGTGTGTTACCCTGGCTTGGCTAATGGATATTCTCACATGGTCTTCTGTGTATGACCCCGGCTATCCATCTGACTACATCTGCTCTAATCCCCACCTGGAATCTGACCCTGGCTCCGAACTGACTACTCTGCTGTCCTCTGCTACTCTGAAGGCTTGCTATCTCTCACGGGCGCCTCCTGTCTGCAGACACCATTCAAGTAAATCAGCTGTGCTCCTGTGTGTACCTCTAACAAGCATCCTTGATCAAATCATCTCTACAAGCACTCTTGCAGGCGACCCGTGCTACTTTGGGCCTGACTCCTTCTGTTCCATCTCCAGGGGAGTCTGGAACTTAGCCACAAGGGAATCCCTCTCTCCATTAGCCTCCAGCACTAAGTACATTATAGTATCAGCCACAAGGGAATCCCTCTCTCTATTGGCCTCCAGCACTAAGTACATTATAGTATCAACCAGCCATTATGTCTGAGGCCAAGAGAGGCGCTTCCGCATTAGAGGCCCTGTGTCAAGAGATGATGGTTCTTCCACAAGCAGTTAAAGGTCTGCAAGAAGGATACTTTCAGCTGGAAGGACATATCCACTCCCTCACTACTTCTCTGACTTCCACAGACCAGAATCCTTCTGCTAGCTCCACCCCGGGCAGCTGTACCTGCCAGTTCTCCTGCTGCTACACCTGCTGTGGTGCTACCGCCTCCAGAGCCCACAGTTCCCACTCTTGAATTATTCTCAGGGGACCGACGTAAATTCAGGGCCTTTAAAAATGCCTGTGAACTTTACTTTGCCCTGCAACCAAGGACTTTTTCACTTGAGGCTGTCAAAGTGGGGTTCATTATCTTGCTCTTGTCTGATGATCCTACAACATGCCCTACAACAAGCCGACGCCCTGCGGAGGATTACATTGTGGAGTTCTGCAAATGGTCAGCTGATACCGCTTGGAACGAAGCAGCTTTAAAATACCAGTTCCATCTAGGCTTGTCCTAATCTCTCAAGGATGAGTTAGCCAGGGTTGAAGCTCCCTCCTCCCTGGAGAATCTTATTCAGCTCTCTACCCAGCTGGATCAACAACTAAGGAAAAGATGTTCTGAACGTACCCAGACTTTTCGACCCATGTGGGTTCTGATAAAAGTTCCAGGACCAGTAGCTCCTGCCCCTGTTTCTCAGCCCACCAACACTTCTGAAGTGGAACCAATGCAAATTGACCTTTTCCAACCTGCTCTAACTCCTGAAGAAAGGGCATGCAGATGTTTTCAATATTTGTGGCCTTGATTTCCTTTTTTACATATTCTGTTATATTTTTTGTAATGTCTAAATGATGATAGTGTTCCTTCATTTTTATATTTTATAAAAGCTCTTTTCTTATTATTTATAGCTTTTTTAACTTTATCCATAAGCCACATAGGTTTGATTTTTAGCCTTTTAAACTTTTTACCCATGGGAATATATTTTGCAGTGTGTTCACATATAGTCTGTTTGAATTACTCCCATTTCTGTGTTGTGTTCATTGATGCCAATATTCCCACCCAGTCTAAATCTTGGAGAACAGCTCTCAACCTTGGAAAATTAGCTCTCTTAAAGTTGAGCGTTGTTATTTTTCCCATATGTGTTTGTTGTTTACAGCTAACAAATTAAATCATGTTATGATCACTGCTACCCAGATGTTCTTTTGTATGGACATTAGTAATACGTTCTGCATGGTTTGTAGGTAGTGTTTGCACAGGGGGACTATTAGATCTTGATTCAAACATTATGCAAATGTCATCTATTCTGTTGTTTGGCGGCTGATGCAAGATTCAAAGTGTTACTAAAACTAAAACTATTTTCAGTTTGGATAGAGTAAGGGAGGGTAATAATCCAGTCAGTTTTTTTTCCATCTATATCCCACTGGGGAAATTTCTATATACTGTAGTTTGTTCACTAGTTAGGCTGTTATTCTGTTAGGTGGGTAAGTTAGGCATTTTGTCACTGGGATTTTATCTTTATGTTTGCTGGTGTTTGGATGGATTTTGGTTTCACTGTGAATAAATCTTAATGTAAATATATATGGTCTGGTCCCAATTTTTCTGAGTTTAGTTACACAGATTTGGCCATCCCTGCTGCTGATTCCTGGCAGTGTGTCATAACAAGCTGGTGGAGATAAGCCTGTGTTCTGCGCTTCTATCTCAAAATGACTTTATAGTCTATTGCCACTGAAATTAGGAACAGGCCACATCGCTAGCTAAAGAAGAGAAGGTGTGTTCCTTTTACATGTGGGGCTCTGAAGTGGTATATGGCCTCCGGCTCGAGAATGTCGTTAGCCCACATGAAGTAAGTGTAACTGTGAACATGCTGATGGCTATATTTTTCCTAGTGGCCCCTAGGTGGTGATCAGTAAATCTTCTAACACATACACCAATCGTGCATAACATTATAACCAATGACATGTAAAGTGAATAACATTGATTATCTCATTACAATGGCATCTGAAGTGGGTGATATATATTAGGAAGCAAGTGAACATATTGTCCCTGAAATTGCTGTATTGAAAACAGAAAAAAATAGGCAAGTGCAAGGATTTGAGCAACTTTGACAAAGGACAAATTGTAATGGCTAGATGACTGGGTCAGTGCAACCTCAAAACTGCAGCTCTTGTGGGATGTTGCCAATCTGCGGTGGTCAGGACTGACCAAAAGTGGTCCAAGGAAGATAAAACTGTGAGCTGGCGATAGGGTCATAGGGGGTCCGAAGCTCATTGATACATTTAGGGAGAGAAGGTTTGGCCATGTAATCCAATCCTAGAAGAGCTACTGTAGCTCAAATTGCTGAAAAAAAAGTTAATGCTGGATCCAATAGAAACGTGTCAGAACACACAGTGCATCATAGTTTGTTGTGTATGGGGCTGTGCAGCCAAAGACTGGTCAGGGTGCCCATGCTGACCACAGACAAAAGCAAAGGGCACATGAGCATCAGAACTAGACCAAGGAGCAATGGAAGAAGGTGGCCTGGTCTGATGAATTAAAAAATGGTTTGAGGAACACAGCAGAGAGTTTGCGGTTTTGACTTGTTCTCCAAATTCTTCAGATCTCAATCCGATCAAGCTTCTATGGGATGTGCTGGAAAAACAAGTCCAATCCATGCAGATCCCACCTATTGACAGCTTGGAGCCAGATGCCACAGCATCCCTTCAAAAGTTTAGTGGAGTCCAATACATCTGTGTCCTTTCTTACACCGATTTGTGAATGTGAGGGTCAGCCTTCTTTACAACCACCTGATAGAATGCCAGTGTTGTAATGAGTGCTTGCATCGCTTCAGATGTGGATGAGCCGTACAGAGTATCTGACCAAAATGAAAACTCCTGTTGCAGGGGATTTACTGTTTGACAGACTCCAGAGAACACCAATGAGTCAATGACACAAGCTGAAAATTAGGTTTCTGGGGCAATTTGTACACCAAAGTGCAATGCTAGAGAATGCTTCCAGATTGGCATATTGCAAGAGAGTGACATTTGAAGGTTTTGACAGTTTTAGAAAATTACAGTGTCTGCAGATAGAGATGGAACAGTGTAATAACTCGGAATTACAAAAACGGCTTGTGTAGAAATTTTGTTTTGTATCCATTTTAGTGACATTTTCACTTAAATTGATCCAAACACTTACAGTAGAACTAAAGGCAAAACCTTTTTTTTTAGACTTGGATAGAGTAGTTAAGAGTTAGGTTCTTTTTACTGCATGTACTTTTTTTTCCTGGTGACACTGTAGATCAGCACATTTAAAGTGAGCGTAAACCCAAAACTTTTTTTTTGCTTGAACAGGAACTGACAACTGTCTAAGAGTGGAAATCTCTCAAAGTGGACAAGTATCCTCTAACTTCCTGTTGAGTCCACAGGACAGGAAGTGAAGGGAAATCAAGAAATCTCCATAATGAGACACAGATTGCAAAAAAAACCCCCTAAAAACACAATGGTACTCCCGTACTCCCGTACTCTATGCAGAGTGAAAAAATACTTTAACCACTTGAGTCCCCATTGTCATTTTAAAATGGCATGGGGATAGTGGCTATACTTTCCAGTGCTGTTTTCAAATAGTACCCAGTCTCAGCAGCTCCTGTGGGTCTCAGCAGGGGTGCAGGCTGGACCTTCTGGCTGTCAGTGACAACTAGAATCCAGCACTAAGCTTAGGGGTTGACACAGTCAGCTCCTGGTCTTCTGATGCTTTTACAAATAGCATCCTGTAAAAGCCAAAGTAAACAATGATTACATTGGGGGTATAGTGATGTCATGAAAAACAAGAGACCACTATAATTCAGTCCAGAGGCTAGGACAAAGCTGTTGCAGTTCTGTCCATACTGTCCCTGCAGCAATAGATCACTGCTATAATGATCTGTTGCTGGCTGATTGCTGTCAGAAGTGATCTGCTGCAAAACTGCCTGGATGGGTCTGGATCAGGTTTTCCGTGAAAAAACAAAATGTAAAAGTTATATGTAACATACACACACACATTCAATTAGAAGCAGCACTCTTACCACTAAGCAACTGGAGGACACCCCATGTTATTACATTCAATATATAGAAAACCAAAACAGATGCATCAAACCCGGGGTCCCAGTAATATCATTGGATGATCTAGATCAGTGTTTCTCAAGTAATGGGTCGTGACCAGGGGTGGACTTGGCCCCCACAGGCCTCTCTAATGCTCCTACCATCACCCCAGACTTTGAGACACTTATCAAGAGCAAGAAGCATCCAATATTTTCTCATTCATTCTAATTTCATAAGTTTCAATTACCATTTATTTTATTGGGTTTTTACCTCAACAGCGCTTTCATTTTCACTAGCGCCGCAATTATTGCACTATCCATTTTTGAAGGAAGCCATTTGCTTAATGTTTAAAAAGTGCCTATACATTGTAAAATACTGCACAAGTTGTTCTGTGTAATAAACAATATTGTTTTGGAAATTACATTATTTTTGGGTTGCAACTTCATGACCATGGACAAATGTGGGTCCTGAGGTTCCACAGGTTGAGAAGCATGGATTTAGATGACATTTGCTTTTATTGCACAAGCATGAACTGCTCATGTAAGTGAAACAATGTCATTCAAATTTTTGGAGATCACAAATCTGAAAAAAAGTCACCATCATGCTAATAAGCAGACACTCACAATAGTCCAGCACTGTCTCCATAAGGGCTGGTTATTTGCTAGTTTTCGGATCCCCAGTGCCACCATCTTGGCTGTGAGAACTAGCTGGCTCCTCACTGTGTATGCACAAGATCGTGCTGTCAGATTGGTCCTGCAGCCTCCTTGGACATGTGATGTGTCCCAAGAGGTTGTGAGCGAGGAGTGGGGCTTTGTTTTTGTTGGATGTGGCTCATTGAAGAGATAGCTTTGCATTTCCTTTTCTGGAGACACCATAAGAGGTGAGAGGAAAAATCACCAGAGTGAGAAATCATTCTCTATTGGACAAATGTCAATGGAATAGGTGTCACCATTGGTAGATTTCCTCTCATCTACTGAGTACAGGGGATCCCATAAGAGATCGAGAGGGTGGATCTCTTCATGGAGAGACAGCAATAAACTCTCCCCCACTTTATCCAAAACTAAATAAAACATATAGCTTTAGTTATATTTTAACTCACCAATAACTTAGGGCCACTCACACCTTTATGTAGATTTCATTCAAATATAATATGGTGGTCCTGCCTTACAGGTCTTTGTTCCTGCACTTCCTATTATAGGGTGATAACCAGGGGCGGACTGGCCATTCAAGCACTCGGTCACTGCCTGAGGGCCCGGGGTCAGTAGGGGGCCCCATGAAGTGCCCCTGGTACCTTTTATAGGCCTTTTGGGTGTGCTTTGAGTGTAGGCAAGGACACAGGGGCCCCATGATCCCCTATTGCCCGGGGGCCCCATGAGTTGTCAGTCCGCCCCTGGTGACAACACTCTGTCCCCATCCCCGAATTGTACTCCTGCATTGTTATCCTCTTACAAGGGCTTTCGATGTAAACCACGTTACTATTTCAACACAAATAACCATGGTCCACTGTTGTCACCAATGGGAAACCAGCCCTAAAAAGGACAAGCAGCCATGGCTGAACTGCATATTGTGCATGTAAGAGATCAGCAGTACTAGGGTATAACTAAGGATGAACAAATAAAAATATCTTATTAAAAATAGCATATGTTTATGATACACATATAGGAGGGTGGTATTGGGTGACAGCATTGTGAGTGAGGCAGCAATCCACAGATCACCCACTCATATCCTAATTGGTACCAAAAGTAAACACAGAGATAAGTGATCATTGCTTACCCAGGTGCTGGAGGAATCGGAAGACTGACTTGTCCTTTGTACTGGGCTCCTGGTGGCCAACTTGAAAGAGCCTGTGTTTGATTGGAGTTCTCCCAAGCTTTGAGAAGCCATTATGGACTCAGAGAGGATATATATATATATATATATATATATATATATATATATCACCTTCTGTTACAGATTGTGGGGAGTACTTAGTTAAGGACAGTACACAGGCTGCCTAGGAAGAAATAAGCTTTGTTCAAGAGAAGGATCCAGTTCCAACCTACAACTGGACCAATGCATTTGTGTGTGCTACAAAGATTGCACACATAGATGATACACATATAGGAGGGTGGTATTGGGTGACAGCATTGTGAGTGAGGCAGCAATCCACAGATCACCCACTCATATCCTAATTGGTACAAAAAGTAAAACACAGAGATAAGTGATCATTGCTTACCCAAGTACCCAGAAAGATTGCACACACCCTATTGAGAGGCCACATTATTCCAACTGACAAGACCCGTTAAAGAGCCCTCCTCAAACATGCTGATGTCTGCAAGTTCTGCTTAGTGTTTGCCTTGTTACAGAACTGCAAAGTGCCTTATTGTACATATGGATACTTGGGACTATTACTGCCTTGCTGTACTGTTAATTACTTATTACACAAAACCAACACATTTACAGAAGATTGTGTGTTCTCTTTTAACTATTGCAATCTAGTTAGCCTTACCCACACAAAGTGATAAAACAGATGTGAATTAACCAATGACATTTACTTTGCTTAAATTCCTAAAGCGGGATAAATACCTTATTAATGACAATGGTAAATATGTATCCTGGGATAGCAATGTACGCTGCATTTGGTGACATCTTCAGGAAATGGTCAGAGCCTGCCCATCATGCCGATCCCTTTCTTCATTGGGTCATTGACCTGAAAAAATTGAGATAACGAATTCTGACTTTTCTATGACTTTCACAGGTACAAATTAAAGTTCCTAAGCCAAGATTTTAGAGCACCAATATTTGGACATCAATAGAAAACGGCTTGATGAAATGACCTCAACTATAAAAGATATCTGCCAAAACCAGAGCTGTCCAAAATTCATCACTGCAAGCAGGAAAGACAAGAAGGAAAATAAAAGGTAAACAGTATACTATGAATAATGTACTGTATTTTCAAAGCCCTAAGGCTTGCAAAGTGTACAGTATAGAATAAATAAGAAGATTTTCTTTAAACAAGGGCTAAATATTCAAAACCCTAAAAATTGCTTTAAATAGTAGCAGAAATAAAACCCAGAAATTATTAAGTGCAGAAATTCCCTTAGGCTTTTCTTTCACTTTAAAACTGGAAAAAGTTTGAACTATTTTTAAAAGGTTTCTCCCTCTCCCCCAACCTATTCCATCTAACCTGTATAAAAGAGAAGTATGAGAACCTACTTTTAATCAACTCCACTCAGGAAGTGCCCAACAATGGCTGGGAATTACAGAAGCTGTTTTGGACTAGGTCACTTACAGACCATTTACCGTGATCTACCAGTGAGCCAAATTAATATGAGAATACGTGCACGTGGAAGTAAGACACTGACACTTCGCAGTTTGCCAACTTCCTAAAATTCTGTTTTATTGAGGAACTAACAGTATCATTTATAGGGCTTATGATGCAGGCAAAGCATATACATTGATTGGGTGAAAAGTCCACTGGGTTTCTGCGTGTTCTTTCATCCGTGTTGATATCTTCCAATCGTTGTCCCCAAAAAGACTCATTCCCTTTTATGGGGGTTGTTTAAATTAAAAGATACTTTTCTCCTAATGAGTCACCAAGGGTGACTGCAATGTGGTGGCCTGGTCCGCCAGTCTCTCTCTGGCCCACTGCTGCAACTGGTCACAGAAGGAAATTCCCGAGGCATAAGTGGTGTCCTCATTTGACTTTACTCTGGCGAGATCCTTTTCCATTATAGGCCAATATGCATCCCCAGCCTTGATCTCACACAGACTGACCAAGTCCCTCCAGGCTGTGGAATAGGTCTTGTGGATCTGGGCTATGCGCCGGTAAAAAGGCATCGGTTGTTTCTCTGGATCTGGACTGCGGCCTTCCGGGGGTGGGTAGTCCTGTTGGGGGGGCAGATGGAGCTGGCATCATCTGCCTGTGTGACCTGGCGATCTGCCGTAGCTGCTGTCAATTCTGGGGCCCTTCTATCTATTTGGGGGGGTCAGGGAGTTCGGGTCGGTAAATTTCCAGCCCTTCCATGTCCTGGGCATTCTGTAGGTGTCTTCAGTTCAACTTGGTCTGAAGCCTCCGTTCGTTTTGGTAGTGGTGGTACTACAGGCATTAGGGGTGTGTGGAGGGCCGAAGGTGGTTGGGAGCCAGAGACAGTAAGCACTGGGCAAAGGGGGGCAGCTGGCATGAGGTGTGTATGGTGTATCGGTGTACTAAGCCCAGAGTCAACATGGCTTCCGGTGGCCCCACGTTGGGCACCAAAATGTTTTGGACTAGGTCACTTACAGACCATTTACTGTGATCTACCAGTGAGCCAAATTAATATGAGAATACGTGCACGTGGAAGTAAGACACTGACACTTCGCAGTTTGCCAACTTCCTAAAATTCTGTTTTATTGAGGAACTAACAGTATCATTTATAGGGCTTATGATGCAGGCAAAGCATATACATTGATTGGGTGAAAAGTCCAATGGGTTTCTGTGTGTTCTTTCATCCGTGTTGATATCTTCCAATCATTTTCCCCAAAAAGACTCATTCCCTTTCATGGGGGTTGTTTACATTAAAAGATACTTTTCTCCTAATGAGTCACCTAGGGTGAGACTCCGGATGAAGGCGCCATCTTAATTATCATCATTGTTCTGTCAACCTATATCTGATTGTTTACTTAAAAGAGTAAGGAATTTAAAGAGCAAGAAGCAGATAGTAGCAAGACTATAAAATTGTCATTTGACTGATCATCTAATAAAACGTGGACTGTCTATCACAATCCATTACAAAGCTGTGAATTATCCATAGGCTTCCTTGGCCCTGCTGCAGTCAGAGCTTCCTCGTCTCCCCTGCAGCAGCCATTTACTGACACGGAGGAGCCAGAGGCTGCAGGATCACATGATCGCCTCGGAGCAGATAAAAATAGTAAGTACACAGATATTTTTACATGTTAGGTAAGAGGCAGGACCATTTTTGAGGCTTTTCTTCCACTTTAAGGTACATTATATTGCCAAACGTACTGGGAAGTCTGCCTTTACACACACATGAACTTTAATGGCATCCCATTCTTAGTCCGTAGGGTTCACCAATGAGTTGCTCCACCCTTTGCAGCTATAACAGCTTCTGGGAAGGCTGTCCACAAGGTTTAGGAGTGTGTCTATTGGAATGTTTGACCATTCTTCCAAAAGCGCATTTGTGAGGTCAGGCATTTTTGTCGGACAAGAAGGCCTGGCTCACAGTCTCTTCTCTAATTCATGCCAAAGGTGAACCTGAGCCTGCATCATCCACTAGGGAGATCTGCTTGTATATTTCTCCAGCTGATTACTGCATAAACTTCTCTACTGCTACAGTCACTGACCTCTGAACCTGAAGCCTGATTCTGAGTTTCAAGGCTCATGGCTCTTCATCAGTTACATATGAGCAAGGTTTCTTTGGAACTGTATCTGACTGGCAGATTGGAACCTACCTGTCTTCAGCACCAAGTATGTAGGATGTGTATCTTACGAAAAATGTAAATGAAAAATGGCTTCAGGAATAGAAGTGTGAATAGTTTGTGTTTAATAACAAATTGGAAAGTAAATGAACAGAAGAGAAATAAAAATCAATATTTGGTATAACTACCCTTTGACTTCAAACCAGCATCAATTCTTCCAGGTACCCTCAGTGCTTTTGCACACAGTTTTTGAAGGAACGCGGCAGGTAGGTTGTTCCAAACATATTGGAGAACGAACCACAGATCTTCTGTGGATGTAGGCTGCCTCAAATCCTTATGTCTCTTTAAGTAATTCCAGACAGACTTGATGATGATGATGAGATCAGGGCTCTGTGGGGCAAAATCACTTTCAGGATTCCGTATTCTTCTTTACGTTGATGGTAACTCATAATGACATTGGCTGTATGTTTGGGGTCCTTATCCTGCTGCAGAATACATTTGGGGCCATTCACATGCCTCCCTGATGGTACATCATGGTGGATAAGTAACTGCTTGTATTTCTCACCATTGATCCTTACCAAATTTCCATCTCCATTTGCTTAAATTTAGCCCCAAACCTGCAAGAAACCTCCAAGATGCTTCATTGTTGCTTGCAAACACTAATGGATTGTACAGCTCTCCAGCCTTGCCAAGGCCAAATATTTAGAAATTGACTCATCAGTCCATAGCACCTGTTGCCATTTTTCTGCACCCCAGTTCCTATGTTTTCATGCATAGTTAAGTCACTTAGCCTTGTTTCATGTTGAAGGTATGGCTTATTGGCCTCAATTCTTCCATGAAGACCACTTCTGGCCAGACTTCTCTGGATAGTAGATGGATGTACCTGAGTCCTACTGGTTTCCACAAGTTCTAGGCTGATGGCACTGCTGGACATCTTCCGATGTGGAAGGGAAGCATGACGTGTCTTTCATCTGCTACATTAAGTTTCATTGGTCAACCACTGCATCTACAGTCTTTAATATTGCTCGATCAATGGTGTCCTCAATGCTTATAAATGTAGGCAGATACTTATCCATCATACGATACCATCAGGGAGGTGTGTGATTGGCCCCAAATCTATTCTGCAGCAGGACAACAACCCCAAACATACAGCCAGTGTCATTAAGAACTATCTTCAGTGTAAAGAAGAACAAGGAGTCCTGGAAGTGATGGTTTGACCCCCCCAGAGCACTGATCTCAACATCATGGAGTCGGTCTGGGATTACATGAAGAGACAGAAGTATTTAAGGCAGCCTACATCTACAGCAGATCTGTGGTTAGTTCTCCAAGATTTTTGGAACAAGCTAGCCACATCTTTTTACAGCCCCCCCCCCCACCCAACCACAAGTCCAAAAAAACCCAGGGGTATCACCTGTCTGATACTTTTTTAGTTTTTAAAACAGAAACCTACATTTATTTATTATGTGTTTAGGGCAGATGCTCAGACTAGGATGTATTGTTTTACGATATCTTGCAGAGGTCCAAGATCTTGCTATGCAGTGTGGCTGGTGTGAATAAGTCACAAGACTGGTTAAGCAGAAGGAATAAACCTTTGTCAAGCAGTAAATCTCCTGTATGTATGTGCATTTCAATTGTGCATTTAGAGCTCAGCTTTAGTGAATACATTGTGTTCTTTGTCAGAATGAACTGACCTGTACAATCTGGATTTCTCACCAATGGATTACAATAAGCCTTATCAAGCATCTGTAAAGAATTCAAAATGTCAAGGAGCACCAGTACCCTTGTTCCCCAGCGCTGAGATTACATACAGACAGAAGTGACCTATAGCAACTTAAACTGAACAACTCGCTTACTATCAGTAGGACTATTGATGACAATGGAAGTCATTAATGAAAGCACTTCCTTCTGTCTTTTAAATTTGATTTCTGCTATCCATTATTTCCGCCTTTCAAACGAGCTGTGGATGTAAACTAATGTGCAGTATATGTAACGCTGCATAATGCATAGTGCATCAGTTTGAAAAACAAAAATTAAATCTAGATGTCCACCCTATCTATAAAATTTATATTTTATAGTCTTTAGAAAATCAACAGATTTACTGGCTGAATCACCAGGTGAAAATAAAAGAATGCAGCCACCACATCGAAGAATTGGTAAGCTGCAATTTATTAAATGTTGTTTTTGGGTTTAATACCACTTTGATGCTGATTATACCAGTAAAGTCCTCAATGCTCAACTCAACAGAGAGTAGCCACCAGCTGCTGTAGTCAGCATTAAAGTGGTATTAAACCCAAAAGCAACATTTAATATATTGCAGCTTACCAATTCTTAGATGCGGTGGCTGCATAGTTTTCTTTTTAGACTTTCTTTTATTTTCACCTGGTGATTCAGCCAGTAAGTCTGTTGATTTTCAAAAGAACAAGCTCTCCTGAAAGCAGAGGGTTGAGGCAGACCATTTACCACTGACAGAGGGTTCCTTTCCAGCTTTTATATAAAAACTTTATTCCAAAAGAAAAAAATACTGTTTGCTATAACTGCTTAAAAAGTGTGAGCTGGAGTTTGGCTTCAGTTAGTGTATCTAAATCTGCTAGTACAGCTAACACTCCTCTCCTCACAGACCAACATGGTGCCCCTGTGCTCTTTCATCCAGAGTGGGGGTGCTCTAGTACAGGAGGTGCGTTACTGGCCAGATCACCAGGTGAAAACAAAAAGAAAAGAGCTTAAAAATGAAAATGAATGCAGCCACCATATCTAATGATTGGTAAGCTGCAATGCATTACATTTTTGGTTTGGGTTTTTTTTTATGAGGGCCATGACACACATGCAATTCTATCATTGCTGACAACTAGCCAATGTTAGTAAAGCTACAGACAGCAGATTAGTACTTACTTTTTTCTAGTGTTACCCTTTCATTGGCTGGATACTCTGCAGTTTCCATTGACGAGGGAGTGATATCTGGCCCAGATGGCCAGCAAGGGAACAGCACAGGGAATACAGTGAGAATTTTCTGTGACCTTTTAGTGGTCCTGATGCTGGTGACAACTCATGACATTGACTTTAGGCTCCTTGCACTATAGCCAAATTCAAATTTGATAAATGTATAGTCTTGCACTTGAGGTCTAAAAAAAATGCATGCATCATACATTTTAGGAGCATAGCTGATTGGGGAGTTGATGTTGGAGAAGGTTCAGGGTGTTCTGGTAGATCATAGGCTTAATGTTGACATGCAATGCCAAGCTGCAGTTTCTAAAGCGGGCCAAATACTTTCTTGAGTAGCACTACCCCCTTCAGAGTTGCTGAGTATTTGGGTCCCCCCATAGACTTGCATCCAGGAGTCATTAACCAGTCTTTGAGCTTGTTTTTTACTTTATTTTATTAGGGGAATTTCAACATGGATGGGGTAGGGGGTGTATGGGATGCCCAATGGAACTGAGAAACCGAGGACAACCTCCTGGAACTATTAACAAGTCTCTACAGCTTAACAGTCTCTTTTGGAGATCTAGCCAGCATTCTCTTGTAGTACGACTCCAGACCCCAGATAATCCTGTTCTTCACCAAGCTGTCTGGAGGGAGGAATCCCTGAGCAGGGGATCCAATGCCTGTCACTGTAAGAAATAAGATAGTCTGCGTAGGTGATGAATCTGATTTGCCACCAGAGTGCTCCTTCCCCTATCTGGCGTACTCTCTCAGACCTTCTCCTGTGCAACTGGTGGGTTGGTGGCTGCTACCAGGCCTTTTAACTGGGCTGCTCATTCCCAGCTACACAGGTGGTCCTCACTCTGGGGGTCAGTGAGGGTCTGAGTTTTCTTCCTTCCAATCTCCATTGCCTGTAGGTGAGCCCCTCTTTCCATTTGGGCCCCCTCCCAGGCTCCTGCCTTCAGCTTTACATCCTCTCAGTCTTCCACCAAAACCCTACTGTAGCTGAGCAGGCTCTCTTACTTTTAAGTGTTATCCTGGCCCTTTGCCAAACCTCCTGTTGGGGATTGGCCACAAACCCTCAAAAGTGCAGATCAGCCACTCCGCAGATCCACCCACTGCTTCTAGACTTTTCTCCAAGGTTCTACAGCAGGGGGAAATTCCAGAGGGCTGGTTTTCAGAGCCTCTCAGCTCTGACCAAAGTTTGACCCCTGCTAACTATCACATCCAGACTGCTACTCAGCCCTCCTCATTAACAATTGGAGTCTAGCTCCCTCTAGCTGACAAGGAGGGTGCAATACTTGTATGAAAAGAGAAGGACATTGTTTATTTTGACCCTGTAAAAACCATTAAGACCTCAACTGGAATATGCAGTTCAACTTGGGGCACCACCTCATAAAAAGGATATCGGTTCCCCTTCTCTGCACTTTCTCCAGTTACCCAAACTAATAAGAGGCATGGAGGAGCTCAGTTATGAGGAAAGATTAGATGACCTGACTTTATTCTCTCTTGAGAAGAGGCAATTAAGGGGGATATGATCACCATGTGTATTCAGCACCCTCCTAGCTAGGTTCTAGCTTAGCAATTTAGTTCCTTGTCTCCTGCAATCAATGGAGATGCTTGGATTGCTCTGGTCTACACTAAGTGTTGCATGCTTTGGGTTTGGTGGTTCTCCCTGCCTTCTGGATAGTTCTGGAAAAAAGTGGGCTCAGAGAAGCAAATCTGAATGTGGTCCTAGTCCCTACCCCTAACCAGGCTAGCTGCTGTCCCAGTGTTCCTGCAAAAGGTAGAATCCAGCAGGTGGAAGCTCTTTGTAACAGCTGAAGATTACATCTTACTGGTTTGCTACATCCTCTCTCCCATTCAGGAGGCAATGGCAACAGAGACGCTCAGCTCCGGACCACTGTCCCTTTGATATACACAGGACCAGTGGGTCGGACACAAAAATTTTGCCAAAACCAATGGGAATAGAATTAACCTTAACCCTCCCATCTAGAGCAACACCTAACTACGTAAATAGCAGCCTGCTTACATGTGCATAGCTGGGGGATTATACTGCTTCAAATTCTTTGAGAGCTGTAGGAGGGGATTCATCAAGGATATGGTCTGGAGGTTTCACTGGGGATCTGGTCTGGAAGATTCACTGAGGAGACTGTGTGCCTGAGTCTGGAGGGAGCAATCCAGGGCTCAGGAACACTGAATACAGACCTGAGAGAAGGATCCTAGTGGCTGTTGCTGCTGTTAATCCCTGGTGCACTAATATTAGGGCTTGCCTGGTCTGGGACCTTGTTGATGGTGTCCCGACACTGTCCAGTTTATGCTCTACTGCTGAAGGAACTGTTCTGAGAAGTAGCTGCAAAGGGAAGAGTGTCCTTGCATTTCACCACTTCCCTAAACCCCATCCAAGTTAATCTGCAATACACTTTAAAAAGGCAACCCCTAGACTGTTTACTGAGCCAAAGGAGTGAATGTTGCTGGCTGCCGCTACACTAGTGGGAGAAGAACATGGGACACAAATCAGCAACCCTTTTGTGGGTGAGCACTACATGTAAATACATAGGTGGTCCATGTATTGAACTTGGTGTAGTGTTATCCACTTTCAGGTCATTACAGAGGACAAGGGAACAATCTATGTATGGAGGGAAGGAGATTAACCCTTCAAATATGGAAAGGCTACTTCACAGTAAGAGCTGTAAAAAATGTGGAATAGACTCCCTCAGTAACTAGTTCTGGCCAGCTCAGTAGATTGTTTTTTTAAAAAAACAACTGGATGCATTCCTAATATACACAAAACATACCTGGATATTGAAATGTATAGGTAATAACACCAAGTATTGTTCACCTAGGGACTATCTGATAGCCTTCTGAGGGATCAGGAAGGATTATATGTTTCTCTGCTGGAGCAAATTGGACCATGCTTTATATAGGTTTTTTTTTTTGCCTTCCTGTGGTTCAATTTTTTTGTACGGGGGCTTTTTATCTATTTTTTTATTTATTGGTTGAACTAGATGGACTTGTGTCTTATGCATTAATTGCACAGCAATGCATCATGCACACTTTAGTCCATCAGGGTACCACTGAAAATGAATAGCACCGCAGCACCTAAAGGAACAAACCTGTGTTGCAGTGCAGTGCAACGAATGCTAAAACACCACCATGATGTTGTGTTCTTCTGCATTACAAAAAAACGGTTCATGTCTGATTTTCGGTCCATTGTGGAGTGTTGGCAGTGCATGTTCATACACATTAACGTGCACGCTTTAACACACCACAAGAGGTAGGATAGGCGTTAATTGGCCCTAAGCCAAAGGTATCAGAATGTCATTATTGTTTAACTGAATGGGGCTAACATCCACCCAATATTGTCTCCCAATTTTTAGAAGCTGTAAGCTATGCTCCAGTCAAACATAAAAGTTTTTCAAACATTATGGTTAAGGAAATTGTTTTCTGCTAAAATCACTTCCTAAAATGTTATGTTCTGTTATTCACCAGCACCTAAGAGAATTGAATAAAATTCAGCATAAAAGGTTTTATATTGTCTGGCAAGGGGAAAAAAATTAGGATGATACACAAGTCTGTTTTTCCATACAAATTCAATAGAGGATTGAGCGTACCTGATCTCATATTTTATCACCGACTGCTTGCATTGTTCTGTTTACCAGATGGTTTTATCCTAGGGGGTTATCTAGATGGGAATATCTGCAAATCTCTTTTTGTATCTTTTTAGAATTGGGCTTGTGTTATGGATTCCTCAAAGGGAGAGAACGACCAAACCTTATAAGACATACGGACCTTGAACTTGGGAGAAAACCAAATTTTAATTTATTTGACCGTAATTCCAGTTATTCTACATATTTAGTCTGGTTGAAAAAAGGCACGAGTCCATCTAGTTCAACCCACAGAAAAAAAACACACACAAATAGAAAACCTCCAAGCATGATCCAATTTGCTCCAGAAGGGGAAAAACATCCTTCCTGATTTCCCAAGAGAAACATATTCCTTAAAGTGTTACTAAACCCACAACAGTAAAATCAGTCTGTATATGCAATAAAGCAATACTCACTGTGGAAGGGATTCATTCTCCACATCGTGTAAAAAGGATGTTTGATCCTGTCTTCCTTGATCCTTCCATTGCCCCCCTAAATATCTCCTGATAGAACAGAGGTTTGGAGTCACTCTGCACATGTTCAGTTTGGTGTGTATTTCTAGAGCGTTTTTTTTTTCTTGGGAGAGTGCATGTGATCACCACAGGGCCAATCAGCACTGTCCAGACAGAGGTCAGGGGTCCTGCCATCCTCCTAGAGGAGAATGAAAACTCCTCCTACAAGCTTTAACCAGTGCTCTGCTGGACATTGATGGAAGTCATAAGACTGCTCTAACTGTTAATGAGAAAAGGTATTTAGCAGTTTATAGTTACTAAAATATTTGCATTTGCATGTTCTGTGTACTGTAGGAGACCAGATATAGTAAATGCAGGGTCCTGGGTTTAGGAACACTAAGTTTGGCCAAAACTGATTTTAAATAGGAGATTAACTAATGTGCAGGAGATTTTTACCAACAATAAATACTACATTAATAATAAATAATATGTAATAATTATTGCCCAAAAAAAAAAAACGTAATTCATATACACCAATGGAGAATGAATGATAAATAATAATAAAAAATATGAAATCAATAGATTTAATTTTTTTAATTACATATCATTCATTCTCCATTGATTTATATGAATTATGTATTAATTATTTGATATATTATTTATTATTAATATATTATTTTTGGTAAAGATACACTTATGAGGGATTATTAGCACACTTAATTGCGCTGCACATTGTTATTTACAGTAAATGTTGGTTTATTGCTGAATGATATGAGATGGCGGCTTGTTTCTTGTGTTTTTTTCCTGATGCAGCTTTGTCTTTTACACTGTTAGTTGGGAAGGTTGTTTTTAGTGTTTGTACATAGCAGCTCATTAGATTGGTATTTTATTTTTGAGGAGATTAACTAATGGCTACTATGGGATTTTAGACATGGGGACAAGTACTAGAATGACATGGTTTGAAGAAAGAAACATGCCTTGCAATACATATTTTGACTTTAGTCCTTCAGGGCCAGTGTTGACAGGCTTTTGTTTGCTTCAAAACTTTGTCTCTTAACATACAAGTCTATCGGTATGCAAAAGCAGTGGACACATGTCAGCTACAGGTCAAATGAACCTGCATTGATTAAACTCCAAAGTGTTGCTAAATTGGAAAACTATCCTCCTCCCAACAACTTCCACCAACCATACTCCTACTATTCACAATTTCAAAACAATGTATCCCATATCGTGCTTGACCCTCCATGGAACCTCTTCTCAGAGTGATCCATTGCAGCAGTCTGGGCCCTCTGACCAGTCTAGTCATTTCCCATGATCATGACATCCAAACAATATTGCTGAAATCCTCAGGACCATGTGAGAACCCCACTGATGGACCCAGTGGGTGATACCACATCACCAGGCAATGGCCTACTCATCGAAAGAAGAAACCTTCTACTCTGCAGTCAAAAGAGATAGAAGACGCGGAACCTGGTGTACTATTTGTCCACATATTCAGGTGACGTTTGGGTCCATTTAATATTGAGGGTTATTTTTACTGGGGCAATTAGCTGGGGGGTGGGGTTTGTTGGGGGTTCCTGGCTAGATATCAGCCTTAAACATTACAAAACTTGAACAAGTTAAATTATTTACCAGTCAACTACATGTGCACCTTACACCCTGGTCATATTTGTCAATAAATGTAATTGAAAACAGCCACTTCACCTTGTTTCTGCCTCTAGGGCCTTTCCACAACCCACCGGCATTTGGAGCCAACTCCTCATTGAAGTATCTGCAGTAGAAATTAATGGCTATACATCTGTCTTCAGTCTCAACCTGCAGTGCCAATGTCCAGTTTTCAGTTTGCAATAATAACTTGCCCAAAGCTAGTCATATGTGTTAAGATTGCTTTTGTTCAGCCGAGAAGCAAGTAGAATGAGAGAATCAATATATTCCCCCATCTATGTTAAACAGCACAAATGTAGGAATCTCCCTGCTGACTACTGTGGAAAAAAAGTGCTGAACCCATAAAGTTAGCTTATTGGTATTGCTATCGTAAAGTATTGATGTTGATGTAAATAATCTGGTTTCAAGCAGGTGGCTAATGTATTCTGACAGAATATTCGACCAGTAGCAATGCCTGATTGACCACCTATGGTTCAAATTTCAGCCAATTTACCAGCATATTTGTTGAATTTCTGGCTGTATATGGCCAGCATGTTTACATGTGGATATCCATTGTGCTGACAGATGTCTCTCTCTATGACCTGCACACATCCTGGTAGTGTTTAGAAGCATTTAATAGCTGGAAGTTTCTGGAGAACTGTAAATGCCCCGAAACAGTGAATTATACAGTCCATCTCCTTGTAGATGGGGTGGTGGTGGAGGCTTAAGCATTTTTTAAACAAAAATGCTCCTATTGATACTGGGCCAGAAAGAATTGTTTTAGTAGCTACTTTACAAGGTTTCAACAGTAGAGAGTTGAAGTAAGGTCTCTTGAAGCTCAAGATTTACACCACAAGCCTTACTAAAGGCTTATCTCTTAAGAGCGGATTGGTTGATTGAATTATTATTCTCTACTTAATTGGCTCAATTTCCTTTTATATTCTTAAATGGCTCCAAGTTTAGTGACTTGATAGTAAGTACTGTGATTATAATAAAAGTAATTGCCAATCTGTAGATTTGTGCCCTGCCTGTAAGACAGTTTGAAATCCGCAAGTATATCGAAGTGAAGAAGCTTTTTTTTTTTTTGCGTTGAAGTTCACTAAAATTTTACTTTGAAGACTTTGACTTAGATTTTTTGTAGAGTACATGAAAAACCATGAAGTGGAATTAAATTACAAGGCTGAAAATTTAAAAAAGAACTACAAGTATATTTTTACCACACAATGCCACTTTCATCCAATTTGAACTGACATGGTCCCCCTCAGTTTGAAGAAAGGAATTACATTTTTGGATGAAGAAAGGAATTACATTTTTGGATGAAGAAAGGAATTACATTTTTGGATGAATTTTAGTTAAAGTAGAACTACAACCTCCCATAAATATAATGTTGCAACACAGTTTTTTTTTAATTAAGTTCCAAAGTCCCATCACATATCTGCTGAGCCTGCCAGTGAAGTCCACTTGCTTTTCCTGTCTCTGGAGGTAGATAAGCCTTAGTTGGGATTTTACAGTATGTACAGGTCCACACAGCAGTTTTCATTTTCTGGCAGCGACCATCGTTATTATGCAAACACTGTTGTAGAACACTGTCAAGCTCAGGGTAGTAAAACCTTGAAAATGGGAAGCCAACCCAGAGTCAGAGATTGAAGGTGGAACACCATCTTACTGTGAAGATCCTGTTCAAGGCAGGTAGGTTGTGAAGTCCTGTTCAAGGCAAACCGCAGATTTAAAATGGGTGTCTCGGAAGTGGTCAAGGAACGCAACAAAGGTCAAGGACATCAACAAAGATCGAGGACATGGGCCCAGGTTGGTGCACAGAAACAGGAGGATCAAAGTTTTTGCAACTGAACCGAGCTTGAGCAAGGGCTTTATATAGGAAGGAGAGTTCCGTGATTGGTTATAAAGGAGAACAGCTGGAAAGTTGGGGTTGAAAGCAAGAGAAAATGCCTACCAATTATACTTCCAGGTGTCTTCTTATAGCGCAGAAGTAGGGCAAGCTGATAGTTCCTAGGTTCAATGCCTAGCAAGTCTTTACAACTAAACTACAATGAACAACAAAACTAAATCTTAGCCGGTGTGGCACTAACTGTACAATAAAAACCCATTCTAGCAAGGAAATGAACTACATGTCAATATTTAACTCAGCTTTTAATGGTATACATAATACTATTTCCTTGCCAAATTGACTACCCCGAATAGATTCTGTAGAGAACACGACCTTCTATGGTTTCTCATCTCTCTCATAAATTGTAATGGCGAGATCGCAATGCTTGAGTCCCCATATCTGCACTTCTACAGTGGATATTACATGGAGGCTCAATTCAAGATAAAGTCTTCTGCTTCCACCCCAGCCCCACTGCATCCTGCCACTAAGCACATACACATTATTTCTCCTCCTTACCCCCCCTTTTTTTTTTACTTCCTATGAAAAAGCCTGTGAATTGTACACAAACCTAATTACATTTTCGCAAAAACAATTTTCAGTTTAGATCTTGGCTCTCCTTGTCATGTTCAGAAACCATTTCTCACTACTGTATGTCTTCAATGACTACCCTGTACTGTTGTTGCATTATCAGGCACTGCTGGCAACCAAATATACTGAGGTTCAATGCACACTGGCTAAAAAAAACGCCAGTGCTCTTGGCAGAAAAAAAAACACTCATTTTGAGTGTTTTATTTGGACTAGCATTTAGAAGCATTTAGCAGTGTTTAAAAGTGTTTAGCTTTTTTTGTGTGCCAGAAAAAGCTCCTAAAAAGCAAAAATAGATGTGTTTTTTTCTGTCTATAAATTAGGAGCTTAAAAAAATGCCTCTCGGCTACCTATTGTGCATGGACACATAGGATGACATTAGTTGCTTCTACAAGCAAAATGCTAAACTCTTCTAGGAGCTGCATTTTTTAAAGCCAGTGTGCATGGAGCCTAAAAGTTGAAAATCCATTCATGAGTAGCTGAATTGTACTGTACCAGTGCTAAAGAAATCTTCTGGGTTTAAAAAAGTGCTCTACACAAGCCCAGGAATGTTTTCTTATCTGCTATATGGCTGGTGGCCATATAATAGTGGGAACTGTGTGGCCCAGCATTCCCAGTCGCATCCAATCGCATCCCAGCCTGTCTTTATGTTTTCTGACACTGGATAGGACAGTACAACAAAGAAAAACAAATGGTGAGCTCCTAATAATTCCCATTTTGTGCTTCTGATGCATCTGAGAGTTTGGGTCTAATTCAGAGTAGTGATGGCCCTAACACCCCCCTGTTCAGTTCACGGTCGAACATTCGAACCTACCAAAAGTTCAACTGTGAACTTTGAACAGGGACAATTCACTAAGTGAATACTTAGATGCGGTAAGATATCGCACAGCTACAAAAATACTGCATGAGTTATATTAAAGCATGAGGTATTTAGTAGTGAAAACATTCTTTAATGTTTTAGCTATCAGCTGGGTTCCCAAAAAAAAATTGCCAGCATTGCCTGGAAATAAAAAAAAAGCATGGGGTCCCCCCCATCCATACCAAGCCCTTCAGGTCTGGTATGAATTTTGAGGGGAACCCCCACGCCAAATTAAAAAGAAATGGTGTGGGGGTTCCCTTCAAAATCCATACCAGACTCTTATCCGAGCATGCAGCCCAGCAGGTCAGAAAAGGAGAAGGGTGGGGACGAGCAAGCGCCTCTGTCCCCCACCATACCAGCCCACATGCCTTCAACATGGGGGGATGCTTTGGAGCAGGGGGGCTCCCCCCTAAAACACCTTGTCCCCATGTTGATGGGGACAAGGGCCTCTTCCCCACAACCATAGTTGGTGGTTGTGGGGGTCTGCGGGTTAAGAGCTTATTGGAATCTGGAAGCTCCCAATAACAAGGCAGCCCCCCAGATCCCGGCCCCCCCATGTGAGTATGGGGTACATGGTACCGCTATCCATTCACAAAAAAAAGTGTGGTG
Organism: Staurois parvus; assembly: GCF_062004578.1. Classification (NCBI taxonomy): domain Eukaryota; kingdom Metazoa; phylum Chordata; class Amphibia; order Anura; family Ranidae; genus Staurois; species Staurois parvus. The sequence continues at coordinate 1,624,780 of NW_028318751.1, forward strand.
TAAAAATGACAAAAAAAAAATCCCCCTGAAGTAGATCCAACATCAATCACAATATCCGCTGCCACCACCGACCTGAAAAAAAAAAAAACCACTCTGCTCTCGACGCTGGCTCCTGCCATCTGACAGCTGTGCCGGGATGATAGTTCTTAAATATCATGACAATGCAGCGGGGTCACCCCCCTTGTGCCTTCTTTATGCGCTGTGATTGGCCAAAGCATTGCACCTGATCTGTGGTCAGGTGCATGGCTTTGGCCAATCACAATGCACTGTCAGGGCGCAGTGCATTGTGGGGCACGCCCTTACTGTTCTTTCTCCTACTTACTATCTAAGGGAGCCTTTTTCAACCAGAGTTTCTGTTGAACCCTTCCTCCAGAGGTTGCTAAGGGTTCCTTAAGCATTGCACAGTGGCAAATTGATTTCCCTCGTACACTGACCATAACTGCAAGAGGGAAATTTTCCACTGACTACCAATAGAAGGGGTTACTTCAACTAATGTATTATTATTATTATACAGGATTTCTATAGTGCCACCCAGGGGCGGACTGACCATTTGGAAACTCGGGCACTGCCTGAGGGTCCGGAGTCAGTAGGGGGCCCCATGAGATGCCCCTGGTACCTTTTTTCATAGGCTTTTTTGAGTTTGGGCACGGACACAGGGGCCCCATGATCCCCTATTGCCCGGGGGCCACATGAGTTGTCAGTCCGCCCCTGGTGCCACCAGTTTGTGCAGAGCTTTACAACATGAGGGTAAACAGTACAATTACAATACAATTCAATACAGGAGGAAGAAGAGGGCCCTGCTTGTTAGAGCTTACAATCTAAAAGGGAGGTGCAAGTGATACAAAAGGCAATAACTGTGTGAAATGAGCTGATGGAGAAAATAAAAGTACAGATTTTAGATGGAGGCAAGATGGGTATCTCTAAAAAGAAAGGTTTTCAGCTTCTACCTAAAAGTGGACAGAGTAGGAGATAGTCGGACAGATTGGGGTAGGGAGTTCCAAAGGATGGGAGAGGCTTGGGAGAAGTCCCAGAGTTGAGCATGGGAGAGAGACGAGAGCTAGAGAGCAAGAGGTCTTGGGAAGAATGAAGAGAACAATTTGGTTGGTGTTTTGAGACTAGGTTAGTGTTGTAGCTGGTGGCAGAATTGTGGATGGCTTTGTAAATTGTTGTTAGTATTTTGCATTTAATTCATTGGGTGAACTGAAGCCAGTGGAGGGATTGGCAGAGAGGAGTAGCAGACACTGAATGACTACTAATGTTATGAGACACCATCATTTTTACTATCTGCATTTCTTTTCTGTTATGATTAATATATTTTCAAGATTGTTGCTGAAAATAAAGGTTTATGTTAAAAATAGTATGACCTAGGTGACAAGTGTTCTAGCTATATCCCATTCCTTACACTTTTCCTTAAAACTTTTTACAAGTTGCTGATAACACAAATGTACTGTGTTGTAGGTATGATCATTTTTAGCAAGGGTTTCCTGAGACCTTAAATTTATTTAAAGGAATTCTCCAAGGTAAAAAGGTTGATAATGGCTGGTCTAAAGCCTTTGCTTTGACTTTGAAGAATGTAGAATGGAATTTGGGAAAAAGGGGCAAAAAGTGGAGTTTTCATTCAAGGTGTTCAATGGATAGTTTGTCTTTTTATCACTGTGTCTACCAGGAGAATTAGGTCAAGCTGTTTTTGTTATTTACTTTTCTCATACTGACCTATAGGAAAGTAAAGGGTGATCTAATTGTTTGCCATGAATTGGACATACTAACCGATGCAACGGTTTCTTTCATTTTGATACTCGTGGCCCACTACGTTAGTTATTTAAACCCAGAACAGTAAAATCAGTCTGTATATGCACTACAGAATGCTTGTTATACTCACTGTGGAACCTTAAGGGTTAATCCTCCGCATTCTGTAAAAATGCTGTTTGATCCTGTCTTCTCTGATCCTCACCTTCTTCTATTGCCCCCCTCTTATCTCCTGATAAGACACACCGTGTGGAGTTACTCTGCACATGCTCAGTTTGGTGTGTATTGCTAGAGAGTTTTTTTTTCTTGGGAGAGTGCATGTAATCAGCACTGGGCCAATCAGCACTGTCCAGACAGAGGTCATCTTCCTAGAGCAGAAAAGTCTCCTCCTACAAGTTTTAACCATTTCTCAGTTGAGACTAGCCTTTATCAATCTTTTTACTTTGGAGAATTCCTTTAAATAACTCACAAGACTGCTCTATCTGCTGATGAGAAAAGGTATTTAGCATTTATTTACTAAAATAATTGCATTTCCGTGTTGTGTGTAGTGTGGGAGACCAGATATAGTGAATGCAGGGTCCGGGGTTTAGTAACACTTTAAACACTCATAACAAATGTGGAAGCTGGGGGTGCAAAACTATCACCTTACCTAGAGCCCTGTTTGATCCTAACTGCTTTCTGTTCATATTGTTTGTGTGGTGGTGGCAAAGAGGGTGGTCTTTAATGTCCACAACCTGCACCTATGCGTCCATAGGCGGAAGAGCTTTCTGTGCTGAGAGAAAGCCTCCAGAACAGTGGCCGAGTTGTCAAAGATGGCTTTCAAGGGCTATCTTAATGCATGGGCACCCCTGGGCACTGCCCAAGGGCCCCAGGTGCATGGGGGCCCCGTGATAATTTTGCATTACATCATACTTGCCAACTGTCCCAGATTTGCCAAGGCAGTTTTAACTAAGCTGTCCCGGAAGAGCCATGTCCCAAGCAGCGTTCCGGAACCTTTACTGTGCCCTCCTGGTCCCAGTATTATGCCCTCCTGATCCCCCTCGTACTGTGCCCTTCTGCCTACCCCCTGTACTATTCCCTTTGTGTTGATTAGTCTTTATGGCACATTTTCTATTTTTATTTTAATAAAAGTACTAATAAATATATGTTTAATTCTATCTACTATTTATACTTTAATTCTTAAGAGCAAGTGCATAAATTGGGGCAGGCTGGTAGGGGCCCCAGCGCATTACTTTGCCCAGGGGCCATTGATGCTATTAGAATGGCCCTGTGGCTCTCAGTCCATATCAATGATTGGGAATCAGAGGAAATCACTTTTCTCAGGGTGGTAAGCATCACCACCTTAGGGTGTCCCAATAACCTGCATGGTTATTAAGACAGCTAATAACCATATAGTTGGTCCGGGCCCCCTACCATCCAGGGAGGCCTGGGCCCCCTACCATCCAGGGGGGCCTGGCCATTCCGAGACACCTGGGCCCCAATCAGGGGCGGACTATTTGGCCAAGGGGTTTGGGGGGGCTGTGTGTACTGCAGATGGGGGGGTGGAAAAAGGCAGGAGAGGAGAAGAACAGTGAGGGAGCAGTGTATACAGATAGGCTTCCTCGGCGCTAAATGTCATTGCTGGTTTTTATTTTATTTACTTTAGCGGCGGGGCGAATGACAGCTCATTCCAGGAGCTATAAAGTGAAGAAAAAAAGCCGGAAATTATGTTTAAAAACGGGCAATGGCAGCACCAGCAAGTGCTCCCTCCTTGCACACACTGCTGTCCTCCCACCCCCTCCCATCTACGAAGAGGACCTGTCACTTATATGCTAGCACATAGGGGACTATCGGTCCGATATGTGATAGCAATAAAATCATAAGTAAAAAAAACACAAAAATTAAGCCTCCCCACCCCCATATATGCAGACATACATAAAAATATGCAATCGATAGAGCTTCCATAATAGAAGATGACAATTGTGCTACACGTTACATATAACCACGTATGCCAGCGCCAGATCAATAATTTTAGCACCAGAGCTCATGGGTAACGCTAAACTTTCAGGGGCTTTTAAAACATCACTTCTGGAAAATATAAAATTAAAAATATTTGCGGTTTCTTGGGTGCACACAATTATAATGCTTGACATGTTGGGTATCTATTTACTTGATGCAACTTTATCTTTTATATTTTGTCAAAAAAATTAGGTAAAATTTGCTTCTGTGTATTTTTTTTCTGACATTTTGCAGTTTATAAACCGTTGCACTAATATCAAGTGACATAAACAATTGGAACTAATACATATATATTCTCTTAGGCGTCTTCTTTCAGAAAATATACCATGCTTTTTGGGTTTAAGCAATCTTTAACCCTAAAATTATTGTTTAATCATGTAAACCAAAAATGTTAAAAAATTTGAGAAAATGGCTCTGGAAGTGGTTAAATGGATATAAAAAAAAGGATGTAAAAATCGATGAAAACTGATCTAGTTTTTTTCTTTTAAAAACATGACTGAACTGATGAAACAAACGGAACACCCAAGTTAAAGGAGTGTGAGGAAATGGAGGCTCCTCTGTGATGATATGTGATGATATGGGGGATGGAGGCTGGATGGGGGATGGAGGCTCCTCTGCAGTGACAGAGCTTTTATAACATGGTGGGTCCTCCTCACAATGTCCTCCCTCACAGGGTCTCTGGTGTCTGAGGGTCTTATATAGAGGTGTGTGTCAGGGAGTCTTATATAGGGGTAGGTAGGTGTCAGTGTGTCTTATATAGAGGTTGATATTTGTCAGGGGGTCTTCTATAGACGTTGGTAGGTATTTGGAGGTCTTGTATAGAGATTGGTAGGTGTTGGGGGGGTCTAATATAGAGCTTGGTAGGTGTTGGGGGGTCTTATATAGAAGTCAGTAGGTGCACTGATGACTTGTACAAACTAATATATGAAAATGAAAAGTATATTCTGAGTGTTAAAATAAAAGTGGGTGCACCAAAGGATGTGGTGGGATGGCCAGTGGGAGGGCCCTGGGGAATTTAATCTCACCTAAAGTGGAAGAAAAGGTTAATTATAACTATTCTTAAAAATGCCCCCCCCCCCACCACCTATCCTGCCTAACCTGTATAAAAAAAAGAAATCTGCGTACTTACCTATTTTCAGTCCGCTCCAGTCACCTAATACTACAGCTCTGTGTAAGGGAGCGCTAAACAATGGCTGTGAATTTCCAAAGCCAATAGATCAACCATAGGCTCCCATGGCCTAGCCATTGTTGGCGCTCTCCCTTCTGCCCTGCAGCAGCCACTTACTTAAACAGGAGAGCAGGAGCTGTGGGAGCGTGTGACCAGACTGGATTTCAAAATACGTAACAAACATTTCTAATTCCATTCAGTTACATGATCCCACAGCTCTAGCTCCCCTGTGTCAATCAACAGCTGCTGCAGGAAAGAGGAGGGAGTGCAGACAATGGCTGGGCCATGGGAGCCTATAGGTGATGTCATGACCCCCATAATTGACAGCCATTGTAGAGTGCTGCAGGATGACGTGAACGGAGTGAAGTGGTTGAAAATAGTTAAGTTTACAGATCCTTTTAATACAGGTCAGGCAGGATACGTAAGAAGAGTGAGGTAGGGAAATGTTTTAATAGGTATGGTTATGCTTTTCCTCCACTTAAAGTGGAACTGAATTGAAAAAATAAAAAAATACTAGAATCTCAAGTTTCTTGGTAGGTGTGAGATGCAATGTCTCTTTTGGAAAAAAAAATGCTTCTAATACTTATTTTATATGCAGTTCAGTGTACACCCAATTCAATTCTGGCAGCTGTAAGATGCTGAAAATGTAGAGAGGTGATGGAGATCATATAACTCCTGTGCATATACAATATGCATATATCATATCATCGATGGCTATCCAACGGACATGGAAGACATTTTTCATGATGGCAATAGTCCACCCTCCATGCCATAATGTGGACCTATCATGCCTTATGGCAATAATCCATCCACTATGCCATAATGTGGACCCATCACACAGTATCGCAATATTCCTCCCACTATGCCATAATGTGGACCCATCACACAGTATCGCAATATTCCACCCACTATGCCATAATGTGGACCCATCACACAGTATCGCAATATTCCACCCACTATGCCATAATGTGGACCCATCACACAGTATCGCAATATTCCGCCAACTATGCCATAATGTGAACCCATCACACAGTATCGCAATATTCCAACCACTATGCCATAATGTGGACCTATCACACATTATCACAATATTTCACCCACCATGTCATAATGTGGACCAATCACGTATCATAGCAATAGCCCACTCACCAAGAAAAATGGCATTAGCCCACCCATCCCTCAAATTCCACTTAAATATATTATGGATAAAATGGAACCTTTTTTTACAGTACTTCCCTGCCTGAAATAAGAATTACTGCTGACAACAACCCAATAACCCCAGCTCCATAAGCTAAATTATCTTCTGTCTGCTTCATAAAATATTTACTGCACCAGTCCCATTCTGTTGCACGCTACTACAAAAATGCTTGAGCATGTCTACATCATAGGCACATCTTGACTTGATTATTTTAACACCTTCCTCTATGGTCTAACAACACACAAAATATAACCCCTAAACCCACTCTGAACCCTTCTGCTTGCTTCATCCACCCACCTTCCTCAAACACTGCTCTATACGGTTAGTCCCTCTACAGGTAACCACTTATTCAGAAAATTAAAGATGAACTTCAGTCTTACCTTTGATTTTACTGCACACTGTGGCAAGTCAAATACAGAACACCTTATTTCCATGCTGGAGGACATCCAGCATCATTTAAGTCTTTTTGTTTCTACAGCCTTACTGTCCCCAGCCTGCCCCTCTCATTAATTGAATTGTAGTTCTTAATGGATGCTCAGCATTACATTTGGAAATTACCTAGGACAGTTTGCATGCAAATACAGCCTTTCCAAGATAGCCCACTCCCGCAGAGTGATGCCTGTCCATCAAGGCATTTGATATTTGCATACCTTTTCCCAATAACCATCCGACTGCTTGCATCAGGGCTGGGGGGCTCCAGAGAGGACTACTGAAGCAGAGCAAAGGAATGTTTTTAGGAAATTCTGTATGGCAACTGGCAGGCCCATCACACCAGCCATGATCTGCCTGTATAACACGGAGAAGCACAGAGACCTAATGATGCTATCACTGAGTCTAAAATAAGGCACACCATGAAAATAGAAAGGTTATATTTAAAAATATAATCAGCATGTTGATGATGGGGGGGGGGGTGCAAAGGAGCATCCAGGGAGGCAAAATATGAGAAGATTAAACATCAGCTAAGTCTAAATTTCTATTTTTAATATACAAAACTCTCTAAAGTCTGATCCAATAATTTCCTCTCTTATTTCAGAACTCTTATTGTCCACTCCAATCACTTTTTTACATTCTTATATTGAGAACGTTTCAAAGCCTATCTCTGCTTTGAAAACCCATTTGGCACTCTCCAACCCTTGAAACCTTGATGTGTTCCTGTAAACTTGCCTCTTCAGATAAACATATCATATTAGCCAAATAAGTCTCTAAACTTACTAATCCAGCTTCCTCCTCCATAACCTGGCAAGACACCTCAAACTCAGTCATGTGCACCAGTTATCTTTCCAAACCAAAGCTAGTTGAGGCAGGCCCTCCACTACTGCTTCACTTACTGTACACATGTATGTGATAGAAACATCTTGTATATTAAACTATCAGTATTATCCACATTTATTTAGGTCCATTACTTAGTATTATTTTGTACAGCACTATAGGGGCATTATTGGCATCTTTGCCTTGGGTACCAGAGACCCTTGTCCCTGCACTGAGGAAAAAGTGTGCCCCCCACAACTGAGCTAAGATGCATGATGCTTCCACATGTACAGAGTCCAGAATTAAAAATTTAAATGGAATCACCACACCAGTGCTAAGAGGTCCAGAGTCAACTTTGTTCAATAAAAGTCAGGGGTATAGATCAAAAAGTAGCCAAGATGTTTTGGGGATCCTAGAAAGATCCCTTCATCAGGGCTAAACTTAAGGATATCTCCATATCAATATGATCTTAATACAATTTTCTCTAGTCGGGTTGATATTTAAAAACAAATATCCAATAGTACTGTAAGTTCCAAATGTACATTATAACTATACTAGTAATACTAACAGTTATTTGGTTTTAAATATGACTCCCAAGGAGGTGATAAAGTACTGATATTGGATAGATATGGATGTTCTTATGCTTTTTGTTAGCTTAGATGAAGGGGGTGCCCAGGAACCCATGAAATGCGTTGGCTACTTTCTGGATCGCCCCCCTCCCTGATTTGTATCGGCATAAAGTTGTATCCGGACCACTTAGCAGTGATATGGCACTTCAGTTTCAATTTTTTGTTGCATTACACTGCAGGCCAAGGACAATGTGGAGATCCCTTGCAGTGTAGAACCTACCTGCCTGGAAACCAGATCCTTTACTTCAACATCAATACTTAAGGATAGCAATACCAGTGAGTTAACCCAGCACTATTTTTCCACTTTCCTTGACAGGGTACAGGAATGGCAGCTGATGCCTGCTAGCCCTGGAATTACCATATTTTGTCCAAAAACAACTGAGCAGTGTTACAACGTGATAACACCAGTGTGTTATAGGCATAATCAATATTTTAAAACAGAGCCAGGGTTTATTTATCATTATAACCAAAATGTGCTATTCCATCTGGGAAGGTAGTCTATACTTTATTTTGGGTTTTGTTCCTTTTTTAATTGCACAATGCAAAATTACGTTTTTAGTGCAAAGCATGATTTATAGTGACGATTATATATATGGAATTCAGCCAGATTTTATCTTCACCACATCCCAAAAGTCATAAAATCTAAATAGGGTTAAAAAATAATAGGCAACAATAGCCTTCATTTGCAAATGAAGAGCAGGACTGGGCTATCACAGTAACAGCTAAATCCTGCTGAGCCCTGTTTGTCTGGCGAGCTGTCAGAGCTGGCAGCTGTCAAGCTGACAGTAAAGCTAACTACAATAGGAGAACAATGGGAGAGAATTTGACAGTTCGGCCTTGCATAATTCAGGGGATGGCCAGGGTAATGTGGAGGCAAAAGAGGATCCTACCCAGGGGTGGGCTGACCATTCGAGCACTTGGGCACTGCCTGAGGGCCCGGGGTCAGTAAGGGGCCCCATAAAATGCCCCTGGTACCTTTTATAGGATTTTTTGGGTGTGTTTTGAATGTGGGCAAGGACACAGGGGCTCTATGATTCCCAATTGCCCTGGGGCCCCATGAGTTGTTAATCCGCCCCTGATCCCACCCCAGCTGTACACTCCTAAATACAGTGCTCAAGGCTGGTATCTGACCAACCTTTGCCTTGGCCCAACAAATGATGCAATAGAAATCAATATTAATAACTACTTACAAACACTTGGGTAAGCTATTAAACCCAGGACCCTGCATTCACTATATCTGGTCTCCCACAGTACACAGAACATGGAAATGCAATTATTTTAGTAAATATGAAGTGCTAAATACCTTTTCTCAGATATTTCAGATTTGGGTGGCCCGTGATTGATTAAACCACTCAATTACCTTTTATTTGTTGAATTCTTCAGGGATAATATCTGTAAAGTTCCTGACAGGATCTCCTTCTACAGCTAATACTTAAAAGGTGGAAAGATAGCTCTGGACCTGTAAGATTGTGTTAATGTAGTTGAAATCCAACAGTTATGTAATGATGTTGGTGTAGGTGATTTTGGTTGCCAGCCAGGCAGCATCTACATCTCAGAAGATCTCCACAGTTTCCTTGGTTTGTATTGTACTACACCAGTGGTCTTTAAACTGTGGCCCTTTGCTCCCCTTAATCTGGCCCTTGGGGCACTATTCTTCACACTGACACCAACAATGGAGCATAGGTTCTCCCACTGACACTGGGGCATTATTCCTCCCACTAATACCAATGATAGGACATTGTTTACCCCCACTGATGCCAAGGCATTTTCAACTCCCACTAGCCACAGTCCATCCACCAGTAAACTGGCCCTTTGTTTAGAAAGATTGGAGACCCTTGTACTACAGATTACATTAGAAATGAAGCACCACAACCCTGCTCATTACTCAGGATACAGTTTTATTCCAGTAAAGGTCAGACAACCAATCAAACGGGTAGCCAGAGCTTCAAAACCAACTGCAGATCCTCACACTTGTTATAATGCCACTCAAATCAGTCCTATACATTGTCTTCTATTCCAAACCTGAATGAGGAGGTGTTTTAGGACCACCTAAATGCGCTGGCTATCTTTTTGATTTCCTGTCCGATCTTTTCTGGAATAAAAATGTATCTGGACTACTGAGTAGTGGTGTGGCACTTCAGTTCTTGGTTTTACAAACTGTAGCTAGGGAGACTCACTTGTTCAGCTGCACATCTCAGTACTAATCACATGCCTATTAGATAACTGTCAAAAAAAAAAATTAGTGAAGTAACTTCGCTACCTCTTATTAAGACAAGGAAATGGTGAAATGGTCCAAGCAATCACACTGCCCACATCCCTAAATAGAAATACTCAAAGATTTTTATATTTCCCGTAGAACTTTACAAGGCAGTGACCAAAGTTATATATGTATAAAAAAGTAACACAACTTTAACGTTTTGTTACATTTTTTTTTTAAATTAAATATAATACCTTTTTTACACATACAGACCGATCACGTCCGCCTGTTAGTTTTTTAGGCAGACCCAATGGGATCTTCCATTATCCTCTATGAAACAGCAGATGTAAAGGGTCCGTTTACACCCACCTACATCCGATCCTTTATGCTAAAAACAGACGGATGAAGATCACTTCCCCATTGGATCGGATTGGATGGCAGTCAGGTGTAAATGGACAGGTGGACCTTTTACATCTGACTGCCCATAGAGGACAGTGGGCAGTGTCTGCTCTGCATAAGCATAGAGGACATGAACCAGCTATCCGCTTGCCCGGTGGGGAACATCGGACAGATCACATGCTGAGAAAGCAGACTCCTGGCAGACTCTGCCCCATGTGGAAGGGGCCTGACTTTTGTCACTGCTTTGTAAAGTTCCATGGGAAATATAAAAATCTTTGTGTACTTATTAGGACAAGGACAGGGGCGGACTGAATATTTGGAAACTCGGGCACTGCCCGAGGGCCCGGGGTCAGTAGAGGGCCCCATGAGATGCCCCTGGTACCTTTTTCATAGGCTTTTTTGAGTTTGGGCAAGGACACAGGGGCCCCATGATCCCCTATTGCCCCGGGGGCCCCATGAGTTGTCAGTCTGCCCCTGGACAAGTATCATAGTTGAGAATGCAAGCTGAGCTTATGACAAACAGCCTAAGTTTAATGTCAAAGCTGAAGTTGGAGCAGGCCGATTGGGATCCTAATTTAGGATATAGGACTCAGCTGGTTCAAAAGTTTTAGGATCATAATCAAGCGTACAAGCTAAGGTTGATCATGTTGGTGATTAAAGAGATTGTAAAAGTTAATTTTTTAATTTTAAAAATAATAAACATGTCATACTTACCTACTCTGTGCAAATGATTTTGCACAGAGTAGCCAAGATCCTCTTCTTCGCGGGTGCCCCGTCGGCAATCCTGACTCCTCTCCCTCTCTCCAGTGCCCCCATAGCAAGCCTCTTGCTCTTGGGGCACTCATGCATACTCGCTCTTGGGCCGGCTGTATGTGTAGACACACAGAGCACGGCTCAACCCCACCCCCGGAACCATCCCCATTGGCTCCCTTTTATTGGTATGTCTGTTTGGTATGTGCTAAAAGAAAAAAAACCTGTTGGTCATGATAGAAATCTAGAGCTCTCCTGTGTCCTGTGCAAACTTCCTAAATTATCTTAAGGAAACAAATTTACCCTCCTACCTTGCCCTAGTATTTTGTGCTACAGAGTAATTTATGTCTGGGAGAGTTTGAGAAGTTAAGCAAAACACAGCTGGGAAGGGCTGACACCACTCAGTCCACAAAAATACTGTTTGTCTTTAGCCCACAACGAGAGTAGGAGTAGAGTGCAATAGGTATTTTTCTGTACTGGCAGGGTATTCAAAGGAATAACACATGGGGAGATGTGCATGTATTGCAGAGATTTATTTATTTTTTTTTACCTTTTTTCCTTGACACACATTTTATGGCTTTTAACATGGAGTGGGTTATAACATACTGTACACACCTAAACATGAAGTATAAATAATGTTTGAAAGCTGATTACAGATGGTTACAACAGAAGGTAATTTCAGCATCTCTCAGGGAACCCCGTGATTGCGGACTTCATGCCATGCTTAATAATCACCCAATCAATGGTCAAATGGCAGCATTTATAAGTACATTAGAGAAGCTACAGAACTGAAGTTGAAGCTGTCTTTTTATATTTAAACTGTGGAGACCTTCCTCCAGAGGATCTAACATGGAACATATTTTTAACGTTTATGGAAGTACAACATTTCTTTTCTACCCAAATTAGTGAATAGAATTACAAATAATAATAATAATCTGTTATATGCAGTATTATTTTTCAAAAAATTATGTGAACACAGGAACCGGAACCAAGAAAAAAGACTTAATGACACACAGCAAAAATTTTTATAATTAATCCAACATTTAAAAGAAATAATAAATCATTCTAAATATAAATTTTTTTTTAAATCTCTTTATAATGCTGGAAAATATTTATCTAGAACCATCATTACTCACCATAATTTTCTTTTTATTTTTTTTTTTAAAAGGCCCAGCCACTCATGGAATCACCCAGGATAAAAGTTAAAACTAAATTTAAATGACCAAAATGACTGCCTTGGCGTGACCTCCTATTCATTATAGATTATTTATCAATAATTATGATATGGCAGTGATCACAGGATCTCTATAGATATCGCTTACAATGACCTAAAATGTCTCATATATATCTAAATTTTCTCACATTGCAATACCATTGACATAGAACAAAGCCCTTGGTTTGTACTTTTCTGACACCAAGTTATCAAAGTTTTAAAAATTCATTAAAACAGAATTGCTTTCCAGCAGACATAGCCAGTCTAGATATTTCCAAATATTTACTGTATTGTCACAGTCAATAATACTCCAGAACAGAGAATGAAACAGTTTATCAAGAAAATATTCTCACATACAGTACTTGCTCTCCTGACTTGCAGATGAAACCTTCAGGTTCTCGAATATTAGGGGCATGAATGTCAGAAAGGTCTTAGACCAATACACTCACTCTATTTCATGAGAGTGGCAACATTAATGCATAATGCAGATTATTATGGATAGCCCAGCAGTGCAAATAGCTTTATGAGCTTTGTCAAATAATAGACAAGTATGTATTTTTCAACCAGGAGAACAGTCCATATACACCCTCCGGCCACTTTGTTAAGTATGCCTTGCAAGTGCCAAGAAAATATCCCCCACACCATTACACCACCACCACCAGCCTGAACCATTGATACAAGGAAAGATGGATCCTTGCTTTCATGTTGTTTACACCAAATTCTTACAATACCATCCGAATGTTGCAGCAACCAGCTTGCCCATTCTCCTCTGACATCAACAAGGCGTTTTCATCCACCCAATTGCCTCTCACTGGATATTTTCTCTTTTTCAGACCATTCTCCGTAAACCCTAGAGATAGTTATGCGTGAAAATCTCTGTAGATCAGCAACCCGTCCCTGCATGCCAAGATGCTAGGTGTTGTCCTGGACAATCTTTTCGGCCTCACATCCAATTACTCGCCAAATCTTGCCACCTCAACCTGTGCAACATCTCCAAAATACTCCCCTTCTTGACCAATGACCCCACAAAGCTTCTAATTCACTCCCTGGTCATCTCCCGTCTTGACTACTGAAACTCCCTATTCCATTATTTTACTTTTACATAGGTTATCCCCTCTTCAGTCCATCATCAATGCTGCTGCCATCTACCTTACCAACCGTTCAGTGTCCACCACTCCTCTCTGCCAATCCCTCAACTGACTTTTGCTCCCCAACAAATTATTTAGAATGCTAACAATTTAAGAAGCCATCCACAACTCATCGCTTCAGAGAAGCCTATCCTGCCCCCACCTAATAATTCTACTTTATTTTCTCCATAAGTTAATCTCCCCTCCCTTTTAGATTGTAAGCTCTAACAAGCAGTGTCCTTTCTGTATTGCCCCTGTATTGAATTGTATTGTGTCTGCCCTCATGCTGTAAAGCGCTGCGCAAACTGTTGGCGCTATATAAATCTTGTATACTAGTAATCAATGTAGAGACAATTCAAAAACCCTCCATGTGTTATTTAAGCAGCAATTTAGCTCAATTAGTGTCTGTTGGTCAGTCTTGACCCATTCATATATAGTGTGGAAAACTGGAAATGGAAAAAGTCATGAAATCATGAAAAAAAACATCCACTGATCAATATGGCTCAGCAATAAAATGCAAAGTATAGTTATACATTACCAGGCCAGAAAAATGTGGCACTTTAGCTAGCCAGGGACATGTGGCAATTCACCTGCAGTATTTCCAATGCCAAGCAAGCATGGCAAAGTTCATGAATAATTAAATCAACTAGTGGTAGTAATGATCCACAGTGTAAACATGCTTCAAAATCCGTATTATTCAGCCAGCAGCAAATTAGAACATTGTTTAACAATCTCCATAGGTCAATACTGACCCATTCGTATATCATAAAGAAGCTGGCCAAAGGTTACATACTGTAGTTGGTAAGGTTGAATAAAGACACCAGTCCATCCAGTTCAACCTGTATGTGTTTACGTGACTACCATTTCTCATGTGTTTGGGTGCTATTATCCTTTAATGGCACCCCAAACACGATGTGATTACTGTTGAGCAGCAATAGTGGCAAACTGCGCCTTTTAAATTGTGTGAAGCTGGTCTCCTGAAAAGAAGCAGGAGCTTCTTTTCAGGTTATAAACATGCATAGGGCAGCCAATTCAAGTGAATGGGCTGCCCATGCGACATGAAGAATCGCATGAAAATTGCAATGTTGAAATCACGCATCGGGAACCAGCATTCCCACTACGTGATAATGTGAATGGGCCCTAAACCTCATATGCCATGTGGTTGTCCATCCCTTTATTTTATCAAGGTCTTCCTGTAAGGTTGCTTTATCCTATTGTGAAGTTATTGTTCTGCTTAGCTTTGTATCGTCATATACCACCCTCCTAGTCAGCTAGGGAGGCTGAGTAGCAGCTTGGGTGTAATAGCTAGCAGGGTTCAAATTATGGTCAGAGCTGAGAGGCTCTGCAGACCAGACCTCTGAAATTTCCTCCTGCTGTAGAGCTTTGAAGAAAAATCTAGAAGCAGTGGGTGAATCTGAGGAGTGGCTGATCTGTACTCTCAGAGGATTTTGTCCAATCCCCAACCGGAGGCTTGGCAAGGGGCCAGGACAACCTTTAAGAGTGACTGAGCCTGCTAAGTAGCAGGAGAGGTCGGTGGAAGATGGAGAGGAAGTGAGGCTGGAAGACAGAAGCCTGTGAGGGGGCCCAGATGGAGAGGGGCTCACCTACAGGCAGAGGAAAGCTCAGGACTTCACCGGCCCCCTGAGAGAGGACCATCTGTGAGGCAAGGAAGGAGTGGCCCAGCTAAAAGGCCTCATAGAAGCCACCGACCTACCAGCAGCACAGGAGAAGGACTTAGTGAGTAGAGCTGCACCCCCTGGGCCAGATAGGGGAAGGAGGCACTCTAGTGGGAGACCGGAATTGCCTGCCACCCAGGAATGTTTCACCATTCATGTGGCAGACACTGGATCTCCTCAGGGATTCACCCATAATAGCTGGATAAAGAAATGTCTCTGGGGTGGTACTACAGGAGACACTGGCTAGCTCTCCAAAAGAGACTGCTTTGCTGTAAAAATGTGTAAATAGTTTCAGGAAGTTGTCCTCGGTTTTTCGGTCCCATTGGACATCCTGTACACCCCTTACCCTATCCAAGTTACATTCACCCAATAAAATCGTGAAAACAAAGCTCAAGGACTAGTCACTGACTCCTTGATGCAAGTATATGTGCAAATGTGTGTTGCCTGGCTGTGCAGGACCATAGGGGGACCCAAAAGTTTAACAACTCCTAAGGGGGTAGTTCTACAGTCAGCAAACACTGAGATTGAGCTATTTATTTCAACCTCTATATCGCTTATGAACAAGTTAAACAGAGCTGGTCCATTGGCAGAGCCTTGGGATACCCCATTTACAACTCCAGACCATTCAGAAGCTACGCTATTTATCACCACTGTTTGGATGCGGCCTGCAACCGTTTTTTTCCCAGGTACAATACTCTACACTATCGTCAATGCAAACAGACCTCAATTTGTAAATTATGCTTTTATGGGGATTGTATCAAATGCTCTTTCATAAATCCATGCTGGTTACTCCTAATTCTACTAATTTTTCATCAGCAAATTCTTGGATATGGTTCCTTATCATCCCCTCCAATAATTTACATAGTTACATGCATAGACTGGCTGAAAAAAGACAAAAGTTCATCCAGTTCAACCATAAAATTAAAAAAAAAAAGTTATAATACTACACCCACAGTTGATCCAGATCAACGAAGCATGATCAAATTTTCTCCTGCAGGGGAAAAAATTCCTCCCTGATCCCCCGAGAGGCAATTGGATATTCCCTGGATTTACATACTATTGCTGTTAGGCAGTTCCATTAAAAAAAAACAAAAAACCAATGGATCAATAAAGCAGCTGTGAATTTCAGAAGGACCCAAGTGTAACAACATGTACAATCAGTAGTAAAACCATTTTCACAACGTATTTAGTCAGAGTAGAGTAACTTTCTCATGTAGTGTGGTGCAGTCTGTTTTTAACAGCTTTGATTTTGGTTCTAGATTTGTATCTAGCATACTTAAGATTTTTGACAATAAGTTGTTTTGAATGAATTCTCATTTTCATGTTGAATTAATTTATTTTTGTTAGTATGCAATATGTCAATAAGCTTTTTTTCTTAGTTCCCATATTTTTTTTTCAGTTATCTGGTTTCCTTCAGAAAAAAATCAAAAAGCAAGTATAAGCTTTGTACCTATTTTTCCTAGCAGTATTTATAAATCAAATAAGTCAATTTCGTGTGCTAGACTGTAAGCGCTGAAACTTCTACTGTTTGCTAAGAAATTTTCAAACTTGTGCTAACTTAAAGTGAAATTGTTAATATACTGTATATACACATAAGGTGTTATAGGTGGAGCTCTACATCAATGCATACCAGGGGCGGACTGACCATTTGGAAACTCGGGCACTGCCCGAGGGCCCGAAGTCAGTAGGGGGCACCATGAGATGCCCCTGGTACCTTTTTCATAGGCTTTTTTGAGTTTGAGCAAGGACACAGGGGCCCCATGATCCCCTATTGCCCGGGGGCCCCATGAGTTGTCAGTCTGCCCCTGATGCATACTAAGGACTATAACCTTCAACAGCCTATCCCGGCCTTTGTCTGCACTGGCTAGGGTGTGAATGCTGCAATCACCAGAAAAAAGGATGACTATGCCTGGAGAGGGGAACCAGCCTCTTCGTTCAGGGGCAACGATTCTAATGCTAAGGATAGAGGAAATCATCATGCTGTTAATGCAGTCCTGTAGTCCTGAGGTGCCATTGTTCAGAACCGGATGACGACAAATGTTTTAAATTCAAAAACCTGTGTACAGTATTATTGCCCTAAAAAAAGAAGTGACCTTTACAAGGCGAAATGTCAGGATCAATTTGTATTTTTACATTTTATCTGGAGAGAAATAAATTACAATTCAGTTTCTAAATTTTCCATATTTGCCTAGATTTACCCTTTAATTTAGTAACTGCCTTTTCTCCTTCGAGACTAGGTTCACATCTCTGCGTTCCTGCGGGCCACGTTTTCCGTGGGCACAACAGCCCATTCGTTTGAATGGACTCCCATGCCCCGGGACACACAGTGAAGAAGTCCCTTCACTTCTTTGGAAAACTCAGCCCACACGGGAACCTTGGTTCCCAGTACGGCTGAGATTTCCAGCCTGGGTGGCGTGCCATTAGAATTAATGGCACCCGCCCGTGGCTCCACATTCCTCTGTGCGGGTGGTGCGACTGCACGGATTTTTGTGCAGATCAGCAGCGGCACCACCCGCACAGATGTGAACCATGGGTTAAGGTGGGTTTTTTTTTCTAGTTTTGGACAGAATAGAGAAGGGTCAGTATCAATGTTTTTATTGTGGTATTGGGTTGAGCTACACTGAGTCACCAAGCACAATGTCCCTTTAGATCAGAGGTCTCCAAACTTTTCATTTCATTTTACTGAACTTAAGACTTTAGGGGTCCTGGACTGTGGTCAGTGGGGGTAAAAAATGCCCGGGGTCGTGCATCAGTGAAACTAAACATGGCCTCAGGTTTGGTGATCAGTAAAAGAAAGACTATTGCCCCATCATTGGTATTAGTGGAAGGAATAGTAACCCATCATTGGTATCAGTGGAAGAAATAGTGCACCATTGTTGGTATCAGTGGGAGGAATATTGCCTTGTATCATTCAGAGGAATAGTGCCCCAAGGGCTGGTTAAAGGCTATCAAAGGGCCTCATCCGCAGTTTGGAGACCTCTGCTTTAGATAATGCCAACTCTAGTGCAAGAGGAATATTAGCGGAACACGGTCATTGGAACCTTGCACACCAGTCTATACTCGCTAATGTCCTTGGATAATTGAATGCCTCCTTCAAATATCTTCCAGACACCTCTATTGTGAATTCTTCAGACCAGATCTCCAAAAGAAAGTCCCTCAGTCAACTCAAGTGAATTTCAGCAAAATAGGTCCCCCCAGCTAGCCTAACTGGGAACTTGATGAACAGCAGACACATGGCATGCCAGGCTGGGATCTCCTCCTCTAGGATAACAGCCCCTCTGCTCCAAGTCTCAGAGTAGTTATGCTCCCTCCCAGCCACCATTGGGCACCTCTCCCCAGGGATTGGCTTGGACTGCATAAATCTTCAGCTGCTGGTTTGAGCTTCCCAGCCCAATATCTTCTAGAATCCTCTAGACAGACCAGAGGAAGCAACTAATCCTGCAACCAGCAAAACACAGAACATACCAAAATAATCACAGGCAGCTCAACTGATTACAGTGAACCAGTAGCTAAATCTACCTAACCTAGCACCTATCTAGGAGGGTGCTACAAGTACATAGTATGCACTTTCTGTCCTCAGAACCTTTGCTGGTTTGCTTGGTTGTTGCCTTAAAACCATTCAGCATAGTAGCGTATCACACATGGGTTCAACGTATTCACTGCATATGGGCCCCAAGGGGGAAGGGGCATACTGCATCCATGCATGTAACATGTCAGGCACAGTTGCAGAACTACCAGCAGGGCTGCTGATATGGGGTACCATTGGTCCTCATGCAGGGGTCATGGGGCACACAGGGGGGCCTGGACAGCAGTGGAACTGGTGCGGTGGGGCAATTACAGAACAATGCCCTATATTTGTGTCTCTCCCTGTAGCAGATGAAAGCAAGTTTCACTCCGTCCCACCGGCTTTTACCTGCAGTGAGAGACACAGACACAGGGCATTGCTCTGTAATTGCCTTCCTCTGTCTGAAATGTCTGTTATGCTGACATCTGTGCGCCCCGATCTCCCCCTATGTGCCCAGCCCCCTCCCGCAGAGCTACTGGCTTTCCTGCCCTGTCGGCTGCTGCAGGTACCAAGCCTGCATCTAGGTCCTGCATCTATCAGCTTGAGCCTCGAGTGACGGCAATGCAGGGAGTCTGCTTCTGTGAGTTTAAAAAAAAAAAAGCACTGGCAGCTGGGAGTAGAGCCCTATCAGCTTCTGTAAGGAGGACAAGCGAGGCCCTGAAAGGGGTTTTGGAATGTCCAGCACTGTAGGTGAGAGCTGTGAATATGGGTGCTGGGCGCAGGAGAGAATGTTATATAAGACAAGGAAGGAGGCTGCTGGGTGCAGAGGGGTGAGAGGAGAAGATTGGGGGGGAGGGCATTATTTGTGCAAAGGAGTGAGAGAAGTGCATAGGCTGAGCAGTGAGAGATGTGGATGGGGGGTGATTTGGTGGAGAGGGGTGAGAGCTGTGGATGGAGGGTGTTCTAGGTGCAGAAGGGTGAGAGCTGTGGATTGGGGGTGATCAAGGTTGAGAGGTGTGAGAACTGTGGATGGGGGAGGGGTGTTCTAGGTGGAGAGGGGTGAGAACTGTGGATGGGGGAGGGGGGTTCTAGGTGGAGAGGGGTGAGCTGTGGATGGGGGGATATTCTAGGTGCACATACTACCCACCGCCATACACTCTGCATTCCTCTTCCTGCACATACTACTCACCGCCATACACTTCGCATTTCTCTCCATGCACATACTACCCATCGCCATACACTGCGCACCCCTCTCCCCGCACATACTACCCACCTCCATACACCGCGCACCCTATTCCCTGCACATACTACCCAGCACCATACGCTGCGCACCCCTCCCCCTGCACATATTACTCAACGCCATACACTCCGTACCCCTCTTCCTGCATATACTACCCACTGCCATACACTCCACGCCCCATCGCCCTGCCCATACTACCCACCGCCATACACTCTGTACCTCTCTCCTTGCACATACTACCCACCGCCATACACTCTGTACCTATCTCCCTGCACATAGTACCCACCACCACACACTGCACTCCTCTCCTTGCACATACTACCCACCGCCGTACACTCCGTACTCCTCTCCCTGCATATACTACCCACCGCTGTACACTCTGTACCTCTCTCCCTGGACATACTACCCACAGCCATACACTCCGTACCCATCTCCCTGCACATGCTGCCCATCGCCATACACTCCGTACCCATCTCCCTGCACATACTACCCACCACCACACACTCTGCACTGCTCTTCCTGCACAAACTACCCACCGCCGTACACTCCATACCCCTCTCCCTGGACATACTACCCACCGCCATACACTCCACACCCATCTCCCTGCACATACTACCCACCGCCATACACTCCGTGCCCTTCTCCCCGCACATACTACTCACCGCCATACACTCCATACCCCTCTCCCCGCACATACTACTCACCGCCATACACTCCGCACCCCTCTCCCTGCACATACTACCCAATGCTATATGCTTCGCACTCCTTTCCCTGTACATACTACCCACCGCCATATGCTGCGCACCCCTCCCCCTGTACATACTACCCACCACCATACGCTGCGCAACCCTCTCCCTGCACATATTACTCACTGCCATACACTCCGTACCCCTTTCCCTGCACATACTACCCACCGCCATACAAAGCGCACCCCTCCTCCTGCACATACTACCTACCACCATACAATCCGTATCCCTCTCCCCGAACATACTACCCACTGCCATGCACCCATCTCCCCGCACATACTACCCACCGCCATACACTTCGTACCCCTATTTCTGCACCTACTACCCACCACCATACACTCCATACCCTTCTCCTTGCACATACTGCCCACCGCCATGCACTCAGCACTCCTGTCTCTGCATGTGCTAACCACCACCATACATTCAGGTGCTATGTAACCACACCTCTTTAAGCCACACCCAATATTTAGCACAATTTAAACCACGCCCACTGTTTGCAGCAGCGCATCTTACTTTTGCTTTATTTCTAATGTTGTAGAGATTTCATCTTGTTTCCAGTTATGTTTTTGGGACAGGATATAAGAGGAAATCTCTCCAACTGAAATCGATTAAAAATAAACTGACAAGGAATTAATCCTAACCCACTCTATCCAAATGTTATTAAAACGTTTTGCTTACTGTTACACTAATGGATTTGACCATGTCATGTGCACGTGTTCATTTGTTTAGGACAGCCTTTCTCAGCCTTTTCAACACAGAGGAACCCTTGAAATAACTTTCTGGTCACAGAGAACCTCTGCTAAAAATTCCTATATCTACAACTCATGATACATTAGTGTATTGTTAAGTGGGAAAAATTCTTATATTTGTGGTCATTGAGAAGAATTAAACCCTTACAGATAATTAAAAAGATCAATGGTGTCAGTGTGAATTTATCTGAGAGATTAAAATTCCTCAGTGATCAAGGAACTCCTTGCAATCTCTGGAGGAACCTTAGGGTTCCATGGAACCTTGGTTGAAAAACCCTGGTTTAGAAGCTCAGGAATCGAAGTAGTGAGAATGCCATTTTTTTTTCTTGTTGGACAGAGCTTAGATATCAAGTGCACAAACCTTGATAAGAAGTTCAAAGATATATAAAAATTTGGGGGTGATTCAACTAACTGGTGTCTCCTCTTTCCTACAATAGCATATTTAGAAGGAAGAGCCCTTGGAAATGACAGTATCACAATTGGACGAGATCCACTCTCCAAAAAATATACAGCCGTGGGTTCTCACCACTGTATCCAAACATTAAATCTGTTAATAATCCCAACAGCCAACTAATAACAAAATGCTATGCATAAATAAAAATATGTGCAAGTATGAGTTGCCATCATAATTTTTACATTCATTTTTAATAGGGCTTCTGAAAAGACAATTCCTGGTTCTCACGGCAAATTAATTTTGACTGCTTATGCAATAATTTATTATACAGACTGCATTCAATTACACATTTCCTGTAAAAAAAAAAAGAAAAAAAATACGGATTATTCAGATAGCTTAGAAAAGCAATTTATTTAGCAGAAGCACAGCGTGGCTCCCAGATAATATAGGAAGGACTGCAGTTTCTAGATGTAAATCACGAGGAGGCTTCTATTGTACTGAAGGCAAGGCCTTGCAATACTCCTGCCTGTGTTGGCCTTGCAAAATTCCTAAAGGCAAGCAACTGCTTTAAATGGGAACCACAGTCTTTAATACTGTTTTGGATATGTATGTAACAGAGGTCAATTTAAAGCAACT
Organism: Staurois parvus; assembly: GCF_062004578.1. NCBI lineage: Eukaryota > Metazoa > Chordata > Amphibia > Anura > Ranidae > Staurois > Staurois parvus. The sequence continues at coordinate 1,647,399 of NW_028318751.1, forward strand.
CTGATGCTATACAACTTTTTTTGGCAAAAGCATACCTGTATAAAAACAGTGCAAATACTTGCCTTCCGTGGTGCTGAACACAGCTCCTGATCCTAACAAAGGATCCCCCAGAAGTTCAGGGGGAAAGAGACACTTCCTGGAGTGTCAGTCCCCTTGATCCTGCACAGCTCTTGCTGGTTCCTCCAGCTGACCTCCAAATCATTAGAGGAGACAGCAGTGATGCGGTCAACATGAGGCACCAGTGATAGCTGGCCAGGACCCAAGAGATCGACACTCCAGGAAGTGAAGTGTCAATTTCCCGGTGGACCTCAAGGGATCATTTGTCAGGATTGGAAAAGTGTTTAGCACCACAGGCAGCAGGAAAGGTTAGTATGTACACAATTCTTTTACAAGTATGTCTTCATTGAGAAGCTGAATGTTGGGCATGATGTTAACTGCATACTCATATTGGTGCAGCTTAGATCACTAAGTTTGCATATCTTATACCTGATGGACCGCTGTGTAAGCTGACAGTCACTGTAGTAGTCAATGTTACTAGGCAGTGATTGCCTAAATCTTTTGCCTACATTCATTGAAAAAAACAAGGCATTCTGTGAATGGTGGCAATGCCAAGTGAAGACCAATATGTAGTGGAGTTACCAATTGCAGCTGAACCCTGAAGATTTCAGCTATTACTGTAGTAGCTCCACAACAGCCCCTCAGGTATGAGATATGCATACTTACATTGGTCCAGATTGATCCAATGTACTGTATATATGCACTGTGACCAAGAATGAAGTTTGGAGTGCCACTTGAAACAAGAGAAATAGTGCAATCCCCCTGGTCCTCAGAGTTGAGGTGCCAGCGTTCAAGCTCCCTCATCCAGCAGTGACAATGTATATAGTATGTAAATAGGGAATGCAGCACTCCCAGCTTGACCAGAGTATAGAAGGAGATTTCAAACGGCCTCAGGCAGCGCTTCTTTGGTGAATGGAGTGAAATGTGTCTGAGGGGCATGGTTCGGGGAGCAGCACTGGCTGAGGCCATTTTAAATCTCCTTCTATACTACTGTTGGGCTGGGAGTGTGGTGCATTTACATATCCAATATATATCAACTATATGGGAGAGGAAACCTCTGAACTCCATCCATGCTTACCAAGCTTTCCAGTATCTCAGGGATTCCCACCTCCATCAAGAAAATCCAACAAAAAAAACAGTCAGATCTCCAATAGATATATTCACACCTCAATATAACAGGTTATTGAGATGTTAATTTGACCACTTGTGTACTATCAGATTACTCAAGCCATAATTTATTGGGACATGCAATTCTTTGGTGAAAGCCATTGTTTTTAGGATTGCTCTGATACATGCTAGCTGTTTAATTGATGATTTGTACATAGGAAAATGAGAGTGATCATATAACTATTGTTGATGGTATTATAATGATTTGTTATTAATTTTGAATATGTTTGTTTAAGAGATCCCCCTTGTTTCATGCCCCCTGAAGAAGATGATGGATTGGAATGATTGAAATGCATCGGTGCTAATAGGGAATATCTTGTATACTATTTTGTTGCCTCAATCCTATAGAAGGGACTATGTTGAAAAAAGTGTATCAGAGCTACCAGTGTGATCTTAAGATGTCATTAATTTTTTTAGAAAATCTCGTAAAATAAAGTATGTAACTCCTTTCACATAAACGTGTGTGATTTCCTGTTGTTAGCTGCATTCAATTCCAAAGGAGGCAACTCTTTCTTGAATTTATTATATTATGGATGAGCAGTCGATACGCTACCTCTCTTTTACAATATATACAGGTATATGCAATTAAGATCATACCTAAAGCTCAGCTTTAAAGGTACACTTAAGCTTTTTGACATCATCTAGACCAGGGTTTCTCAACTAGGGTTCCTCTAGAGCAGCGGTTCTCAACCTGGGGGTCGCGACCCCTTTGGGGGTCGAACGACCATTTCCCAGGGGTCGCCTAAGACCATCGGAAAACAAATATTTCCGATGGTCTTAGGAACTGAGACACCGCTGCTGTCTCCGGCGATGTGTGGGCGGGATGATATGCTGCCCCTGTCACCGCCTCCTCGCCGCTGATTGGCCACCGGAACTGTAGCTCAGGAGAGGCACACAGGCGGCCAATCACCGGCGAGAAGGTGGGGCTTGGAGAGGAGGAGCCGAGCGGCAGCGCGCGGAGATCGAAGAAGATCGAGGGAGCTGCAGGAACGAGTGAAGAGAGAGGCCAGAGAAGGAAGACAGCTGACAGGTAAGTGCAAATTTTGCTGCTGCAGCCAGGTATGCAGGCTGTAGATGGGAGAGGGAGAGAGGGAGCCCAGGCTGGAGCAGGGGTCAGCAAGGTAAGTATCATTGGTGTCAGTGGAAGGGATAGTGCCCCATCATTTGTGTCACTAATACCAACGATGAGACAGTATTCCTCCCCTCACTGACACCAACGATGGGGCACTATTCCTCCCCCCACTGACGCCAACGATGGGGCACTATTCCTCCCCCCACTGACGCCAACGATGGGGCACTATTCCTCCCCCCACTGACGCCAACGATGGGGCACTATTCCTCCCCCCACTGACGCCAACGATGGGGCACTATTCCTCCCCCCACTGACGCCAACGATGGGGCACTATTCCTCCCCCCACTGACGCCAACGATGGGGCACTATTCCTCCCCCCACTGACGCCAACGATGGGGCACTATTTCTCCCCCCACTGACGCCAACGATGAGGCACTATTTCTCCCCCCACTGACGCCAACGATGGGGCACTATTCCTCCCCCCACTGACGCCAACGATGGGGCACTATTCCTCCCCCCACTGACGCCAACGATGGGGCACTATTCCTCCCCCCACTGACGCCAACGATGGGGCACTATTCCTCCCCCCACTGACGCCAACGATGGGGCACTACTTCTCCCCCCACTGACGCCAACGATGGGGCACTATTCCTCCCCCCACTGACGCCAACGATGGGGCACTATTCCTCCCCCCACTGACGCCAACGATGGGGCACTATTCCTCCCCCCACTGACGCCAACGATGGGGCACTATTCCTCCCCCCACTGACGCCAACGATGGGGCACTATTCCTCCCCCCACTGACGCCAATGATGGGGCACTATTCCTCCCACTGACACCAATGATGGGGCACTATTCCTCCCACTGACACCAATGATGGGGCACTATTCCTCCCACTCATACCAATGATGGGGCACTATTCCTCCCACTCATACCAATGATGGGGCACTATTCCTCCCACTCATACCAATGATGGGGCACTATTCCTCCCACTCATACCAATGATGGGGCACTATTCCTTCCACTGACACCAATGATGGGGCACTATTCCTCCCACTGATACTAATGATGGGGCACTATTCCTCCCACTGACACCAATGATGGGGCACTATTCCTCCCACTGACACCAATGATGGGGCACTATTCCTCCCACTGACACCAATGATGGGGCACTATTCCTCCCACTGACACCAATGATGGGACACTATTCCTCCCACTGACGCCAATGATGGGACACTATTCCTCCCACTGACGCCAATGATGGGGCACTATTCCTCCCACTGACGCCAATGATGAGGCACTATTCCTCCCACTGACGCCAATGATTGGGCACTATTCCGCCCACTGACGCCAATGATTGGGCACTATTCCTCCCACTGACACCAATGATGGGGCACTATTTCTCCCACTGACACCAATGATGGGGCACTATTCCTCCCACTGACACCAATGATGGGGCACTATTCCTCCCACTGACACCAATGATGGGGCACTATTCCTCCCAATGACACCAATGATGGGGCACTATTCCTCCCACTGACACCAATGATGGGACACTATTCCTCCCACTGACACCAATGATGGGACACTATTCCTCCCACTGACACCAATGATGGGGCACTATTCCTCCCACTGATACCAACGATGGGACACTATTCATCCCACTGACATCAGTGATGGGGCGCTAGTCCTCCCACTGCAAAATTACAGTTATGAAGTAGCAACAAAAATAATTTTATGGTTGGGGGTCACCACAACATGAGGAACTGTATTAAGGGGTCGCGGCATTAAAAAGGGTGAGAACCACTGCTCTAGAGGTTGCTAGGGGTTCCTTGAGCAACGAACAATATGCGCCTCCCAGATAGCTAAAAATATCAATGGCGATGTGTGAACCTATCTATAAGGGGGTAATTCTTCTCAATGACCACAAGTGTAAAGAACATTCTTCCCACTGACCACCACACGAATGTATAATAAGCTGTAGGTACAGTGATTTTTCGCAGGGGTTCCCCAAGATCAAAAAGTAATTTCTAGGGTTCCTGTGTGTTGAAAAGTTTAAGAAAGGCTGATCTAGATGTTCATAATTAGTAATATATACTGTAGAAAAAAAAATTATATATATATATATATATATATATATATATATATATATATATATATACACATACATACATATACACTGTATATATTACATCCCCATTTCTCTAAATTCTTTATTGTTCCGCACTGCATAGCTTCTGTACCTTCTGGGTACTGACTTTAGAACCAATAGGAGACATCCATTTACAGATCTGAATAAAAGTGATGGCTGGGGCTTTATAAACCATTAAATATAATAAAAAAAACATTCCGCAGGGAATTTTCAGAGTTCAGTCCAGTTGTCTCTCATAGTTTGCTAACACTAAATGCTTAAAAAATGCCTGCTGAAGCTCAAAGAGTTATGCCAACAACCTCCTTTAAGTAAGCTCTATACATTGCAAAGATTGTAGTAACCTTTTCTGCAGATTCATACTTTTCTGTGATCTAAAGACACTGTTGCCCTTTTCACCATCTCATCTCTCAAAGGGATTTCTGGATGGGATGGTCTGTAATCTTGTAATTAGAGATGAGCGAATCGAAGTATCCGAAGTGGAATTCGAGTCGAATATCGGAAAAATTTAGATTCGTGCCGAATCCGAAAAATAGCCTAATTCGGACGCGCGAATCGAAATTTTTCAGAAAATGGCGGCTGACATGTGCGGCGACGGAGCGGGGATGTCTGGGAAGGCACGCAGACAAGGCGCGCTGACCCATAATGCATTCCTCAACGACATGTGATCGCATCAGCCTATCAGCAGCCAGCCAGCCAGCACTGTGTAATGGTCGAGCTATAAATAGCGGCCATTTTGGAATTCTTCATTTGCCTGCAGTCATTGAACAGAGGCAGACCGCTCTGTACTAGGGACAGGGACAGAGTTAGGGCCACAGAAACGATAATTGGGGACAGAGAAAAGTTACTTAGGGACAGAGAACCATTACTCAGGGACACAGACTTGTTAATGAGGGCCACAGAATCATTATTTAGGGACAAAGAAACGCTAGTTAGGGCCACAGAATTCATAATCAGGGACAGACAGAATTGTTACTCAGTGCCAGAGAATTGTTACTTAGGGCCACAGAAACGTTATTAGGGCCACAGAATTGTTACTCAGGGACAGACAGAATTGTTACTGAGTGCCAGAGAATTGTTACTCAGGGACAGACAGAATTGTTACTGAGTGCCAGAGAATTGTTACTTAGGGCCACAGAAACTTTAATTAGGGCCACAGAATTTTTACTCAGGGACAGACAGAATTGTTACTCAGTGCCAGAGAATTGTTACTCAGGGACAGACAGAATTGTTACTGAGTGCCAGAGAATTGTTACTTAGGGCCACAGAAACTTTACTTAGGGCCACAGAATTTTTACTCAGGGACAGACAGAATTGTTACTGAGTGCCAGAGAATTGTTACTCAGGGACAGACAGAATTGTTACTGAGTGCCAGAGAATTGTTACTTAGGGCCACAGAATTGTTACTCGCACAGACACAGAATTGTTACTCGCACAGACACAGAATTGTTACTGAAGGCCACAGAACTGTTACTTAGGGCCACAGAATTGTTACTCGCACAGACACAGAATTGTTACTCGCACAGAGACAGAACTGTTACTGAGGGCCACAGAACTGTTACTTAGGGCCACAGAATTGTTACTCGCACAGACACAGAATTGTTACTCAGGGCCACAGAACTGTTACTTAGGGACAAAGAAACGCTAGTTAGGGCCACAGAATTCATACTCAGGGACAGACAGAATTGTTACGGAGTGCCAGAGAATTGTTACTCTGGGCCACAGAAACTTTACTTAGGGCCACAGAATTTTTACTCAGGGACAGACAGAATTGTTACTGAGTGCCAGAGAATTGTTACTCAGGGACAGACAGAATTGTTACGGAGTGCCAGAGAATTGTTACTCAGGGCCACAGAAACTTTACTTAGGGCCACAGAATTTTTACTCAGGGACAGACAGAATTGTTACTGAGTGCCAGAGAATTGTTACTCAGGGACAGACAGAATTGTTACTGAGTGCCAGAGAATTGTTACTTAGGGCCACAGAAACTTTACTTAGGGCCACAGAATTGTTACTCGCACAGACACAGAATTGTTACTCGCACAGACACAGAATTGTTACTGAAGGCCACAGAACTGTTACTTAGGGCCACAGAATTGTTACTCGCACAGACACAGAATTGTTACTCGCACAGACACAGAACTGTTACTGAGGGCCACAGAACTGTTACTTAGGGCCACAGAATTGTTACTCGCACAGACACAGAATTGTTACTCAGGGCCACAGAACTGTTACTTAGGGACAAAGAAACGCTAGTTAGGGCCACAGAATTCATACTCAGGGACAGACAGAATTGTTACGGAGTGCTAGAGAATTGTTACTCTGGGCCACAGAAACTTTACTTAGGGCCACAGAATTTTTACTCAGGGACAGACAGAATTGTTACTGAGTGCCAGAGAATTGTTACTCAGGGACAGACAGAATTGTTACGGAGTGCCAGAGAATTGTTACTCAGGGCCACAGAAACTTTACTTAGGGCCACAGAATTTTTACTCAGGGACAGACAGAATTGTTACTGAGTGCCAGAGAATTGTTACTCAGGGACAGACAGAATTGTTACGGAGTGCCAGAGAATTGTTACTTAGGGCCACAGAAACTTTACTTAGGGCCACAGAATTGTTACTCGCACAGACACAGAATTGTTACTCGCACAGACACAGAACTGTTACTGAGGGCCACAGAAACTTTACTTAGGGACAAAGAAACGCTAGTTAGGGCCACGGAATTCATACTCAGGGACAGACAGAATTGTTACGGAGTGCCAGAGAATTGTTACTCAGGGCCACAGAAACTTTACTTAGGGCCACAGAATTTTTACTCAGGGACAGACAGAATTGTTACTGAGTGCCAGAGAATTGTTACTCAGGGACAGACAGAATTGTTACGGAGTGCCAGAGAATTGTTACTCAGGGACAGACAGAATTGTTACGGAGTGCCAGAGAATTGTTACTCAGGGACAGACAGAATTGTTACTGAGTGCCAGAGAATTGTTACTTAGGGCCACAGAAACTTTAATTAGGGCCACAGAATTTTTACTCAGGGACAGACAGAATTGTTACTGAGTGCCAGAGAATTGTTACTCAGGGACAGACAGAATTGTTACGGAGTGCCATAGAATTGTTACTCAGGGACAGACAGAATTGTTACTGAGTGCCAGAGAATTGTTACTTAGGGCCACAGAAACTTTAATTAGGGCCACAGAATTTTTACTCAGGGACAGACAGAATTGTTACTGAGTGCCAGAGAATTGTTACTCAGGGACAGACAGAATTGTTACGGAGTGCCAGAGAATTGTTACTCAGGGCCACAGAAACTTTACTTAGGGCCACAGAATTTTTACTCAGGGACAGACAGAATTGTTACTGAGTGCCAGAGAATTGTTACTCAGGGACAGACAGAATTGTTACGGAGTGCCAGAGAATTGTTACTCAGGGACAGACAGAATTGTTACTGAGTGCCAGAGAATTGTTACTTAGGGCCACAGAAACTTTAATTAGGGCCACAGAATTTTTACTCAGGGACAGACAGAATTGTTACTGAGTGCCAGAGAATTGTTACTCAGGGACAGACAGAATTGTTACGGAGTGCCAGAGAATTGTTACTCAGGGCCCCAGAAACTTTACTTAGGGCCAGAGAATTTTTACTCAGGGACAGACAGAATTGTTACTGAGTGCCAGAGAATTGTTACTCAGGGACAGACAGAATTGTTACTGAGTGCCAGATAATTGTTACTCAGGGCCCCAGAAACTTTACTTAGGGCCACAGAATTTTTTCTCAGGGACAGACAGAATTGTTACTGAGTGCCAGAGAATTGTTACTCAGGGACAGACAGAATTGTTACTGAGTGCCAGAGAATTGTTACTTAGGGCCACAGAAACTTTACTTAGGGCCACAGAATTGTTACTCGCACAGACACAGAATCGTTACTCGCACAGACACAGAATTGTTACTGAGGGCCACAGAACTGTTACTTGGGGCCACAGAAACGTTAATCAGGGACACAGAATTGTTACTGAGGGCCACAGAACTGTTACTTAGGGCCACAGAATTGTTACTCGCACAGACACAGAATTGTTACTCAGGGACACAGAATTGTTACTCAGGGACACATAATCGTTTAATTAAAGAGTATGTCAGACAACATGCAGAGGAGTGGCAGAGGAGGCAATGTTTTAGGAGCGAGCAGACGTGGCAGCAGAGGAAGGGGTCAAGGCAGCACTATTCGCAGCCAGAGGCCAGTGCTCCCGGTGTCATCCAGCGGTCGTGTCTCCACCGACAACCCTGCCGTCGTCGATTGGTTGGCTCGGTCGTCTTCCTCTTCCCAGGTCACCTCTGACACCTACAGCCAACGGTCGGTGGGTACGTCAGACACAACCGTTAGTTGGCATGGCCCGGGACCAAGCCCACTGAAATCACGTGTCCTCTACCTGCCCCTGTCCTTTGGTGTTCCCTCACCAAGCGAAGTATCGCATGCTGTGGGCTCAGCCCCACTGTACAGTGAGGAAGAGCTAACAGAGGGCGGTCAGGAACGGGGGGAGACATCCGCCTTTTCAGCAGCCAGGCGAAGAAGTAGTGGCGAGGAGAGTGGCTCGGTAGCCGGTCTAGAGACAGGTCTGTCTCCTGACCCAGACGCAGCCGAGGGGGCTAGTAGTGAGGCGGAGACCCTACTTGATGATGAGGAGGTTGATCGCACTTGGCAGCCTCGTCGTCATCAGGCAATTTCTTCCGCATCATCAGGAGAAGAGGGTGGCAGCTTGGCAGCGAGCAAAACAGTCGGTGGGTTGCCCAGGAGACAGCAGCAGGGTCGCAGCAGTGTCAGTGGAGCCAAACGTCCACGGAGTAGAGCACCAGCTCCACTGCAGCCTACCACCACGGCCAGTAGTGGTGCCGGTGTGCACGGAGGAAGCAGCAGTCAGCCAGTGAGGAGTATCGGGGGCAAAGTTTCCTACTCGGCGGTGTGGCAATTTTTCGTCAAGCCGCCCGAGGAAGTAAACGTAGCCGTATGTCGACTATGTGGCCAGAAAGTCAAGCGTGGCCAGGGGGCCCATGTTGGGACTACAGCGTTGCGGCAGCATATGCAGCGTCGCCATTTGGTGGCCTGGGAAAACCGTGATAAAGATACGGCGGTTCTGCCCGCCCCAGCCCCCGCTCCATCACCCGCTCCGTTACTTGCTCCGTCACCCGACGTCAATCGCCCTCCATCAGCCAGTCAAGGCTCCAACACCTCTGCTGAGGGGAGTTGTCGCTCGTTGGCATCTTCCGCTCGTTCAGATGCTCCTTCTCCTGCTACTCCTCTTCACGGATTCCGTCAGCAGTCTTTCTTGGAATCCGTTTCCAAGAGACAACAGTTTGCGAGCACGCACCCGACGGTGCAAAAGCTGAACGTCCTCCTGTCCAAGTTGCTGGTGCTGCAGTCCCTCCCTTTCCAAGTGGTGGACTCAGCACCTTTCAGAGAAATGATGGCTTGTGCCGCGCCGCGGTGGAGAGTGCCAAGCCGTCATTTCTTCGCCAAAAAGGCAGTGCCAGCCCTGCATTCACATGTAGAAGACATGGTGGGCCAGTCTTTGAGCATGTCGGTCTCTGCCAAAGTGCACGGCAGCGCCGACGTGTGGAGCTGTAACTATGGTCAGGGACAGTACATGTCATTTACGGCCCACTGGGTGAACGTGGTGCCGTCACAGCCGCACCAGCAACTTGGACAGGTCACGCCGCTTTTGCCTCCACGTTTGCACGTCCTTGGTCCGGCAAAGATGTCCGCCTCTACCACCTCTTCTTCCGCCGTGTCCTCAGCCGCCACCCCCGTGCCAAGTCCCATTACCCGACCGGCATATCACATGTGCAGGGCGCAACGGTGTCACGCTGTTCTGCACCTGGTATGCCTTGGCGAACGTAGTCACACAGGGGAGGAACTTCTGAGTGTAATGAACAGAGAAATCGACAGATGGCTGTCTCCGCGCAAACTGAAAATCGGAACCATGTTGACCGACAACGGAAAGAACATGGTGTCTGCTCTGCGTCAAGGAAGGTTGTGCCATGCGCCATGCATGGCTCACGTGTTCAATCTGGTTGTCAAGCGGTTCTTAAAATCCACCATCCCACTGCAAGACATCCTTAAAATGTCACGTAAACTTTGCATGCATTTCAGCCATTCCTACACCGCAAAGCACACCCTCCTTGAGCTGCAGCGGCAGAACGGAATTCCACAGCATCGCCTGATCTGCGACGTTGCAACAAGGTGGAATTCAACCCTACACATGTTAGACCGCCTTTACGAACAGCGAAAGGCCATCACCGATTTCCTGATGTTACAAGCGGATAAAGGTACTCCCCTGTGTAACTTCGATGTCAGCCATTGGCAGCTCATGCGTGACACCTGCCGCTTGCTCAGGCCCTTTGAGGAGGCCACGCTATTCGTGAGTCGGCAGGACTATGGGATGAACGACGTCATTCCTCTGTTGCACGTCCTTGAACAAATGCTGTTAACAATGGCTGGTCAGGGTGCGGTAGACGTGGCGCACAGATCTCAACGCCACATGACCCCTGTGGGGGCAGGACAGGAAGAAGAGGAGGAGGTAGAGGAGGACATTTGTGCTCAGGAATTATTGAGTGAAATGGGTGGTTTTTCCACTCAGCGGACAGGAGTGGAGGAGCAGGAGCATCTGGTAGAGGAGGAGGAGGAGGAGACAGAGGACCCAGACGCACCGTGGCAGTATGCTGTGGAGATGGAGGCAGGGAGTCCCTCGCATTCCTTGGCACAAATGGCCCATAGCATGCTCGGTTGCTTGCGTAGCGACAGCCGAATAATAACCATCAGACAGAGGGATGACTTTTGGCTGTCCACCTTGTTGGACCCTCGCTACCGTTCCAAAATGGTGGCCTTTTTCACACCTGCTGAGAGGGAGGCCAAAATAACGTACTATAAAAACCACCTATGTAGTCAGTTGGTCTCTGCCTTTGTGCGCCAACGTCCATCCTCAGACACTGTGGGCCCTGTGCGCTCGCGTTCCGCTGCCATGGCAGCAGGGGAGGGGTGGGGTGGTAGGAGCAGTGGCAGCTCCACCAGCAGCAGCTGCCTCAGTCTGCAGTCGATGATGAGTAGCTTTCTTCACCAGCGCAGTGAGGAAACTACTAACCAGCCGCAGCAGCAGCAGCAGCAGCATCAGGTGGACCTGGAGCAGGACCTCAAACAACAGGCTTGGGCCTACTTGGACAGCACCCTGCCAACCGAGGTAGACAATCCCCTTGACTACTGGGCAACGAAACTTGACCTTTGGCCCCAACTAGCTGAATTTGCCCTTGAAAGGCTGTCATGCCCGGCCAGTAGCGTGGCATCGGAGCGCGTGTTTAGTGCGGCAGGAGGTATTGTAACTCCGCGGAGGACACGACTGTCCACCCAAAGTGTGGAGAGACTCACGTTTGTGAAAATGAATCAGGCGTGGATTAGTCTGGATTTCAAACCACCAGTTCCTGACACAACTGACTAAATCCGCCATGAATCATGCCTCAAACATGTGCCACTTTGAGGTCTCCTCACACACTGCTGGTGTGTAGAATTTTTTGACATAGGGTGCTGGCAGATTACGGGCCTCCCATAGCTGCTGCCAGGCCCCTAATCTGCCATAGGCCCCTATATACCGCCTCCTCATGCTGCTGCCAGGTCCAGAGTCTCTCATGGGTCCCTGTACGGCCTCCCATTGCTGCTGTCTCCATCGCCACACTCTGCCATGTGCCACTTTCAGGTCTCCTCACACACTGCTGGTGTGTAGAATTTTTTGACATAGGGTGCTGGCAGATTATGGGCCTCCCATAGCTGCTGCCAGGCCCCTAATCTGCCATAGGCCCCTATATACCGCTTCCTCATGCTGCTGCCAGGTCCAGAGTCTCTCATGGGTCCCTGTACGGCCTCCCATTGCTGCTGTCTCCATCGCCACACTCTGCCATGTGCCACTTTCAGGTCTCCTCACACACTGCTGGTGTGTAGAATTTTTTGACATAGGGTGCTGGCAGATTATGGGCCTCCTATAGCTGCTGCCAGGCCCCTAATCTGCCATAGGCCCCTATATACCGCTTCCTCATGCTGCTGCCAGGTCCAGAGTCTCTCATGGGTCCCTGTACGGCCTCCCATTGCTGCTGTCTCCATCGCCACACTCTGCCATGTGCCACTTTCAGGTCTCCTCACACACTGCTGGTGTGTAGAATTTTTTGACATAGGGTGCTGGCAGATTATGGGCCTCCTATAGCTGCTGCCAGGCCCCTAATCTGCCATAGGCCCCTATATACCGCTTCCTCATGCTGCTGCCAGGTCCAGAGTCTCTCATGGGTCCCTGTACGGCCTCCCATTGCTGCTGTCTCCATCGCCACACTCTGCCATGTGCCACTTTCAGGTCTCCTCACACACTGCTGGTGTGTAGAATTTTTTGACATAGGGTGCTGGCAGATTATGGGCCTCCTATAGCTGCTGCCAGGCCCCTAATCTGCCATAGGCCCCTATATACCGCTTCCTCATGCTGCTGCCAGGTCCAGAGTCTCTCATGGGTCCCTGTACGGCCTCCCATTGCTGCTGTCTCCATCGCCACACTCTGCCATGTGCCACTTTCAGGTCTCCTCACACACTGCTGGTGTGTAGAATTTTTTGACATAGGGTGCTGGCAGATTATGGGCCTCCTATAGCTGCTGCCAGGCCCCTAATCTGCCATAGGCCCCTATATACCGCCTCCTCATGCTGCTGCCAGGTCCAGAGTCTGTCATGGGTCCCTGTACGGCCTCCCATTGCTGCTGTCTCCATCGCCACACTCTGCCATGTGCCACTTTCAGGTCTCCTCACACACTGCTGGTGTGTAGAATTTTTTGACATAGGGTGCTGGCAGATTATGGGCCTCCCATTGCTGCTGCCAGGCCCCTAATCTGCCATAGGCCCCTATATACCGCTTCCTCATGCTGCTGCCAGGTCCAGAGTCTCTCATGGGTCCCTGTACGGCCTCCCATTGCTGCTGTCTCCATCGCCACACTCTGCCATGTGCCACTTTCAGGTCTCCTCACACACTGCTGGTGTGTAGAATTTTTTGACATAGGGTGCTGGCAGATTATGGGCCTCCTATAGCTGCTGCCAGGCCCCTAATCTGCCATAGGCCCCTATATACCGCTTCCTCATGCTGCTGCCAGGTCCAGAGTCTCTCATGGGTCCCTGTACGGCCTCCCATTGCTGCTGTCTCCATCGCCACACTCTGCCATGTGCCACTTTCAGGTCTCCTCACACACTGCTGGTGTGTAGAATTTTTTGACATAGGGTGCTGGCAGATTATGGGCCTCCTATAGCTGCTGCCAGGCCCCTAATCTGCCACAGGCCCCTATATACCGCGTCCTCATGCTGCTGCCAGGTCCAGAGTCTGTCATGGGTCCCTGTACGGCCTCCCATTGCTGCTGTCTCCATCGCCACACTCTGCCATGTGCCACTTTCAGGTCTCCTCACACACTGCTGCTGTGTAGAATTTTTTGACATAGGGTGCTGGCAGATTATGGGCCTCCCATAGCTGCTGCCAGGCCCCTAATCTGCCACAGGCCCCTATATACCGCCTCCTCATGCTGCTGCCAGGTCCAGAGTCTGTCATGGGTCCCTGTACGGCCTCCCATTGCTGCTGTCTCCATCGCCACACTCTGCCATGTGCCACTTTCAGGTCTCCTCACACACTGCTGGTGTGTAGAATTTTTTGACATAGGGTGCTGGCAGATTACGGGCCTCCCATAGCTGCTGCCAGGCCCCTAATCTGCCATAGGCCCCTATATACCGCCTCCTCATGCTGCTGCCAGGTCCAGAGTCTGTCATGGGTCCCTGTACGGCCTCCCATTGCTGCTGTCTCCATCGCCACACTCTGCCATGTGCCACTTTCAGGTCTCCTCACACACTGCTGGTGTGTAGAATTTTTTGACATAGGGTGCTGGCAGATTACGGGCCTCCCATAGCTGCTGCCAGGCCCCTAATCTGCCATAGGCCCCTATATACCGCCTCCTCATGCTGCTGCCAGGTCCAGAGTCTGTCATGGGTCCCTGTACGGCCTCCCATTGCTGCTGTCTCCATCGCCACACTCTGCCATGTGCCACTTTCAGGTCTCCTCACACACTGCTGGTGTGTAGAATTTTTTGACATAGGGTGCTGGCAGATTATGGGCCTCCCATAGCTGCTGCCAGGCCCCTAATCTGCCATAGGCCCCTATATACCGCCTCCTCATGCTGCTGCCAGGTCCAGAGTCTGTCATGGGTCCCTGTACGGCCTCCCATTGCTGCTGTCTCCATCGCCACACTCTGCCATGTGCCACTTTCAGGTCTCCTCACACACTGCTGGTGTGTAGAATTTTTTGACATAGGGTGCTGGCAGATTATGGGCCTCCCATAGCTGCTGCCAGGCCCCTAATCTGCCATAGGCCCCTATATACCGCCTCCTCATGCTGCTGCCAGGTCCAGAGTCTGTCATGGGTCCCTGTACGGCCTCCCATTGCTGCTGTCTCCATCGCCACACTCTGCCATGTGCCACTTTCAGGTCTCCTCACACACTGCTGGTGTGTAGAATTTTTTGACATAGGGTGCTGGCAGATTATGGGCCTCCGATTGCTGCTGCCAGGCCCCTAATCTGCCATAGGCCCCTATATACCGCTTCCTCATGCTGCTGCCAGGTCCAGAGTCTCTCATGGGTCCCTGTACGGCCTCCCATTGCTGCTGTCTCCATCGCCACACTCTGCCATGTGCCACTTTCAGGTCTCCTCACACACTGCTGGTGTGTAGAATTTTTTGACATAGGGTGCTGGCAGATTATGGGCCTCCCATAGCTGCTGCCAGGCCCCTAATCTGCCATAGGCCCCTATATACCGCCTCCTCATGCTGCTGCCAGGTCCAGAGTCTGTCATGGGTCCCTGTACGGCCTCCCATTGCTGCTGTCTCCATTGCCACACTCTGCCATGTGCCACTTTCAGGTCTCCTCACACACTGCTGGTGTGTAGAATTTTTTGACATAGGGTGCTGGCAGATTACGGGCCTCCCATAGCTGCTGCCAGGCCCCTAATCTGCCATAGGCCCCTATATACCGCCTCCTCATGCTGCTGCCAGGTCCAGAGTCTGTCATGGGTCCCTGTACGGCCTCCCATTGCTGCTGTCTCCATCGCCACACTCTGCCATGTGCCACTTTCAGGTCTCCTCACACACTGCTGGTGTGTAGAATTTTTTGACATAGGGTGCTGGCAGATTATGGGCCTCCCATAGCTGCTGCCAGGCCCCTAATCTGCCATAGGCCCCTATATACCGCCTCCTCATGCTGCTGCCAGGTCCAGAGTCTGTCATGGGTCCCTGTACGGCCTCCCATTGCTGCTGTCTCCATCGCCACACTCTGCCATGTGCCACTTTCAGGTCTCCTCACACACTGCTGGTGTGTAGAATTTTTTGACATAGGGTGCTGGCAGATTATGGGCCTCCCATAGCTGCTGCCAGGCCCCTAATCTGCCATAGGCCCCTATATACCGCCTCCTCATGCTGCTGCCAGGTCCAGAGTCTGTCATGGGTCCCTGTACGGCCTCCCATTGCTGCTGTCTCCATCGCCACACTCTGCCATGTGCCACTTTCAGGTCTCCTCACACACTGCTGGTGTGTAGAATTTTTTGACATAGGGTGCTGGCAGATTATGGGCCTCCCATTGCTGCTGCCAGGCCCCTAATCTGCCATAGGCCCCTATATACCGCTTCCTCATGCTGCTGCCAGGTCCAGAGTCTCTCATGGGTCCCTGTACGGCCTCCCATTGCTGCTGTCTCCATCGCCACACTCTGCCATGTGCCACTTTCAGGTCTCCTCACACACTGCTGGTGTGTAGAATTTTTTGACATAGGGTGCTGGCAGATTATGGGCCTCCTATAGCTGCTGCCAGGCCCCTAATCTGCCATAGGCCCCTATATACCGCTTCCTCATGCTGCTGCCAGGTCCAGAGTCTCTCATGGGTCCCTGTACGGCCTCCCATTGCTGCTGTCTCCATTGCCACACTCTGCCATGTGCCACTTTCAGGTCTCCTCACACACTGCTGGTGTGTAGAATTTTTTGACATAGGGTGCTGGCAGATTACGGGCCTCCCATAGCTGCTGCCAGGCCCCTAATCTGCCATAGGCCCCTATATACCGCCTCCTCATGCTGCTGCCAGGTCCAGAGTCTGTCATGGGTCCCTGTACGGCCTCCCATTGCTGCTGTCTCCATCGCCACACTCTGCCATGTGCCACTTTCAGGTCTCCTCACACACTGCTGGTGTGTAGAATTTTTTGACATAGGGTGCTGGCAGATTATGGGCCTCCCATTGCTGCTGCCAGGCCCCTAATCTGCCATAGGCCCCTATATACCGCTTCCTCATGCTGCTGCCAGGTCCAGAGTCTCTCATGGGTCCCTGTACGGCCTCCCATTGCTGCTGTCTCCATCGCCACACTCTGCCATGTGCCACTTTCAGGTCTCCTCACACACTGCTGGTGTGTAGAATTTTTTGACATAGGGTGCTGGCAGATTATGGGCCTCCCATTGCTGCTGCCAGGCCCCTAATCTGCCATAGGCCCCTATATACCGCTTCCTCATGCTGCTGCCAGGTCCAGAGTCTCTCATGGGTCCCTGTACGGCCTCCCATTGCTGCTGTCTCCATCGCCACACTCTGCCATGTGCCACTTTCAGGTCTCCTCACACACTGCTGGTGTGTAGAATTTTTTGACATAGGGTGCTGGCAGATTATGGGCCTCCTATAGCTGCTGCCAGGCCCCTAATCTGCCATAGGCCCCTATATACCGCTTCCTCATGCTGCTGCCAGGTCCAGAGTCTCTCATGGGTCCCTGTACGGCCTCCCATTGCTGCTGTCTCCATTGCCACACTCTGCCATGTGCCACTTTCAGGTCTCCTCACACACTGCTGGTGTGTAGAATTTTTTGACATAGGGTGCTGGCAGATTACGGGCCTCCCATAGCTGCTGCCAGGCCCCTAATCTGCCATAGGCCCCTATATACCGCCTCCTCATGCTGCTGCCAGGTCCAGAGTCTGTCATGGGTCCCTGTACGGCCTCCCATTGCTGCTGTCTCCATCGCCACACTCTGCCATGTGCCACTTTCAGGTCTCCTCACACACTGCTGGTGTGTAGAATTTTTTGACATAGGGTGCTGGCAGATTATGGGCCTCCCATAGCTGCTGCCAGGCCCCTAATCTGCCATGGGCCCCTATATACCGCCTCCTCATGCTGCTGCCAGGTCCAGAGTCTGTCATGGGTCCCTGTACGGCCTCCCATTGCTGCTGTCTCCATCGCCACACTCTGCCATGTGCCACTTTCAGGTCTCCTCACACACTGCTGGTGTGTAGAATTTTTTGACATAGGGTGCTGGCAGATTATGGGCCTCCCATAGCTGCTGCCAGGCCCCTAATCTGCCATAGGCCCCTATATACCGCCTCCTCATGCTGCTGCCAGGTCCAGAGTCTGTCATGGGTCCCTGTACGGCCTCCCATTGCTGCTGTCTCCATCGCCACACTCTGCCATGTGCCACTTTCAGGTCTCCTCACACACTGCTGGTGTGTAGAATTTTTTGACATAGGGTGCTGGCAGATTACGGGCCTCCCATAGCTGCTGCCAGGCCCCTAATCTGCCATAGGCCCCTGTTGTCGCTTGTTGGCATATTCCGCTCGTTCAGATGCTCCTTCTCCTGCTACTCCTCTTCACGGATTCCGTCAGCAGTCTTTCTTGGAATCCGTTTCCAAGAGACAACAGTTTGCGAGCACGCACCAGACAGTGCAGAAACTGAACTTCCTCCTGTCCAAGTTGCTGCTGCCAGGCTCGTAATCTGTCATGCGCCCCTGTACCGCCTCCTCATGCTGCTGCCAGGTCCAGAGTGTGTCATGGGCCCCCGTACCGACTCCAAATGCTGCTGCCAGGCCCGTAATCTGTCATGGGCCCCTGTACCGCCTCCCCATGCTGCTGCCACGTCCAGATTGTGTCATGGGTCCCTGTACGGCCTCCCATTGCTGCTGCCAGGCCTGTAATCTGCCATGGGCCCCCGTACCGACTCCTCATGCTGCTGCCAGGCCCGTAATCTGCCATGGGCCCCTGTACCGCCTCCTCATGCTGCTGCCAGGTCCAGAGTGTCTCATGGGTCCCTGTACGGCCTCCCATTGCTGCTGTCTCTATCGCCACACTCTGCCATGTGCCACTTTCAGGTCTCCTCACACTGCTGGTGGTTTCCATTTTTGTCATAGGGTGCTGTATGGCCTCCCATTGCTGCTGCCTCCACCGCCACACTGTGGCTCCACACTCTGGTTTTGGCCCCGTGACTGGCCAAATGAGTTAAGTGTGCGGTGATTCTAAGATCGACGGCACTCATCTGCATGTCATACTGCCTGACAGTATTATTTCTCTTCCCCAGCAGACTCCAAGGGCATTTAAATTAAAGGTACAGTGTTCAGCACTAATATTAAGTCTCTCTGAAGCCTAGAAACACCCTTTTTTAAGTTAAATTCACAGCAAATATATTCGACTCGAATCGAAATTTTTCTACGAATTCGCCGAATCAGTCGAATCGAATTTTTGAATACTTCGCTCATCTCTACTTGTAATCATTGGATAATGGGGGAGATTTAATAAAACTGGTGCAAACAGAATCTGGTGCAACGGTGTATAGTAACCAAACAGGATTCTGCGTGTACTGGTTTTGGTAAATCTCCCTTATAGTCTCAAAGTTGTAATGAGCAAATATGCAGTGTCCACAGTGTAGCAATTAGGATTGAATTTGGGTTTGGCTTGGGTTCAGTCCGGACTCATGCTTGGCCAAACCCAGAAGGAAACTGTCTGTGCCAGGCCAACCAATTGCCTTGAAGCATTCCCCATCCCGCAGCTGCACATACACAAAGGGGAGGTCATAGTTGTGTAAGGCCACATTGCATGTTATGGTAATGTCAGATAAATTATGTCATAAGCTTCCCTGCCCCTTTGAACATGTACAGCAGGAAGGCAAGAAATACCTTAGTTGCAATTGATTAATTGATGGGCCAGGCATGACTTCCCACCAGGTTTGGCCAAACATGGTTTGGACCAAACATTTGCAGAAATGTCTCTCATAAGTTCTCCCTCTAGTTATCCAAGGGGAACTAGCTAGTTTTTTTTGGCAGAGTCAGCCAGGTTACTTTAGGTCAGGGCTGAGGACTCTGCAGGTCAGATGCCTGATACCCCCCTGCTCTAAAAGCTTGATAAGTTTCTAGAAGGCAGTGGGTGAGGGTGAGGTGGGGCTGATCTGCATGCCTGAGGGATCATGACCAATCCCCAAGCAGGAGGCTTGGCATGAGGTCAGGACAGCCCTCAGATATGATTGAGCCTGATGAGCAGAAAGTGGTCAGTGTGTGTCGGATGGAAGTTGGAATAGGAAGCTGGAGTGTGGAGCCTGGGAAGGGGCCCAGGGAAGAGGTCTACCTACAGGCCGGTTCTGGAAGAGGGAATCTCCACTGTGCCACTGTTAGGAGGAACAGGCTGAGCAGCAGGGAAGGTGCCAGCCCAGTGAAAAGCCTGAAGGCAGCCACCAACCCATAAAGCTATCATGAAGGACAGTGCGAGTAACCTTACATCCCCCGGGGCCGGATTAGGGGAGAGGGCAGTCAGGTGGAGAACCCAACTAGCTCCTCAACTGGGACTGTTTAATCTTTGGCAGCTTCCGAATCCCATTGTCCAGGGAGAACCCCTAGTACTGCTGGGTGAAGAGAAGGATTCATCTGAGGTCTGAACAGGTACACTGGAGAGCTGTAGTACTCTCAAAGAAGAGACAGATTTTGCTTCTTGTCAATAGACATGTACATAGTTGAATTTGTCTTCGCAGTTCAAAGTTCCTTAGGCATCCCATGCATTCCCCATCCAAGTTCAATACCCCTTAATAAAATCACAAAAACAAGCCTAAGGACTGATTACTGTCTCTGTGTGCAAGCGTGGAAGAAGAAGATGCGTGTTGCCTGGCTGTGCAAGACTATAGGGGGGCCCAAATCTTCAGCAATTCCTAAGGGGGTAGTGCTACATAAATTTATAATATGTTACTACTAGGCTGTCTAAGTTCTGTAGGTTTCCATAATCCTGGTGGGTGGATTACTTCAGTCTGTTCTTGAAAGAAGGTTCTAGTAATCGATATAGGAAGGATTAACCACTAAGCACTTATTTATCTGATTTAGCTAATCCCTGATGGTTTTGTTCAGAAGGTATGGCTTAAGGAAACTATATATATTTGGAAACACACTAACAGAAATTTATCTGGCCTGGGTTTTGTAACGGGAGAAAGCCTACGTGAAGAAATGCTTTCAGAGCCTGGCCTCGGCATGAGCCATGTGCTGAGGGCTCTGGATACCCAGCCACTTGTGGAGTGCATGCTAGAAAGGAGCTGGTCTGAACAGAAATACACTTGTCTAAAGAGGGTCACAGCAGAGGTTGGTAGGTGCTGCTGTCTGGACCTAGGAGAAAGGTTCTTTGTCCATGGGCTCAGGTATTTTTTTTGAGGAACAAAAGTCCTCTTCACCAAGACATGCATCCAGAGTCAAAAATCAGTCCTTGAGCTTTGGTTTTGTTTTATTTAGGAGAATTTAACTGGGATAGGGTTCGATGTGTACAGGATGCCCAAGAAAACGTATAAACTCATGACAACTTCCGGGAACTATTTACAAGCCTTCTCTGCAGCACAGTCTCTGATGGAGAGCTAGCCTCTCCCAATGTACCACCCCAGACCATAGATGAACTTCTCCTCTTCACCCAGCAATCCGAAGGTATCCCTGAACAGGGCATCTGGTTCCTGTCACTTTAAGAGACAAACAGTCATGGGTAGGTGGCAAATATGGTTTCCCATCAGAGTGCTCCTTCCCCTAACTGTCCTGGGGGTACAGGAGTACTCAATAAGATTCTCTCCTATACCGCTGGTGGGTTGAGGCTGTTTTCAGGCCTTTCCAGCTGGGCTGCTCCTTCCCTGCCATACATGTGGCCCTCACTCTGGGGGCCAGTGAGTCTCTGAGCAATCCAGTAGGTCTCCTCGCAGCCTCTTGCCTTTAGACACACATCTTCGTTTCTATTTTCTACCTAACTCTACCCTCAGCTGAGCAGGCTCCAACACTTTTAAGGGTGTACAGCCCCTTGCCAAGTCTTCTGTTGGGGATTAGATAAGACCCCTCAAGAGTGAAAGCCAGCCACTCCTAAAATCCACCCACTGCCTCTAAGGCCTTCCTCCAAAGCCCTAGATCAGGGGGAAATTCCAGAGGAGCCTGCCTGCAGAACCTCTCAGCTCCTGACCGCATTCTGACTTTCTGGCTATAACACCCAGGCTGCTACTCAGTCTTCCTTACTGAAAATCAGGACTCTAGCGTTCCCTAGCGAAGACAAGATTTCTGAAATTCAGAGGGCACCACATTCCAATAGGCATAACAATATAAAGAAAAAGAAAAAGGGGACACAAACAAAAAGAAAAAAGAGGAGGAGAATAAACTCCTCACTTTTCACCAATGAGGAGTTTATTCTCCTCTTCTTTTTTCTTTTTCTTTGCTTCCCCTCTTTCTTTTTCTTGATATTGCTCTCCCTAGTTAAACTAGAAGGGTCCTACATGTTTAATTGGGGAATGATTGATAAACTTGAATGGGGAGGGGATATCCCGAACTATAAAATGAACTTTGTACAAGAAAAACTGAGGACTTGTCAAGTCTCCGGCTGTTCTGTGATAAGATACAAGCTGTATTGCACAGCTATGGGAGTGGTAGTACAAGTAGTAAACAAAGTAAAATGAGAGTGGTGACAGAGCACCTGGCTGTACTGCACTGCACCTGGCTGCTCTAGTCCAATAATTGACAAGTGGTGTGCTCTTGGCTGTCTTGAACTGTACTGGGCTACACCTGACCCGTGAGGCATTGCACTTCACTATCTCTAACACATTCAGTTCCAACTTGGAGTTTCCAGGCTCCAGATCGTCTGCTGTCATCTCCACTGCTGGCTCAGGCTGACTTAGGGTTGCCACCTTTTTTGTAATATACACTATACATACATTTTGTGATTAAATAACATTTCTAATCATGTGGAGGTAATCACAAAAGTCCTCCCTTACATCAGAGTCCACAGAGTTTCCCTTTACATCTGAATTCACAGAGTTCTTCTATACATCTGAATCCGCAGAGCTCCACTTTACATCTAAATCTGCAGATTTGCCCCTTACATTTAAATCAGCAGAGTTCCCTTCTAAACCTGAATCCGCAGAGTTCCTCTTTACAACTGAATACGCAAAGTTCCCCTTTGCATCTGAATCTGCAGAGTTCCCCTTATGCACCTGAATCCACAGAGTTTCCTTACACTGTAAGTGGGGACTCTGCAGACTGAGATGTAAGGGGGAACTCTGATTTAAGAGGGTCCCACTTCATCATAGTTCCTAGCATTCCCCATTAATCAGGGTTTCCAGAGCCCTCTTACATCTGTGTTTGCAGAATTTCCACTTACACTGTAACTATAACTATTTTTAGGAATAGTTATAGTTAGGATTTCATGTTATAGTTACTGCAGTCCCAGGTTACAAGAGTGCATGCTTGGAAGGTGGGACCTGCTGATCTTCATTTTCTCAGACTCTGGACCAATCATTAAAAAAAAGAAATCATCTAGCAGGATGAAAGCGTGAGTTTTAGAAATTTGTTCTTTTAGAACAGCCCATCATTCACCTGTAGATGGGGCAACGAATGCTACTGAAAGTATATGCAGGCACATTTGGTCACCTTTATACCCGGTAACATTCGTTTTTTAAATTGAGATAGTCACTTTAATAATACAGTTTTTTGAACAGACAGTGCCTTTGGATGTGATTTCTGGTAATATAGTAATGCAGGGTTTCTCAACCAGGGTTCCCTGGCACCCTAGGGTTCCTGCAGCGTTTGCTATAGGTTCCTTGAGCAATTAGCAATTTATGACTCTCAGATAAGTTCTTACGGACACCACTGAACTTTTTAGCTATCTGCAAGAGGGTAAATCTTCCCAATGACCACAAGCCTAAGAAGCATTCTTGCCACTGACCATCACACTAATGTATCATGAGTTGTAGAAAAAGTTATTTTTAGCTGGGGTTTAGCAGGTTGAGAAAGGATGTACTAAGGCATTGAAGAGCTTCCAATTCAAGTAAATTTATTGGAAAAATGCGTGAAATGCACTACCTGCTTTTAGCTCCAGTGTTTCCTGCAACAGTGGAACACTTGCGCACCGTGCTCAGATGTAAGCATAATCCCCTTTAACTCCTTTCTCAACAACTCTGGATTACTGGACATGCCCAGTGAAAATACGTTTCTCTGCATCCCTCCTTTCGTAGCTCGAAGAAGCCACACTTGATGAAGCAAGTGATCAGTTGGGCAAGTGATGAAGTGAAGCCAAGTGAGAGGTCCTCTACTGTCAGAACCAGTGTTCATGCAGCCAAGCCAGAGCCTAATGGCACTCAACTTCTCCAGAAGACCCAGCTACTGTGGGAAGCACCTCTCCAATTGATAACAGAGTACTGCAATTCCAGTGGGGTGCCCCCCCCCCCCAGTGTCCTTAGGCTGTTCATCTGTGTACCTGTTGGATTTTTAGACACATATAATACTTCTTCTAGTGTCTTAAGGCGATTATGAATGAAAGAGCCATTGAAATAAAAAATGAAGTGTGATTTTATTCTATCACACAATGGTGTCAAATAAGCAATGTAAAGCGTATTATGAACAGTTCCATGTAAATAAAACTACTGTAAAAATGACAAGCAAACGTTTAAAACAAAGTCACCATTATCTGTTATGGCTGTTCTGTCTTTGCCATGTGCGATACTCCATGCTGTCCTTCTCAATGACTTTGTGAAGAAGGAGAAGCCGGATGTGACTATATTGTAGCCGGAAGTGATCTCAGTATGCACCTGTTGCAGCTTCTCAGACGTGTGTATGCAAGAGTCATGTAGCGTGTAAGTGTGTGTGTGTGAGAGAGTGTCCCTCTGTCCGTTATCCGATGGTCTTTTAAGAGGCAAATGTACGTCATAGTTAGTGATCTTAATACCTTCTATGGAAAGTATTACTGCTTAGAAAAGCCATTTCATAAAAGGGAGGGGATACTATACATATGATGTTTGATGGACAGGAACATATGTATGCTGATGTAAATAATATTATAAGCTAATGACGTAACCCTCAGCTATATTTAAAGTATAGTATAGCTTAAGAACATATCAATATATATATGTATCAATGTTAGAAACGTATACTAAATACAAACAAATACTATTAAAATACATACTGTAATAGTAAGTCACTTCTAATAACCTTGACATAACTACCAAATACTTTTAACCAACTATCTCTAAATATAGTCTACTCAACCTTCAACTGGTATATCTTTTGATCTCAGCTATAATTGAAGAATAGTAAATACTACCATTTGTCAAAGACCACTTACACATATTAATAATGACTAATCATAAAAACCAAATATTTTGCAAGCTTGCCATCAATATAAATGCCGAATCATAATTTAGATTTAACAGTACCAAAGCTACCCTGGACTTCAATGATTTTGAATGGTTTTACTGAAGCAGCGATTTTCAGCTAGACATTCCGTTGTTATAGAGTCATATGGAGATTATGCTATGCAGCTACACTACCCTGATTGGGCCACATGGGTTGCTGTGAAGAATCCATGGTTGTGCTTTCATAATCTGAATTATTTTGTTTTGCAGTGTATGCCTGCTCTTTGCCATGCTGACGCTGTTTTGCATACATTATTATAACTTTGAACCCATTTCGTAAACTGCAAGTTACAGTTGTTACTGTCTGATCATTTGGCTGATTATGCATCCAAGACTTTTCACAACTATGCCTCACAAGAACCTCCTAGTGCTACCAAGGTAACATGCAAACAGCCTACAGGCACAAAGGTTTACAAAGCTTTAACCTTTACCTCTCTACATTAAAGT
This sequence comes from Staurois parvus, assembly GCF_062004578.1. Lineage (NCBI taxonomy): Eukaryota > Metazoa > Chordata > Amphibia > Anura > Ranidae > Staurois > Staurois parvus. The sequence continues at coordinate 1,672,804 of NW_028318751.1, forward strand.
CTTCGGTGCTGAAAGAGCTAAGTAACGCGCTTATCTTCCCTACGTACTTATATTGTTATCTTAATATAACTTCCAGACAATAAACTGCAACAATATAATTTTTCAAAATATTTTATCCTTCAAAAGTAATCCTTGAAATAAGGTCAAATTGCTTTGCCTATGCAGCCATGATATCATCAGTCTGCTTCGGTCAGCTATCAGACTGCAACATTGTTAAAGGATAGGTTCACCTTTGGGAAAAAATAATAAATGCACATATTTTTGCAGAAAATAGTGTGCATTTATTATTTTTTCCCCAAAGATCCTGCAAATCAGTGAATCATGGGTGCAATGTCAGGCTCATATAGACAAGTCCTGCAGCTTTTTGCCCGTACTGCTGTAGCGGGCTGTCTGTTTGAAAGCTGCAGGGCTTGTGAATGAACTAAGAGGGCGCTCATCAGCACCCTCGCAGTTCATTGAGAATTACAAGCCATCTTCTGCAGTGGCAGAGAGGACTTGTAGTTTCTTCATTCACAGATTGCTGTGAATGCATGAGGCAGCTGTGCCGGCAGAGTGCTGTCACAGGGAGGGAGGGAGTGCCCATGAGGTGGGGAGATGTGTGGGTGGGACCAGCTGGTTGGTACCCAACCCGGAGTAAATGCACACAGAGACCAATGTGGCACGTTGTATTAAAACAAAGTTAAACACCAAACGACACTTGGTAATAGCAGCACAAACTCTCCTCGTAGTTCCAACAAATTGGCAACAGGACCTAAATATGGCCAACTCAACTAAATGGTACCTCACATTAGGACTGTTATAGCACAGTCTCTATGCAATAGAAGACACAAGAGTTAGCTTATGATACTGGTCAACATCTAAAGAAGGAGGTGGGTGATATATGGCGTGGCGGCAAGAGAGCTCAGGAAGCAGAAGGTAGTTTTTATTCCTAACCCCACCGGGTAAACTAGTTGTGAGAATCAAGCATAGGGTCCCTCGCTCTCTCCCTCCCCCTCTGGAAACTTTTCCCTGGCTAACCTAGCATTTCACAAATGCGAGCCAACTGCATTGGGACAGTGATATTTATTCACATTGCCTTAACTAAAGATAGTCGCGGAGGTCATTCAGCGCAACAACATCCAATCAGACAGCTACTTCCCTGACGACATCTACGGAGGCCTCAAATGAACAAGAGCTCCTCTTACCCTCCCTTCCCTCTACAAAGCGGATGCCAAAACAGCACAGCCTCTATGCAATAGGTGTAGTAGTGGGAAAGCTCCATACCGAAGAATTGGTGAACAGCCCCTATTCTGTCCATCCTCCACTGGAACCTCTCTATACATTAGGCACACTCTCTGTGACTAGTGGGTTCCTGTCCCTGTCCTAACCACATGCAACTGTAGGGAGATAGTGTTTTTATAAGTACTACCTTGCTAAAGCTGGCCATACATGTGTATATTTTGGGACGAGAATATTTGTACGAAAATTCGTACAAAAATTCTTTGAACATTCGGTGAATGGACAAATGTCGTTCTTTTGCTTTTAACATTTGCATTTAAAATGAAAGTAATTTCTGAACGATAACCACATATACTGGCCAAAAATTTGTTTGATTGAGAAAAGTTTTCCTTCCTGTCCCTTCAAATTTTCCCGTCACTGCGGTCTAAACAAAAATCAATTTGACCCCACTAACGATTAGAAAATCAAAAGAATGTTCTTGAAATGTAAATCTATATGTGTATGGCCAGCTTAAAGATGGCTGTGGAGTCATCTAAGGCAGCAGCATCCAATCAAACAGCTCATCTGATGACCCCTATGGAGGACTAAGAGGAGTGTAAGTTTTTCCAGTTCTCCACTCTTCCTGTATGGTGGTGCTGGCAGCGCCACCTGTGCCAGGAGGCCAAACTACACCTGCCAGCAAGCTTCTCTGCACAGGCACCATTCAAAGAATGCTTTGCATTTTCTCAAAAAAGCAAAGCATTCTCTGATTGGACTAGATGGAGATTGTGACATCACTGCCTCTCCACCTCATCAAATCAGAGAACACTTTGGATACATTGAGAAAATGCAAAGCAATCTCTGAATGGCACCCCTGCCAAGTGAGCAGCTGCCCTACTGCATTGTAAACACAGGGTCTACCTCGGGACCCAGTGCATACTACAGTGATTTACGGCTTCCAGAGAGATCGGCAAGGTATAAACATAGTTACTTTTGTCCAAGCCTGACCAATGTAGCTATGTAAATAACATCCATACCTGGAATTCTTCTTTAATATGTTGATGAAACTATAGGGCTCATAATAAGAGCTAGAGGAAAGAATCCTGATGGTGTTAGCCATAGAAATTATATTCCTTTTTATCTTTCCCTTGAAAATAAAAGAAAAACTCTGTTGTCTGTTGAAGGAAATAATTCAATTCTTTATTTTCTATACTCATTATAACAAATCTATAGTGTAATGTAGAAGCTGCAGACAAGAGCTTTAATATTCTGCTGTCATGTAGGAAGATGTGTTTTATTGGCCTTCAGTGGCTGTTAACTGCTTACAATCCCTCTCCCATATCTGAGTTCATGGTTTTATACACACCCCTAGGGTATGAGCACAGTACACTTATCGTCACAGCCGGGAATATTTTAACCAAGCTGACCCAAGCATGCGTTAAACATGACAACTTAAGTTGCAATCGAATTTATTATGGGAACGATCAATATGATATAGATGTTGGCCTTTAAAGACATCATATTTGAATTATATGGGTTTCCACCCTTAAAGTGAGGCTGTCATTAAAATCCATAGATTACGGAAATAGTGTGTTTCGGTAAGGCTGACATGTGCTCTAATTTAAGCAAACATGTACCTCCTTTGCTTGGCTTAAAAGTTAAGCACACTAGATCACACAGTAATCCTTGTGGTTGCTTTGCACCAATAAAGACTGCAGAGAATGTTCTACTTTCAGACAGACTGATACACTTTCTGTGAGATGAAAGCAAAAGTAAGCACAACCAAAAAATAGATCAGATAGGCACTGAATATACTGTATTTGGCTGCCCAAATGGGACTAAAAATAATGCCATAGCTCTTAAGCTTTACCATTTACATGGATATCTCACTGACATGTCCATCTAAAATGCATAAAAAATTCTTTAGGTCCTCACAAATTAAACCTTGTGGTTTATGTACAGTACCATGAAAGCAACCACCCTTATTCCAAATGCCATGTTTTCTCTTTTAATGTAACACTGATGTGAGGCTGTTGCAAATGGAAGAAAAGGAGCATACCTATAATATGTTGGGTTCTGATCCCAGATAATATCATTACAGGCCTTGTCTGATTACATATTGGCGGTTCACTTGGATGGCAACCATTTCCAATCTTCTATCTCTCCTAGAGGCATGGGCATCTCTGCCACGATGTACTCCTACCCGCTTACCCTCAATGTGCCACATTGACATTAACTTGAAAAGACTTTTTAAAATAAGCCATAGAGTTGTTCCATCTATCTTGAGTTTCCTCTTTATTCAAAAGCTTACTATGAGGCTTCCAGCTACATTACTGGCGCCCAGGCATGATGCACTGAACCAGACATAATTGCGTGGATTTTTGGTGCTACAATATACATCTTCAAGGTTCATTGAGGCTTCAAGGTTCACTGAAGGCTGTTCTAACATCTAAAGCTCACCACATACTGTACGTTACAACCTGATTATACAATCTGCCAACAAATACACAGTGCAGGGGCCTGCATACCTAACTGTGGTATAACAGCTTTTATCCAATTAAAGTAATAATCAGGGTCCATTCACAAGGCCATGTCCGCTCCATTCATCAGGGAATCTGTGAACAGTTTTGGAACATCTGTGCCCGTTCATTTTTTTTTTGTCTGCATTTGGGCAATGTATATTGACAGACCTGTGGTGGCTATATGGGCAGACAGATGTAAATAGATTTACATCCCCTTACATTAGGCTACATCTGATCCGTCACGTTTAGGTAAATTTTTTGCCCAGACCTGGACAGACTCAAAGGTAGGTGTGTAAGCAGGTGCAGGTTGACCTCCCTACACAGATAGCACTGTTGCACCACCCTGCAGAGAGAGTGGAGGACAGGAAGTATACCCATACATCTTAGGTCTCCATATGCGTCACCGGGTGGACTCTGCCACACAGGTGACCCCCTGGAGCTATCTTTCATGAAGGCAGTGCTTATAAAAAGCATTGTCCCAATGCTTTTGGCACGCATTCCGCTTGTGGTTAGGTTAGGGACAGGAATCCACTTGACAAGGAGAGTGTGCCTAGCATAGGGAGAGGTTTCAGAGGAGGAGGGACAGTATAGGGACTGTCATCAGTGCTTGACAGGGGAACATTTCCACTATCAGTTCTTTTGTGCTGCTGAGAACTTTTAAAAACTTGAAAGAAAAAAACAAACTTTAAAACCACTTGGAAAAGCTTGATAGAAACAGAAACTCTGCTCTACAAACGCTCTGCCTTTTTTGAAGAACTTATTTTTAGAAGAAGCCTTTCGCCAAAGAAGAAACTTTCTGCTGCTGATCCCAATTTTTGCCCCTGGCTGACGAGAGACATTTTTTTTTTTTACTAACTGCAATCCCACCAGAAGACCTCAGAAAACGTATTTCTGGGAGTGGTGAGAACTGTATCAGAATATCGCAACTCTTTATATATTTAAAACTGAATAGAGCTTTAATCATATTTTATTGTGTTGGTTAGAGTAATATTGTGCATATCTATATAATTTGCATGGTGTACGGAGATTAATTGACCAATAATTGTTCTAACTTTTTGGGTACTGATATCATATTGTGTGCCAACATATTTGAAGTGTTTTGCTGTGCATTTTATTAGGAATACTTTCTTAATCCCCTTCAGCCGTGGGAATTGGAAATTATATCTTGAGCACTAACCATTTAGTATTAACCACTAAGAACGGCTTTAACATTGTGGTGATATGCATATATTGTGTTTTAATTTCATATTTGATTTTGTGTAAGGAAATACTCATCACCAGTAGTTTCCTTTGTATTAATATATACCGTATTTGCCGGCATATAAGACGACTGGGTGTATAAGTTTGACCCCCTACTTTTCCTGTTAAAATATAGGGTTTGAGCTATACTCGCCGTATAAGACTACCCCTCTTCCAACGCACACCAAATAAAAATGAAAAAACATCAGATTTGATTTCAATATGGTATGCTATTTCAGTATGGTATTCCAATGATGGGGTGCTATTCCTCCCACTGACACCAATGATGGGGCATGATTCCTCCCACTGATACCAATGATGAGGCACTACTCCTCCCACTGATGCCAATGATGGGGCACTATTCCTCCCACTGATGCCAATGATGAGGCACTACTCCTCCCACTGACACTAATGATGGGGCACTATTTCATCCACTGACACCAATGATGGGGCACTATTCCTCCCACTGATACCAATGATGGGGCACTATTCCTCCCACTGATGCCAATGATGGGGCACTATTCCTCCCACTGATACCAATGATGGGACACTATTCCTCCCACTGACACCAATGATGGTGCCCCATCATTAGTGTCAGTGTGTGAGGAATAGTGTCCCATCATTAGTGTCAGTGGGAGAAATAGTGTCCCATCATTAGTGTCAGTGGGAGGAATAGCGCCCCATCATTGTTATCAGTGGGAGGAATAGCGCCCCATCATTGGTATCAGTGGAAGGAATAGTGCCCCATCATTGGTGTCAGTGGGGAGGAGGAATAGTGCCCCATCGTTGGTGTCAGTGGGAGGAATAGTGCTCCATCATTAGTATCAGTGGCAGGAATTGCGCCCCATCATTGGTGTCAGTGGGAGGAATAGTGCCCCATCACTGGTATCAGTGGGAGGAATAGCGCCCCATCATTGGTATCAGTGGAAGGAATAGTGCCCCATCATTGGTGTCAGTGTGGAGGAGGAATAGTGCCCCATCGTTGGTGTCAGTGGGGGAGGAATAGTGCCCCATCATTGGTGTCAGTGGGGGAGGAATAGTGCCCCATCATTGGTGTCAGTGTGGAGAACAGTGCCCCATCATTGGTGTCAGTGGGGGAGGAATAGTGCCCCATCGTTGGTGTCAGTGGGGGAGGAACAGTGCATCATCGTTGGGGCACTATTCCTCCTCCACACTGACACCAACGATGAGGCACTGTTCCTCCCCCACTGACACCAACGATGGGGCACTATTCCTCCCCCACTGACACCAATGATGGGGCACTGTTCTCCCCACTGACACCAATGATGGGGCACTATTCCTCCCCCACTGACACCAATGATGGGGCACTATTCCTCCTCCACACTGACACCATCATTAGTGTCAGTGGGGGAGAGGAGCGGCTGCTCCTTCTTTCAGTTCGGCCGCTTGATTTTCGCGGGGCCGTTCGGCTCTGCCTCCTCGCCGGTGATTGGTCGCCTGTGTGCCTTTCCAGTGCTGGCGCCCAATCACCGGTGAGGAGGCGGAGCCGAGCGGGCGGTGGGACCATCGAGCGGCCGAACTGAAAGAAGGAGCAGCCGCACTTCCTGGACCGGATCGTCGTGGGACCCGGGACCGGAGCCAGGTAAGGTACAGCAGCCCCTCTGCCCACCCCTGTACTTAGTGTCCGTTGGAGGAGGAGGGGGGGCGGCACCGCCCCTTGAAAAAGTGCCGCCCTGACACCGGCTTGCCATATACCGGCGTATAAGACGACCCCCGACTTTTCAAAAGATTTTCACGGGTTGAAAAGTCGTCTTATACGCCGGCAAATACGGTATATAAATATTTGTACATAAATAATTTATCAAATTGGCAAAATTTCTGTATATGGTAAGAAATCACATTGGTGAAAAGAACTCAAGGAATTATAGCGTGGTGATAAATTGTGTCCATATTATTGGATTATTATTTGCCGTATTTAATGGCTGGAGGCACTGCATTATATTGTTTACGGGAGTCGGACACCGCCCAACTTATTTAGAATTAATTATCTCTAAAACCACCACACTGTTTACCAATGCTACTGCTTATTGCTGATGTTGAGGGTAACTAGGTTTACTGTAGTCTAGTGATACAGAGCTCTACTCTAAGCTGCTATAACATTAGTTATAGAGAATTAGGTTAATCACAGCTCGCTAGACAATGTAATCACTATTTGTTCATTTATGGATATTCTGCCATTTACTTCAACCCATGGCAATATATTAAAGTGTTACTAAACCCACAACAGTAAAATCACTCTGTATATGCAGTAAAGCATGCTTGTTATACTAAATTGTGGAACCTAAGGGGTTAATCCTTTGCATTGTGTAAAAAGACTGTTTGATCCTGACTTATCTGATCCACCCCTTCTTCCAGTGCCCTCCTCTTATCTCCCGATAAGACATGTCGTGTGAAGTCACGCTGCATATGCTCAGTTCCGTGTGTATTCCAAAAAAGTTTTTTTTTTCTTTGAAGAGTGCATCAGCACAGGACCAAACAGCACTGTCCAGACAGAGGGTCAGGGGTTCTTCATCCTCCTAGAGCAGAATGAAAACTCCTCCTACAAGCTTTAACATGTACCCTGCTGGGCACTGATAGAAGTCACAAAACTGCTCAAACTGCTGATGCGAAAAGGTATTTAGCAAGAAAATAAAATAATTGCATTTCCATGTTGTGTGTACTGTAGGAGACCGGATATAGGGAATGCAGGGTCCTAGGTTTAGGAACACCTTACGTTTCTTTATCACTAACCAGTCTGGTGTTTGCTTTCTGATACGGAAATGTTGTGTGCAAAATATTTATATTTGTTCTCCCAATAGTATTGCAGTATCCATTTGCTTAACCTGGTGTGTCAGAGGGGCTGTGGTTATTTACAGAGTCGAGGCAAAAAAACAGAGAACCCAATCTACCAAGCGGCTCCTGCAAGGGTAGCACTACATCTGTGCTCTCTAAATCTAAGAAAACAAGATCTTGGCTTTACATAGTCTACATTTTAGGCAATCATTTAATATACATATAGGTTGGTGTTAACACAGCAGGGCAGCAGCTTGCTATAGAAATGTAAACCAGGCAGATACACCAAGAAAAAAGGTGGCCTTGTATCTACTAATAAGTACACTTTTATAATGAAATATAAAACATCATTATGCTGTACCCATAGCTCATTCATTAGGCGCTTTCAATTCCAGCAGCTCTACAATTATTTAGTACATATTATAGTTACATAGTTTATAGGGATAAAAAAAGACAGGTCCATAAAGTGCAAATTATGAACAGATCAGAAAACAAAATGAGCCGCATGGGAGATGTGCTTTTTCAGGTGGTTTAAGAACATCAGCATTCCTTACACCTCTTTAGTTGTGCTACCTGCTAGTCAGATAAAGTTCCCTATGCAGAAAGCCCAATATCTACTATAGGCTATATCCAGAAACAGAAGAAAAGTTGAACTGGCAGTACCCCAAAATGATTAGAGCTGTCAAAGGACAAGAAGAAAAAAGCAAGAGGTTATACTAGATAACTTGCTTGATATATATGTGGAAATAATAAATGAGCTTAGGTGGTTTAAAAATCATATTAACACATACATAGGTTGTTATTATGATATTAATAAAATTAAATAAAATGTGATTGTATTAAATTAAAAAAAAAGACTATCTATAGTGGTGCACCAAAATGAAAATTCTGGTGCTGAAACCGAAACCAAAAATTCAGGATGCACTTGGCCGAAAACTGAAACCGAAATGGAAAGTTTTTAAAAATTAATATATTTTTTAAATTTTTTGGAAAAAAATGCACTTTAATGACTTAAAAAAACACATAATAAAACCGTAATTTTTAAAAAAATATGAACGATGAAGTAAATAGACACCCAACATGTCATGCTTTAAAATTGTGCATGCTCGTGGATTAGCGTCAAACTACGGTACGTAAAAATCTCCATGGGTGAAGCTTTAAACATTTCTGTAGGTTACCAGTTTAAAGTTACAGAGAAGGTCTAGTGCTAGAATTATTGCTCTTGCTTTGGCGTTCATGGCGATACCTCACATGTGTGGTTTGAACACCGTTAACATATGTGGGCGTGACCTAGGGTTATTTTCGGCACCTGTATCGGTGCTTATTTTCATATTTGCCAAAGGCTCTGTGCTGCAGAGGGCACTTTTACACAGGCACACATACAGGTGAAACATACACTATATTACCAAAAATATTGGGCCAGTCAAATCAAAAGATTGCAGGTTCCAATCACCTCCATGGCCACAGGTGTATAAAATCAGGCAGCTGGGCATGCAGACTGCTTCTACAAACATTTGTGAAAGAATGGGGAGCTCAGTTAATTCAAGCATGATACCGTGATAGGTTGCCACCTGTGCAATATAGCCATCCATGAAATTTCCTTGCTACTAAATATTCCACGGTCAACTGTTAGTGGTATTATAACAAAGTGGAAGCAACTGGGAACAACAGCAACTCAGCACAAAGTAGTAGGCCACGTAAAATGACAAAGCCGGATTAGCGCATGCTGAAGCACACAGTATGCAGAAGTCACCATCTGTCTGCAGAGTCAATAACAGAGAGAAGGGGATAGGAAATGTAAACTACTGAAGAAGCTATTATATCAATGCCAACTGACAGATACCTGGAGAGTGAAACATCCAAGAGACTATACCTTCTTGTCTTCCGCCCATGGTTCATATTCAAGACTGGACTATATAATGATCGAGCATAGACAATTGGAGTCATTGGTTAGCTCCAACATAGAGATTATGCCCATCTCTGATCATGCTCCTGTCACAATGAGACTATGGGTAGGAGAAGATCAGGATAACATAACTTTGTGGAGACTAAATTAGATGCTTATACAGGATCCTGAAATAGAGAAAAGGTTAAGACTGGAAATTGAGCAATTTTTTTTAGCTCAATGAGACCGAGGATGTCTTGGTAGCCAAAATTTGGGAGGCACATAAAGCATATCAGGGGAATACTGATCTCGATAGGCGCAGAAAAAAAGAAAGAACGAGGGAAAAAAATTAAAATGGTGATGGAGGAGCTCTATAAATTAGAATAGTCACATAAAAAGAAGATAGGTACAGTCGTATATAAGAAGATAATTTTTAAAAGAGAAGAACTAAAAGATCTTATGGAACAAGAGTCGAGAAGGATACTCGACAGGATTTAAAAAAAAATATATCAATGGGGGAATAGACCTGGAAAATATTTAATGAGGTGGTAAAAAAAAGAAAAACTTTATAGAAAAATTAGAGATGGAAAAGGAGAAATGGTGTACACCACCACTGATATCACCAACAGGTTCCAAAAATATTACAGCAGACTGTATGATGTGAGCCCCAGAAATCAAAAAGAAACGGAAGAGGAAAGGAAGAGAAATAGGCAGACATACTTAAATGAGGTGGAGATGCCAAGAATAACAGAAGCTAAATTAGAAGCCTTAGAGAGAACTATCATCCCGGAGGAAATCACCTTGGCCCTAAAGAATACGGCCGCAGGAAAGAGCCCTGGCCCAGACGGATACACTGTGGGATATTTTAAAAAGTTTAGAGATCTCCTTGTCCCTAAAATGTGCGGCTATGTAAATGCAATAGGGGAGGGGTTGTAAATGAGGGAGGAGTCATTGCAAGCTTACATAATGATCATACTTAAAGAAGGGAAAGATAGCTCATAGTGTGCCAGTTATAGGTCTATATCGTTATTAAATATTGATACAAAATGATATGCTAAGGTATTGGTAACTAGACTGAAGGAACTGATGCCGGAGTGCATATATCTGGATCAGGTGGGGTTAATTCCTGGAAGAGAAGGCAGGCACAATGGCTTGAGATCATTGCTCCTCTTACAAAGAGTAAAGAGAGAAACTGCCGATAATATTTCAGTCGACTGATCCCAAAAAGGTTTTCGACAGGGTTAACTGGGGTTCATGTTTGACACGCTAGAAGCCATAGTATTAAAAAATGTTAAAGTGGATAAAAGGGCTTTAGAACAGGCCATTAGTAGCAGTTAAGGTTAACAGATCCCTTTCCAGGTTCTTTAAAATGCATAATGGTACTAGACTAGGATGCCCACTTTCTCCTCTTATTTGTATTATCCCTGGAACCCACACTGGCGAGGGTATGAAAGTGTGTCGATATAGCAGGAATAAAGATAGGGGAAGTGGAGCATAAGGTGGCAGCATATGCAGATGATATGTTATTCTATATTGTAATTCCCAGAATAACGTTGCCTAACGTAATGAGACTATTAAAACAATATGGTGAGCCATCTTATCTGATAATAAATCCCACAAAGTCAGTGATTCTAAATATTAATATCCCAAAGCTAGAGAAGCTGAGATTAGATAAAGATTTCCCATTCACTTGGAGGGAAAAGGAAATAGGCTACCTGGAAGTAAAATTAACCCCTTTAATAAAAGCCTTATACCAGGCAAATTATATTCCATTAATAAATGAAATAAAGGATGAGCTGGGGAGACTTTCAAAGGGTGGAGCCTCCTGGATAGGTCGTATAAATTTGATAAAGATGGTGATAGTACCAAAAATTCTGTACAAGTTTCACATGCTTCCAGTAGACCTACCAGGGTCTTTTTTTGGGATAATAAAAATGATGATACTTAGGTTTATATGGACACATAAAAAACTGAGAATTAGGCATGAGGTTATCTGTAGGGAAAAAGGGAAGGGGGGATTGGGTTTGCCTAACGTTAGGAATTATTATTTAGCGGTGATTTTATCATGAATAGTAGATTGGACATTTAACGCATGAGGGAAAGGTTGGGCAAATATAGAATTAATTAGAAGTAAGGCACAGTTAGGGAAGATTGCTTGGATACCACATAAATTTCGCACATTAGATGTGAATATCAGTCCACTGACAAAGAAAGTTTTAAGTGTTTGGGATAGAATGTATAAGCAAAAGGGATGGAAACATAATTCAGTTTTGACTCCCCTGGTGGGAACGGAGTACTTCCCCCCAGGGAAGGATAATATCTCTGGGAAATGGCTTAAAGATAAAAATGCACGTTTGAAGGACATATTGAATAACGGGAAATTGTACACTTTTCAAGATTTAAAGAAGAAAAAAGATATATTTATCACATTAGATAAGTGGCGGTATTGTCAATTAGTTAATTTTGTTACAATGCTCCCGCAACCACTGAGGACGTCGGAGGATGTGTGTCCATTTGAAAAACTGTTGAATGTAGATACAGTCCCAAAACATGTGACCTCTAGGATTTATCAGATCCTTATGGACATGGAAGGAGCAGATCCTCCCCAGTTCTTGGAAAAATGGAAAAAGAAGCTTGGTACAGAATTGAATGAGCAACAAAAGAATAAAATATTTTAACTAAAACACGAGGTGAAGAATATGAGCACAGCTGAAATGAACTACAAATGTGTGTTGAGATGGTATAATACACCAAGTGTGGCACATAAACAACAAGTAGATGTTTCACCTTTATGTTGGAGAGGTTGTGGTGAAAAGGGAAAAATGGCACATATATGGTGGAATTGCCTGAAAATGCAGGACTACTGGAAGGGAATAATCCAGCATGTTCAGGAAATGTGGGAATATTGTATGGAAAGATCCGTGGACATGTTTATTTTATAATTTTGAGCCGTTAGTGGAACTACATAAAAATAGGATACTCTATCATTTAATTGGTGCAGCTAAGGGCTTGATTCCCAAGTTTTGGCAAGCTCTGCGACACCAAGAATAATTGACTGGATAAACAGAGTGGAAAATATTTGTAGGATGGAGGAGTTATACCACATAGAGGAGGACAAAATGGAAAACTTTAGGAAAACTTTAAAACACCTAAAAGATATATATAACTGGTCAGAGTTTAGGGGGAAAAGCCTAGAGAGAGTTTAATGGAGTACCTGTAAGAGAGTGGAGGTGGGAGTGAAGAGATATAGATACAGAAAGATAATCATGAGAGAGGATAGAAACTAGGAAATAGGATGTGGACGGGGGTATCAGAAGGGGGGAGGGTAGGAGGAAGGATGGGGTAGGGGATAAGAACATGTAAAATTGGAATTATGTATATGTGTTTATGTATTAGGTTTTTATTGTATTGGAAAATTCAATAAAAGATTCAATTAAAAAAAAAGAAAAAAAAGGGAAAAAAAAAAAGATATCATACAATAGATTATATTTTTTTTTGTGCATTCAAATTCATTAAAGTGTATTTTTGCTAACAAATGTGTTTTTGAAAACATGCTGCATGCTGCACAAATACCGTGTCACATAAAAATATGCAACACTCACCTTTTTATTTTTTAGGGCCTCTGCTTAAAAAATAGTTACAATGTTTGGGGGTTCTAAGTGGTTTTCTAGCAAAAAAAAATTATGTTTTATGTAGGATGTCAGAACTGTTCTGCACTGGAAGTGGCTAAATCTACAATCTACTCCTTTATGTTGTAAGGCTTCAGTGTTAAAACCCTCGGTTCAAGGTTAGAAATGTTACAAACCTCCAACCGTCATTAATTTCTGCTTTTGTCTGGACTATTTCACTCTTTATAACAGTCTCTCTCAACCTTTTCAACACAGAAGAACCCTTGAAATAACGTTCTGGTCTCAGGGAACCACTGCTAAAAATTGGTATATCTACAACTCATGATATATTAGTGTGATGGTCAGTGGGAAGAATGCTCCTTACACTTGTGATCATTGGGAAGGATTACCCCCAGGCCTAGACTGGGACAAAAAAATAGGACTGAGCAGCCCCAAGCCCGGGGACCCCTTCATCTGAGCCGATGGCAGAACAATAGGACCCAGTCGCAAGAGCAACCTTTGCGACCCTGATAGTTCCTCCACTGGTGTCAGTAGGTTTTTATTTTTTTTATAATTTTTTTAATTTTAAATTTTTTTTAGGAGCCCCGTTGGAGGGCTTTGGTGATAGGAAAAGAAAGAAAGAGAGAGAAAAAAAAAGAAGGAAGAAAGAAGAGAAGGAAGGAGAAAAAAGAGAAGGAAGAAGAAAGAAAAGAAGGAAGAGGAAAGAAAAAAAGAAAAAAAAAGGAAAAAGAAAGAAAGAGAAAAAAAAAAAGGAAGAAGGCCGGGGGGGGGGGGGGGGGGGGAGAAGACACAAGACTGCCAGTGAGTGTGGGCGGGGCAGACACAGGAGAAGAAGGCGGGAGGAGTAGGGGAAGAACCAGCTTTCTCTTTCCTCTCCTGTCTGTGGTGGGTGGGGAACTGTCAGCATGGGGGCCAGTCTATCCTGACAGATCCTCCACAGCAGCTGCAGGGAGGGGGGAACCCGGTAGCAGCGCTGCAGGGGATGAGGGGGAAGGGAGCATACAGGAGCCCAGGGCAACAGGAGATGCATAGGAGGGGTGGCCAGGTGGCACATAGAGGAACTGTGCTTTTCTCTCCTGTCACTGCTGAATGCCTGCAGGAGGGAGAGGAGGAGAATTGGGCATTGAGTGTCTGCAGGAGAGAAATGCATGGACCGGTTCCTCTATGTGCTGCCGGGCCGCCCCTCCTCTCCAGACAGCCCCAGCCCATAGGGGAAATGCCCAGTGTACCCTATAGCCAGTCTGGGCCTGATTACCCCCTTACAGATGGCTAAAAAGATCAATGGTATCAGTGGGAACGTAATCCCTCCACTGGCTTCCCATTGCCCAACTAATACATTTAAAAACATTAACAATAACATATAAAGCCATTTATAACTCCAACTTCATAACTATACCCCAAATTACATCACCAATCTTGTCTCCAAATATCACCCAAACCATTCTCTCCACTCCTTCCACAACCTCCTGCTCTAGCTCCCTTGTCTCCTCCTCCCATGCTCATCTCCAGAACTTCTCCAGAGCCTCCCCCATCCTCTAGAACTTTCTACCCCAATCTATCTGACTATCACCTACTCTGCCCACTTTTAGATGATCTTTGAAAACCTCTCTCTTCAGGGAAGCCTACACTGCCTTCAGCTAATAACTGAATCTTCTATTTCTTCTATCAGTTCATCCCCCACAGTTATTACCTTTTGTACCACTAGCCCCTCCCTCTTAGATTGTAAGCTCCAAGGAGCAGGGCCCTCCTAACCCCCTTGTATTGAACTGTATTGTTGCTGTATTGTCTCCCTTTTATTGTAAAGCACTGAGCAAACTGTTGGCGCTATATAAATCTTCTATAATAATCTGAGAGGGAAAAATTGTTCATTGCTTAAGGAACCCCTAGCAACCTCTGGAGGAACCCTAGTTGAGGAACCCTGCTTTGTATTAATGACAACAAATTACAATTAGAAATGACGAGTAATCTTTTGTTTGAGGGGAAGAATTGAAGTACATACATTAGTTCAGCAGAAAAAGTGTTAGCAGTATACAGTATAAATGTGTTGACTAAATAAAATAGACCATCTACAGCATATTCCCATTGTTTCATGTTATGGATGACAATATACCACGTGTAGCCTTTTGGCTGATGGTGGATAACTGATCCGCCCCTGGATCCGCGTTTTCATTAGAACTCTGTTAGACTTCACTCTAATAGGACAATAATTCCTCCATTTAATTCCATCA
This sequence comes from Staurois parvus, assembly GCF_062004578.1. Classification (NCBI taxonomy): domain Eukaryota; kingdom Metazoa; phylum Chordata; class Amphibia; order Anura; family Ranidae; genus Staurois; species Staurois parvus. Next base: position 1,688,297 of record NW_028318751.1, read on the forward strand.
CTCCAAAGTTCCTAAAAACCATTTTAAATAACCGGTTGGACATATGAGAAATAAAACATTTTTTGATCGTTTCCACCTGAACAAATAATTCAAAAGGATGCCTGTGTATGTTTTCCTCTTTTTATGTCAAAAATATTCTAATTATTTCCTGTGCAGGTATTATTCTCGGCATATATTTTATTGCTCTTGTGCTTTTAGCCACCTAGGCTGAATTACCATGCTAAGTGTAAGGCAATATTGCTCTTTTTTTAGGCCACAGAGCACTTAATGCTAATGCATGGTTCTGGGAGAGGTGAACTGAAATCACTTCTGAAAGCATCAGGCATTAAATGTGGACACAGGGAGAGGCTGCCCTGCAGAGCTTACAGTCTAAATGAACAGGGGATGGAATGTACACAATATTAGACTGCAACTGGACTAGTTTTAACTCTTTCATTAACACACCTAAAACCGTATACAGTATATACTAAGGACACAGGGAGAGGCAACCCTGAAGAGCTTACATTCTAAATGAACAGGGGATGGAATGTACACAATATTAGACTGTAATTGGACTAGTTTTAACTCACTAACAACACACTTAAAACCGTATATATTTTCTAAAAGCAAAGGACGTCAAAAATAAATGTAGTTGTAGTTTTTTGCACAACTGTTTATTAACATGGGATGGTGCTTATAGTTATACTTTAAAGTAGAACTATAGGCAAAACTTTTTTTTTAATTTTGGATAGAGCAAGGGAGGGTTATGACCTGTCAAATTTTTTTTTTTTTGCCATGTGTGTCCTATTGCGGAGATTTACCTTCACTACTTGTTCCATAGCCAAACAGGAAATCTCTGCAAATTAACCACTTCCCATCCAGCCCATGTACATAAACGTCCGGAAGGGAGTGCTGCCGGAGCGGGTGGAAATTTCTAAACGGCATCCCGCATCCATTGCCTGTGCACGCTCCCTGGGAGTGCACGGCACCGCGATTGGTGCCCGCTGTGTCCGATCGCTGTATGGGACCTCTGTGAGGTCCCGATTCAAGTGATTACTGAATGGCCAATCAGTGATCACATGAATAGTAGTAAACAAGATGTCACTTCCTGACATCATTGCTTACTACTTGTGAAATCTGTAAATGATCACAAAAGTCACATGGTACAGGGCCATTCACAACAGCCTTGTACTATGTGACAAGCTGTGACCAATCACAGCTCTCACAGTATTTATCAATGGCTTCAAGAATGCAACCAGAGAGAAGAGAAATGATTGCTTTTACAGCCTTTGGGTGTAAAAGCAATCAGTATAAAAAAAGAAAAAGAAAATCTTCATCACCCCCCACAGGTATGTACAGTGTCACTGTACTATGTTAAAAAAAATGTAAACAAAATCAAATAAAATAAAAAAAATTTTTGAAAAATTATAAAATGTTGGTTATAAACTAATTTGGGTTATTTTTTTTGCCAAAAACATAGATGAATGCATTTTGGCCAAGATTTATGAAGAAAGATTATTTGCTAAATTTTACAAGAAAAACACTTTTTTTTCAAAATGTTTGGATTTTTTCATTTATATAGCAAATAAAAAAAAATCTCAGTGGTTAATACCACCAAAATAAAGTTTTTATCTGTCTCAAAAAAATGCTAAAAAATGAATATGGGTACAGTGTTGCATGACCACATAATTCTCATTCAAAGTGTGATAACACTGAAAGCTGAAAATTGGCCTGGACTGGAAGGGGGTAAAAGTGTCCGGACTTGAAGTGGTTAAGGGAATTCTTTGGGGAACCTCAGGTCACTAGAACTAGTGTTCCCAGTGGAAGATTTCCTTTCTAGTACTTTTTTGGAGACAGTCCAAAATTTGGGATTTCCTTACATTTTCAATGATAATGGTAAATAGGACAAGTAAAGAGGGTGAATAGGACAAGTAAAGAGGGGCACAGACTGCAGTAAAATCTGGTGTTATAATCCATCTCCACTCTATCCAAAACTAAAAATAAAAGGTTTGCTTTTAGCTATGCTTTAGGATCTACTGGTTGAAGTGCCTTAGCGGGAGGAATCTAAGTGGGGCGTGCTAAAGGAACAAACTTTTTGTCACTGGGTGAATAAGGGACAGCGATGAGGCTGTGTATTGGCAGGAGATCCAGGGTCTGGTGGGTTGATGTAAGAAACAAAAACCTGGAGTTAAACGTGAACAAGACAAAGGAAGAGGAGAAACCAGTTATGTGACTGTAGAGTTTCGTTTTTTAGGGATAATGCTTATGGAGGAATTATCATGGTCATGACATGTATCCTACTGTATCGGAGGGGCACACTAGTGGTTAAATTTCATTAGGCAGCTGTGGAGGGTCTGCTTCTCTGAGCCGGTCCTCCTACGGTTCTACAAGGCTGCTGTAGAGAGTGTGTAAGGAATACCAAGTGTTGGTATCCTGTGAAACTTACACATAGAACACCAGGCACGAGTATGATATAAAATAATGTGGTTTATTAAAGATAATGCCAATAAAACAACAATATAACACACATACTGTACACCAAGACAACCAAAACCTCAAGAACCTAAACCAGAGAAGCTTAATAGGTGAGAGTGATCACAATAAACAAAACCAGATAACCAAGCTAATGATATACAGATGGCAGGGTAAGACTACGGCTCCGTTCACACCAATGCGTTTTTTGCAGAATCGCAATACAGTCCATCTAACATGGTTTCCTATGGAACATGTTCACATCTATGCTTTTTTGCTGCATTTTTGGAAAGGGTCAGGGACTTTTTTTAACCACTTCAATACCTAGCACTTTTACCACATTCCCGCCCAGGCCAATTTTCAGCTTTCAGGGCTGTTGCAGTTTGAATGACCGTTGCGCGGTCATGCAAAACTGTACCCATATGAAAATGTTATTTTTTTTTCACACAAATAGAGCTTTCTTTTGGTGCTATTTAATCACCACTGATTTTTTAATTTTTTGCTAAATAAAACAAACTTTTGAAAAATAACACATTTTTCTTTGTTTCCGTTATAAAATTTTGCAAATAAATAACATTTCTGCAGAAATGTAGGTCAAAACGTATTCTGCTACATTTCTTTGGTGAAAATGCACCAAATTAATGTATATTATTTAGTTTGTAGGAAAGTTATAGAGTCCACAAACCAAGGTGTATATATCTGACAATTGATCAATCCTGATGTATTGACGGCCCATCTCATTTCTTGAGGCCCAAAAACAACAGTGCAGTACAAATACCCCCAAATTACCCATTTTTGGAAAATAGACAGTTCAAGGTATTTAGTAAGAGGAATGGTGAGTTTTTTGGACGTTGTGACTCAAAAGAGTCTAACACCAGCCCTACACACCAATATTATAAAAGTCTTACAAGAAGTGATAAAAATTGTGCAGAAAATGTTTGCATTTGTAGACCTTCCTAGTACTGAGGAAATAGGAGAAAGGAAATGTCTTCAGAGAGCCCACTGTATTGAGAGATAGCTCCCACCCAGGTAATGCTTTGCCAATACCTTCTGGAGGGCAATTTTAGAAGCATTGCCTCCTCTACCACCAGGTTTCAAAATAGTTTCTTCCCCAGGCTGTATGGCTTTTGAAATCAAGGGCGCACTGAGATCATTTAGATTGAGGGGGTATGTATTTTCTTTATCGCTCCCCCATAAGGGTCGCTGGATATTGCTTGTCCTCTTGTGCTGTGCTGCCCTGACCCTGGGAACTTCCAAGCCATTCTGACACTCTAGGTTCTGACATGAATCACAGACACAATGTAAGCTGAACTCAGCAAACTTCTGTATTGACCAAAGCAAACAATTAATTCAAAGGTGTCAGTCAGTCAAACCCTGGGACAGAATCCAAGGCTGGCTGGACGGAACACCGGGCAATTAGGTATTTTAAGATAACAAAAGCAAACCATAATGAACAGTAACACTTGCATAAGCAGAGAATGGTAGATACCAAATACTTGGTTGTACCAAGAGAACTCCCTGTTGGAAGGGTGGGGGGGATTTCCACTTGGGGGAAGATTGAAGCAGTTAGCAAGCAAGTAGTGGGTATAGCAAAGTGGCAAGTTTCTTTGTGGTCCAGGTTATGATGTCTGACAGGCTAAGTGTTACTGAAGAAAAGGGAATTTGCGCTTAAGCCAGATCCTAAAGGTAGTCATCACTCACAGGCCGGGGAGGACTGACAACTCATGGGGCCCCCGGGTAATAGGGGATCATGGGGCCCCTGTGTCCTTGCCCAAATTCAAAAAAGCCTATGAAAAAGGTACCAGGGGCATCTCATGGGGCCCCCTACTGACCCCGGGCCCTCGGGCAGTGCCCGAGTTTCCAAATGGTCAGTCCGCCCCCGCTCACAGGAAGCGATGCAGGGTCTGTATTCCAGCCAGTGAAAGGATAGATGTGGTAGGTCAGTCAGATGTGAACATGGCAGTCAGGGTTGGCATCCACAGCATGGTCTGCGAATTGCCAGCAGGATGGACAAAAGGTCTCCAGATGACGCACAGCAATGTAGATCACCCTTACAGGGACAGTGAAGGCTCACAGGCTCCTGGTAGGCTGTGGCCCCAGCAGCAGGATGGCAGCTCTGATGCACAATGTTGGATAACGGGGAGAAGAGAAAGAGCCCACTGACTACAGCTCTTTAAATAGCCTTTCCCATTGCCCCCCTTCTCGGTTAGCAGCTTGCTGTGAGATGTAGTCTAAGAAAGACTCAGGAGTCCAGTTATGGTTAAACACAAAACTACAAGTCCCACTGTCCTTTGCTTCTGGGTTCAGGAATGTGATGCTAGCAGTCTGAGTACAGCACTAGGGGGAGAACTCAAACAGTCTGTGGCAATGTAGGCAATGTCAACTGCATTCATATGTAGCCGGAACCTGGCTACATTTGTTTATTGCATGTATTTTTGTGTTGTTATATTTATTTTTACGTGCAACAGTGGATATTTTTATGTGATGGGGACTGCGGCTGTATTTCATTGTATGATTTTATTGTAAAAAGCTAATAAATTTCTTGAATTTTGAGACCAGAGTGTGACATCTGTCTTTCTGGATTATTATACAGTATATAGGCATGGACAAGCTCATGAATGCCTGCATCAGAATATGGAGTGGATGTTTGGAGTAGGGTCATCTTATGGTCATAGCACTTAGTATGGCAAATTAGTTTTACTCAAGTATATATTTTAGACACACCCCACTGAATTAAATGGTCAGTTTAGTCAAAACTTACATTTATGGTAGATGCTGAAGGATATAAACCACCTGACAATGTCTTATATCTAGCGTGAACTCTATTGGTGATATCCTTGTGTTTTAGTATTTGAGTCTTCACACTTTCTGTGGTCATTATATGGGTTCCCTAATCTCCTTGTTAGATTTTTTTATTTTATATTCTAAAGAATGCAATAGGAGATGCTAAAATGTGCAAAAGGGAGAGTAGTGCCCCTCTAAATAGCCAGGGGGAGCTAGTTACAGGCTGAATAGCTGCCTGGGCTAAGTCAGAGGGTCATTTTAGGTCAGGGCTGGGAGGCTCTGCAGGTCAGCTCACTGAAAGCTCTCCCTGATCTGGAGACTTGGAGAAGTCTCTAGAACTCAGTGGGCCGGGGTGAGGAGAAGCTGGTCTGCACTCTTGATGGATCCTGGCCAATCCCCAGGGAGGAGGATTGGCATGGGGTCAGGACAGCACGTAAGAGTGGCTGAGCCTGCTCAGCAGCAGGAGAGTTCAGGTGGAAGGTGGAGTGAGGAGGATAAACCTTGTGGGCTGGAGACCTCTTCCAATAAAGAGATTTTGTTGTCTAATTGACTTGCACATAGTTGCTGAGGAGTTTGTCCCCAGTTCACAGTTCCCCTGGGCATCCCATACACCCCTCAACTCCATCCAAGTTCAATACCACTTAATAAAATCCAAAAAACAAGCTCAAGGGCTGTTTACTGTCTACTTTGTGCAAGGTCTGTAGGAAATGTGTGCTGCCTGGCTGTGCAGGACTATCGGGGGACCCAAATCTTCAACAATTCCTAAGGGGGTAGTGCTACAGGAGTGTGAACACCCAAAACTTCCAGGTGACTCTTCAGTACTCTATTGATGAGATTTTAGCACTTGAGTGCACGTCTCCTGTGGCCATAATGAAGAGTTCCTGTAATCCCTGATTTATTTATCTGTTTTACAGTATGGAGATTGTAAAAGGGCTTCCTTAAACCAGCGAAGAGGAAGATACAGTAGTTAGGAATAATGGCATGGAGCTCTTACTGTTGGACTATCCTGACATATAATAAAAGGGCAGACCAAAACCACAGAGTTATACCTATAGCAAACATATCCCTTATGTGGGCACTAACCCTTAAATATGAGTTGTCTCCATAAGATATCATTTCTTGGTAGACAAATTAACTTTCAGATTTAGGTGGCTATTCCAATCAAATTATACTCTTTCACCCTAATTCAGCAAGCTACAACATTAACAATGACTAAAGTGCTTAAGGCATACTAAAATTAAATATATTGGTTGAATAGCTACTTTAGCATGCATTAAGCATACTTTCAACATGTCGCTTTGCCCTGCATTATTTTAACATGGCCTTCCACAAAAACATATATATTTTTTTTTTCGTCCCCCTGCCACTCTGTTCAGAAGCAAAGAAAAGCCTGTGTAAGCTACGAGTTGTTGGACCCAAGCTTACTAATGATGGGGGAAACACCCCCCTGTTCGGTTTGCAGTCAAATATTCGAACATAACGAAAGTTCGACTTTGAACAGAGAGGACATTTCAGTAAGCGGTATCTTACCGCATATGAGAATGCGATAAGATACTGCACAACTACTAAAAACATTCAACTGTCAGTGGGGAACCCCACTGACAGCTGAAACAATAAAGAATTGCTGGCTTAGCCCAGCGATTATTTTTTTATTTATTTTTTTTAAACACATAGGGTCCGTCCCCCACACCCATACCAAGCCCTTCTGATCTGGTATGGATTTTGAGGGGAACCCCCACGGCACAATTAGAAATAAAACCAATAACCCCATACCAGACCCTTTTCCTAGCATGCAGCCGAGCAGGTCAGTAAAGGGGGGATGAGTGAGCGCCCAGCCAAACCATACCAGGCCACATGCCCTCAACATGGGGGGGATGCTTTGGGGCAGGGGCAAGGGCCTCTTCCCCACAACCTTGGCTGGTGGTTGTGGGGGTCTGCAGGCAGGGGGCTTCTCGGAATCTGTAAGCCCCCTTTAACAAGGGGGCCCCCAGATCCCGCCTCCCCATTTAATGAGTATGGGGTACATGGTACCGCTACCCAGTCACAAAAAAAAAGTGTAATGGAAAAATGACAGGAGACAAGTCCTTTATTAAAAACAAAAATTTAAAAAAATGTCCTCCGAAGTAGATCCAACATCAATCATGATGCCTGCCACCACCACTGAGCCAAAAAAAAAAGAAATGCTCAGCTTTCAACACTGGCTCCCGCAGACTGGCAGCTGCCCCAAGATGGCAGTTCTTAAATAGTGTGATGATTTCACAAGGGGGCGGGGTCATCATGCGCTATGATTGGCCAAAGCATTGCTTTGGCCAATCACAATGCACTGTCAGGGCCCAGTGCATTGTGGGGCCCGATGAGCTAACAGTCTGCCAAACACCCTTGCCGTTCGTGTGTTCGCTGAACACACAAACGACTGATGTTCGATTCCATCTAACATTCGACTCGAATGTACAGCCCATCAGTATAGCTTACATAGGACCATGGAAGACTTTTTTTTTCCTGCAAAGCATGTTTCAGTTGGTGTGATTAATTTACTAAAAGGTGTGGAACAATGGTCTCTAAACTATGGCCTGCAGGTTGGATACAACCCTTTGTATGCAATGACACAAATGATGAGGCACTGCTTTGTTTCACCTTATTCACTAAGATTTGTAAAAATTCATATTGAAAGTGAACATTCTCTAGTCCTTTAGTAAACATGGTGAATGCATATATACAAGTTCTTTGTCTTTTTTCTCCTTTAGAGAAAGTTGTTTACTTCTTATTAAGCCAGCTTTTGACATTCATAAAGAAGTGATTTGGGCTATAAAGTCACCCGATCACTTCTATATGTTACAGATGGTGTGTTCCTCCTTTCTGCGTACCAACCCCAGTCTGTTTCCTGGGCTCAGAGCCGGGACAAGGGGTGGGCAGCAGGGACAGCTGCCCTGGGAGCAGCATAGCAGAGGGGCAGAGAATAAATGCAGGACACTACATCCATTCTACAACATGCATCAGCAGTGGGGAGGGGGCGCAGTTTCACATGCTTGCCCTGGGTGCTGGATGTCCCAGTACTGCCTGGATTTACCTGGGCTACCTGCCAGCCTGGGACATCAGTCAGAGAGGCAATTGTCTCCCCCTCCTGGCCATTTTAAAAGAGTTTTTTTTCCTCTAGAAGTAAAGAACCCAGAAGTGCTAAAATCTGAGCACTTCTGGGTTTAGAGCTGTCAAATTCCAGCCGAAGCAGCCAGGAAAATAGCTGACTGAGTACTGCCTATACTAAGTGTAGCTGGGGGGAGTGCAGAGAAGAGACATTAGGAGTCCAAGAGGCCCCTGATGCCTCTGAAAAGCACAACTGTTACTCCTTCTGTGCTATTATACAGGAGGCTTGCCAGCCTCTCTTGTGATAATGCAGCTGAGTAAAAAAAATCTGAAAAAAGTGTTTTAACTTTTGTTTTTTAATTTTAATATTTTTTAAAGTCCTTCTGTCCCAGCGGGAATGCACATACAAATGTAAATGTACACCTATGAAGTGTGGGCAGCACAGTGGCTAAGTAGTTAGCAGTTCCGCCTGGCAGTACTAGGATAGTTTGTTGGAATCCCACCCATGGCACTACCTGCCTGGAGTTTGCATGTTCTCCCTGTGCCTGTGGGGTTTCCTCCGGGTATTGCTTTTTCCTCCCACACTCCAAAGACATGCTGGTAGGTTAATTAGCTCCTGTCTAAATTGGCCCTTGTATGTGTATGTATGACTGTGAGTTAGGCTGGTCATACATTATACAATTTTCTTGAAATTTTTGCTTTAGATTTACCAAAAACCATATAATATGAGGTCAAACCTAAACAACACTTTTAGTTGTATTCAATTAGGCAGGACCTTGCAATACATAGTTGAAGGTAAATCTAAAGGAAATTGGGAAGAAATTGGACAGAAAAGTGTATAGTGTATGGCCAGCCTTATACAATTTTCTTGTATCCAATGAGGCAGGCCCTTGCACTGCATAGTTTACGGTAAATCTAAAAGAAATAGGCCAGAAATTGGACAGAAAATTATATAGTGTATGGCCAGCCTTAGGGACATTAGATTGTACGCTCCTTGACTGTTAAGGTCTGATGTGAATATACAATATATATGTAAAGCGCTGCATAAATTGACAGAGCTATATAAGTGCCTATAATAGATACATAAATAAAAAACAACAATTGCATGGCACATACAAGGTATCATTACACATGTTGTAGTAAGAGGAATCAATTTAGGCCCTTAAGCCTCTAAACTAATGAGATGTAAAGGTTTTCATTTTAGGGTGTTGTAGCTATTTTGTAGTCACATGTAATTTTACATCATGACATGTTTTGGTGTATACCTACTTGACTCTGTCTCATCTTTTATAATGTATTGAAAATCTAGGCATTTTATTGTATTTATGTGCATTAAAATTAAGTTTTCCCTGGAAATACATCTGCACCATCTGGCATCTTCACCAAGGCTACCTTCGAGTTGTAAGGTGAATCAGATTCTCAGGAACAGAAAACCAGCACGGACTTCTGCTCATGAGGATTGCTCAGCTGCTTATGTGGGTGTGCATTGCATTGATGCTCATGCTCCTCGGAGAAAGGGCAATACCAGACGTGCTGTGTTGGCTCAGCGCGTACACACGTGGATATAGCAATTGGCATGCAAACTTGGCATCCACCAGCCAATTTCAATGGATGTTTTACTTGGAGAAGTTGCTGAATGGTCTTCAGCTTGTTCCTTGAGCCCTGAGACCTGATCCGTTGTATTTGCCTTCCTGTATATGACCTGGCTTCTCCTTGGACTTTGTCTCTGCTCTTTGCCTCAACCTTGCTCACCTGGTTATTCTGACCTTGGCCTGTTTACTGGACTTGTCTCTGCCTACTCCTTCTGTACTGCTTACCTCGGATGTTACTCACCTTGGCCTGCTAGCTGGACTTATTTTGCCTGCTGATTTGGTCCCTTGCTGCCTGGCTGTCTTTGACTGCCAACTGCTACGTGTTCCTGCTGCCATCACCTGCTTTGGTGCCCAGATGCTTCAGCATTGTGTCCTGAGGACTGCAACTTTCAATTCCAATAAAAAGTGAAAGCTTGTGAACTGCTATGTGAGTGATGAATGCTTCTAAATGCTGAGAATTGCCTGCACCTAACACATACTCATACTAGAGTGTCATACCAATACTAAATATCAAAATTGTGCCAAGCTTCACTTAAAATTACTAAATATAAATAATAAGTACATCCAAGTGCTTCTATTAATATTATGTGTCAAAATAATATATAATGTCCCTGATGAAGCCATGTGACCGGTGACGTAACGTGTAGGGGAGGGGCTTTGATATCACAACGCTCGATGGTTCCATACTGATACCAGTTGCCAATTTTAAGATTTTCACCACTGAAAAAAATCTGGAGGATACATTTTGTCCACAAAGCAGTTTATATACAGATTATGAGTGCAATACTTTTATTATTAAAACGGTTTTAAAAGGATAAAACACTATGATTTGATTATTCCTCTATATTAACCTCCGCTATAGCGCACCACATTTTTATTATTTACTTGTATCATCTTGTTTTTAGAATGAACTCCCCTACTTGAACTTATTACTTGTGTGATCCTCTACTTAGGAATAAGTTCTTTCAGAAGCAATGTCACAGTAGTTTCAACATCAACGTGGAAAAGGCACTGGGCCAGTTGTACAAAATATCAACATAGACAACAACATATTGGTATTTTTGGCATTTTAGCATCTTGGTATATTCAATTTGGACTGTCTGAAAGGTTCCATCTGTTTCAGACAGGTGCTGCATTGGAGTTGGGGCAGGTTTTCAAGGATTGTAGAATTGACAAATTTTGCATCAACCTCTTTCCATAGAATAGACAACACCTGTTGAATAAGATAAATGGGAAAAAATCCTTCAGCTTTAAGAAAAATGAGCTCAGCAGCTTTGACGTTGCCTAGGTTTCTAAAATTTCATGGTTGTCATCTACAATGACATAAGACAGTCTGCTTAATACATCTCGAAAGACAAGAACCATATGTAAAAAGCTATATTTTGGGACTGACATGGACCAAGGCTACATCTGATAGGTCTGGGTACTAATGATCTATCCAGAAATAAAGCACTGTAATGCAGAATGTGGTCTTTACCTTTGGTAATTTAATGTAGAAGTGCAGCAGGGTTTTACATTTTGTAGTATTTAAAAGTAAGGGGAAGGTTAGACTAAAGCAGGGGCGGACTGACAACTCATGGGGCCCCCGGGCAATAGGGGATCATGGGGCCCCTGTGTCTTTGGCCAAACTCAAAAAAGCCTATGAAAAAGGTACCGGGGGCATCTCATGGGGCCCCCTACTGATCCCGGGCCCTCGGGCAGTGCCCGAGTTTCCAAATTGTCAGTCTGCCCCTGGACTAAAGTGTCAATTCATACTGTATATAATAACACTGTTGCAGAGGAATGGTAGGTGTGGGAGAAAATTAATATAGTGGAAAATACATGTGGAAACTATGAGAGGGTCATCTGAAAGCACCAGGCTGTAGCCTTTTCAACCAGAAAGGAAACTGTCTCTATAGCTTTTGGTTTCCAAAAAAACTTGTAGTAGTTTTTAAGTTGTACAAAAGAAAAAGGGGTGTAAACAGTAGTCAAAAACTCAGCAAAGTGATACAAGCTGTATGACCAGTAAAGCACAATACAGCAATGACCAGTAAAGTACAATACAGCAATGGTTTCAAGGTCATGGTAACTCTGTCTTGACAGCGAGACTAAGTGCTAAAGATATACAACATTATGCTAAAAAAATCATGGCCTAGAAATGCTGTGCAGAGCGTGTGTCGGTGAGGGTTGTTCTTCACTATCAATAACCAGAGCCAAAATATGCAAAAAAGCAAGTATGAGTAAAAAAATAAGAGAAAGAAATGGGGGATGGGGGAGGAGAAAATAAGAAAGATGAGAGTAAGAGGGGGTGCTAAAGGGAATTGCATGGAAAGGAGGTGGAGATAATGGAAAAGAGGTTGGGAAGGGCTGGGGAATTCTCTCCCGCAGAGTTCAGCCAGAACAAAGAGCCAACTAATAGTTAAGCTTGGTCAAACTGAAAGCAAGGTCCTGTCTACAGTCACTTGAGTGATATATGAGATCCATGATTCCCACCCTTTGAGCAATATAGCATGGATGTCTTCTCGAATGGAAGTGAGCGTCTCATGCACCATGGTGCCCTTGAGCCTCTGTCACACTTCATTGAAGGTGAGAAAAGGTTGTTTCCATGCTCCAGCCAAGGTTTGTTGGGCAGCTAGGAACACAAACCCCACCAGCTTCCTCTAAGTCCTGGTCAATGAGGGGATTGGCTCGTGCAATAGCGCCTCCCAGAGATTGCATGTTAAAGTGATATTAATGATCAATCTGATCATATTGTATACCTGAGTCCATAAGTTGCTTTGGGGCAGGACAACCAGATATGGAATAAGGTGCCTTGCTCTCTACAGCAACGGAAACACTTACCAATGGGGTAAATTTAGATACATCTCTATAGATTTTCAACACAATGGAAGACCTTTGTGTATTAGATCTGATTAGCATATATGATAGGCCACAGGACTATTCCTAGCAAAACAAAGCAAAATGTTTTTAGATCTGAAAGACCCAAGGCTGAGACTGGGACTTCTGTGAGCAGCTCTTTTGAGCCAACTAGGTTGTAACTCTCCAGATAAACCTACTGTTGGGGATTCAGGTTTAGCAGTTCCTGCAAAATAATGTCAGTTGCTGAGTGACTGAGGATTTACTGGCCACACATCCAAGTCATTTCCAGGAATGTTCTCTACTGGCTTGAATCTGAAAGACCCAAAAATGAGACTGGGACTTCTGTGAGCAGCTTTTTTGAGCCCACTAGACTGTAACTCTCCATATCAGCCTACTGTTTGGGATTCAGGTTTAGCAGTTCTCTGCAAAAGTGTTGGTTTTGCAGCCAGTGAATCCTCAGTCATTTCTAGGAATGTTCTCTACTGGCCATCATTTTGGAGCACATGCAACAACATGATAGATATTTATCCCAATAAACTTCAAGTCTAACGTTCTTTAGAACTCCAGTGGTCTAGATAGTTAGCAATCTCCAGACAAACTATAAGTAATGTCATAAGGTCTGGCTGAACAACTTTATCTAAAGTGATAGCTTAAAGAATATCAACATTGGACCAATTCACTTACGTTGAGTATGCAAAGTGCATCTAAACAGTATTTTTGAGCCTGGGTGTCAATGTGATGGGGTTTTTTCTGACCCTATTGGGATTCTAGTCCAAAAGTATGAATGTAAAGTCAAACAGACACATACAAAAGGACTAAAAACAAATTCAGACCATAGTAAAAATGATGGCAAATGTATAGTAAAGTTATTTGTAAATTAGTTAAAGGCTTTAACAACTATTTTTAAAAATGTGGCAGTACATTGTTATATATACAAGTTACATTCTCACAGGAGCCGATCAACCTAGAAACTGAACATTTGGGTTTCACCTCCAATTATTAGGTTAGTAGATAGGTTCTAAGTAGGTCTGCCACCCTACTTGTTGCAGTCTGGAAACCATCTCCTTTAACAACCTGCAGTCCTGATGAAAAGGTTCTCTAATGTGTTGGCTCACAGATGTACTAAATAATAAACAGAATTTTAAACATGGACCTAAATGGTACTTGGGACTTTTTTATTCATGTTTTTACATGAAGCCATTAATTGGCCATTTTTGGTTAAAGAGTGGCTGCATCAAAAGGTATTGTACTTTCAGAGTTAATCAAATTTGATGTAGTCTATGTGGTTAGTATGTTAGATCAAGCACAATACAACCCACATTTAGAAAAGAAGCGGAACATGGCATGGTCTTCTGCTACTGGAGCCTGTTATCAAGAATTAATGAGTAGTGTGCTTTCCCTTGCGCACGCCACTGTTGTAAAAAAAAGTTGATCTGAGTAGCTGTGAACTTGTTAGCTTTAAAAAAAACTTTAAATTCTTATGTTTTTATCATGAACACGGTATTTTCTAAATAAACGCCACTAATTGGATATTTTGTGTTTTTGCACCATACTCTAAAAATTCTAGGAGGTGATAGTGTGAAAATTTCTCAGGAGGCCTGCAGTATCTGAGGTGTTCCAGCTAACAAATCAGGCATCATCCATAATTATACAGTGAAAGGGGCATCTACCTAATTCTAGACATTGGCTGGCCTGAACCTCTTAAAATGTGATCAAAGAGCAATAAAGATTGGTTATGGATGCAGCCAAATTTAACATCTCCTAGTTTGTAAGCTCCAAGGAGCAGGGCCCTCAAATCCCTCTTGTATTGAACTGTATTGTTAACTGTATTGTGTCCCGTTATATTGTAAAGCGCTGAGCAAACTGTTGGCGCTATATAAATCCTGCATAATAATATTATAAGTCATGAATCAACTATGAGCAACTCCCTTTAATTATACTATGTTTAATACATTTGTATTTTTGATATAAGATATTTATTTCTTTTTGTAGTTTTGGTGCTTAAAAAGTCCCTTTTTCTTCTCTGTATGTTTTTTATGGCTTTTTTTAATACAAAAAATGGACATACAAATTATCTTAAAAACATCTCCAGGCACCCCAACTGAGTCTCCAATGCTTCCTCTTGTGGGAGCCATTACATGCCATATTTTAATTATCTCATGTAGAAAGTTCATCAAATTATCAACCACAGCTCAACATAGAAGGTTCAAGCTCACAAAGTTCTCAGACATCTAATAGTGTTCGTCTCCATGGACAAACGTTTTCATGTATCAACACCATTGGAAGAAAACAGCTTGGTAATAAAGAGATTACGTTTCCATATGTAGAGTTGAAATGTGTAGTCCAGAGGAGGATACCGTATTTTGTGATGCTTTGATAACAACTTCCCTCTTACACTAAAGATATATTAGGGTAAATGTCCCAATAAGGACTTGATGTTGAAACCGTTCCAGAACAATCTCTGCATAAGGTGTGGTCCAGATTCAACAACTAGGCTATATGGATCCTTTACCTCCCTCTAGTGCTTGGTAGATAGGAGCACCATCCAGAGGAGGATTAGCAAAGTAAGTGTCCACAACCTCCCTCACACACTCATGCATTGTTTATCGTAAATTTAGGCTGAACATATAATAGCAAGTCCGTGGAGGAAAGTATAGTCCATATATATGACCAGAGTTCCTCAGCAGTAGTGAAGATTGAGCGGTGAAATGGTACTATAAAGATGGTATATATACTTATCGTGTCATTGGCATTGAGGCAATCTTCAAAGTGGGAGGTCACAGAGAAAACAAAACCATCCTGACCGGTTTTGTCAGGAATCCCGGCTGCCTCAGAGGTGGGCTTGTGTTTGTCTGGCATGTCACAAAAAATGGGTCCATAAAATGGCCAATGCATCCCTCCCACGCATGCGTCCTGATGTCACACGCACATGCGCGATGATGTCACATGCATGGTACATCAAGTCCCACTAGGTGGCCATGAACCTAATTATCAGCCAATTACTGGGGAAATACTATTGAAAATGAAACAATTTAACAGATGTCATCTAGTGGTGGTTATAAATTCTACAGTTTGACTCAAAAAGAGAAAATTTTAACGGTTGAAAAAATGGATCACGTAACAATTTTATATGCTATAATAAAGAGTAACTATCCAAAAACTAAAAAAATATTTTTGCCTTTAGAGTGGAGAGGGGTTAAAACACCTGTCAGTTTTTTTTGCCCCCGTTAGGTAGATTTGCCTTCTCTATTTGTCCTGTTTATAGTTTTCATCGAAAATGGAGCTAAAATAGAATCCCAAATTTTTAGTTGATATTGAAAACCAATAGAGGGGAAATTTTCTAATGGGGATACAAGTTTTGGTGACCCTGGTGGCACACTGGAATTCCCTCACTTTGAAGAGATTTCCTCCCACCTTCTTGTTTTGGATATGGAACAGTAAGTGAAGAGTAATCTCCCCAAATGGGAAACAGATGACAAAAAAAACTGACAGGGGTTAGAACTAGGGATGCACTGATATCATTTTTTAATCAATGAGTACCAATACTTTCGTAAGCACTTGCCAATACCAAGTACCAATACTTTTAGGCACAATTTGCGTCCATACAAAATGTATGGACACAAATTGCACTGCAAAGAATAGCATGTGATTTGAACAGGAATGTGATTCCTTTCCAAATCGCATGCGGTTGCCCCACTGCTCCTGTGTGAGCCCAGGCTTGTCATAGCCTGAGTTCACACAGGAGCAGTGCAGGAGGTTTCCCACAGCGGAGAGTGGGAGAGAAAGGCGTGTGGGGATGTATACCTGGTGGCAGATGCTCCATATTCTCAGCTGTAGGAGAGGAGAGAAAGCGGCGGGAATTTGAAATCCCCGATGCTTTCTCTCCTCTCCTTTTATGGATGACAGTTCAGGCTAGAGGGCTTTTGAATAGTCAGAACTGACACATGCATGGTGCTGACCAATCAGAAGGAATCTAGCTCGTACTGTCATCCCTGCAAGGAGAGGAGAGAAAGCAACGGGGATTTAAAATCCCCAGACCAGTGTAACAGCTTTCTCTCCTCTCCTTGCAGGGATGACAGTACAGGCTAGACGGCTTCTGATTGGTCACCACCATCCATGTGTCAGTGCTGACCAATCAAAAGCTCTCTAGCCCAAACTGTCATCCCTGAAAGGAGAAGAGAGAAAGCCAAGGCTGATTTCAAATTCCCGCCACTTTCTCTCCTTTCCTATAGCTGAGAATATGGAGCATCTGCCACCAGGTATACATCACCACACGCCCACTCTCCGATCAGCATGGAATAAATGCAAGGAGGTTTTCCGCACCGCTCCTGTGTAAACTAAGGCTATGACAAGCCTGGGTTCATACAGGAGCAATGGGGAAACCGCATGCAATTTGGACAGGAATTGGACAGCCTGTTCAAATTCATGCTATTCTTTGTGTGCAATTTCCATCTATTGATGCAAATCGAACCACAAAGTATTGGTTTCAAGTATCGGGAGCATTTTCATGAGTATGCGTGAAAATACTCAGTATCGACATCGGTGCATCCCTAGTTATAACCCTCCCTTACGCTATCCATAATAAAAAAAAAATAAGTTTTGTCTTTAGTTACATTTTAACTTCACAAAAGTGGAGTTTTTCTTCAAAATTAAAAACTGGGCAAATACAAAAACTGAAGTGCAGGGGTGGCCCTACTGCAATTATCAAGGTTATATACTTTTTTCTAGTCTAGAGTAGCATTAAATAGCAGTTTAACATAAGATTCTTCCTCTTCATGTTACAGGTCCCGGGAAGATGCTTCTATTTGGCATTCTGTTGGTCACAGTCATTACATCATCACATAAAATGTTTTAGCTGAGATTGTTGAGGGCCCACCACAGCCTGTCCACAACCCAGTGTGCTCGAAAAGTGACAGCTAGGGCAAGATACTGCCTATTAATGGTACCCTAGACAAAGATGAGCATTTAACCCTTGGCTCCCCATTGAATCCCAACTTTTTCATTTCCCGAGAGTACAGGTTTAAGCATATCTACTTCCTTTATTTTGTTTGTATTATTAAGCAGGTATCCTTAATAAAATGGCCACTGAGTGTATGTTATTTTAATTCCTGCTAAATGTAATTACCGATAACCGGCAAATGTGACAGGGAAGATCTGCACTGATAATCAGTGCACTGATTATCAGTGCTGCCCAGCAGTGCCCAACAGTGTAACCCAGCAGTGCCACCCATCAGTGCCCAGCAGTGCCACCAGTCAGTGCCCATCATTGCTGCCTCATCAGTGCCCATCATTGCTACCTATCTGTGCCGCCTCATCAGGGATCATTGGTGCTGCCTATCAGTCCCCATCAGTGCTGCCTATCAGTGCAGCCTCATCAATGCACATCAGTGAAGGAGAAAAATTACCTGTTTGCAAAATTTTATACTAGAAACAAAGGAAATTTTTTTTCCCCAAATTTTTTGCTCTTTTTTTGGTTTAAAGTGCAAAAAATACAACCCCAGTGGTGAGTAAATATCACCAAAAAAAGCTCTATTTATGTGAAAAAAAGATACAAATTTCATATCGGGACAGTGTTGCATGACCGAGCAATTGTGATTCAAAGTGCAACAGCGCTGAAAGCTGAAAATTGGCCTAGGAAAGAAGGGGGGAGAGTGCTCGGTAGGCAAGTGGTTAAATCCTCTTTCTTCCCCATTCTCATGCTTGGACTGAACTTCAGCAAGTCGTCTTCACCACATCAAGATGCCTTAATACATTGAGTTGCTGCCATGTGATTGGCTGATTAGCAATTTGTGCTACCAAGCAATTGAATAGGTGTACCTAATAAAGCGGCTGGTGAGTGCATATATTTATTTCAGGCACTTATATAGCACCGTCAATTTACGCAGCGTTTTACATATATATTGTACACTCACATCAGTCCCTAACCCTCAAGGAGAGTACAGTCTAAGGTCCCTAACTCACATTCATACATACACATACTAGGGAAAATTTAGAGAGGATCCAGTTAACCTACCAGCATATCTTTGGAATGTGGGAGGAAACTGGAGTACCCAGAGGAAACCCACGCAGGCACAGGGAGAACATGCAAACTCCAGGCAGGTGGTGCCGTGGTTGGGATTCGAACTAACAACCCTAGTACTGCCAGGTGGAAATGCTAACCATTCAGCCACTGTGCTGCCCATAGATATATATATATCTATCTATCTATATATCTATCTATCTCTCTATATATCTCTCTCTCTCTATCTATATATAGATATATCTATCTATCTATATATCTCTATATCTATCTATATATCTCTATATCTATCTATATATCTCTATATCTATCTATATATCTCTATATCTATCTATCTATATATCTCTATATCTATCTATATATCTCTATATCTATCTATCTATATATCTCTATATCTATCTATATATCTCTATATCTATCTATCTATATCTATCTATATATCTCTATATCTATCTATATATCTCTATATCTATCTATATCTTCATATGTATATCTATCTCTTTATAGAGGCCTTCAGTATGAAAATGCTTTTGCCGTGATGTCATGCTTATTGCTCGGCATGCACACTGTACCTGTCCCTGAACAAGTATGACGACACGTTCTTCTTCCTCAGTGAATTCACATGCTGAAGATTTGGTTTGGCATTTAATAACTGAGAATGTACTGAAGTCACAGGGTGAGTAGGACTGACTGATTGTATATGTAAATGAAGGGGTCTGCAGCGGCAGCATATTCCTCTCTGCGTAGGATTCTTATGGAAAACCTTATATCAAGTTTTATTTCATTCCTCTGGACAAGAATAAAGCTTATTTAAGAGCAGCAAAGGGAGCATTAAAGGGAACTTATACTGAGAGAATTAATGCCGCTGATGCCATTTCATTCTGAAAATTCGACTGTATGTTTTTTTTCTATTCTTTTATGGGATGTTTAGTCTTTTTTTAATTAATTTTTTTATATACTGTTCATGTAAAAAAGGGCAGCTTGATGCAAATAGTCGGAATTAATTAATGTTGTATATTTGTATAGTTGTTAATTATATATGCACAATATCTCCTTATTAAATATTTAGGTTGCTTTGCAGCGCCTTACTACTCTGTCTTACAACAACATTATATCATTTGGAAGGTTTGTTAAATAAAAACATTGCAAGTCCTGTGTGGCTTTCATACAACAGCTATTAAGCGGGGGGAAGGGACTGAATAGGGTCGAAAAAAAAAATATGCAGAGCTCCCTCTAGTGGCTGATCCACTTATCTCTATGTAATCATAAAAATATGGAAAGGAAAGTCATATCAAAAAGTTTTATATACACTCACCGGCCACTTTATTAGGTACACCTTGCTAGTGCCAAGAAAATATCCCCCACACCATTACACCACCACCAGCCTGAACAGTTGATACAGTTGAACAGTTGTGATCTCCCTCCTCCTGTCATAACAGCAATCCTCCATACAGAAGGTTACACAAGATTGCTCTTAGATCTGATGGTACACAACTTGACTCCGCCAAGGACTGCTCAACTCCTGTAAATATGGGTAAGGGTGAGTAATTAAGTCGTGTACTGTCAGATCTAAGAGCGATCCTGTGTAACCTGCTGTATGGAGGATCGCTGTTATGACAGGAGGAGGGAGATCACGGAGAACCCGAATTTCCTCAATACTCCTGTAGGTCCCACATGTAAGATTGGAGGGGGAGCTTGTGTAGAAGGGTAGAGGGCAGGGGCGGACTGACCATTTGGAAACTCGGGCACTGCCCAAGGGCCCGGGGTCAGTAGGGGGCCCCATGAGATGCCCCTGGTACCTTTTTCATAGGCTTTTTTGAGTTTGGGCAAGGACACAGGGGCCCCATGATCCCATATTGCCCGGGGGCCCCATGAGTTGTCAGTCCACCCCTGGTTGGGGGGGATGTTTGTGCTGGTAAGGGTAATTGGGGGTAATGTGTTAGTAGGCAGGATTAGGGAGGACTTGTGTTAGGAGGGAGGACTTGTGTTAGGAGGGGGGAATTGGAGGGGGGGGGATTAGTGCTAAAAGGGGGGAATTGGGGAGGATCAGTGCTAATAGAGGAGGAACTGGGGGGGATTTGTGCTAGGAGGGAGATTTCGGTTGGGGAGGGGATTACTGCCAGGAAGGATAATATGCAGGTGGTTGTGCAAGGAGTGGGGATTTGAGAGGGGATATGTACTAGGAGGGGGGATTAAGGGGGAGAATATGTACTAGGAGGGGGGATTAAGGGGGAGAATATGTACTAGGAGGGGGGATTAAGGGGGAGAATTTGTACTAAGAGCGCGATTGGGGGGGATTTGTACTAAGAGGGGGGATTGGGGAGGAGGATTTGTACCAAGAGGTAGGATTTGGGGAGAGGATTGGTGCTATGGAAGTATTTGTACTATGAGGGGAGATTTGGGGAGAGGATTTACATTAAGAGTGGGGATTTGTACTGGAGGGGGATTGGGGAGAGAATTTGTACTAGGAGGGGAAATTAAGGGGGGAGGATTTTTACTAAGAGGGGGAATGGGGGGGGCCAGATATAGTAAATGCAGGGTCCGGGGAGACCAGATATAGTGAATGCAGGGTCCGGGGAGACCAGATATAGTGAATGCAGGGTACTGGAGGACCAGATATAGTGAATGCAGGGTCCGGGGAGACCGGATATAGTGAATGCAGGGTCCGGGGAGACCAGATATAGCGAATGCAGGGTCCGGGGAGACCAGATATAGCGAATGCAGGGTCCGGGGAGACCAGATATAGCGAATGCAGGGTCCGGGGAGACCAGATATAGTGAATGCAGGGTCCGGGGAGACCAGATATAGTGAATGCAGGGACCGGGGAGACCAGATATAGTAAATGCAGGGTCCGGGGAGACCAGATATAGTGAATGTAGGGTCCGGGAAGAACAGATATAGTGAATGCAGGGTCCGGGAAGAACAGATATAGTGAATGCAGGGTCCGGGAAGAACAGATATAGTGAATGCAGGGTCCGGGGAGACCAGATATAGTGAATGCAGGGTCCGGGGAGACCAGATATAGTGAATGCAGGGTCCGGGGAGACCAGATATAGTGAATGCAGGGTCCGGGGAGACCAGATATAGGGAATGCAGGGTCCGGGGAGACCAGATATAGTGAATGCAGGGACCGGGGAGACCAGATATAGTAAATGCAGGGTTCGGGGAGACCAGATATAGTGAATGCAGGGTCCGGGGAGACCAGATATAGTGAATGCAGGGTACTGGAGGACCAGATATAGTGAATGTAGGGTCCGGGGAGACCAGATATAGTGAATGCAGGGTCCGGGGAGACCAGATATAGTGAATGTAGGGTCCGGGGAGACCAGATATAGTGAATGTAGGGTCCGGGGAGACCAGATATAGTGAATGCAGGGTCTGGGGGAGACCAGATATAGTGAATGTAGGGTCCGGGGAGACCAGATATAGTGAATGCAGGGTCCGGGGAGACCAGATATAGTGAATGTAGGGTCCGGGGAGACCAGATATAGTGAATGTAGGGTCCGGGGAGACCAGATATAGTGAATGCAGGGTCTGGGGGAGACCAGATATAGTGAATGCAGGGTCCGGGGGTTTATTAACACTTTAGTAATTCAGCGATAGATATGTGTTATCTCCACATGCACACAGGTATTCTATATTTAAAAATCACCCCCCCCATCCACCCCAGGCCCCATAGCCACTGCATAGGCTGCTATGCCTATTGTCAATGGTTTTACCGGATCAGGTGTCTGCAAAGATAATCTGATGCAAAGCAAACAGTAAATTCCCCTGCAGCAATCTGATCATTTTCAAAATCAAAAGCGTTTAGAAAAAGTAAACAAAAATACAATGAAAACAATTATCTCAGAATCGACCATATACCACGTTATCAGCTTCAAAAGTTTGGCTTTTTCCAATCTTTCCAACCACTTTCCTTTTCTATTCAGTCCTGCAAAATTCATGCACAGCTATCAAAATGGTATTGAAATAATGTCAATAATTGTCAAAGCGGTAATAAACTCAAAAGCAAACATTATATTGCAGCTCACCAATTCTTAGACGTGATGGCTGCATTTGTTTTCTTTCTCAGGCTTTATTTCCTTTGCTTATGTATACTGTAAACATATACTATAAAGTGAAATTAAACCCATAAGCAAATATTTGTTATATTGCTGCTCACCAATTCTTAGCCTGGGTTCACACTGATGCAGTGCGGAATTTGCAGCGGTTTCTGTGCGAATTCTGCACTGCATCACAATCGCACTCCATTCATGCGAACTGCTGTGGGTGTGTATGTTAAGTTAACTACACCCCGAAATTGTTCCGCAAAACGCGGTGCGATGAGCAGAATCGGATCACATAGGTGTGAATATCCATGCGATCCGATTCTAGTGCAGACCAAGAAAAAGGGTCCTGCACCTTATTGGTGCGGATTCGGTGTGATTTGTCTCAATTTGCACCGCACAAAATGTGTATGTGATTTGCACCAGAATGCGGTGCGGTTCCTGTGCGAATTGCATATGATATGCTGCACCGCAGAGGTGTGAACCCAGGGTTAAATGTGATGGCTGCATTCATTTTCTTTTATTTTCACCTTGTGATCTGGCCAGTAAGTCTGTTGTTTTTAAACAGAACAAGCTCTCCTGCAGATGTAGCATTCAGAGGGTTGAGAAAAAGCATTTATGACTTTGATTTATGTAAAAAATTTATCCCAAAGAGAAAAAAAACTGCTGTAACTGCTTTTAAAGTGTGAGCTGGAGTATAGCTTCAATTTGCTAGTGTATCTAAATCTGCTAGTCCATTTACCACTCCCTTCCCCCCTCCCAGACTAGCAGTGCTGCTGTCTGCTGTGCTTCCTGTGCTCCTCCATCCGAGGGGGGGGCGCTCTAATACAGGTAGTGTGTTACTGGCCAGATCACCAGGGGAGAACGGGGAAGAAAAAATAGCATAAAAAAGAAAACTAAAGTGACCACCACATTTAATGATTGGTAAGCTGCAATATGGGGCAGCACGGTGGCTAAATGGTTAGCACTTCAGCCTGGCAGTACTACGGTTGTTGGTTCGAATCCCAACCATGGCACCATCCACCTGGAGTTCGCATGTTCTCCCTGTGTCCGCGTGGGTTTCCTCCAGGCACTCCGGTTTCCTCCTACACTCCAAAGACATGCTGGTAGGTTAATTGGCTCCTGTCTAAATTGGCCCTAGAATGTGTATGTATGAATGTGAGTTAGGGACCTTAGATTGAGGGTTAGGGACTGATATGAATGTACAATATATATGTAAAAGCGCTGCATAAATTGACAGAGCTATACAAGTACCTGAAATAAATAAAATAATATATTATATTTTTGGGTTTAATACTGTTTTAAGTTACATGTCATTGATTGTTTAGCTTTCCACCTGTATACCTAGTATAAAATCAACTGGAGGTTGAATACAATAGAAGGAGACATTATT